>NW_027040918.1:2145000-2815000 GCF_037179485.1 Ochlerotatus camptorhynchus | reverse complement strand
TAATTCACGACCACTCCGAGGTCACTTTTACTTACAATAAGCCCCGCATGTTCACTCTACCTTTATCAAATGGATAATGGTATCATAAACACACTTCCAGATTCAAAAAATATTATTTCAAAATCTGGCACGTACATAGTTTTGAAATTTGTTCAACTGTATTAAATCGATTTGAATGGACATTTCTTACCAATTTTGTTTCGAATACCTCTTGATTCATCTGCTGGCAGCACTTACTGGCCCTTACCGGCGACCAACTCGTCTGCCCGCAAAAGCAACAACGCCTAAATCTCAAAGCTCTCCGGATGTCCCCTCGAAAATGCAATCGAGATATGTATAAGAACAATACTCAAGATCCAGTCACCTGGTCTCAATATCCTGTCATCACCAGGCAGTTGGCGACAGACTTCTTTGCCAAAGCTGTCCCAATCTGCCTTCTCAAGGTTCCATCTAAGTCTTGTCACAGGAGACGGGAGGTCTACAGCCTGTGACAATGAAATAGGGAAATGATCACTTCCGTGTAAGTCATCGTCAACCCGCCAGATAAACTGGTTGGCTACATCCCAAGAGGCTATGGCCAGATCAATCACGGACTCTACCCCGATGGTGGGATCGAACCGAGTCGGTCTGCCATCGTTCAGCACTGAACAACCCAACGTGTCCAGTAGCTGATACAACCTCTCACCACGAACGTCAGTCTTATGTGATCCCCAGGAGGGGTGATGCGCATTCAGATCGCCCACTATCACATAAGGGACAGGCAGCTGCGAGATGAGATCTTGCAGTTTGCCGATGACGTTCACTTCCTTGCCAACCCTATTCCTCGAAGCCATGTATAAGCTAACAACAGTCAGCTTATACGGAAACTGAATGGTGACCGCGGTGCTCTACCTAATATGGTATATCTTCTACTTGGTTGTTGGTGATAAATAATGATGCGTAGACGACATCCATGGCTGGGACTGTCTGCTCTTGGCGTGTTCAGTGACATTAACATTTACATTGTTTTTCAAACCGGATCAACCATACGTCAAATTTTAATTTACTTATTACTTTTTCCGTGCCGTTACACCTGAGTTCTAGCTGATACGATTTTCTACAATAATGGCTTGGGATAGATCTTAATACCTTTTCCCAGCAAGGCTCAAACATGTGTTTGAATCTAGGTCGTCATATTCTACCGAAAGTAATTCTTTTGTACTCCATACCTATCCGACAGTTTGCTCGCTCGTTCAAAATCGATATGGTACATCATAAAATACAATAAAACATTGTTAATGAAACTTAATAAATAAAACCTTAATACAATCAAAGTGCAGCACATGGATGATACACGACTGAAAAATATACAAAAAAATAAAACTAGCACACACCTACTACGCATCAAATCTTATCAACCGAGAGGCAAACCTGCTAGTTCGAGACGATCACGACATTACACATATTCAACCTTACAAATCTATCCACCCCATATAATTGCATTCCTCTTGGCTGGCACCTCCATCACTGATCAGCCGCAGGCCAAGCTCAAACAAGGGCACTTTATTCTTTCCTCCCCTCAAATCACTCTGTGCACAAAAGCAATACTCATCGCAAAAACTTAACAATAGATTAGCGCGGTCGAGTCACACCGGCAACAAAGGGAAGCGAGAGCACTCCAAGCACATAAGCAACAGGGGGAAGACATGTTCACAAACCTTTTGTTTATTGATTTATTTGATAAGGCTCAAACGAGCCGAGGATTCTTGGTCACTATACAATACATCTTAAAACTATAGTCAAAAGGTACAACACAATAAACACTTTACCTTCCGCTATCCAAAAAGCCTCCTCCATCAGAACTGGAGCCGCTTCCAGTGGTTTCATTGTATGACAGTTACGCCAAAGAGGGTCAGAGTGCTTCCATTGCAGCAGTGGACGCAAAACGTGGTCAGCATTCACACACTTATCACTAAACGGTTGCTTTCCAAAGTCGACGACGCATCGACAGAAAGAACTGCTGATGAAGAACAATGAGGAGGACCACACAATGGTTGCTGCGCGTGGCACACATCGAGAGTGGCCTGCTTTTGCCCGTCTGCACAAACCTTTGCAAATTAAACTATCTACCCGGGACACAAAAGCTTCGAAAAAACTCAACGGTGCAAAGCAGCCCGAACTAAAAAATAAAATAAAATAAAAGCACACAGCGGAGCAAACAAACAACCGTTCTCGAACAACTCTCCAAGCGCCAGTAGTGCAACATTTGGATGATGCGAATTTCATTTTTTGAAGATAATTTACGGTACAATTACAATAAAAATAAAGGATCGAACTCACCAAAAGAGTTTCCAGAAAAGCACGGCACGACATGACCAATGAGACTCTTTTCTTTCCAAACTGGTTTCATGGTCTTAATGACTATCACTGTCACGACACGGTTACTAAATACGTAAAAACTTAGGTACTGTTGAGAATTTAAAATATTCAGTTGTCATTTATGAAAATCCTACCTCATGCGGAAAACCCGTTATGCCAAAAGTCCTCCTGGCACCATGCATAAAGTCTTCAACCAGAAAACCATCCTTCCAACAATTATGCAAAACGTCTAGGTTATCTAATAGACCTTCTCCGTCAAATCGTACACCTTTCACACGCATTACATAAAAGTATTTGAGAACCGATTACCCTACCCAAGTAACAATTTTGGTTTTACGAAGGTTCTGTAGACCAAGATTTACACCTGTAGAATGCTTTAAAACCTCGATAAATTGCAATGTTACTAGGGTAGTGTAAGGTTGTGTTGTAACCGGTTTTCTCGCAACTGTGCGATCATTAAAGGCGAAGCTTGAGGCACTGTAATTAAACTAGATCAATTATAATACAACTAAACAACTTGAAAATAATAGATGCTAATACGTGATGAGTCATAAACTAAAGTATTTCGTAACGAAACTTGTATTATCAAAAACAATAAGATTCTTCTACGCCCTTCATTAAAAACACTCAAAGCAATTTAGCTTTATTCTCCTGATAGCAATCGAACATGGCATAGGCCGTATCGCAAGGGTTGGTCCTTCGAAAATCGCACTTATCAGCCAGCTTCTTGGCCTTGTCTTCGGCCATCATCTTGGTCAAAAACGCTAGCACCTTATCCTTCTGCACCACACCTTTCTCGTCCATGAGCCGAAGTTTGGAGAAGAAACATTGAACGTAGCACTAGAGGATGAAGAAGATAATTTATTATGACGATGCTATGCATCACCAGGGAGTCGTCGAGTTGCTCACCTTGGTCGCTTGATCGGGACTTAACATTTTGTCTCCGCTGCGTAGCTTCTTGGCCGAAGCTTCAGTGATTCCACTCGCTTCGATGCAGTGCAGCTTGTAGCCATCGATTTCCGGTAGTTTTGTTAGGTCATCTTGCAAGTGGACCCTGGACTGAAACGGACAACATCGGTATTAATTTGCACAATTTAGAACATTTGATTTTGGGACGGAGAAATCCTACCACCAAACACAGTAGCACAATCGCTAGGATCGACACGTTTACAAATTGGAATGATGTCATTTTCACGAGAGCGCTGGACGACGATCGTCGAAGGTACAGCGTTGACGGAGGTTTGCCACGAACTGGTGTGTCGTCGACCGTCGTTGCAAAATGTGATGCTGCTGAGTTATTGTGATCTTTAAATTAAATGTGAAGGTTTGTGGCAGGGTGACTTTCTCATAATTGCTATTCGTGATAAAGAAACAGTCGAAGAAATTCAATCATGAGAGGCATGTGCAAATAATTGAAATATGTTTTGAATATATTTGCATATCTGGAACCACCCTGAATGCATTCTGCATCAAAATAATTCAGCAATCTACGCTTTCTACAACCAATACAAGGAAACTTGAACATACAGAGGAAGTTGAATTTATAATGATAGAACTCTCGCAGTGGCTACTGCGGCCACAACCACTTGCTACAGTGAGATTTTAATAACTTGGGAAAACACCCTGGTATTACATTGTTTAGTGATAATTGATGCGGAATGTGATAATTTAGGAGGATGCTGAATGTTTACTGCTTACATATTTTAATATTTACATACCTAGGAATTTCGAACAAAAAAAAAACTAATCACAACACGTTTATAGCTGATTTCCAATCAATCGCCGAAAATTTTAATACCACAAAATCACATCACAGAAAAATCACATATTGAGTCAAATTCAACCGCTCTTGTTCCTTTGATAGCAAACCAGCACATCATAGGCCGTATCCAGCGGATCCTCCCTTCGGATGTCGCAATTGTCAACCATAGCCTTTGCCGTTTCTTGACCTTGCACCTTACCGAAGAACTCCACCACGGCATCCTTCAGCATTACGCCGTTTTCGTCCATAAATTGCATTTTCTCGAAGAAGCACTGCACGTAGCGCTGCAAAATTCAAAACAAAGTCAACAACCACCATACTTTCGATCGAAGCAACCCTCTCCTCACCTTGGTCGACCAGTCCGGATTGTCAATCGTTTGTCCTGTGTGTACTTTGATGGCCGATTCCACGCTGACGTCGCTAATTTCAACGCAGTGCTTCCGATAGTCGTCAATTTGCTGGGCTACACTGGGTTGCTGTGAGCCACCACTTTCGATCAAATTTGTTATCAAAAAGATCAGAACGGCGGCAAAGCTCAGCAACGTCATTTTTACGAGATCCACGCACAATGCAGTCACGAACTATACTGAGAACAATTTGGTTCTAATCTGGGTCCAAGGTGGGAAATGGCTAGTGCTTGTGAATATTAATCAGTTATGCTAGAGTGGTAGGGTGGTTCTGAGCTTCGCCATTGTGAGAGTTTTCCTCCCATGTTCTTGACATGTCTTGTTCTCCGTCTGTTCCACGTGTTTTAGAATGCAACCAAAACAAACCACTGCTTCACCAGATGATGGGAGCTTTTATGATCCATCCAATTGTTAAATTTTATGAGCTCATAAAACCCTTAACCGCAGCAAACCGTCTCCGTCACGCTTATCTATGGCCACGGTAGACGATGCCCGTAACTGTCAAAAATGCTTAGCAAACGTCAAACTACCTCCAACGGGGCATCTTTCTCTGGTGTTTTTATTACAGCTAAATGGCTTTTTCGCTCCAGTTTTTATTGCTGCTGCCTGCCTGCCTTCATTCATTACAGAGTCAATTTGATGTTGTGTTTAACTTTTATTTATGTAACTGCAGGCCAACATCAACAGAAGACGACACATACCGACAGGGTATGTGACCTTGTCTTTATGATAGCTGAAGCAGTAAAAATGGCCATTAACAGCAACCGATACGACCAGGCGAGGATGAAATTGATCCGGGTTTTGTTTGAGAAAAGGTTCCTACGTGAAACGGAAACGGATGATCAAATGAATGCAGTTGCAAATTGTTTTACCATAAACCATAGCAGGGTTGCACCCGATGACAATACTTATTTTCTTGTATAGAAACAAGGAAATAAATGTTGCTGTGAAATCTAAATATAAGAAATTTACGTTATTCAGAAAATCAATCTCAAATCGCATTCATTGAGCACTCCTTAAACTCCCTTGTGAATTTTGAAATAAATCTCACACTTGAGATTCTGATGCATATTCACTCACACTAACAAGGCCAAAGATTCATTACAGCTCAAAACTCATAAAATCCGATCAAACGTTAGTTGATGACATGCACATCATTTTTTTGTTAAGTATTCCAGCGAATAATAAATTGTAACGGGTCGGGAGTGTTTTAGCGAAAGAGGAAAATCACGGCCTTCACTTAAGCGCCAGGTAACACTAGGTTACCGTGAAGGGGCAAGTTCTCAGAAACCGAATCCCGTTCCGGCTAGAGACCTCAGGGCAGGTTTATCAAAAATCCTACAAATGGCGGCAAGAATTGCACTGAACCCAACAAACGAATAAATTACCTACAGGGAGAAGACAAAATCATCGGTAAGCGGGGTTTCCTATGATGGTTTTCCCCACATTACCTACAGGGATCTACTAACGGAAAAAAAACTATTTGTTCCAAATGTGTCTCAAATCCAGCCTCGCACTACACAGATTCCGCGGTTTACTAAGGACATGCAGTTTAAATTAACGAATTCGTTTCAACATTTATTTATTGCTTCCTAGCTAGGGTTAGTGGGCTTCACTTACTGGATATGGCACTGTTCAATGTTGCTGGGTGATGTTCGTTGCGCGCGTTGTTGCATGTTGGTTGGTGTCTGCGATGATGGTGACAGGTAGGTGTAGCAAATACCTTTTTAACTTGCTTTTATTTGTGGGATAGCACAAGATGGCGAGACTGATGTTAGTCGATGGATGGCTCGCAGCAGGGAGCTTTTTTTCTAAATATGCCGACTTGGCGCGGTGACAACGAGGTGGCAGGGTTTTAGGCTCGTGCACGACGGGATTCGACCAGCTATGCCGACAGAGCGCTGTCGAGCGGGGTTGCACGTCGGAAGTCGACACGTGCAACACACAACTTTCCACCGAGGGTAGACGGTAGGGTTTTACGGCCTAAGGGTAGGACCTTCGTTTGAAGGATTTTCCTTCAAGCGAATTTTAGCGTGTTAGTGTTACATATTATGTGTTTTTTACTGACTGTTATTACCTGGAGTATGGTGGTACACTAAACAACGAAGGTGCTAGTATTCCTGAAGTTATATGTATATATATCGCTCTGTAATTAATATCACTGTTACTGTCCTTGTCTAACTTCACATTAAATGTTACAAACCTCCGTGTATGCTTTTTACGTCACTTTAACTGCCTGGTATGTCTCACTGTCTGACCGTTAATTTTATTCGTTAACTTATACCTTCCCTACTTGCCACCTTACTATTGATCTACTATGTCCTATGTTCACCTTGTTCACTGTCTCGTGGTTGGAAAGCTTTTCAAGAACACATCTGGAACAATCATGGCTCTACCCTCTAGGGAGCTACAATACCCGGGCATTCGTTGGTTCGGCTCGGACTCGGACGTATTTTTCCGGTGGGCTAAACAAACTCCCATTTTTAATCTGTTTGACAGATCTGCCGTGAGTTACCAACCGCAACTGAACTCAGTGACCAAGAACGGTTTTTTAAAATAAGTGATGCCAGATTATATAAAGGATAGGTGGGATACTTTTGTAACCTCGTTACACTACCCCCCACTATTGGTAAAAATAAATGAAGGGAGCTGAATTTATTTTTTTCATGTAAATTTGCACAGCTGGAATTCTTGTGTATATAACTTCCAAGGTCTAAATTTAACGGTATTCTTAAGTGTAAATCAGTTTTGATTAATATTGTACTATTGGTTTTCATGCCTAAATAATTTCCAAAAATTGTGAATACGAATTGATTGGTCCACCCTAATTTTCTTAAACCGATATTCTTTCATTTCTGTTTATTCGAACACATTAATGTGCTTTTCAAATTATTAGCTACCACCTTTCAGTAAGGCGAAAAACGCATACTAATGAATTGTGCCATAAATCAACAGCTACCGCCTTTCAGTACGGCGAAAAATGCATACTAATGAATTGTGCCATAAATCAACGCCGAGTAACTACTTAGCTGCGACTCCCATCTTCAAACCTCCCTTGACCATTATCAAGAAAATTGTGTACATACTTGTCAAGTAAATACTCAACCAAATCGTCAAACAAATATTTTCATTTCCAGTGAAAACCGAAGAACACTCACAAAATTCAATTAATTATTTTCTTGTGTGTATCCAGTTGTACCGACAATCGGTCGACATCTATTGGTCGACTCTTATCGATTAACTGTCAAATAGGTGGACCCAGTAAACGGACTCTACTTTAAATCTAAAAATCTCTGCGGTGACATTTCTCACTGTCATAACAATCTTCACCTATTTCCGTTGTCTGACTCTTACACTATTTGCATTCACATCGGGAAATTGGAAGTCAAACGCGAGTTTTTCTGTGAAAATTAGTGGAAAATTTTTACAAAAAGGTAGGAAAATGTCCTGCCTCAATGAGTTTTCCTCTTCAGATATGGTGTTCTGAGTGCAACGAAATTCCAAGAAAACCATGTGAAACCTAAATTCCTTAACCTATTATCTACAATATATGCCAGACTGTTCCTTTTACTCAAATTTTACAATGAAATTCCTGACAAAGTATGGCAGAGGATGAGATTTAACCTACTATTTACATTATGTACAAGTATGCTAATGGAGCAACTAACATAAAACTCAGATCATGGCTGTTGGGTTAACATGCGGAATATTCTAGTGAACCATTGACCAGTGCGGGGTGTTTTCGTGTTTATCAACGTTGTTACATATTTCTTGTGAAGATGTTTTCAACATCTCAACCTGATGTCTGTACCTCCGCAGACTCCCACTGATTTCTGTCTTACATTCCCTTCTTAGCTTGACTACGCAAGCTCCGGGCCAGGGTAGTTACGCGGGCTGAGATGCAAAAGGCGGAAAATATCTTCACAGAATATATTACATAGCTGTAAAACCATCAACAAAACTGGCCACAAATTAGGTTATCAATCTGGGTGTTTTGGAGGCTAAATATTCACTCAAAGTGCCAATTGCTCGTAGTTAGATCGTTATTAGAGACAATTTCACCCAGTGCTATTACCGAATCCAATAGTTTGTATTTTCGTGGAACGAATCCGTAGTTACGGTGTACTAAGACAACCGACATAGCTTGAGAAAACATTATTTACGTGTTTTCACTTCTTCTGAAGATCAGATGAATGAAACACTCCCAACTTATTTCCATTTAGATCCTCTAAATCATAACATGAATTTCCTATTCTTCCTATCACTCTAGCAGGGGCATAAGTGTCTGCCAGCTTAGCCGAGAATTTCTTAAGTTTATTTGAAAGGAAGAAATTTTTCTTCATTACAATTTCCCCAACATCGTATAGTGGTGCATCTTTGTTAGACCGTAGATTATAATGTTTTGCGTACCTGATGTATGCTTTTTTTAGATTTTCTTTTACCGTTTCGAACACCTGTTTTAGATTTTCATTGATTGCGGCTGGCTCGTATTCGTCATCGTTTCCTGCTTCGCGTATTTTGCGGTATTCTTCGCCAGAGCTTATGTAATTTCTACCATAGTTCACAAAATATGGGGTGAAATTCGTCGATTCGTGAACAGCTGTTCGGATGGACATAGCAACTTTTTGAATTTCCTTATCCCACTCTCGGTGATCTCCGTTCAAGTGGGCTCGAATTGTTGCTACTATCACCCTATTTACCCTTTCAGTTGGGTTATTCGCTGGATGATAATTCGCGTTCCTCCAATGGTTTACATGATACTTTTTTAGGAGTCGTTCGAACTCTTTTGACTTGAACTGGACCCCATTATCCGATATTATTACCTCTGGTACACCAAATAATAAAAATATCATATTTTCTAGGAAAGCAACCATCGGAGTAGTTTTGGCTTCCCTCAGAGGTTGAATAATCACAAACTTCGAAAACCAGTCCGTAACAACTAGTAACATGGTGTTTCCGTTTTTGGATCGAGGAAAAGGACCAACAAAATCCACGGAAACAACCTGCCAAGGCAATGATGCCAACTTTTGCCGTCCCATCAGTGGTTGCCGATTCGAATTTGGGTATTTGATGCGCTTGCAGACGTCACACCCGAGGCAGTACTTCCGGACGTCCTCCTGCATTTGAGGCCAGTAATATCGCTCCTGTAGCTTTCTCAGTGTCTTAAACTGACCAAAATGTGCTGTATCATGCGCTTCCTGAAGCAAATGGATTCGTTCCTGAACCTGAGGTATGTACTTCCATTCATAATTGGAATCACCTAGTTTTGAAGAGACGTATTTGTAGATTTTTCCATTAACAACCTTAAATTCCTTGAATTTGATACTGTTTTTCAAGATGCTATCTTTTAGATCGTCATAGTCAATGTCTTTGATTGTGATGTTGTCAATCGATCTGGATAATGCATCCGCAGTTATATTCAGTGAACCCTTCCGGTACTGCAAATTAAAGTCGTACTGCTGTAATTTTAGGGCCCATCGTATGAGCTTCGCTGACCCACCCTCGGCACTGATTCTACTGAGCCAGATGAGACTTTGCGCATCCGTGATGACCGTAAACTTGGAGCCCTCCACGAAGTGTCGAAATTTCTCTATGGCCATGAGGACACCCAGGCACTCTTTTTCCGTGGGCGCATATTTCTTCTGTGAGGTCGATAATTTCCTGGAGAAAAAGGCAATCGGGCGACGAATCCCTTCCTGGATTTGCACTAAAACAGCTCCAACAGCTACGTCCGACGCGTCGGACTCAATAATGAACGGAAGCGTGAAATCCGGATTCGCTAGTACTTTCCACGAGGTAAGTGTAGATTTAATTCTTAGAAATGCTTCTTCTGCCTGTTGTGTCCATATTAGTTTTCCTTTTCCTTTTTTTAAAAGGTCAGTAATAGGTGCAGTCAAATCGCTGAACTTTTCCACAAATTGTTTGTAGAAACTGACCATTCCAATAAACCTTCTGATGTCCTTAGGGGTCTTGGGAGTCGCATAGTCTAGAATGGGTTGAATTTTAGTGCTGTCGATCGCGAGTCCTTGGTTTGACAAAGTATAGCCAAGATAACTTATTTGTTTCTGACAGAACTTTGATTTTTCTAGGCTTATAGTTAACCCCGCTTTTCTAAGTCTCTCTGCAACTATTTTGAGCAGCCTAAAGTGCTCTTCAAGAGTTTTAGACGTTATGATTATGTCGTCTAAATAGACGTAAACGTACGGTTCGAGATCAAACCCTAAAACTCTATTCATCAGCTTTGTTTGTGTAATCGGTGCACCTTTCAGTCCAAAAGGCATAACTTTAAACCTGTATAGGTTTTTACCGGCCCTAAACGAAGTATAATCTCTGCTGTCTTGGTGGAGTGGTATTTGCCAGTAGGCTTTCGATAAATCTATGACTGAGAAATAATTAGATTTTTCAATTCGACCTAGAATTCCCATCATGTCCGGAAATGGGTATGCCTCGTTTTTCGTTACTTCGTTGACTCGTCTACAGTCAAGACAAATACGCCACTCGCCAGATGCTTTTTTCACAGGTAGTAAAGGGTTGCACCATTCTGACTCAGATTCCTCGATGACGTCCAATTCTATCATTCTGTGAATCTCCTTATCGATCTCCTTTTGTATGTGTGGGGAGCATCGATATTGTGGTGGTTTTTTTGGTTGAGCTCCTGGTACTATTTCGATTTTATGCACCATTAAATTCGTTCGTCCTAATTTTCCATCTGTATTTTTGAGCACCTCTAATATTTTTTCTAATGTTGTCCTCTCTTTTCCAGATAGTTCGTGCTCGGTAGTGATGTTACTGAGATCTTCATTCACGGGTGGTTCGATAGACGGAAGTTCAAGGCTAGTGTCTTCGTCTGGATTCAGTTCCTGAATTATTCGGGGTTCTACTGATTCTATGGTGAATACAATGTCTTCCTGCTCTTCAAAATAGGTTTCTATTACGTTTAATTGATCACTCTGAGCTGACTCATCAAATTCCAATCTTCTTACTGATTCTGTACTAACTATTGCTGGAGTTATATTAAATGCCTTCCAAAAATCAATCCCGAGTATTAGAGTCCTAGAAATTTGAGGAACTAATAACGTAGGTACTACGTTTGTATTCCCCTGAAACGTGTAAGGAATCATTACGATACCCTCACAGGCGTATGCAGTTTCATCTGCTGTTTTTATGCTGATTTTTATCGGGTGTACCCTAAATCTATGTTTTTGGACAATCTCTCTCGAATTTATTATTGTAGCGCTCGCTCCTGAATCTAACAAGGCAGTTATAGTTGTTCCTAGAACGTTAACTTTAATTTGCGGACATCTATTAGGTCGAATGTTAATGTGATGCAAAGTAGGCGTTTCTGTTTGGATCGGAGGTTCTGATTCTCCTTGATTGGAAGGCTTTGCTGGATTTCCAGAAAGATTGCTTCCTACGATCTCTCTGCTGAATCGTTTTTTTGCTGCTGGTTGGCGAACATGTGATTATTTGGGCAGTTAGAAGTAATCGTATTCATGTATCCACAAAAGTGGCAGAATACTTTCTTCGGTCTCTCACAGTTCCTCCAAAAGTGGCCGAATTGGCGGCAATTCCAGCAAAGAATATTGCTCTCATCGTCCCTGTTTTCTTTAGGTATAGCTCCTGTATTCCGTTGGGATGAGGTCTCCTTTGGTTTCTCCTGGGGTTTCCTAGGTACGTTTCGATTGATGGCATTCAGTTCTGCCTCTTGCTCTTCAGATTCATCCACTTCATCCCCCTCAGTGTCTTCTAAGTAGTTAACTTGGTGATGACGATTTCGGTTTCCGCTCGTGTAATTCTGGTACATTGACTTGTCCAGTCCATGGCACACCATTATTAAATCGTCAATCCTTTGAATTCTATAGAACGTTAGGAACGGTTTATACGCGGTTCTCATATTCGCCATGAGAATTTCCAGTTTTCTGCTTTCAGTCATCGGTTTTGTCAGTTGTTGGGCTAATTTCTCTATAGTTCCCACAAATGCATTGAAGGTTTCATTTGGAAATTGCCTACGATCCAAAATTTGCCTCTCTATTACTCCATCCTTGTTTGGTTGTTCAAATCTTAAACGGAGCTGGTACTTAAAATTGGTCCAGTTAGTGAACTTATGGCAGAATGTGTAGTACCATTCTTCTGCTTCTGAATTTTCCCTAAACAAGAAGTTTGCTTGGCTTAGTAGTTCTTCGTCTGTCACGTTGTTGTTCCTAGCCAAAATTTCAACACGGTTTATGAATTGGGTCACCGTTGGTCCTCTTGTATCTCCTCCGAAGTTGATTCTCCATTTACTTATGGGCACGGTGTGTCTATAGCGATATTCCGTACTTTGCCTCGAAGGACGTGGCATGAACATGTTGTCAATGGATGACACGTGCGATGCTACAGAATTGGCGTATGGGCCACGCTGTTGTCTTAGGTTGGGACCTGGATGTGGGGGTGGTGGAGTAAGCGGTGGTGGTGGTGGTAGTGGTGGTGACGGTGGTGGCAATGGTGGTGACGGTGGCGGTATTGGTGGTGAGGGTAGTGGTGCTGGTCTCGGTGAAGGTATTGGTCTCGGAGAAGGTAAGGGTCTCGGTGTACGCCCTGGTGTTGGTGGCGTCGCTGGTACAGGTGGTTGTTTAGGGCTGGATGCGGGACCCGGTGGTTGAGTTTGTTGCAGATGTTGAACTGAAAACTGTCTTAGTTGTTCCATCATCATGGTCATCTGGGACGATAGTGTTTCTTGGATGTAGCGATTTATTTCTGTTTTCCACTGATCTACCACTTGCGCCTGCTCGTTCCAATTCGTCTGCGAATTACGACGCTGAAGTAATGGGTAGTCCTCCCTTCGAGAATTTTGAATTCTCGGCCATTCATCAGCGTTTTCCGAGTGACGTGGTATTGGTCCCGTAGCGGTTTCCAACCATTCTTGTTCAGAAAAGCTTGGAAATGGTTCTGGGAAATTCAGGTTCGGGTCACGATCTACTCTTTCCTCCAATCCTTGTACCCCACCCTGTGAGCAACTAAGTCTCAAGCTGGTTGGAGGGAGGCTGCTTCTTCTGTCGTCTGGATTTCCATATCGATCTAATAAACCCTCTATTTCCGCAATCAGTTCGTTTCTTACCCGCTGTTGTTCTCTTGTTATTACGTTGGTCCTAATAATTCTGGCTCTACAATGACGTAACCTTGAAATGTGTTTCGGTTCTGGACAACAGGTTTCTAAAATATGTCTTAAATCTTGCACTTTTTGTGATACGACTGGGTACTCTTGGTGGATAGATTTTTTTGATACTAATACTTTTGGTCTTTTAATTTCATCTAACATCGCTTTTTTCAATCTCTGCCTTTTTCCTTGTAAAGATCCGTCGACTGGTAAACATCGTAATTTTAGTTCATATTCGACTTCGTCATTCAGTAAGTCACTAGGGTTTACGAAGTACATGAATATGTTTGATGATTGATTGCTCATTTTAATTTTAATATTCTATTTCGTTTTAGGTAACTACTGCTGTTCAACGTTCTACGATACGTATGTAATGTGAACAAATTTTAGATTGCTAAGTTCAAAATTCTTTAAGAAGCTTCGACTTGCTACAATTCTAGTAATATTCTTTATCAAATAAATGTATATAGAATAGTTTTTAAATTTAAGAACGAAATTTAGGCACTAAGGCTAACCAACTCAATCAAAATTCACAACAAAATCAATTCAATTCAACTTAACTAATTCAATTCAATTTTCATAATTCAGACTTAAATCTACAGCAAACTTACACCTAGAAATTAATTCAAGAAACTACTGTACAAAATTTAAAATTTTCAATAACTTCAACTCCATTCGATCAAAAATACCGTTAGTTGGGCGCCAAAATGTAACGGGTCGGGAGTGTTTTAGCGAAAGAGGAAAATCACGGCCTTCACTTAAGCGCCAGGTAACACTAGGTTACCGTGAAGGGGCAAGTTCTCAGAAACCGAATCCCGTTCCGGCTAGAGACCTCAGGGCAGGTTTATCAAAAATCCTACAAATGGCGGCAAGAATTGCACTGAACCCAACAAACGAATAAATTACCTACAGGGAGAAGACAAAATCATCGGTAAGCGGGGTTTCCTATGATGGTTTTCCCCACATTACCTACAGGGATCTACTAACGGAAAAAAAACTATTTGTTCCAAATGTGTCTCAAATCCAGCCTCGCACTACACAGATTCCGCGGTTTACTAAGGACATGCAGTTTAAATTAACGAATTCGTTTCAACATTTATTTATTGCTTCCTAGCTAGGGTTAGTGGGCTTCACTTACTGGATATGGCACTGTTCAATGTTGCTGGGTGATGTTCGTTGCGCGCGTTGTTGCATGTTGGTTGGTGTCTGCGATGATGGTGACAGGTAGGTGTAGCAAATACCTTTTTAACTTGCTTTTATTTGTGGGATAGCACAAGATGGCGAGACTGATGTTAGTCGATGGATGGCTCGCAGCAGGGAGCTTTTTTTCTAAATATGCCGACTTGGCGCGGTGACAACGAGGTGGCAGGGTTTTAGGCTCGTGCACGACGGGATTCGACCAGCTATGCCGACAGAGCGCTGTCGAGCGGGGTTGCACGTCGGAAGTCGACACGTGCAACACACAACTTTCCACCGAGGGTAGACGGTAGGGTTTTACGGCCTAAGGGTAGGACCTTCGTTTGAAGGATTTTCCTTCAAGCGAATTTTAGCGTGTTAGTGTTACATATTATGTGTTTTTTACTGACTGTTATTACCTGGAGTATGGTGGTACACTAAACAACGAAGGTGCTAGTATTCCTGAAGTTATATGTATATATATCGCTCTGTAATTAATATCACTGTTACTGTCCTTGTCTAACTTCACATTAAATGTTACAAACCTCCGTGTATGCTTTTTACGTCACTTTAACTGCCTGGTATGTCTCACTGTCTGACCGTTAATTTTATTCGTTAACTTATACCTTCCCTACTTGCCACCTTACTATTGATCTACTATGTCCTATGTTCACCTTGTTCACTGTCTCGTGGTTGGAAAGCTTTTTAAGAACACATCTGGAACAATCATGGCTCTACCCTCTAGGGAGCTACAATACCCGGGCATTCGTTGGTTCGGCTCGGACTCGGACGTATTTTTCCGGTGGGCTAAACAAACTCCCATTTTTAATCTGTTTGACAGATCTGCCGTGAGTTACCAACCGCAACTGAACTCAGTGACCAAGAACGGTTTTTTAAAATAAGTGATGCCAGATTATATAAAGGATAGGTGGGATACTTTTGTAACCTCGTTACAAAATTTTACGGATGTTCCAAATTTTCCGGTGGACCATCTGGCGGCCACTTTGAAGCAATGACTGGCTAATATATTTTATAAATCACCATTTTACTAAATTCCATATAGTAGCCGAACAGATTAAATTTACGCAGCAACCAATTTTACAGATGTTCTAAATCTTCTGGTGGACCATTTAGTGACCACTGGGAGCCAATGACCAGCTTAAATGTCAAAAATAATAACTTTACTTCATTCCATATAGTTGCAGATAAAAATCAAGGCATACTTTGATTAAATTTACACAGTTTTTTGATCAGCATGATCAGCTTATATATCAAAAATCACCGTTTTACTTCATTTCATATAGCTGCAGAGAATAATCGAGGCATACTTTGATCAACAATATCGGATGATTTTTCCGGTGGACAATCAGAACCAGGTTGAAGGTTGGTTTCGTTAAAATATTAATCAGCACTACCCTGTGGTTTTCCAGCATCACCTTGTTCTAGACCTTTTCTCTCCCCCAATAGCCTTTCGGAAATCCGGAATAAAACCAGAAGCAATCTGTTCCAATTTTCACTTACTGTTAATATTTCAGCCATTTGCATTATTAAACAAGAAAGTAGGAAAGTGGGTATAGCAAACATTGCTATTCGTATGCCTGTTCCTCACCTAAAGTAAAGCAGGTGGCAAGAGGCAAGACAGCTTTTGATCATGAGTAAAATCGGAGTTAATGTTGAGTAACTCTGAGCCGCTCTGAGTAACTCGCGTTGATCAACATCAAATAAACAATGCAATCTGATTTTTGTGTTGCAATATGTCATCATCGGTGGACTGAAACCGATTGACATATTTTTCTGCAATAATTTCGTACGCAACTGAAAACTGGTGCTGAAGTTCTTGCGGATGAGATACTAGTGATGCTGGACTTACTGAATTGTATAATTCTGTCCGGTGTTACAGAATGCACGGATTGTAACGATGATTCAAGACGACCACCAGGCTTGAGTGAACGGATACCATCACCGATCGGAAGGATATATTTCCAGAAAAAATTTAAGCTGTTTTGAGATTGCGGCTTGTGGCGCCATTTGTTTTTCTTTCTCCCAGTATTTAGCATTTTGCTGAATTTCCATGAGTAGCATGATGGTATCCATCAACAAGTCTGTCCAGCTATTGAAAATGAAATTGTCTGAAACTGTTGTTCAAGCTAACAGCATCCACAAGTACTAGGAATATCGCCACGAAGTAGGAGCAACAAAAACGTCATGATTTAATTAAGAAGGGCTAAGATTGTCCCCAACTGCCACAAATCGAATATCTCCGGGTACAATCTGAGCAAGGCCTTGGTGCAATAAATATTTGAACTATCTTCATCAATACAAATAGAAGTCTTATTAAGACTGCTTAAGATGGAAACGGCGTTGCGAATATCACTCAGAAAAACAATGACCATGGCCCTTATTACCGATGTCACTTCACGGTGAAGTGACAAATTATCATTAACGGTGAAGTGATTCCCATTTGATTTACATGGCCATCACTTCACAACAGCAGTCCCCGAGGAGAATCAAAACTCTCTGTCTGAGCGATCACTTCAAGTTCCAGGTGTTCAAAAGGCTACTATCGATGAGATGTTTGTCACTTTCAAACTACTGCCAACCAACAATCCGTCCTAAGGGATTTCCAGGTTAGAGGAGCGCTGCAAGTAACACCTTCTATGGCTTATGGGATATCGTCTGAGTGGAATCGCGTCCGCCTATGTAGCTCCTGTAACAAAATACAGGAACTCAAGAAATAATTTCTACAATTTTGTTAATTGGAGTATTTAATAAAATTAAAAACACAATTGGGTTAATAATTTTTGGAAAGTTGGTATTTGTTTATATAGTACAATAATGCAAACCATATCTATAGTTATATCACTTTCAGCGAAAAACATGAGTCCTGCCGCAAGCAAACCCGTTCTGGTCTAAATATCGTACGTATTCTACCACTTCTAGCACAATATTACACTTCCTGCCAATCTCCTTTTGACGACATCTCGCCAACCCATTCTTGATGGCGTCCCCGGTCTTGTTCTTCCGATGGTCGCGACTAGTTTTGGAAAACCGCTGATCATTTTAACGATCAAATAACATTCCTTCTCAATTATTACTTTCTAGATATAAGGAACTTTTTCGCCGCATACGTCTTCCTGTCGTAATAAGTGGTAACCAGCCCATTAATATAAGATTTCAGTAGATATCGTATGGTTTGTACCTGGTTGTGCATCCAGACAGAAACGAATACACCAGCTGAGGTTCACGAGTCGATGGTAGATTACTCCGTCATCGCCTATAAAAAATGCTTTAGCTATGATAAATCCTGTATTTTTATAAGAATCAAATCCCTGTTTACGATATCTTGACGATTAATGCGGATTGATGTCACATAGCACCGATCAATATGTTATCAGATATGAGCCGTCCTGCACGTGATCTCATACAATTTTATCGGTCACTAAATTTTTACAAATGCATGATTTCAACGCAAATAAATAAAATCTCGAGTAGATAGATGACGTCTGTTTCGATTTTTCATTAAAGGTTTGTATATGCTGAACAAAGCGAGACTACTTTGATCAGTTTTGAGTAATTATGAGTTGCTCAAATCTACTCGCTGCGAAACTATTTGCTCTGAGTTCAGCTGACTTGCCTCTTGGCAGGTGGTATTCATTTGAAACGCTAATAGCTTTTCGGGGTAGACTCAGATTCACATCCGGTCTTCAGCCAAGGTGTTCTCAATACTCCAAAGACTTTACATTTTGTACATGAAGAAAATTTATCTATTTACTAAGAGAGGTAGACCTGCTTTTACTTGGTGGAATACGATTGCTCAGAGTATGTGGAGATTTGAGAACATACCAGTTGAGGAATGGTACGAATTGGCAGACGACAAAGAGAAATTGGATACGAAACTCAAAGAAATATACAATTTGCCCGAATCTGAAACAGATGACGAATGAGGATACATCTCTATCTAACCACCAGCACATCAAACTCAACAGCATATTCACTATCTTTCGGAGAGTGCATCGCTAAGATTTTGGATCGCAGCTCTTTCTGCATGATGGGTTTGACATTTTTGCTCCACAGTGTTCGGACGGTCCCGAGTCGGGTCCTGATTGGCCTCCTGGGGTTTGGACTCGTTTAGTGAGGAACTGCCTTGGCGCAGGCCGTTGGAGGATTGTATGGGGATTGCTGTGGGGTTTCCGGACTTCTTGTTCATTGCCTTCTGGCCTTTTCCGTGTTGCACTGTTCAAAAGTTCTGTAACTGTTCTTGTGGAGAATTTTATCAGCTACAACTTTGCAGAATATAGGGATTGATAGTCTTGTGGCATGGGGCTGCTATTTTGTGCGCGACACTGTGTTCTGCAGTGTGACATAGTAGCCATGATTTTGTGCTCTATTCTACGCGCCTGAAACACCAGTGTTGCCTGCAGGACAGTTGAATCATGGGGCCGTAGTTGCTTGGATCATTAATCTTTGGATCGATAATGCCCATCAACGGGCGCCGGTGGTGTAGTGGTAAGCGTGATTACCTCTCACCCCAGCAGTCCTGAGTTCAATCCCAGTCGGCGCCACCGAGATGTTCTGAGGCATAACATCTCTGATCAAGGGAAGTAAAGTTGTTGGTCCACGGTTCATGCGTTGATGGGTCGATAGGTAGGGTCCAGGTGTGGGAGCTGCCTTCCTGGCGTCGGTAGCATTGGTACTCAGCACGGAAAACAAGATCGACGGAAAACAAATCAAGAAAAAAAAAGTTATTACATTTCACCGTTTCGAAAGAACTGTCGCACTTTACTTGTGATCGATGCCATCATGATCTGCACAGTCGCTGGTGACACTGTACCGGCGAACTTATTCCACTTTAAACGCATTTGTTGTGCATTTGTCACTTCTTTACCGCACCCTCGAAGTTTTCGCTTGACAATTGCCCAATATTTTTCGATCAGTCTGAACTCAGGGCAATTCGGAGGATAAATCTCTTTGGCGACGAAATTAACATTGTTTGCAGCATACCATTCTAGTACCTCCTTAGAGTAGTGGCAGCTGGCTAGATCCGGCCAAAACATAACGTTGGTCTTGTGTTGCCGAATGAAGGGTAAAATCCGCTTTTTCAGACACTCTTTAATGTAAACCTTCGACGTCATTGTGTGAGATGTGATGAAAACCTTGGTTTTAACGCCACAACTGCAGATTCCTTGCCAAATCATTAGTTACCGAGCAAACTTATCAGCAAAAACAAATTTATACCCGGAAGGGACAACCCCACGACGAGTTGCCAGGTACAATTTTCGTCCGGGGATTTGTTTATAATCCATTTTGACATATGTTTCATCATCCATTAAAATATAGCCATCAAATTTCATCAAACTCGTTCGTATAGTAATCGTGCTCGCTTTTTGGCCACTAAATTTTGTTTCAGGGATCGATTCGGATGTTTACTGGCACAAAAAGACTTATATCCTTCTCTTGAAAGGATGTTACGCACGGTGGAAAAGTTGAAATCGTATTTCTTTGCCAAATCACGTATGGAGACACCTGGGTTGCTTTTCACGTAATTCAACACCTTTCTCCTCAGCTCTTTGTCGCTAGTGCCACTTTTATAATAGATGCGCTGTGCTCTATCCACACTCAGAGTATCCTTGTAACGTTTGATTACAAGACTCAGCGTTGACTTTGGGAATTTTGACACTTTTGCTATTTTTGAGGCAGACCACGAAGGGTTCTCTAGATGCTTGTGCACAAATAATTTTCTTTTCTCATGTTCCATGATCCGTAATTTCGGGATGCGTCGATCAATCAAAGTTTTTTTTCACCAATTTCTTCGCCAATGAAACATCAACAAATGCCTGTCAAACGTTTTTTGTTCCAACCACCAGGGGCGGGGTGGTGTATTAAACCGTGCGTCCAGATTTACTTTGAATCTAGCTTAACTTTCACAATTGACCCCTTTGTCAAGCAGTTTTGGCGTGACTTTCTACCAGCGATTTCACAAAACTGGACCAAATAATTTCTATTTTTTTATGAAACGCACAAATGTTGGCTTCTTTTCCCGAGGTTCTAGAAGAAAACATCTCAAAATAATGTTTTATTCCAAAGTTCGAGTGGTAGTAAACGTCATTTGTGCTCGAATAAAGTGGTTAATTGCTTCACGCTTGATGAAAAACAGTGATGAGCACTATGGAAAAACACTTATCGACTCACAAGTTTTACTGAATTTGACAGATTTTTTTCGTTATTGATGCTTCAGTTTTGCCTTCTGGGAACCGTTTGAAAAGAAAATGTGCGGTTCTTGAATTTTACAAGCTCTGAGAAGTGGGAAGTTTGTTTATGGAGCCAGTTACTATGGAAATGAATTTATTACGCGGTATAAAACACAGTATCGCCTTGTTGTTTGTATTACTTTGTATCCCTTTGTTGTTTACATTACTTCTATAAAGCCTATCAACGGGTGTTTGTTTTGATCACAACTCTCCAGCTGACGGTCGTGAACGGTTTTAGATGCATTTGACCTCATCTGCATCTTCTTGCACCTAAGAAAGATACACAAGTCCAAAATATGAGGAAAATAGAAGATGAAATTTATGATTAACTCATCCTATTAAAATAATGCAGGTATAGTATGTTCTAGAAAGATGTGTATTTTAGTATACCAATCAACTTTGGTGAACATAGTGAAGACCTAAAATTTAAAAAAATATGTGTTTTGATGAAAAATGTATTTTTCGGAGTCAAACAACGCTCTCAACCTCGATTTGAGTGGAATTAACGAAGTTTATGTCTTCAGCAAAGTTGTTTGTAACCATTTTTGCTACAACTTTGCTGAAGAAGTCAATATCTTATCTCGATATTGTGCAATTTTTCATTTCACTTTTTTACATTATTCACAAAACCCATGCGTTCAAAAGATGAAGCATGTCATATTCATCAACTTTGCTCAAGAAGTCATTACTCTAAATCTACTCTCCATGGTGCTATTGATTAAGAGCGTCAAAATGGACTTTTCAACCACTGTGCGTGGGTGTGGTTTGATTCTTGAGAAAATTGCGTTTACGTTCAGTTGTTCCGCCTATTTCAATTGTTGGTCTAGACATAGCATAAAATGAGAAAATTTGCTACGATGACTTAACCGATCACACTTAGAAATACCTGATTTTACACGTGACGGAATCCATCTTTAACACAAAGGATGAGACGTAAACAATCATGTTATGTAAAATTAAGTGTAGCGGCGCCGGTGGTGTAGTGGTAAGGGTGATTACCTCTCACCCCAGCAGGCCTCAATATTAACGACAATGACGAACATTTACTGTCACATATCAAACAACACTACTTCCCTCGATCTTAGAATAACAAAAATATCTTTGACAAAACAGTTTTCGTCAGTCGTGAATGACTAAGCTCTACCAGCGTAAAGAACTCATTCGTTACCGATATTGAAATCTTTCACTTGTTGATTTTGTATATGCGTTTGACACTCGTTTTAACGTTGGACTCAGGCATCAGTTATCTTCACGCTAAGATGCACATACCTTAAAGTCGGTAAAGATTACCTAGATATCGATAAAAATTACTGATAATCGAAGAAAGTGCACATGCCTAAATTATCGGTAATCATGGATTACCAATAATTAACGTTTAAAATTACCTAATGTATAGTAAAAAATAGCATATTTAAAGTAAAAAGTAACGATTTTTATCGGTAAAAAATACCGATAATTTTAGGTAATCGTAGCTAAGAGTGTTCGTTGGTGATACTGGTGATGAATATTTTGTTTCTTTCTTTCGCACACCGGGTATACGACAACAACGATTGTGCCGTCCCATGCACTCATTTGTTTTATTGATCAGTTCGCGAAGATTTGCCGCACTCTAATCTCATCCGTAAATTTTGACAGTTTTGGGTGGTTTGTTTTGACTCCCATTCGTTGCCGTCTCTTTTACTCAGAAACAAAATGATAGGAAGCAAAAAGTGAGGTTAGGGACCGTGCACTGATCTAAAGGGTGATACGGTCAAAATTTGGTCAAGAGAAAACGCGTGTAAATCGGTGAAATCGTTTATTTAAAAAATCAAATTAAATTTCTTTTTCAAGTTCAATTAGTATAAAATTCAGGAAAAATATTCAGTTAGGCTTCCGCTTTTCCAAATCCGAATTGCCGGGCCTTACGCTTGACCCCTGCCATCAGATTTTGTACAGCCACCTTGTCCACCTTCTTCGCCGCAGAAAGCCAGTTTGCCTTGAACTGCTGCTCGCCCTTAGCAGTTTTTTTGGTCTTCTTTAGGTTCCGCTTGACAATAGCCCAGTATTTCTCAATTGGGCGGAGCTCTGGCGTGTTGGGAGGGTTCTTGTCCTTGGGAACCACCTGCACGTTGTTGGCGGCGTACCACTCCATGGCCTTTTTACCGTAATGGCAAGATGCCAAATCCGGCCAAAACAGTACGGAACAACCGTGTTTCTTCAGGAAAGGCAGCAGACGTTTATTCAAACACTCTTTCACGTAAATTTCTTGGTTGACAGTCCCGGAAGCTATGAAAATGCTGCTTTTCAAGCCACAGGTACAGATGGCTTGCCAAACCAGATATTTCTTTGTGAACTTTGACAGTTTCATGTGCTTGAAAACATCTGCTACCTTTCCCCTTCCTTTTGCCGTATAAAACTCCTGTCCCGGAAGCTGCTTGTAGTCGGCTTTGACGTAGGTTTCGTCGTCCATTACCACGCAGTCAAACTTCGTCAGCATCGTCGTGTACAGCCTCCGGGATCGCGCTTTGGCCGTCGTATTTTGTTTATCATCGCGATTTGGAGTCACTACCTTCTTGTAAGTCGATAGTCCGGCTCGTTTTTTGGCTCGATGCACGGTTGTAGACGATACACCCAGCTTATTTGCGGCATCTCGGAGAGAGAGGTTAGGGTTTCGCTTGAAACTACCGGCAACTCTCTTTGTCGTCTCAGCGGCTTCCGGTTTTCGATTTCCCCCCGATCCAGACTTCCTGGCTGTCGACAAACGTTCCCCAAACACTTTAATTACATTTGTAACGGTTGATTTGGCATCTTTTAGCGATTTTGCCAACTTTGCGTGCGAGTAGCTCGGATTTTCGCGATGCGCGAGCAAAATTTTGATACGCTGCTCTTCTTGCTTGGACGGCATTTTGACAACTGAAGAGTGAATTCCAAAATCAAAATAGGAGCAACATTCTACACACACACACACCTTCAAAATGAGGGGTGTTCAGGTTTTTTAAATGCAAAATTGAAAGAAATACGTCAAGTTGATATTGACCAAATTTTGACCGTATCACCCTTTATACCCGAAAGAAGGTTAAAAAATGATAAAACTATCATGCACACACTATTTATAAACAACCCAAATTTGAGAAGGATCTACTCATATCCGTCTAAAGTAGGGCTACATTAAGTTGAGTAAACAAAGTTGGAACTGGCAACATGAAGAATTAACAACATCATTTGGATTCAGGTCGATATTGTCCATTCATCATCTTGTCAGTCCAACTTTGTTTCTTTAATTTTGGGTAGCGCTACTTTTGATGGATATGAGGTGATGCTACTCAAATTTGGGTAGTTTAGAAATAGCGTGTAAGGTATAAACATCAATAAGAAACAGTAAACATTGAACGAAAAAATACGAAATATTCCAACGAAAAGGCAACAGTGTTCAGCGTTGATAAGCAACTGCGTCAACAGTGTGTGTTACAAATCATCTAGCAGGCAAGGAATTTTTTCGAACGCTGATGAATAAAGTGATTTTTTCCGGTGCCGGTTATATATTATTTAAGGCCGACAGAGTTCATGCCCATCGCAAATAACATCAACGCCAAGCGGAGTCCCGTTCAACACAGCGGACATGTCCTGGTTCTACTGCGGGAAACCCGGCCAAGTTTTGTAATTCAACGCTGTTATTCGGCCGAGTCTAAATAATGTCGGTAACCATCTGGTAGGGTACACCTCCATTATACAATTTTCCACGAAATAATAAGGAAAACCGAACCGGACGTAATTTCAATGTAAGTAAGGATTCGAATGAGCAACTAATCCACATTCCTCAAACGTCTTTCTTGTTCCAAAGGCCATGATTATTCATAGAATAATCCATGTAATAATTTAACAATCGACATTTGACGTCCGAGTACATACCGAACGACATTAAAACCTGTGCTTCAGCTGGAGACACGGTTGGATTCCAGACACCTTCGTCCTCCTCGCTGGACGACGAAATGTACGGCGAATTTAGCCCTTCTACCTGCACATCGTTACCAAAATGTCACCTCGGGGGATGGCTTGAGAAGGCACTGTGAATCGCGATTTGCGAGGAAGTACGCAAATTGGAAGTTTGTGTGGAAATTATGTATCAGATCTTTCCTAAGAAAGCATAAACCTGGAAATATTCTGCTTGAATTGTACCCTTATACATATTTTCCTTTTATTTACAGTTGCAGTTTCTTCTATCATCTGCATGCATCTACCATGTGACCATATTCGTGAGCTGTGCAAATCAGGGGAAAACCAAACCGGATTACCATTCTCGACAAACAAGTGAAAAAGGTCATTAAGCCAAGTGTGAACAATGACTTAAACGTCGATTTTTCACAAATCACAAAACACCAACCAATGCACAAACCGCAATCCAACAGCAACATCTGGGAGAGGACGCTTGCCCTATCATAAAGTGTAGTTGGATTGCGTGGGTGTCTTGTGATTCGTGAGAAATAAACGTTTGATGTCAGTATTTACATTTGGCTCATTGACAAAACAATAAAAAGATCATACATAGGACATAGCTCATCCTAGTTAGTAGTGAAACTAGTTGTGTCTACACACATGTTGATACATATCATGGAAGATGCATTTTAGTACAGTTTTGTACGCCTGCATGAGAAAGTTGTTCCTTGTTGTAATATTAATTTGATTCATTGTTCATCATTCACTATATTGTAATACAAAAAACATACATATGAACCTACGATTCCATGTCCAATCTATTGAGAATAAATCCTGAGTAAAAGGGTGTGGCACTTATTCGTCATGAGCTTTACTTTTGGCACACCTCTCAATTGTGAATTTAACTGCTTGCCAGAATTTACATCAATCGTAATTTAGCTCATAAGCGAAGAATTTGATGCAGATATGT
This sequence comes from Ochlerotatus camptorhynchus, assembly GCF_037179485.1. Lineage (NCBI taxonomy): Eukaryota > Metazoa > Arthropoda > Insecta > Diptera > Culicidae > Ochlerotatus > Ochlerotatus camptorhynchus. Next base: position 2,789,031 of record NW_027040918.1, on the reverse strand, counting down.
ACAATGTAGTTGTTTGCCTTCATTATTTGCGAGGCGCATGACAGAAATGAGTTACATATGACGAAGAAATGCTACATTCACTCCTAGTCAGGAAAGCAAAGCTTTGAAAGGATTGAACTCAAAGTGATGAACCCTTGCTCTCAGTTTCTAAAAAGTTAAATATTATGTTGAGATCTGTTTGGAAATTGTTTTCTTGAAATTAATCGTTCAATTGATTAAATTTTTGTTTTTGAAATAGAAAGTAATATTCAAAAGGAAGATTCAATGGAAAATTTCGAATAGGTAAGAATGTTCAAATAATAGGTCCAACGGTCACCGACGGGTTATCCTTGCAGCCATACAAAACAACCATCGCTCGCTCGAGTAGTTCCTTATTGAGTTTGATAAGCAAGGTGTTATCTAGTGTCCCTTCTCCAAGTGATACTCGACGGTCAGAAAGAACAAGGGCAAGAGCGCTGAAACTTCTCTCAACCGAGACTTGTGTAGATGGAGTTGAGAGGACCACCATTGCTACACCGTAAAGCTCTGGATGTGTGTTTTTACGTTCAAGCCAGTGTTGCCAGACATTGTAATCGTGAGACTGTCGAGGCTCGGAATCCAACGCCTTCAGCTGTTGAATGAACGACCTGTTCTCCGTCTCATTATTAGACACTGAGCCACCATACATTTCGGTCAGGAAATCATCAAATTCGTGACTTGTGTTCATCACCTGTTCGATCGGTTTCTCGATCGGCTCGGGTTGATTCAGTTGCCAGATTCTTGACCAAGTATCCAGAATTTATAGACGAAAATAAATTATTTTTAACAAAAAGAAAGACAGTACAATCAATTCACTTATGATAAATTCAAACATAAAAGTGTTAAATGAATAGGTGAATCAGAATAAAGTTGTATTTATTGTGTTAAACATGAAGTTATTACCTGTATTTGATCCTTTTCCTCGGCATTAAATATTTTGCTGTTGAGGTATGTAAATCTGGGATCGAGATAAAGAGACATTTTAAATGCTCGAAATTCTCTTAATCCAGTCAACCTTTTAGTCAACGATTGTGTTAATTCGTGTATGAATGGTTTCGAGACTTGTCTTTTTATATCACTAATGACCTTTAGCCCTCGGATATAAAATTCCGACAGTGACATATGGGCAGCTTGCAAATCTTTTGTGAAAACGTACAGAGGCCCAAAAGCCGCGTGGTAATCGTTGATGAATGTCCAATTATTTGAGAGATCTGTAATAATATAAATAAAAAAAATCAGTTTCTGCTTATCTAATACATTTAAGGAATCCTACCCAACTCAGGGAACTCTTCAGCCAAGTTTTTGAAGAAAATTTCTTGATTTTTAATGCTGTCAATCATTTTATAGATTCCAGCCCAACGAGTTTGACTCCAGATGGGTGGAAATGCGGCACCGTGAAATTCAAAAGAGATTTTATATTTGATGTTCTTGCAGCGCTTAGCGGTCTCAGTGATTTCTTTCACGTTCTTGTCCGATTTGTTCACAACATCATGTATGGCGAGCTGCAATGTAGGGCTGCACATCTGACTAGATTTATCTGGTTTTGGAATTCCTCTGATAGGTCAGCTTTTGCTCGGTCGCATAATGGTCCTCATAATCTTCGGTCTCACCAGTTATAAAAATTTTCTCCAACTCCTTTTTCAGTTCCTTAACCGCTGAAACCATATTCGCTCCGTTATCCACGGTTATTGCAAATATTTGGTCAAGGGTTAACCCGTAACTGCTTATGACCTCCAGAATTTTTCCCTTCAGCATTTTCGCCGTCTGTCGTTGATTAACTTCCAGCATGCCTGATTATGAAGAAAAGAACAGATGATAAATACGAATTTTAAACACTTTTTTTTTAATTTATACGTACCGAGAGTGCGGATGACAACCTTCTCGTCCACTTCATACTGCGAATTTATCCCCAAAACCTTTCGATTGAACCTTGAGGCGGAATCAACCTTTAGACAAATCAATCTTCCTCTCATTTCTTCAGTCAAGAAGAGTCGAATTTTGTCCGCAACACTTTTCAGGTGATCCTTTATGACTCGATAGGATCGAATAACTGTTTCAAACCTTCCCACTCGAAACAACTAAGCGGTAGGTTATGGTAAGTAACTAGCTTAACTGCAGAATCAACATACAGCTGCTTGTCGATAGGAAATGGTCGTTTTGATACGTTCCGAGGCTTCCTGACGGTGCTTGCCGGGTCCAGGAATAGATGTTTTGTTTTAGCCACCTCGGAGTGTCGGGCTCGAAAGTGTCTGATAAAATTACCAATATCGAATGTATTTTGGGTGTAATTACACCTACTGTCTACATCGATTCGGCAAATGGCCTTGTTGTTGTCTCGAACTATGAACTTGGCAGCAATATCAGTCAACGAGGGTTTGTCTACTTTGCGCTTCCGCGATTTTCCAGTAGACGTTGTTGGTACATCCATTTTTTTATCACTTCGATTCCTTGAGTAGGTTTTAGTAAATGACCAACAAATGACAAAACAAGGCAACGAAATTGGCAATGATGAAAATGAGTTTCAAAGCATTATTATGTCAGTGACAAAATGAGAAAGGAAAAACTGAGATGCAACAGTAGTGAGTGAGAGAAACGTATGACATTTATTTATGGTCTTGTAAAAGAGATACATATTTACAAATGTCAAATGCGATGCTGTCAAGAATCATTGTGAAGAAAACAAGTTAAGCAGGTGATTGAAATGTTTCCATTTTTGATAGTCGGTTTGGATTGTCGAAATATTGCAGCACTGGTTCTGAGGCATAACATCTCTGATCACGCCTTCCTTCGGAGTAAAGCCGTTGGTCCCCGGTTCATGAGTTGATGGGTCGATAGGTAGGGTCCAGGTGTTGGAGCTGCCTCCCCGGCGTCGGTAGCATTGGTGCTCAGCACGGAAAACAAGATCGACGGAAAAAAAATCAAAGAGAAAAAAAAAAGATATAATTAAGTGCTCCGAGACTGAACAGTTCATTACTCGACGAAAAGTACGCTTGATTGAGTTGTATTTTGCGTCTTTAATGGCTCAATTTTATGTCAAAATTGACGCTCGTATATGTCAGTCTCAGAGCACCTAAATTTTCATGAATTATTCCAAGTGTGGAATTTTCGGAAATTGAAATATCGTGAACAATGCTTCTGTAAAATAAGATATATGACGTACAATGATCTCATGCTAAACGAAGGACCCTCTGTTAAAAATTATCAATATTTTGAAATTGTGATAATTTGTATGGAACAACAAAGTGACATTGAAATTTGATTCAAACTGAGGTGTCAATTTTAGTTTCATATTCGTAATAAATTTCTCATGTTCTAAGTTCAATTTTATGAACACCGTAAACCATAGTATGTAATGCTGTATGTCTAGGACTACTTAGAGCTCATACCATGCTCTTCGTGCCACGTGGTTCATCACTATTTCCATCCGCATCGAAACTATCTTCTCCTCTTTCCTGTGCCACCATCTCACAAGAACAACAAAAGCAAGCAGCAAAAACTGATGTAGGTTTTCACATTGCTGCTCTCTTTCTTCTTTCAGAAATTATCATCCTGCAACCAACTGCGCCAACAGGAACTGCAACGTCTGCTTTGTAGCAGATTGCACGATTGCACCAGAATTCCTCGAGAACTCGCATGCTTCCTTGGGAACAAAACTATTGAAAAGAGCAGAAAATGGAAATGCTCGTCTTCGTCTTCGCCGTCGCTATCGTCGGTTGCCTCGGTCGATCGTCGTGAGGTTCTCCTTTTCTTTCCGACGACGACGATGATCCGAATAAGGGCGATAACAAGAAAACGACGACGACGACGACGACGGAAGAATTCTCGTCACAATCTCAAAAGGGCCGAAGGAATCGACTGCTAGTGTGCACGGGAGGCAAAAGAGTCGTCCCTGTTTTGCTCCGCGAACGAGTGAAACAGTATGAAGGGTAGGATGTAGTTTAAGTTAGTTTGCTATTGGATTAAACTATGTGAATCAAATGCTGATTTCATACCTTATTGGTTTTTTTAAATCGTGCTATCAATGACTCAACGCGGTCCAGTATGTAGGCCTATCGAATTCAGGCGGTTTTCAGCCCATCTACTCTCAACTCCCCACCCATGCTTGCTAGTTCGTTAAAATATTCTGATTATTCGATTTTCGATTGTGATGGTTTCTAAAAATACTTAATAGGGGAAATGGCTCCGATGTACAGTGTTGTTCGATATAACATCACTGCATGCCAATTTTCATACAAAATTGACAACTTTGACATGTTGTAACTATGTTCGCTTAAGATCAATTGAGCTAAAGCTTTCACCACAGAACTACAAATATGTTCAATTTAACGATTAATACCAAATTTTTGGAAGCGCCTGCCGGAAAGTGAGAAACTAGGAAAAATTGTTCGAAATCATAATAGTTACCGTAGACCGGAGATATCAACTCTATGTAAAGCTCGGTTTAATTTTCCATGAACGTGTAAATTTCAGCATTAACTAATTGAGTTGCAGATCGTTAAACGTGTAATTTTATATTAGAAACCCTGCTTTAGTTGGTACATGAAAATTATAAAATTTTGTTATCTGTGTACTCCGCTGTAGCCCTTAAACCTTCAGCGATGACTCATCGATTGCAGTAACAAATAAACGCACTGCTAGTGGCAATACTGTTCTGATAACGAAGTCAGCCTCGCCGTCAAGACAACTCTCGCAGTTGTAACTTGTAACTGACCTACTATGAGTACTATGAGCTGCCTCAGCTACAGAACAAAGCAGCAAAACAAAACAGCACAACAGCTCTCTGCAGCGCAGCTCCGTTCCGTTTTCTTCCACGCGGTCAACCAGCGAGCCCGTTTATGGCTATCGTTGTCTCGCATTCGTTCGTTCGTTCGTTCGTTTGTTCGTCGTCACCCATGAGAGGTAGCACTATAGTATTGGGATGCATCCAAATGGGATGATTTCAAGCTTTATCTCTTTCTCGATAGCAGGTTATACAACTGCTGCTGCATCACTTGAATCGAAAGTGACGGAACTCCTCCGTATGGATTCTGCCATATATCCTGTTATGAAATTCATACTATGGATTCTATAGAGCTAACATTCTTCAATTCTCAACATCTATTGCCAATTTTCAAAAAATCCCATACGCCACTTTTGCATCCCCCTTATGCGGTACCATTCTGCAAAGCTACACGACTAGTTCTTGCCCGTTCGTCTTCCTTCTTTCGCGATGATTTTTTGCTGCACTCTCTCGAAGGCCGTGATGAGCCAGTCTTAAATATAGGATTCAAGTCCGGATGCTCTCTTTCGGTTTCGCTTCGAGCTCGATCAAAGCGAAACAACATCTGTTGTTTATTTCAGCTGCACATTTTCTGAAATTGTATCAAGAGAGCATGCCGCGGGTTCGAAAATGGCCTTTTTGAGTTTGCCTTTTCTTGGCCACTTGCCGCTCGCCAGCCACTTCCTCGACATAGTGCGCCAAAGCGGAACACTTTCCGGTTGCGGTTAGATGGATTTTTCATTTTCTCATATAGCTAGGTAGGCACGAACGCCATCGTTTGCTCATCTGCCGGGCCGAAAATATGCTCCGCGCGCTTGGTGGTGCATATCCACCCGAGACGGCTGACTGGCTGTGCTGCCGTGGATTGTGCCGGCCAATACCCGAGTGGGGAAAACATTTGATAAGGCTAGAAGGAGGAAGAGAAGATATACCAAAGCCAGCTCGAGATGCAATTTCAACTAGTTTGGTCAGTTCGATGGATTGCACCCGACGGAGGAAGGTGGTGTGGGCTCTTCAAATGGATGCAATTTTCTCTTGGTTTGCTTTTTTCGCACAGACTCCATCCATCCACGGTGGTGTTCGATCACAGCCGAGGCACCTATAGATAACGGGTGAGTTTTCCCAATGGTATGCAGCTAGTTTTGCCCTAGCCGGGCAGCCGTTGCTCCGTGTCGAACTGGTTGCATTAGATTGAACTGGTAGAAATGATGAAAAGAGGTGAAATGCATCGATTCAGGATTTTGCCATTCCGTGAAGAATTACATCAATCATTCAAGCGTTTGTCCTTTGCTGCTTTTTGTCTTTACGATCTCCAGCTTACTGAAGCTTTAAAGCTCCTTGGATTGATTTGAATTATTGTTCTTCGATCGACTGTTAATTTGAAAGCTGCATTTTGCAAAGAACGAGACTCAATTTGAATTTGGTTTGGATAACTGGTGACTCCTACACAGCACAGATACACATATTTTATAATTTACAATGCCAAACTGGAGCACGTTTAAAAGTGAATATTCGTGATCTTTATTGATTTCTGACGTATGCGTACACTTTGTCGTTTAAGGCTCTGAACCATTTGGCGAATTATTTTGACTTTTGGTTAAAATTTGACAGATGGAAAGTTATCTATTAACCCTGCTATCTGAGCACGGTTACTTCTGACAGACAAGAAGTTAAATTTTGATAACCTTGGCTAAGTTCTTCTCGAAAACCGATCGATCGACAGCACAGAGATTTTCGAACATAGAAAATAATTTTCGAACTGTCACTTTCAACCACGAGTTAAATTTAACTAGGCAAATGGTTCACAGCCTAAGTGTGTTCAGAAGATACTCATAATTTTATTTTTCGCATCTTTTGGAATATGCACCTTAAGTTTTTCTCAAGGTGCAACTGAACTTCAGAAAACTAATACCAAGTTGCCATGACTTCAGTTTATAGAGATAATGAAGGTATAGTTTGATCACTCCGCACAGTGTGCCAAAAACAAGCTTGGGCACACCTGGGCACAGTCATTGTCACTGTTTGGCACCCATGGTTAAAAATTTTCTGGTCTTTAAAGTTACTGGCAACACTGAACTTTTTATGCGCCTGCGCAGTGTGCATGTGTCAAAATGTGTTATTGATGTTTGTCATAAGAAAATGCCAAGTTTCGCCATGGATACTCCTGAATCGAATTGTCAGCACACATCCTGATGCCTATCCAAGAAGTAGGTTCATCATTTCGCGCCGGACTGCATACAATCATTCCGACCACCCAGCATGAAGAAATCAGGGCTCATCTTTATCACCCAAAGTTTTCATCCCCCCGGGTTCATGATATCCTCCAGCTCCATTATCAAAATCATCACACAGACTACCGTGATGCCAGACCCGTCGTCGGCCCCGTCTTCATTTCCTCATATCTTAAATCTACCCGTTCATTAGATGAATAGAAGACAAAGAACAGCTGACAGTGATGTCGTGACCGGATCAAGGTTTCCAGCCTCCACGGCTGCTTCCAATAATGCCAGTCCCGTCGTCGGCCCCGTCTTCATTTCTTCATATCTTAACTCTACCCGTTCATTAGATGAACAGAAGACAAAGAACAGCTGACAGTGATGTCGTGACCGGATCAAGGTTTCCAGCCTCCACGGCTGCTTCAAAAAATGCTGCTGCTATTGCTTTTGTTGCTCCTGGTCCGTCTCATTCAACATTATTTTGACGGACCAGCAGCAACAAAAGCAACAGCAGCAGCAACTAAAGCAACAGCCGCAAGAACATCTGCAACTTTGGAAGCAGTCGTGGGAGCTGCATAGCTTATTTGTGAAGCCGTGGCCGAAGCTGGAGATCTCGGTCCGCTCACGACAAGCAGTCGGAAAGTCAACAACCAAGCAAAAACTATTCCGTCCGACCTCGCCTATTGGAACTGCTTTAAGACATCCATGGCGGCGGCTGCTACTACTTCTGGTGCTACACCAACCAGGACCGTCGTGGTAAAATCTACCCGCAAATGTTGTAGCTACTGCATCTCAGGTCATCTAGAGCAGTTTAGCAAGATCTAGGAAGTGCGGGACGGACAATAAATCGAAGACAAGCAGCCACGAACCGAGTTAGTTGGCAAAACATTGTGACGCAGGTGCAATCCTGAGGAATGTCGGACCAGGAAAAGTAATTAACTACTTAATCATCTTAAAGATAAATCGTAGGAGTAAGAGGTGGGACCATCATCATCTTGATTCCTCCTTCCGGGAAGCAAAGAAACATTCTTTGAAACGTTTCAGCACTGCATAGACGGTGGTTTTGGTCATTTTCAACTCTTTTGCGATCCTCCTGTAAATGTAATCCTCTGTAAATTGACAGAGCTTGAATATGAAAACCTTTAATATGAATTCCTCCTATTAGTAATGCAACTGAAATGATGCAGTGGAGCGTCAATCCGGACCTCTACGGTAGCGATCATTACCCGGTTCAGGTGCAGCTCTTTGCCGCCGCCATACCGGAAGCAACGCGTAGACCTTGGTGGCGCTATGACGAAGCCGATTGGGAGAGCTACGATGAAACCTTCCAGTCCCTCCTTCAACAGCATTGAGATTTTCACTGAAGCAATAAACGCTGCGTCAGCAACCGTCCCGAAAACCAACAGCATTCCGAGGCGTAAAGCCCTCATATGGTGGAACGAGGAAACAAAGAAGGCAGTCGAGGCCCGGCGAAAAACCCTTCGGCGAGTCAAACCTTCCCATCGATGATCCGGATAGGGAAAACGCCCTCTGTACCTATCGAGAACGGCACAACCAGTGTCGCCAATTGGTCTGAGATGCCGAACGATCCAGTTGGATGGACTAGCAAACCCATCAACTTCATCCGTAAGCAGTTTTCGCGTTTCTCCGGACACGAACAACCTGAAGATCAACCAGGATTTCACCTGGCATGATTGGCTCCCGCTGCTCAAGAACCTACCTACTCCGGGTAAAGTAAAAATACTGGAACTCTTCAACCAGCTTTGGCGTATCCAGAGCATTTGAGGGAGAACTTGGTTGTTCCCATTTCCAAAGCAAACGAGCCAACATGGGACGTGGCGAAGTTCCGGCCCATTGCGCTCACCCAGGCATACCAAAGGTACCGCCTCATGACAGTATTTCAACGGCTGTCGCTTTCTTTTTCCTACGACAGCCTTGAGATTGAGCTATAAGCGACAGCCCACAGTGAGGCTGTTATACGACATGCAACGTTGCCGTCTTGTGCAGTACACGACAGCTCGTTCTTAGTCATGTTATTTTGTTCGTACGGCTATGACAGCCTCGGATGGTCTGTCGTAACGTTCCTCGTACATACAACAAGCAGTCCGTCAAACTGCCGATTCGTTGCTGCTGTCTTTGAAATTTTGTTTGTATGTCTAAAGTGAACCCTACACGATTGCTTTTATTGACAATAATCGTATTGTCAATACATGCTATATTGACGTCAATATATCGAGGTTGACAATATTTCTGAATTCACATCATCAATATTATTGTCAATAATTCCCCTTCGCGTCAATATATTGATGCGTGTGGGGTTTGCTTAAGACTGCTACTACACTACCAGTGTGACGCCGAAGCTCGTTCGGTTGCTATCACGTTCTTGCTGCCCCATGGCAAAATTTGCATCCGATATTTTTTTGAAAACGCGCGTCTTGAGCAGATCAGACATTCCGACATTCCAGCGAAAAATATAAGCCTACCCGACACCAACCTGACTTCTACCAAACCCCAACCCGATGTTGGCCCGACATTGACCCGACATAAACACAGAATTGACCCGACATTGACCCGATATTTGGCTGACGTCGATCATAAATTGACCTTACATTGATCCGACATCGGGCCGACATGTCTGTTTGGGATCATTCTTCTGGGTTTCTTCCATACTCCACTGCCGTATATCAATTCTAGATAGAGGTGGAATTAGGGCGTAACAGCTTTTGTAAACAATGACTTCTTTTGATGATTTATAGAAAGTTAAGGCTTGCCAACGCAAATCAACAGCACCATCGGGTAGGGGGAAAGTTCCCCTACCCGACGGTTATGTTGGTTTGATTGGGCGTGCATTGAGTTCCTAGAAATCATCGATAGAAGTCATTGTTTACAAAGTCTGTTACGCCCTAATTCCAGCTCTATCTAGAATTGATTATAATGTCTCGTGACAGCCTTTTCGAGACAGCTAAGGGATGTCGTCGGTTTGTAAAGGCTGTCACGACGACAGAAACATTGAAAACATGGTCGGTTCACTACGTTGCAAGCACGATGATTTTTGCAAAGCGGGTATAGATGCCACTGTTCTAATACATACAGCTTTCAATCTTTCGTGCGTGCGCTGTTGCCGATACACTTCGAATTCAGATCTGAACGTACTGTAGCAAGCGGTAGTAAAGCACACAAAGCATCAGTCAATACAGGTAGAAACCAACTGTCGCGAGAAGGCTGTACTATTTGGAAGCCTGCGCTCACCTGCTGCATGGCAAAGGTGTTGGAGCGCATGGTCAACCGACGCCTGAAGCAGTTTCTCGAGGCTGGCGGCCTTCTAGACCATCGACAACACGCATTCCGGCAAGGCCACGGTACATCCACGTATTTTGCGACGCTAGGAGAGCTTCTCAAGGACGCCAAGGATAACGGTCTTCATACGGAGCTGGTTTCCCTGGACATTGCGAAAGCTTTCAACCGTACATGGACGCCCTCGGTACTGAAGCAACCCGTCAGCTGGGGTCTTAGCGGTCATATCCGAAATTTCATGACTGGCAGATCCTTCCGAGTCTGTGTAGGTAATAGGAACTGGTTCAGTGATCGCTGTCACCTTGTTCCTGGTAGCCATGAACAGTGCCCTCGTAACCACAGGTCAGACTCCAGAACGAACGAGGATCAGGGCCCAAGCAGGGTTTTCCGCCGTGGCCAGATGGGCCGCTTTGAAAGGTTTTCAGCTGTCTGCTGGAAAGAGCGTTAGGTGCCACGTTTGCCAGTACCGACATCGGGTCTGCGGACCTTCCATAAAGATAGGTGATCAAGCCATCCCACTGAAGAAAACTGTGAAACTGCTGGGGGTTGTCATTGACCGGTCGCTGAGTTTTGTACAGCTTTTTCAAGGGGTCAAGGCCAGCTGTCGCAGAAGGATCAACCTCATCCACACAATCCCCCGTCCCCACCGTTCCAACAACAGATAAGTACGTTTCCGTGCTGCTCGGGCCATCGTAGACAGCCGGCTGATGTACGGGCTCGAGCTGACCTGCATGACCACACACCACATGCGCATAATGTCCGGTCTTGTGCCCTCGACGCCAGCCGATGCCAGCTGTGTCGAAGTCGGTACTCTCCCTTTCCGGTACCGCATCTACCCAGCCATTGCCAACAAAGCTAATGAATTTTCAGCAAATACCGCCGGAAACCACAGAATCTGCCTCCTCAGCGAGGGGGACAGAGTACTCCGTACAATCGCCAACGCAGTGCTCCCCCCAGTGTCCAATATTCACTGGTACGGAGATAAGAGTTGGCATTCTCCCGCATCTAACATCGACAGCCGGATAAAGGAGAAGTTCAGAGCCGGGGACAATTCCGTAGCCCTTTGGAGATCGGTAGCAGAGCTGACCGGATCGTACCCCAACTACATACATCGCTACACAGACGGGTCAAGATCGATAGCTGGAGTTGGAATGGGAATCGCTGCACACTTAGAAATTATTATTTTTACACGAGTCGTAATTCAGCTTTGACGTAAATCATGGAACGCAAACAAACATGGCATGTAAAATTAAGTGTGCTGAAACTGAAACATATGCAACTCGACGAAAAGTGTGTTTGATTGCATTGATTTTCTCGTCCTTTTCAACTGATTCTTATGTCAAAAGGGCCGCTTGCATGTGTCAGTCTCAGGGCACTGAAATTTACATGTCATTTTCGTACTGTGGGGTGACATTTCCCCAACGAGCAGAAGTCTGCCAAAACAATGTTCGGTGTTCTCGGCAGAAGCAGCAGCTATTCTTCATGCGGTCCCGGTTCCTGCGGATGTCCCATCCTGATCCTGTCGGATTCTCACAGTGTTATTCAGGCCCTTTCGTCGGAGGTCCCGGTTCACCCCTGGATTCAGGGCATCCTAAAGGTTGTGCCTCCAAACACAACCTACACATGGATTCCCGGGGAACATCGAGGCGGACAACCTAGCTGGGTCAGATCCATCCGATCCTCGGTACTCGCACAAGGTGCCGTTTCAGGACGTGAAGAGATGGATCTTTTGCAGAGTGCAGACAGCGTGGGCAACGGAATGGTCCAGCGCCAGACTTCCTTTCATTAGGAAAATCAAAGGCGACACACGCTATGTTTGAAGGCGCTTTTTTTGCAACATTCATGTACCTCAGTTTTATCTTCACATGAAGTTAGTATTGATCCCAACAATCAAATCTGCGAAGATTTTAAAATATTTCATCTTGGGTTTTTTGAGAAAAAGTGTTTTGAAGTTTACTTAGCTGTTCACAAAGGCGTATACGGACTATTGATGATACAAAACTGTTACGGATCGAAACAAATTCAGCTAAAAATGATTCAAAAGGGGATTAAAGTTGTCAAAACACTAAGTTTCAATGATACAGTAAGATTCCCTCTCCGGTACCGTCAGATATCCTAACAATGTCATGATCTCAGAATGTTTAAATTAATAAAATAATTAAAACAATGGTTTAGTCTCTAAATTTATTATTATTGAGCCATTCCATTGCAAAACGATATAGTGGTTCTCAGAATTTGGTAGGAAATGGTAGTTTTGAGCCTTATCGTAGAATATTTTTTTCATTTTGTCATTAGGGTGACTATTTCAACGTTAGGCTAGTCCTAAAAAACTTTTATTTTTTATTTTTTTCAGAAATGAATTTTTTTTTTTAATTTATAGCTTTTGAACAACTGGGCCAATTTTAAAGATCAAAATATCAAATGTATGGTAATTAAAAGTACTTGTAACGATGCAATATAATGATTTTAAAAAATTGGGATTTTATATCTGAAAACATTGATTGTATTCGTTTAGTATGGTTTTCATGGTTTGTAGATGGAGGGTGTTTTTATATTTTTCTTAAAAAATTTAGACTATTTTACACAACATATCGAAAAATCAGCGATGTGTTGTTTTTTATTAGCTGCTCATTACAATTTCATCCTTCAAAAACTGCACGATTATCAATCAGGCAATGGCGTTTATCAAGCACCTACAATGGCGACCAGTGAATCCAAATTGCGTATGCTGAGTTGCATTTGCTGCAGCCACCATATTGCGTTATTGGGATCATTCTTGGCCGCGTTGTCTTTCCTCATAGCTGATTTGAGGCCAATTTTAGCGTCTGTAATATAACAAAAGTATAGTTTAAAGTCATGTAAAATATAAAGTTATAAAGATAACTGTTACATACTGACCTTATTAACACTCAGCTTAAGATCTTTCTTAAAACTGAGTAAATCTTCGTGAGAAATCTTAGATTTGTTTCCTGACTGTTTCAAATTTAAACGCATTGGTCTTGCTGCGACGTTTGAAAAACTAACCTAGACTAGTTTTTTGCCTGCTAACTATCTAATGCTTTTGGCAACAAAATGATGCTTACATTCATCTGTCAATTTGGAGAGATTCTGAAGTCTGAATTCTGAAACCTGCGTTCGACATAATTTGAAATTTTTTATGATTTTTTTTTCTGTGGTGTTTTTTTCTTACAAATATCTACACACCCGCACAACTTTGACTGTCGAGTTTGGTCTTCTGGATATTTATGAACCTCAATTTTCATAAACTGCTCCCTTTTTATTATACCGTTAAACGGCAATGTAACATGCGTCAGCCATACTCACGATTTTTTTAGGTGGCAAACTCTCATTTTTACGCCCTTTCACTCTGCTCATGCCCTCGATCACATTTTATAAAGGAAGCGTAAAAGAGAAAGAGATATTGCAACAAATTCTCAATATTATACCTGTTTTCTAAGACATGGAGTGGGAGTTGTTCCACCAACGACCCGATGAGACAGCTTATAGAAGTAACATTCAAATTCAAATCCCTGTTCATATGTTTTTCCTTGATTTCGTTGAACTTCGATAAAATTCTTCAAACTTTCATGATGTTCTTTAATGTTCTTGTTTTTTTTTTCCTGAAATGCTCAGATATTTTTCAAAATTCATAGTACTTTCCTAATGTTATTAAATTTTCCTGAGGTTCACAGATCATCCTAAAGGTTGCAAAAATTTCCTCACGTTTAAAGAACTGTTTGCAGCACATCATTGAAATTCATATAATGTTGCTATAGTTCACAGAACTCTCTTGAAGTTCGTAGAACTTACCAGGATAGCATTGAACTCCCCTGAAGCTCACAAAATATCCCTGAAGTTGACAGATCTGGAGAGCGAAGCACACCTTTAAAGTTTGAAGAATTTTCCTGAAGTCTTTCTTGAAGTTCAATAAACTCTCTGAAAGTTGTTGAATTTCTCTGTTTCTTTGGAGGAACTTATTTATAGTTTGCCGAACTTTAAAAAAAAATCACTACAGTTCCCTATAGTTCGCATAATTTCCTAGAAAGTCGCTGAACCTTCCTGAATGTTTTCTTATTCAAAATATGGGAATTGCAATGAAGCTCTAGCAATTCTGTAGTAATTCAAGGTTAGGACTACCTAAACTCACTGGGCAAAAGTAGCTAACCTCATGTGAGTTTCATTCCTGTATTATCGGTTGGACGATTTTCAAACCAATTCGTCATGGTTGCCAGAATTTATTTTCGATCTCGCCATTGAGTCAAACATATCTATTTTTTTTAAATCCAATCAAATTGTCAGGATGTTTTGGTGGCAAATGCCACCTTCACCACCTGCTGAGTACGGGGCACAACACTTTTGGATACCTACAATCTCCTTTATTGAACTCCATGGAGTAAAAATCTTTCAACGATCGTCGCTTCTAAAGTGGCTTGATTTTTTTTTACAGAGTCGCTTTTTCGAAGCACAACAAGAAAACTCTCTATTTTCTTCATGAAGTTTTTTTTTTATTTTTCCAGATTTTCTACACGATATCTCCAATAAAAATAAAAACACTCGAAACAGGACGAAAATCAATGCCTACTATGATTACGTGGCTGCCTCAGACTGTCCTGCTCGTTTCTTTCTCTTCTACTCTTATGAGGGAAAAGAAATTAATTAAAAAGTTGTTCTAGCAACAATTATTAATTGATTTTGGTCAAAGTCAACATAATCAATAAGGATCTTACTTGAGAGTCAAAGAGAACTCTTTAATGCCATTTAGATTAATTCAATCATCATTTGAACATTGTTTAACTGCATTTGTTCAATTCGTAATAGTTTTGTATCGTCAATAGTCCATATACGCCTTCATAATCGGCTTTGTAAACTTCAAAACACTTTTTCTCAAAAAACCCAAGATGAAATATTTTAAAACCATCACAGATTTGATTGTTAGGATCAATACTAACATCCTGTCAAGGAAAATCTGAGGTACATGAATGTTGCAAAAAAAGCGCCTTCAGACATAGCGTGCGACATCGGAAAGTGGACGGACCTTGCGAACCTGCGAGACGGCCTAATCTCACGGGATTTCAGCGGAGGACCCTTCAGGAAGACCTGTGAAATTTGCCATATTCCTTCGACGGTGGAGCACGTGTTATGCGTATGCCCACAACTCGAGCATCTTCGTTGCCTCCACGGTCTGCCCGCCAGCGTACGAGACATGCTAGGAGATGTGCCCTCACCTCAACCCAAGCAGCAGTACTGCGCTTTTTAAAGGATTCTTCTTCTTCTTCTTCTTCGCATTTCAAGCTTAATCCATATTGTATATTAGCTTATTGCGTGCTCTCAACTTAGTGTTCTAGATGCACTTCCACAGTTATTAATTGAGAGCTTTCGATGCCTGCACCATTTTTGCATTGATATGATTGTGTGGGAAGTCCAATCATACTTCTATGCCCAGGGAAGTCGAGAAATTTTCCAACCCAAAAAATTCCTAGACGAACCGGGAATCGAACCCAGCCACCTCCAGCATGGTCTTGCTTTGTAGCTGCGCCTTTAACGACTGAGCTAAGGGAGGCCCCGGCTTTTTCAAGGCGGCGAATTTCCTACAGTGGAGCTATGTTTTTGTTATTGGTTTTTAGTTTATTTAGGTTTTTAGTATCTATTTATTTTTTTCTTAATTTGTACCTTTTTAGTCTGTCTCTTTCGTATGATGTCTACTGTGTTATTGTACTAACTGTTTATACCCAGTTGTTCGGTAAAATTTTGAAAATCTTTAAAAAAAATCAAAAATTGGATAATTATTTCCGAAATTTTACACGATGAATTCTGTTGACACCATTTGTTGATAAAAAGTAAAATATTTCAGTTTTTCAGTTTTTGACTTATTAGCGAATAACGGTAATTTGAAGTGTTACCGACTTTTCCGCAAGTAAAAAACCCAGTAAAAAATACTGGTAAAATAAGTTAAGTGTGCAACCAGCAACTGCCCTTTTAAAGGTTTGCAGAGTTGGATGAAAACGCTATACTAAGATCAACCTGGAACAAGTAAGTGTGTCTGCCTGTATTCGCGGAAAGCGGTTCGTGCTTTGCGCTGTATACATTCCTCCAGATCGTAGTCGGGACGTAGGTGTTATCGATGCCCATTTAGCTACTCTTCGTGAATTACGTGATGCAACTCCAGATGGTGACCTTTTGCTTGCTTGTGGTGACTACAATCAACCACACATAGCATGGGATTGTCTTGATGATGGAATCTTAAACCTTGATCCTTCCACGACGTCTGCTGCCAGTGCTGCTCTGATGGATGGAACGAGCTTCCTGAATATCCGGCAATACAACTCTATTCGCAATCACCTGGGGTGCATCCTAGATTTGGTTTTCTGTGATTCCGATTGCAACATTGTAGTTAACGAAGCGGTGTCCCCATTGCTGGCTATTGATTTGCATCATCCACCGATTTTATTCTCCTTACCAACTCAATCCGATTGTGTTGACCGTGTGGAATCCATTGATGCTGGTGAACATACGCTCGACTACTCAAAAATCGACTTCGTCATGCTCAACGAGTTCCTGATGAGCTGTGATTGGAGCAGTATTCTGGCAACAAATGACGTCAACGATATGGCAGCACAATTTTGCTTCATAATTTGCAATTGGTTCACCGATAACACTCCAAGACGAAAACCTCCTATATCTCCTGCTTGGAGTTCTCCTCTCCTGCGGCTTTTGAAACGCGATAAAAATTCCTGGCAGCGTAAACTTCGCCGACATCGAACTTCTGAAACGAAACGCAACTTTCATCGCGCTTGCAACGCCTATCGTAAGCTTAATTCAACCCTATACAAGTCATATGTCTTGCGTGTCCAGACCAATTTACATAGAAATCCCAAGAGCTTCTGGAAGTTTGTGAACTCCAAGCGAAAATCGTCGAATATTCCTTCATCCGTATTTTTTGGCGATTTGGAGTCTACTTCTATGCTCGAATCGTGTGATCTATTTTCCCGCCACTTCAGTTCTGTTTTTTCGGATTCAGCCGCCAACGCAGATGAAGTAGAAAGAGCGGCTTGCAATGTTCCTGAGGGTCTCATCGATTTGCGTACATTTGTGGTTAGCAATATGTATGTCGTTAAAGCTGTTAGGAAGTTGAAGAAATCTGTTTCACCGGGTCCTGATGGTGTACCTGCAATCATTTTTTGCCGCTGTGTTGCTGTTTTAGCTGATCCCCTAGCTCGCATCTTTACCGCTTCGTTGCACCAAGGAGTTTTCCCCGAAATATGGAGACATTCCTTTATGTTCGCTGTCTATAAGAAGGGCGACAAACGTGACGTGACAAATTATCGTGGCATAACAAGTCTATCTGCAGCTTCAAAGTTATTCGAGATCATTGTGAACGATGCTATCTTCTTTCATGTCAAGAGCTACATTTCAGCAACGCAACACGGATTTATGCCAGGACGCTCAGTTACATCAAATTTGCTGGAGTTCACCTCAACATGTATAAATCACTTGGAAAATAGGGCTCAAGTAGATACCGTTTATACCGATCTGAAAGCGGCATTCGATTGCATCGATCATGGTATTCTTCTTCGGAAAATGTCTCGCCTGGGAATTTCGGATGGTTTGGTTGATTGACTGAAATCATATCTTTCCAACAGAACACTTCGTGTCAAGCTGGGTTCGTGCACTTCATCACCATTTGCTGCAACCTCCGGTGTTCCCCAGGGCAGCAATTTAGGACCATTGCTGTTCACAATCTTCTTCAACGATGTGACGCTCCTCTTGCCGAGTGGTTGTGTGCTCATATACGCCGATTATCTCAAACTATACATTGTTGTCAAGAACGTCGAGGATTGCCGTCAGCTCCAAGCAATGTTAGACCAATTTGTTGATTGGTGCCGCTTAAACAAGCTTTCCGTCAGTATATCAAAATGTGTGGTCATGACATTTAATCGCACAAGAACGCCAATCGTATTCGATTACTCAATTGATGGATTTGTACTAGAAAGAGTAGATCAAGTAAGCGAGTTTGACTTACACCGTTCAATGGTAATCACTAAGGCTAATCGTCAGCTTGGTTTTATATCAAGAATCTCAAGAGATTTTTCGGATCCGTACTGTTTAAAAGCACTGTACTGTTCACTCGTTCGTCCGATTATCGAGACTGCATCTGTTGTTTGGACTCCTTACCAACTTTCCTGGAACATCAGAATAGAACGTATCCAAAAAACATTCATTCGTCGAGCATTAAGACAACTTCCTTGGAGAGATCCACTAAACTTACCTTCGTATGCTGAATGATGTCGCTTGCTAAGCATGGACACGTTACAACGACGGCGACAAATTCAACAGGCAACATTCGTCGCGAAGTTATTAAGTGGTGAAATTGACTCTACCCACTTACTCTCTTGCTTGAACTTTCGTGCGCCAAGCAGATTTCTACGCTCAACGTTCCTATTGCGTCAAGACTCACACCGCTCTTCTTTTGGACAACATGAACCTGTTACGAGTCTGATTCGCACGTTTTCTACAGTTGAAGAGTTGTTCGAGTTTAGGGAACCTGCTGCTCAATTCCAGAGACGTATTATTAACTCCAGATACATTTAGTATTTGTTATGGCTTCTGGTTCATTAAGACTTATTGTCAGATGGATGTATTAAATAAAAATAAAAATAAAAATAAAATAAACATAAAAATTTAGTGCGATAATTTATTAGCTAGAGAATGTTCTGTGCGAAAATTGAACAGAAGTTGAAATTGAGCGAAGGTCTAGTAAAGCAACAGTGCTAATCAAATACACGCTCCTTTACCTAGCTCAGTCCATTGATGGATGAAGGGATTTGAGGTATGGCCTCAGAAGGAACCAAGCACTTTTGGGCAAATTACAAAAAATGTTTTTTAAAGAAGAATTGCATTATACACACTATCATGCAGCCAACCGGGAAATGTAAGATTCTATTACACTTGTGGTCGCCGGAAGGTTTTTAACATGGTTTTGTAGTTTTATCCTTAGCTAATTTTTCGAACAATGTTTTTCCCCAAATGCATTGCATCTAGAAAATCATCTCGTGAAAGTTTTACTCAACAGTCCATTACAAGGTGCGGTGCGGAAATTTTGCGTTTGGATAGGGAGATCAATAGCAATAAACTATCTACTTTACAATGGGTTAACTGAAAATTCAGCTGGATTTAATGTAAGCATTCTATAATAAAAATTAATGAAAAAAATCAAGTCCTTTAGAACCAATTCAAATAGTTATATGAAGTGGAAATCCAGTAAAATTTAAACTATAGTTCAGCTTTGCAATTGCCTAACGAGGCTGTACGATGCCTTTTAGATATGCTCCAAAGCGAACAGCATAGCATCTTCGCAGTATCGCTCACTCTTTCCATTTCCACCTCAACCTATGAATAGAGGTAGAAAGAACCATCTTCACCACCACGTGTCGGATGTTTTCGCTGCTGCACCTGCGCTCATCACAGCCCAGCCACCGCATAGGTTTCCCATCCGTGGCGTGCAGTCCCGCGTGGATGGCAGCAACCATCTGCCACCGTTCACCGTTTGCTCCTTCGCGCTCATCCATTCCTGTGAAGCACGGTTAAATTTTTGAAGAAAATGTAGAAAACTGAAACCATATCATATCGCGTATAAAAATGCACCCAGGCAAATCATAACAACGTGGTTTTTTTATTCCTCATTCACAAAACACCAATCGTACCAATCCATCATTTTTCATCTCTTTTCCCAAAGGGGAACTACTCGTTACTGAAACAATCATGAACATTCAATTGGATTTAGGGGGGATAATCCCCAGCCACGCGGGTCCGAAGGCCAATGATGCCGACAGCTCCCTCTCCACGGTGGGGAAGTTCTTTTTCTCGAGATTTCGTAAATCGTCCCCGAGTAGCAGCGCGCCATGGTCGTCAAGAGGTGGTCGCTAACGCAGTGAAGCTACTCGGAACCGGCTTAATCCGTTGGTCATTCACGAGAGAGCAGCTTCCTGTAAAGGGTTGTAGAACACTTTCGTTTCGTCTTCTTGCCGTGACCGCGCATAAGACCGGTGCGGTTTTACGGCTCACGCCGCTATCAAAGGCACATGCCTGATGGGAGGTACAACTTGGAGGCGGTTAAATTGGCGGTCTAGTAGTAGGTCTCCACAGCAGTTGAGAGGGGAACGGCGAAAGATGCTTCATTCGCGATTTTCTTTTTCTAGTGGCAAAACGGTCCTCTTGTGGACGGAGAAAATTCCCAAAGAAATCATTGCAGCCTAGTCATCGGAGGAGAACGAAATAGTGAGAGTTGGGTTGGTCGTCCTGAGTGGATTGGATGAGACCGGGAAAAGTTTCCGTTAGGTGGCCGCGGTAGGTTCACAGAAGACGGGTTAAGAACTTATTGAACAGGTTAGGGTCACGGTTGGCTAATAATTTATCAATGAAGATAATTGGCTGTGTGCATTACTGGTTTCTGTACGGAGTGGCAGATAGGAACTAGGATAGCTTATAAATAGGACCTGATCCGGAGCTAACGGGGCAGTTCATCGGTAAAGGTTTGAGTTGGAAAGGAGCAGAATCGGATTGTGGTTGTGGTTCGCTGAATATTGCATAATATGGCATCGATCCATTGGATAGCGGTTTGCTGTTTGACGTTATGGATATCTAGTGGTGGTAAGGAGCAAAGTTAAAAGTAGCAGCAATTTAGTTTATTAAAAATGTGGAATACGAAGGAATTGCTAGTCATCATTCAAAATTACTTATTATTCTATTAATTCAATTGTGCTTAAACTTCTCAGTAAATTCTGCTTAACCCTCCAAATCAAATCCGCTAGTCTAGTCAATAAAGGTACAATTTCTGATTTGTGGAGTAGTATTGTTCTGTCTTTAGATCAGCTAACTTATTGAGGTTGAATTATGGGGATACAATTCGCTTTATGCACTACTAATCAACTTTATGTTCAGCCTGGTGTTAACCAATAATCAGCATCTGTTCTTACTGGTCAGCTTAAATTGTTACTGTAAGCTGTGGCATGTGGACTTCGGATAATCATCTTAAACGTTCTACGGTTGAACATTGAATGTGTCTTTATTTTGGAGAAGGCTATTGAGGTCAAAGCGACACAGCGAGTTGTGTTTATTTTACTTAGGTTGAATATGCGTGAAGTGTACATACGAAAACAATTAAAGGAGGTTACTAAACGAGGAAAAGGTTTCGGGTGCCGACTGAGCAGTCTTCAGTAGGTTAAAAATTTGGGTGATAAACATAACCGTTTAATTTATGGATTGTTAAGGAATGGTTCTGTTTATGGTGAGAGTGAAATTTGATGCTACGTAACAAGTGACACCGTGACAAAGCGGTGGGTAGAACTCAGCGGGTAACGCGTTCTTCGGGGGAAAGCTGTATACTTATTTTTCAAGCACTCGCCAGTTCCTTTAGACCACCCGATCGTTGCGTTGCTATTCAGGTTGCTAGTTTGACAACTTTAGCCGTTGCTATTTTAGTTAGCAACTATCACCATTTGTTAATTTATGTTTTAACTTTCGCACCGGTACACAGTGGTCTAAAAGTGGCAAAACGTACGTTTTTTTAGTTATGTGCGAAAACTGTCCATTTAAGCCATACAGTGTCTTCGGAGAAGTTTGTGCACTTAAAAAACCCCTTATTTTGAGCTTAGCTATTTCATGATTAATCCACCTAGCAGGGAGATGAAAAATTTACTTTTTTTATTTGTCGAGATACTGAATACTGAGATACCTGAATAGTAACGCAACGATCGGGTGGTCTAAAGGAACGGGCGAGGGAGCACTGCTTAAGCGGCGCAACACCCAGTGCTTGAAAAATAAGTATACAGCTTTCCCCCGAAGAACGCGTTACCCACTGAGTTCTACCCACCGCTTTGTCTCGGTGCGTTTTCAACCAAGCGCACTGATTTTCTGCGAGTGACTAGTTCTCGATTGACCCTACCCACATGCAAAAAATCAGCCCGACTGGTTGAAACCCCGCCGAGAAAAAGCGGTGGGTGCAACTCAGTGGGTAACGCGTTCTCCGGGGGAAAGCTGTATACAAAATGGTGTCTTGAACAAAGTTTTAGAAAATATTAAAACAATCATTTTTGCTGAAGACGTCAACCCTCTATCTCTTATGTTTACAGAGATATGTAATTTTTTTGGTAAGAGCCTTCAGAAAATAAATTTTTGCAAATAACTTTTCAGGAAGCAATGTTTTTTTTTTAAATACGCCATTTTCTCTTGGGAAACATGTCCCTATCTTCAATATTTCTTGAGATATTCAAGGTTTTGATCCAAAATTAGCACTATTTCTAAGGTCAATAGCTCGAAGTTGGGCAAAATTGGGTAAACCAGGTTGATTACATTTGAAAGTATACTTAAAATGCAGCCCAATGCATACCCAATCATTAGCCTTCTTTAGTATTCTCTGCCAATCTGCTTATTACCAAACTATAGGGTCACGACTTCCCGTATAGTTGTGCTACTGTTGTTTTTTATGAACATTAAAAACAATATTACTACTTCAAATAATTACTAACTATATCAGAATATAGTTATATTTCATCAACCGTTCCATATGATATCAAAGAAAAATTTTTTATCGTTACCCATTTCCTCGTCACTTTCAGAATTGTCGCTTACTTCTGTTTCACCATCGGATCGTGCATCGGTAGATGGAACTAGAAGCTACGCAACCCAATTTTTATTTTGGTTCCCTACGGTTCTCCTCCAAATATTAAACAACTCACGTTTGTCAATAGTTTCTAAATATTTAAAGTAAAACACATATTTTCAAACGTTCCAAATAGTGATCAAAACAAATTGCACTTACCTGAAGCAACCAAAAAAGATATTCCAGAGCTCATTGTCGTAATTATATACAACCGGTCACGTTCGAAAGAAAATGACACATTGCTACAGACACCGGGACTCAAATAGTGGGAGGAACAAGGACCAATGTTCATTCAGTTAACCGGTTACTACAACCAACACCGAAAAGCACATTACGGGAAGAACAAGGACCACTGTTCGTTCAATCAATCGGTCACAACTACCGACACTGTGAATCACCAATCGTAGTACAGTAATTTTTTAGCACTACAATAGACTCAGGGACTCACCTGCCACAAGAACCACTGTTTATTCAGTCAACCAATCACTACAATAGACACTAAGAATCACTTCCTTGTCCTGTCAACCGCTCACTACAATTTAGAATTTGGTATCAAAACTTTTACCACACGCCTGCTCTTTTTTGCACGTACTTCGATTTAACCGAATTCTAATTTTCTTCCTTCAACACCAATAGTAAGTGACGTATGAAGGAGCCTCTATGTATAAATGCAAGAAAACGATTATCTGTACACGGTTTACTATAGTTTGGTAATAGGCAGATCAGCAGAGAATACTAAAGAATACTAATGATTTGGTATGCATTGGGCAGCATTTTAAGTATACTTTCAAATGTAATCAACCTGGTTTGCCCAATTTTGCCCGACTTCGAGCTATTGGCCTTGCAAATAGTGCTAATGTTGAATCAAAACCTTGTATATCTCAAGAAATATCCAGCATTTTACGAGCGCTTATGGCCGCCACAATCTGGCTGAGTTTTTGGTATGGAACATATGATTTGACGTTTGGGTTGTGTCGTTTGACGTGTAAACGTTTAAATTTGATCGTTTACACGTCAAACGACACAACCCAAACTTCAAATCTTATGTTCCCTACCAGAAAATCAGCCAGATAGTGGCGGCCATAAACGATCCTAAAATACTGGATTGAAGATAGGGACTTGCTTCCCAAGACAAAATGGCGTATTTAAAAAAAAAAAACATAAACATAAGTGTAGAACATACTAATGTCAAAAAATTACTTCCTGAAAAGTTATTTGCAAAAAATGCTTTTCGGAAGGCTCATACCAAAAAATGACATATTTCTGTAAACATAAGAGATATAGGGTTGACGTATTTAGCAAAAATGTTTGTTTTAATATTGTCTAAAACTTTGCTCAAGACACCATTTTGCTATCTCGACTAACAAAAAAGGTTCAACCTGCTCAAGAACCTCCCAGAAGTCACAAAGAGGCGATTGTTGAACTTGTTCAATCGATTCCTTGAGCTCAACGTTGTTCCGGATGATTGGAGACAAGTGAGAGTTATCGCCATCCAGAAGCCCGGTAAACCCGCGTCGGATCATAATTCGTACCGTCTCATCGCGATGCTGTCGTGTATTCGGAAGCTGTTAGAAAAAATGATTCTTCTTCGTCTGGACAAGTGGGTCGAGGCGAATGGCTTACTCTCAAATACGCAATTTGGATTCCGTAGGGGCAAAGGGACGAACGACTGCCTTGCGTTGCTTTCAACTGAAATCCAATTAGCCTATGCTAAAAAACAGCAGATGGGTTCAGTTTTCTTCGACATTAGAGGGGCGTTTGATTCTGTTTGCATCGACATCCTTTCGGACAAACTCCATGCGAGTGGGCTTTCTCCGATTATCAACAATTTCCTGTTTAATTTGTTGTCCGAGAAACGAATGAGCTTCTTTCATGGCAACACGGAAATTGTACGAATCAGCAACATGGGTCTTCCACAAGGCTCATGTTTAAGTCCCCTCCTGTACAATTTCTATGTCAAAGACATTGATGAATGTCTGGTCGAAAATTGCACGCTAAGGCAGCTTGCAGATGACGGCGTGGTTTCCATGGTTTGACCAACAGCACCGGACCTGCAAGGACCATTGCAAGATACCTTGGATAATTTGTCTACTTGGGCAATAAATCTGGGTATCGAATTCTCTCCGGAGAAAACAGAGATGATTGTTTTTTTCTAGTAAGCTTTATCCAGCACAGTTTCAGCTTCAACTTATGGGTAGAACAATCACTCACAGCATGTCGTTTAAGTATTTAGGTGTCTGGTTCGATTCCAAGTGCATTTGGGGAAAACACATAGCGTATCTGAGGCAGAGATGCCAACAGCGAATCAATTTCCTTCGTTCCATTACCGGCACTTCATGGGGAGCCCATCCGGAAGATCTGATAAGACTCTACAAGACCACCATTCTCTCGATTTTGGAGTACGGTAGCTTTTGCTTTCAATCGGCGGCGGGGACGCACATATTGAAGCTCCAAAGGATTCAATATCGTTGCATTTGAATCGCGCTAGGTTGTATGCAATCGACGCATACCATGAGTCTTGAAGTTCTTGCGGGCGTCCTCCCCTTAACAAATCGTTTTGCGGATTTATCGTTCCGGTTCCTCATCCGCTGTGAAGTCATGAACCCGCTGGTGATCGAAAACTTTGAGAAGCTGCTAGAGCGGAATCCTCAAACACGATTCATGAGCTTGTACTACGAGTACATGACTCTGGACATCGGCCCCTCCTCGTTCAACCCCAATCGCGCTGTCTCCCATCATTTCAGTTGTTCTTCCGTGAGATTCGATCTCACAATGAGGCAGGAGATTCAAGGAATTCCAGAGCCTCACCGTTCCCTGATTGTCCCAACTTTTTTTGCGAACAAATACCGCCACGTCCCCACCAAGAAGAGATTTTTCACAGATGGGTCGGTGATAAATGCATCCACTGGTTTTGGAGTATTCGGTATACGTTGCTGAACTAGAAGCTATATCGTACACATTAGAGCGTATTGCCTCACTTCCACCTGACCATTATTTCATTTTTACGGATAGCCTAAGCTCCCTGGAGGCTATGCGTTCAATGAGGCCGATAAAGCACTCGGCGTATTTCCTCCAGGAAATACGATCGTCATTGAGTGCTTTATCAAACAGCTCGCATGTCATCACCTTGGTATGGGTCCCTTCTCATTGCTCTATCCCGGGCAATGAGAAAGCGGACTCGCTGGCCAAGGTGGGTGCTATGGAAGGCGATATTTACGAGCGACAAATCGCCTACCACGAATTTTTCACGATTTCTCGTCAGCAAGTCCTCGCCAACTGGCAACAAAAGTGGAATGATGGTGATCTGGGAAGATGGCTACATTCTATTGTCCCACAGGTGTCGATCAAACCCTGGTTCAAAGGGTTGGATATGAGTCGTGATTTTATTCGTGTAATGTCCAGGCTCATGTCCAATCACCGTTCGTTAAACGCCCACCTCTTCCGTATTACGCTTGCCGACAGCAACTTGTGCACCTGTGGAAACGGTTATCACGACATCGAGCATGTTGTTTGGTCCTGCTCCTTGCATCATGAGGCGAGATCCGTTCTGTGTGATTCCCTTAGGGTCCGAGGAAAACAACCCTTTAAGCCAATTAGAGGCGTCTTGGCTTGCCGTGATATCGACATTATGAAGCTTATTTACGACTTTCTTAAAGCTGTTGATGTATGTGTTTAATGTTTTGTGTTTTAGTCATCCTTTACGTTTAAGTTTTAAATTAGTTCAAAATGCTTTCCCTTGTCCTCCCTCCAAATGATCAATAAATTTAATCCCTAATCTCGAGTAAACCGCGTGTTATCGGCCCCCGTTCTACTAACATTAGTTGTAAGAAAATGATATTCACACACAATAATGTAAAAAATATTCGGCTCCGCAAAGCTAACGCATTTGAGCCTTGACAAATACATGGAATATTAAAAAAAAAAACAAAAAAGATAAATATTTCATCTCTTTGCTAGGTGGATTAATATTGAAATGGCTAAGCTCAAAAGAAGGGGCTTTTTAGTGCACAAACTTCTCCGAAGACACTTTATGGCTTAAATGGACCGTTTTTACATAAACTAAAAAACGCACGTTTTGGCACTTTTAGACCACTAGTTGCTAAATCTATCATCGAACTTCGAGCTAAAACTGATCGCAGAGCTTCGTGATTATCGTAATTATGAGATCCAGAACATCCGTAAAATTGGTCAATTCGTAACAAATATTTTAGACCTCCGCGATTTTTTTTTAAATCATGTGTTGTGAAGCTATATGAATGAATTTGGATTTGAGACCAGCATGTGCACTCTGCTGGCCACGGAACGGTCGTCCGGACGATCTGGAATATCCTTAAAAGTGGGCAATTCGTTAAAAATATTCTAAAGCTTTTGTTTTTTTAATGCACTCGTTGTGATGTTGCATGAATAAGTTTCGATCTAGAACTAGCATGCGCACTTTGCTGGCCTCCGGAATATTAAGAATATCCGTAAAAGTGGTAAATCTGTAACAAAAGATGTCAGAGCTCCCCGAATTTTTGGTAATTAATTGTGCTGATGCTACATGAATGATTTTAATTTGAATTAATATTTTTAGACGTAGGATTACGTCTTTCGGCAACGTATTGGGGGTGCAATTTCAAAAAACCAAAATCGACCGCGTTACGAAAAGTGGTCATGGTTTGACCACTTATAATTCTGTCAATAGCAGATGGATATTAATTTTAAACAAGTTAATCGATTGGACTGTCATCTACGATTCTGCTAAAATAAACACTTTATCAATATTCAAAAGGTCACCATCGAAAATTGCACGAATGTGCAATTGTTGCTATAATACTGAACATTATCACCGATTGACTGAGAACAGCGCATTCCAGACACAGATTTACGAATTTATATGGTTGATCGCGAATATCTCGCGATGAAAAAAATTAGCAAAGAAATTCAAACAATTTTTGCTTTTTATTATCAATTGAATAAGCCAAAAATTCCGTGCGTTTTGTCACGAGACATTGCACAGTGGTCCAGAATGCAGATTTAGGTGGAATGATATGTTTTGAGCCTGAAATTGAAACTTTAGAGTAAAAGTCTTTTCTACAAAGTTGTTCCTTATAGTTAGGCCCTCATTTTTATGACAATGAATTCTAGGGTGGTTCCTATTATGATTAAAATCAAATATCTAACTTTTTTGTTTGAATAAATTAAGGTATACATTCTTTGACAAAGTTATAGCTGAGCTAATTTCAAGCAACTTTGTAGAAAATTACTTTTTTGTATCTCTTAAATTGGCCGATTTAGAGCTATTTTCTTGAATTGAGTTAGGGTGGCTCTTGAAAAAACAGTTTTTTTGCTCTAGTTTTCTTATTTCAAATTTCTCAGCAAAGGTGTCTTGAGATAACTTTTAGATCTTAAGAAGGCGCAAGTTTTCGCCGCACAAAGCTTGTCAACATCTTTCGCCGATAAAGAGTTATTGACGTTTTTATACTAAAAATATGCACTTTTCAAATGTTAATATCTCTGGTTGGGGCAAACAAAAAAAAAAGTTTTTTTACGGCATTTGAAAGAGCGTATGTATTTCTCAACATTATGACAAAATTGGAGGTATGTTATTTTTTAAACTCGTATAAAATCAATTTGAATTTAGTCATATTTTTTACTATATTTGGGTATATCTTTTTTATTAGAAGAGATACAGGCAACAAATTCAGGTATAAAACATTCGTCTAAACGAGTTTTAAAAGTCTCTAGAAGATAACTTTCATGAGAAATTATAAATAAAAAAGTTATTACTAAAAAACTATTTTTTCCAGGAACACCCTAAGTCAACTCCGAAAAAATACTCTAAAATGAGAACGATAAGAGATAGAAAAAAATTTTCTTCGACAAAGTTGCTTGCAATTAATTTAGCTACAACTTTTTCAAACAGTACATGTTTTTATTTTGTAAAACAAAAAAGTTAGTTTTAAAAATTCTCTAGTTTGAGGACCACCCTGACATTTGCAAACACCAAAAGAAGGGAATTTTTAAGAACAAAAACTTCTTCGAAGACACTAAATGTCCAAATATTGAAACAAATGTACTAGCACATTTTATACAAATTTGTCATTAGAGTGGTCCTATGAAATCCATCTTTTGCCAATAACTTTTTTATTTGAAATTTATCATGAAAGTCATCTTCTAAAGACTTTTAAAACTCTTTAAGACGAATGTTTTATAGCTGGATTTGTTGCCCGTATCTTTTCTAACAAAAAAGATATACTCAAATATAGTAAAAAATATGAATAAATTCAAATTGATTTTATACGAGTTTAAAAAAATAACATACCTCCAATTTTTTCATATTATTGAGAATAACATACGCCCTTTCAAATGCTGCAAAAAAACTTTTTTTTTGTTTGTCCCAAACAGAGATATTAACATTTGAAAAGTGCATATTTTTAGTATAAAAACGTCAATAACTCTTGATCGGCGAAAGATATTGACAAGCTTTGTGCAGCAAAAATCTGCGCCTTCTTAAGATCTAAAAGTTATCTGAAGACACCTTTGCTGAGAAATTCGAAATAAGAAAAATAGAGCAAAAAAAACTGTTTTTTTAAGAGCCACCCTAACTCAATTCAAGAAAATAGCTCTTAATCGGCCAATTTAAGAGATACAAAAAAGTAATTTTCTACAAAGTTGCTTGAAATTAGCTCAGCTATAACTTTGCCGAAGAATGTATACCTTAATTTATTCAAACAAAAAAGTTAGATTTTTTATTTTAATGATAATAGGAACCACCCTAGAATTCATTGTCATAAAAATGAGGGCCTAACTATAAGGAACAACTTTGTAGAAGAGACTTTTAGTCTAAAGTTTCAATTTCAGGCTCAAAACATATCATTCCACCTAAATCTGCATTCTGGACCACTGTGCATTGGTGTTTTCCCTAACACAGTCGCTGAATATTGATACCGAGCACTGAACATGCCAGACGGTACCTATCTTTATGGCTTTTGATGCAAATTTTAAGCCCTCTTGTCGAATTCTCTTAATAGAAGAGGCTTAAAATTTGCATAAAAAGCATGAACCGGACGGTACATGCTCAGTTTCTGTGATTGATGTGTTTTCCCTAACACATATTTCATTTCCGCACCGCTATCATATCCAAGAACATTGAGGAAAAAAATTCCATAGCATTGTTCTAAACTGGTTTCCAAGCTTCCAAGCCATCGGTTCTTTCAGGACCACAAATGACCGATAAAAGAGCTAGCTGAAGAGTTCAAGCAACAATCAATACGAAACTACGATTTTAAATTGGCTCACCACTTTAGTAGCCTATTGGTCCCAAGCAAACGATTAACGTACCCTATTCTAGTTGAAATTCTATTACTACACTATGTTTGTTTTGATTCGCTATGAAAGTTTGACAGATAAAATGAGGGGTTATTGGTTTTTCCTATGTTTCGAGGGGTGAATCGATTAGCTTGGGACCGAAGAGAGTACCAGAGCTGAGCCAAAAAGTTGAGCACGTTATTTCGGGACCTTCTAGTCTTAGAGTTACCTCTATGCTAGAAGGTGAGAAAAGTAAAGATTGGATTCACTCAGTCTATTGGTACTACTCCGAGACTGAATAAAATTTTCGTCAATTTCCTCATTTTCCGGCAGATTTTTTAGGTTTTCCACAGGAAACCATAAGACAAATTTAACTCATCGCTGCGTTCCTGCACTTTTGGCGATTATGAGTGAACTAAACTCAAATTTGAGTCGTTCTCATTCGCCGTGAAGTGTAGATTCAATTCAGGGGAAACATGTCAGAAGGGTATAACTCGAAATAGCCGGCGCCGGTGGTGTAGTGGTAAGCGTGACTGCTTTGTCACCCCAATGGGTCTGGGTTCAATCCCAGCCGAGGTCGGTGGGATTTTTCTGGGGCATAAAAATCTCTGGTCACGTCTTCCTTCGGAACAAAATAAAGCCGTTGGTCCCGGCCCATGTATGTTGAATGGGTGCGATATCCTACGCAGGTGTGGAAGCTGCCTTCCTGCACATTCGATTGCCGTCAATGGATGGTAATTGATGACCCTCGGGGATTTGCACTAGATTGCGGAACAGAGACCGACGTTAAATAAATGAAAAAGAAGAAGGGTATAACTCGAAACGTAAACAATGACTTTGAACGTCGATTTCTCTTGCACCCACGGAATCTGAACAAATATATTTCTGTCAGATGATTTAGTTACTTTGAGTGGGTATGTAGTCATTCTTAAGAAATCGACGATCCAAGTCATTGTTTACGTTTCGAGTTAGACCCTTCTGACATGTTTACCCTGAATTGTGATAAATTGTTTTTTTTATTTTATTTGTAACTAAGTCGGGTAGAACAATATTCGCGTTCGGAAAGCATCGTATAATAATATCACGGAACATCACGGACTCCTAGAGCTGCTCCGATTTTGCCTCCCATCGTAAAAACAGGATCGTTCCTTTGCTATAGAGTATCGCTAATGCCTTCGGGGATGGATACTCGCTTTGCTTATTATGTTGTAGAATATCACCTTGTTCTTTTATAGATTTTTTACATAAATTGGTACTAGACCGGTACGGCATGTCAGGTCCTTGAAATCGGTTCAGTTGGTGAAAACGGATCTTATCGAACATCATTCCTAATCTTATTTTGCAACTCACTAGGTAAGTCGCCTTCAATCTGATCGATCCCCTTCGCTGCGCACATCTTCGTCTTGTTCCAGTCGGGTCGCTACCAAGAACCGTTTTCATTGGGTCGTTATCCGACAGGTTTACGATGTGCTCAGCCCACAGTAGTCGCCCGATTTTCGCATTCGATCTAAATTTCTTAACTTTCAAATCTGCTGCAGTGCTACTTGTCGTAACTGAGCATCATCCTACTCGAGATTTGGCTGGATTGCACTACTTATTCAAATAAGAGGACTTTCCGTGCCAAGTAGTAGGCTGATGGTGTTTGCTGATCGGTACTCGGTGGTTGCCTTGGTTACCGTCGACAGAGGGCTTGCTTGGGGACTCTCACTTCCAGAAGAAGGAGAGGGCTTGCTTGCTCGTCGTTGGGTCGGTTAGTTGCTTGGCTGATTTGCTGGTGCTGCCGGGTTGCCTAGGCTATACTGAAGTGATTTAACTGACTTTTAACGTAGATTCCGCTCCCCTAGACCCCTTCCTCGTTCTTGTGAGATTCACATCCTTTGAAAATTACGCTGAGATTTTATATAATGGATCTTCGTGTGTTCATACCTGATGGTAGATTTTTTTAAGCAAGCACATTTGTTGAGAAAATTGGGTTTACACCCATAAAAATACGTATTTTTAAAGAAATTTTGGGTTTCTTAATCACCCAAGTTAAATTTTGGCTCCTTCCTTGACAAATAGGCGTAGATTTCATAGAATTGCTGAATCCATACGTATTTTTATAGAAATTTGGTTTTTCAGTTCTGCCAAATTGCATTTCGGCTCATATATTTAAAAAATAATGTTGTATTTCATTGAATGGACTTTTTGCTGAATCCATACGTGATGATTATTTCTTTAAGCAAGTTTGGTTTTTATGTTCAGCCAAGATGGATTTTGGCTCCTTCCTTTGAATACTAGGCTTGAATTTTGTTGAATAGAGCTTCCTGAATCCATACGTCTAGTGAGATTTTTTAAAACACGCACAATTGTTGAGAAAACTGGTTTTAAATTCACAAAGTAGGTATTCCTTATCAATTTGGGTCACGTAACTTAATAGCATTTTCTTCAATTAATCATTTAGGTTGAATACTTATAGCCAGCGCTGGAGAGCGTCTCAGAGTGTTTGCAAAGCAATTTTGGGCATGCATCGCACAACACTCGACCAAGAGTGTCTGGTTCTCCAAATTGCTTCGCACACTCTTTTACAACTTATCTTAGAGAAATCGATCCACACAATGAGCGATACACTCGGTGCGGCGCAGGGAGCGAATAAAATCCAAAAAACAGCTAAATTATTTTTCAATAATAATCCTATAATTGGTGTCCCTTAAGTGGCCGTATCATGATTTTAGTCTTTCCGATATGTTTGCATACATCCTTTCAAACGGCCGTTATGCAAATATAGCATTGAACGAAATTATAATGATCCAGATCAATATTTCTTACACTGACTGGTAGCCATGATCAATCCGAAAAACCAGAATATATCCGTTACATGTCATATTTTTAACCAAAATATATTGATTTACTAAAAGCAGCTTTCTTGACTGAATAACTGAATAACGCGTAAAACGACGAATAATGGGCTTTGTATATTTCCCAGCATGCTCTGATCCCGGTAAAAATTCAACCATCGATAAAATCATCGGCGGACTGGAAGCCAACCGTTACGAGTTCCCGTACCAAATGTCCCTCCAGTGGAACCTGGGACCGAACCACCCCCGTGCTCCGATCCATTTCTGCGGAGGATCTCTGCTGAACCGGAACTGGGTCCTTACGGCGGCTCACTGTCGCGTCCGGTACACCAAACGTGGCTGGATCGAGGTCGTCGCCGGGGAGCACGACACTACGGTGAACGATGGTGACGAACAGCGGAGACGTGTCACCAAGTATACCAATCATCGCAGTTACTGCGGTGGAGTCTGCCCGTTCGACATCGGATTGATTCTGGTTGACAAACCGTTCGAGTTGAATCGATTCATTGTCCCGATTAAGCTTCCTAAGCAGTACGAGAAGTTCTCCGGAGATTGCGTTGCTAGCGGGTGGGGTTCTATCTCGACGACCGAAAGGCCAATGTATCCGAAACGGTTGATGGTGAGTTGTTGGGAAGTTTCTGGTAGACTGAGATTGTGAGGTTTTTTTTTGCTCTTTCCAGAAAGCAGTGCTCCCAATAGTGGATTTCCGAACGTGCTACAAATACTGGTTTCAGGAAGGTGATCCAGACGCCCTGTCCAATATCTGTGCTGGACCGCGGGATGGATCTCGAAGCGTGTGCTCTGGAGATTCCGGTGGCCCACTTGTCAAGTTCGATGAGGAAGGCGGAAATCCGGTGCTAGTTGGTGTGGCTTCGTGGGGAGCGGTTCCTTGCGGAATGGAGGAGAAACCGGCCATTTTTACAAATGTGGCCAGCTATGTCGATTGGATCAAGGAGAATATGAGATAATCTGAAATTTTAAACGTTTTTTAATGGCTAGTTCACAACTACAACACACCCGTTTGAAATCAAAATTAAAATTCTGCCTACCAAGTAAATTCAAAACACTCTTTTACAACCAACCGTGCGAAATCCATTCATTCTCAGAGGTAGGTAGAGGTACACACAATTAACAAAATAGAAGGTCACCGATAAAAGAACAGCAAAACAAACTTCCCATTATTTTCTTCTACCACAGCAACGGTTTCGGTTCCGCTTCGATATCACCAACTAGCCAGTCTTCAGTTTTAGAATCCGTCCATGAAATTCCACCTGCACGGCGTTCTTGGTTCTTGGTGTATCGATTTTAAATTTGCTGGAAAATGAATCATCCCACGAAGCGATGGGATCTTTCGGGAATGGCTATCGAACCAGCGGCAATCCTACTTTGTTGGTTTCATGTGCGTACTCGCTCTAGTAGTAGGCGGCGTCCAATCAAGTCGCTCAAGGGGACCACTCTTCTGCGAGACTTTTCGTCTCAGGAGGGGGCCTTCCACGTTAAAAGTTCTTAGCAGACCACAATCACCATACGATGGACACTGGGAAGCATGGTGTCGTAACTCACGGTAGCCCAGTGCGTTGCCCAGGGATACCTTCTCAGGTTCATGGGTGGCTGCCACCGATAACGCTCATTTTCGAGAAGACTACCATCGTAGCACGCCACTCTGAGTTCAAAAGCACCGAACGCGAACGAACCCCGAAATTCGAGATGACCACCAACCTGCACGCACTTCTGACGCTCTGTTACAATCTGGAGGGGATGAATTTCACTTCTCTCTTTCTCAAAAGACGTTTTGCCGTCGCGTCGACCGCAGCCAAGGGTCAACAAACCGACTTAAGGACGCCATTCATGATACAGCTCTACACCAGCTCGACTTCCGGTAATTTCTCGGCCGAAACCGACGAAACTCTTCTACTTGAACTTCGCGAACCGGGGACGATTAGCAAAAGAGCAGACATCGTAGGAAGCGTTTCTTGCCTGGCAGCCGCTCGAGTTCAAAGACCTGGTAGCAGCAAACGTACGGATGGCAGACCTCCACGCTTGCCATGCCATCCTGTTCTTTGCCAGTTCATTTCGTTTGAAAGAGAGAAAACAGGTTGCGCGCAGATCTGTTTGATGTTTTACGGTACCGTTGTACCGACGGACGGACGCTACCTCACTGCAGTTCTGCTGCCCTAGGCTTGCCACCCCAGCGAGTGATGTCGAAATTGGCCCCTGCGCTCGCGATTTTATGTTGCCGATGGTCATGGTTGGCGGGGTTCTCTTCCAATTGGTGGCCATAGGGATGTGAAGTGATACGACGAGTGTACACACTCTTCGGCTGAGAAACAATTAGGTGAGTGAGTGTGGAAGAGTGAGATCGATAATGATTTGAGTTGCTTGCGGTCAAGATGAGTGTGAGTGGGTATGGTGTGGTTACGGTTTTGTTCTGTTTCATTCTTCTGGAAAGGGGCATTGTTGTCATTGCACTAATCAGCACGAGTATCTGCCGAGGAAAAGCGATTATGGTAGTGGATTAAGTTGATAATTAGATACTAGCCGATCTATATTTATTATCACATGTATTCCACCGATAGAGATCACAGTCACTGTGAATTCTAGATAGAGCTGGAATTAGGGCGAAACAGCTTTTGTAAACAATGACTTCTCTCGGTGATTTCTAAGAATTCAAGGCACGTCCACGCAAATCATCATAACCATCGGGTAGGGGAAATCTTCCTCTAAAGCCATGATGATGTTGATTTGCGTGGGCGAGCCTTAACTTTCTAGAAATCACCGAGAGAAGGCATTGTTTACATAGCACTACCTATGACGGTAAAATGTGGTTGCTTTATCCACTGAAGCAAATTATTCAGATTTGGTATGGCATATTGGTTGGTAAATGATCCCTTTTGCACTAAACTGAAAGAAGAATACTAAGATGAAACGGATTTTAGTGTCCTCTTTTTCGGTCCCTATCATACAATGAATACCCTCGTATGCTCGTATGCTAGGTGTTTTTGTGATTATGGTGCTCTTTCGGTAGAGTTGAAATTTTGCGCTTTTTTTTATCAAAACAATCATACCAAAATCAGAGGTAACACATTTTTTAATTACTCGATAACAGCTAATTGATTATTTGTTGTTCACTGTGCTGTTATTTTTCCACCAATGAGAGTGCAGAACAGGTTTGAAACGACGGGTGATGATCCTTTGGAGAAGTTAATTCTTATATCGGCATGATATTGGGGAAATGTTGGCTTCGGCAATACCTTAACCTATTATCGTCAGGGGGTAAACAAAGTCTTAGAGCACTCAAATTTGGCCAATAGTTGCTCTGAAACACAATGTATTCACATGCCAAAATTGAGCTCTCAAGGACGTTGTTTACCCCCTGAAGATAATAGGTTAAGGTATTGCCGAAGCCAACTTTTCCCCTAACCGATTACAACTATTTTACTTTTAGGTAGAAATACTCAGAGGGAGAGATAGGCGGAGAAAACAAAATACAATTCGGCAGCAGGGATTTATTCCTAAATTATCTTGTAACCCTTGCTAGAGGCTGGCATTTCAAATGACTTTTATTTTTGATTCGATTAACTTGCAAAATAATAATTGATTGAATCGCAATATTTTGCACATTTCTTGATGCCATGAATTAACTAACG
Organism: Ochlerotatus camptorhynchus; assembly: GCF_037179485.1. Lineage (NCBI taxonomy): Eukaryota > Metazoa > Arthropoda > Insecta > Diptera > Culicidae > Ochlerotatus > Ochlerotatus camptorhynchus. The sequence goes on along the minus strand of NW_027040918.1, from coordinate 2,752,312 downwards.
AATATCAATTAAACAATAGAGTTAGAATATTGTTTTTAGTTCCAAAAACTAGTTGAATTTGAGAAGCACACAAAACATAAACGTGATTGAATTTCTGTTCGATTGCAATACTCTCAAATTTATTTTAGTAAGAATAAGAAATCCTAGGAAAATTCTAATTGGAATGTTCGATTGGCTCAGATTTTGACAGTTCATTTGGCTCAAAACATTCTCTGCACCCATCTCTCCCTCTGAGTATTTCTAGCACTCACCAACTGCTCATTTGCTGATAACTTTGCACACAGTTGACGTAACATAGTTATTTTTGAAGCAGTAGATAGAATAGAGTTTAAGTTTGTTATAGATACGTAAAAACAAGTAGATTTTGATTCTAGTAATAAACTGTATTTGTTTTTGCGTTGTAAAAATGAAGTGAGAAATGCTCGCTGCACATCTCGTACTTTACATGTAAAAAATCATTGGCGTTGATTCAAATGTTAAGATTTACCTGCTCTTTGCATATTTATAGTTAACTATGATCCTAATCTACCAATTACTTTAAAGAAACACAAATTTCAACAACTGAGAGAAAAGTTATTAATAAATGAGCAGTTGGTGTTTACAACTGTGTATGCCAAGCATGATTATGGCTATAGTATGCCAGTCAAAATCAAATAATTAGACCAATCTATTGCATTAATTTGTAAGACTTCATACATCATACTAATAAGTGAAGCTGAATGTCTCAATAAACCTATCTAATATAAAGGATTGATGGATAAAACTGACTTATAATAAAGATAATTATACTTCTTCAGGGTACCTATTATAGCCATATGGTTCCTTTATTCGCTTCACGTGTGATCCTAATATGGTTATACTGAGGTTGTACATTGAAAATAGTCATTCTGAATAGCAAACGAAGCTGATTTATGACCAAAACATTGAATTAGTTTGGTTAAATGATAATGATTATTAATTTACATACGTTTCTATATCTTGTTATAGAGATTACTGAAAGCTGCAATTTATGAAACAATTAAAATAGACAAATTTAAAAATACAATAATGGTGCGCTATAAACATAAAAATACATATTTTCAACTTTTCGATAAACGCGACTTCATTACACATTTCAAGAGCGCTAATAATTATTTAAAATGTGCATTTAGGTGAAATGTTGTTTTCAATTACTGGTGTCGGATCCTCCAGTACTTCACACAAGTTATTCTTCATCAACCATCAATTGTCCACTGACTCACACCAACACCGATTATCATTTTCGGTTACTCGCCCAGTTGTTGATGACACTTGTTCCGGTGTTAGGAGAGAAAATCCAGGATTGCATCGCAAAAAAAGCCATTTCGTCCTGCAACATTGAAAATTTCACATTTTGGTAATCACTGGTCTAATAATAAAATTATACCTGGTCGATTATTCTCATGCAACTTCACGGACACAATTTCTGTGCTGTTGAAGATCAGTGCTTTATTTTCTTATTTTGTTGTTTAAACCGAGTGTGGACCACGATTAATTTTTTGTTGCCATGTCCGCTTAGCCTACACACTTATTTTTGTCTACCGAGCTCGGCTGTGCGAAGATCGTCAAAAAAAGTTTTACTGAGATCTCAGCAAACATTTGATTTGTTTGCTGAGATTCAGCTAAGCATTATCCGAGACTCAGCAATCAAATGTCACTTTTGTTGAGATCTCAGTAAAACTTTTTTTTGCGAGATTTGCACAGCCGAGCTCGGTAGAAAAAACTAAGTGTGTATATCGAATGGTGGAGATGGGTATCCCGAATTGTTTGCATCCTGCATATACCGATTTTCCTGCTTTTATACTTCGAATGCATGATGTGATAGTCTCTTCGGAGTATTGTTTGTATGATGATTTCAGGAGAAACATGTCAGAAGGGTATATCTCGAAACGTAAACAATTACTTTGAATGTCGATTTCTCTTGAATGACCATTAGGATGGGTCATCATGATCATTTTTTCAAAACAATGTTTTTTTTTTGGGTTCCATTTGGGGTCTTAAACAAATGTGCAAAATTTGGGGACGAAAGGTTGTAGCCCGCCTTTCCGCATTATATTTGAAATTTGTATGGGAAAACCACGCATCTACGTCTAAGTATGGTCCAGGAAGTGCCTAACAACTTTGCCCAAGGATGTGTTTTGCTAGAATGTCCCTAAAAAAAGTTATAGCTGTTCAAAGATCAATGTTTCGACACTGCCGGTGTACCAATGAAAGTCAGACTCCAAACTGAAATAACTTCGGAGTTTCTTATCTTATCGATTTGGTATGTTCAGATGAATTATTCACAAACAATTTTTCAATCTCATCTCGCGTTCCTCACTCATATAAATGGAAGTAGAGCTTCAAATTGCAATAACTTCGGTGTTTCTGATGTTGTCAAGTTGCTATGTTCAGATGTATTCAAAAACATGTGCTCCATTTAATAAGCGTTGTTAGATATGGGGAGGCTTACTGTATGCTTTCCGGTCCTCAATTATATCAATTTAGTCTTTAATAAAATAACTTCGGAGTTTCCCATCTCTCGAGTTGTTCGGATGGGTTATTCAAAAATATTTGCTCAATCTTATAAGAGCAGTTGTAAAGCGAGTACCTCCATTCCCTTCCCTACTCTTTTGGTGTAATATAGGGGAAATGCAGGCAGGCTTGCTTCCACTCACTTGCTATAAAAACATGATTTTCTGAATTTTGAAATCATTAGATGTTATAATCATATTTTGTACTTGTTAGAGTTAAGAAGAGGCTGAAAGGCAAGTGCTTGACACATGAAACCTGACAAATTTGCTTTCAGATAGTCATCACTCTGGTAGCGAAATTGACAGATTTGATGAGTCAAACACTTGGCTTTCAACCTCTTCTTGTATCTAACAAGTACAAAATATCATTATAACATCTGATGATTTCAAAATTCAGGAAATCATTTTTTATAGCAAGTGAGTGGAAGCAACCCTGAATGCAGGTAATATCGGCTTAAGTGTCCCTAATTTGGGCCCATACATAAATTCTACAATCAACTAAATTTTTAATAGCAACCAAAAATATCCATTAGTAACATCCCAATAACGCGTTCATCTAGATAAAATTGATAAATAGCATACTTTTAGCGATGGGCCCAAATTAGGGACATGTAGGCCGACATTACCTACATTTCCCCTACAATGTCAGATATATTCACACAAACGTCATTGGATTGTAATGATTATATTTAATTTTAAAATATTCTACAATTTCTCAGGGTACTCTTTTCGATGCTGAAGCAAATATTGCTGTTGAACTAGGTTTCGGGTAGATTTCTTGATAAGTCAGAAATTAGTTTTATGCCTCATTCAGCTATAGTTGACAACCATCAAGGAAGCAACTCGTTGTATCGCATTGAAATAATCTGTATCATTACTCCACTTGTTTTCCGGTTTTTGCATGAAGCCGGTCGAAATTTCGATGAGGAATCAGTACTGATAGAAATGACGTTTGACTTGGGAGCCCAACTGAAACGTAGCCCACTTAAAGTTGGCCCAACAAGCGAAATTCGGCTGTACCTGTGTCTGAGACGAAACGGGTGAAGACAGTTTTCGTTTTCTCCTGTTTTTGGTTTTAGACGTACGACTACTTCTGTGTTTTCTATATGCGGGTGTCCCTAATGACAGTTTAATATTTCAAATAAAAGCTTTATATAGAAATAATGTAGCAGTTGGACAAATAATTCAAATAACATCTCCTGGACAGGCATGGAAAATCATTTGCATTCATTTCATACATTCATTTACATTCATTTGCCTCTAACTTTTTTCTTCAACAGCATTCCGCAAAATGATGTATAGAGCTTTTATAGATTTTATAATAAACTACAAGTTTTGTTCATAACTCAAATCTGTATCTCTTATGCATCACGAACTAGAGCGGGCAGAACTTGTTACAGTTTTTCAGTGAATGTAAAATACATTCACTGAAAAACAGTAGTGGATTCTGTTCGCTCTGCTTCGTCATGCATAAGAGAAACAGATTTGACTTGTTTACAAAAGTTGAAGCTTATATCAAAATTTACAAAATTTCTTTACATCATTTTGCGGAATGCTGTTGAATAAAAAATTTAGAGGCAAATTAATGTAAATGAATGTACGAAATGAATGCAAATGATTTTCCATGCCTGCTCCTGGATATTAAATATTTACACTACAAAAATTTTCGTTTTAAAAACTGCATATAGTATACCCCCCTCGTCCTGCTCTCTAACTACGCTGATCAGATTGAGCTAATGTTTTGGAATAATCCATCCTGAACATAACAAATCGATAAGATAAGAAACTCCGAAGTATTTCAGTTTGAAACTTTACTTCTATTGATATGTGTGAGGGGCTTAGTATATTACCAACTACACATTCGAGATAGATCAATTGTTTTTGAATAATTCATCTGAACAAACCAAATCGGCAAGATAAGATTTGAATAGTTACAACTTTTTTAGATACATTCTAGAACTGTACTTGTGTTCTCTAGGGATAAAAATACAAAAAAGTTTTGGTTTTCCCATACTAGTTTCCATGCCATAAGCCGAGTTACAATCAATCGTCCTCGAATTTTACACAGTTGTTTGGGACTCCAAATGGAACCAAAAAAGGGTTGTTCTCGATTGGTGGGGTAAAGTTTGCGTTTTTCCATATAACGATGACCCACTCTAATGACCATACACCCTCGGAATCTGACTACACAAGCTCATAGAACAAACATTTCTCTGTCAGATGATTTAGTTAGTTTGAGCGTAAGAAGCATTCGTAAGAAACCGACGATCCAGTCATTGTCTATGTTTCCAGTTAAACCCTTCTGACATGTTTCCCCTGATTTTTTCGCCATTTTATATATGATACAAAAAATACAGTTGTCTGTAGGTAATTATGCTCATTAGGGTGAAAAATCAATGTTTATTAATACCTGAGAGGAAAAAATCTGTACAAAAAATCCGAAATCGCTTAAAATTCAACTAAACGTTAACCTTGTCTAGTACAATGATCATGTAAACATGGAGCTATAGCTTAAAGTGACAGATCGCTACAGGTACTTTCGCTTTCGGTACCTATTATGGTTATACTTGAAAATTATATTTCATCGACAAAATTTATTTTTTTCTGATGACTGATAGACTGATGCAAAATTTGAAATTATCGCTCCACAGTGCTTAAACGGTTCCAAATTGGGTCCTACTTAGCCTCCCAAAATTTGAACTACTTAAGCAAGAAACTGACTTGGCACAAACCATTTCAAGTTTATATGGGAATTACTATGGGAAAACTTATGTTTTTGTTCATATTTATCTAACAATTCACCAAATCACTATGCTTTTAGCTTATAGCAGTGATTGCAGCAAAATTGTTCAGCTACAACTTTGTTGAAAACCACTTTTCAATCAAATGTAAGGAACAAAAGTTATTAATGATTCAAGTCACTGATGTCTTATGATTATGCTGCGTTGAGCAGGCAACATTGGTGTTTCTGGTTCAAAAAAAAAGAGCACAAATATCATGGCTACTATGTCACACTGCAGAATGCAATGATGCCCACAGAACAGCTGATTGATCATGCCATAAGATTAACAATTGATAACAATTTAATTTGACATTTCGCTGAAAAACTATTTTTCGCAAAGTTGTAGCTTAGAAATTTTCCCGTAAGAATAGTTATAGAAATTTTCGAAAAAGCAATATGGAAAATGGGTAGAAGATAATGAACAAAAAGTTTGGTTTTTGCATTGTAATTTCCATATAAACTTCGAATAGTTTGTGCCAAGTCAGTTTCTTACCAAATGAGTTTAAATTTTGGGAGGCTAATCAGGACCTGATTTGAAACCGTTTGAGAGCACTGTGGAGCGAAAATTTCAGCAGCGATCGAGGGGGCAACTCTATCTACAATGCAGGAAATATTGTATTTTGCTGTGGCTAGCTGCGCGCACGCTGAGTACATAGAAAGAAGATTGATGACGATTTTGAAGATTTCTTGCAAAAAGTTTATGAGCTATGCAAGTAGATGCGAAAAATAAAAGAAGATTTCAGTGCCAACATTTCAAAGGGGCGTAATTGCATTTGTAAACAATGGCTTTAGTCGTCGATTTCTCGCGAATGAAAGCTCACTCATGAAAATAAATGACACCAGCACGCAGAGGAATGTTTCCTGTATCAGCTAGCATTTGTAATTTGGAGGTGTGGGGTTTCATTTGCAATAAATCGACGTCTAAAGCCATTGTTTACAAAAGCAATTACGCCCCTTTGAAATGTTGGCACTGATTTTTCAAAAATTGATTTGCTAGTGTGAGATTTTTTGAGCATCTGGAATTGAGATTTAGATGTGTCGCCCACTTGATAACGATCACGTGCATGCAAAGTCTGCTCTTGAAAAATGGTAAAAAATGCTTATTGTTTAAGAAAAAACAATATTTTAATCACGTTTCTTAGTCATGGCTGGGCTAACAAAAATTAGTTCTGCAAGCAAGTATATTTTCAAACACGTTTTAATCGGGTTGTAATGTGCATTATTTATATTTTTACACAATTAAAGTCCGAACATATGACTGAACATATATTTGTAAGTATTAGTCGATTGATCATATGCAGTTTTTTTTCTTCAGATAATTAGTAAAATGTCTTCACTATAGCCATAATTGGAACTATACTAGGTGGGGTGAAAAGTAACCTCCTTGACCGCCAGAATGCGCTGCTACTGCAAAAAAGGTTATGGTGCCAATTACTTCCGCATCCACCGTATTCGCCCGATTTGGCTCCCTCTGATTATTAAATATCTCTTCCCAAACCTCAAAAGATAGCTCATCAATAAAAAATTCAGCTCACGTGAGGAAATCATCGACGCCGCGGAGGAGTATTTTGCAGACCTTCCGGAAAATTGCTTTTCGGATGGGATCATGAAGTTGGAAAATCACTGGAATAAGTGTATCGGGCTAAAAGGGGACTATATTGAATAATAAAATTAAATAAAAAAGTCATTCCCAAGGAGGTTACTTTTCACCCCACCTAGTAGCTATAACTGGTCCATCTATCCTAGTCAAATTTCAGAATTATTTTCCGTTTAACTGTAGCAATTTATAGAAAAAATCGATGAAGAGAATCGATCATTGCCCTTATGCAAGCTTATTGTCGAATTATACAATTTACGTCCTCACAGTAACTGACATAAACACAAGTGCTAATCGGTTGCTAAAATGGGTACCAGTATTCGCGTCCGCGAGTTCGGCCACCACGCAGGGTCTGAAATCATAAAAGTGGGGATAGTGGTCAAATAATGAGGAAGCTGGGAAGGTCCGAACATGAGTGATATGTGAGCTTCATACTGCCAAAATCACCGAGGGATTTTCTATTTACGGAAACGGTGATTAAGCTCAGTTCGCTATTCGGTGCTTCAGAAACCGTGATCAGCCGGAGATATCGCTGTTTACAAATAGCGAAGCAGCCCACTGAGGATTTCGTCACGTACGCTTGTCGCATCAACAAGTCGTGCGTTGAATTCGAGCTGACGAAACAACTAACCGAAGAGCAGTTCAAATGTTTAGTTTTCGTCTGTGGGCTGAAGTCGGACAAGGATGCTGAAGTGAGGACCCGATTGCTGAGTCGCATCGAAGAGCGCAGTGATGTTAAAGGGTGATACGGTCAAAATTTGGTCAATATCAACTTGACGTATTTCTTTCAATTTTGCATTTAAAAAACCTGAACACCCCTCATTTTGAAGGTGTGTGTGTGTAGAATGTTGCTCCTATTTTGATTTTGGAATTCACTCTTCAGTTGTCAAAATGCCGTCCAAGCAAGAAGAGCAGCGTATCAAAATTTTGCTCGCGCATCGCGAAAATCCGAACTACTCGCACGCAAAGTTGGCAAAATCGCTAAAAGTTGCCAAATCAACCGTTACAAATGTAATTAAAGTGTTTGGGGAACGTTTGTCGACAGCCAGGAAGTCTGGATCGGGGGGAAATCGAAAACCGGAAGCCGCTGAGACGACAAAGAGAGTTGCCGGTAGTTTCAAGCGAAACCCTAACCTCTCTCTCCGAGATGCCGCAAATAAGCTGGGTGTATCGTCTACAACCGTGCATCGAGCCAAAAAACGAGCCGGACTATCGACTTACAAGAAGGTAGTGACTCCAAATCGCGATGATAAACAAAATACGACGGCCAAAGCGCGATCCCGGAGGCTGTACACGACGATGCTGACGAAGTTTGACTGCGTGGTAATGGACGACGAAACCTACGTCAAAGCCGACTACAAGCAGCTTCCGGGACAGGAGTTTTATACGGCAAAAGGAAGGGGAAAGGTAGCAGATGTTTTCAAGCACATGAAACTGTCAAAGTTCGCAAAGAAATATCTGGTTTGGCAAGCCATCTGTACCTGTGGCTTGAAAAGCAGCATTTTCATAGCTTCCGGGACTGTCAACCAAGAAATTTACGTGAAAGAGTGTTTGAATAAACGTCTGCTGCCTTTCCTGAAGAAACACGGTTGTTCCGTACTGTTTTGGCCGGATTTGGCATCTTGCCATTACGGTAAAAAGGCCATGGAGTGGTACGCCGCCAACAACGTGCAGGTGGTTCCCAAGGACAAGAACCCTCCCAACACGCCAGAGCTCCGCCCAATTGAGAAATACTGGGCTATTGTCAAGCGGAACCTAAAGAAGACCAAAAAAACTGCTAAGGGCGAGCAGCAGTTCAAGGCAAACTGGCTTTCTGCGGCGAAGAAGGTGGACAAGGTGGCTGTACAAAATCTGATGGCAGGGGTCAAGCGTAAGGCCCGGCAATTCGGATTTGGAAAAGCGGAAGCCTAACTGAATATTTTTCCTGAATTTTATACTAATTGAACTTGAAAAAGAAATTTAATTTGATTTTTAAATAAACGATTTCACCGATTTACACGCGTTTTCCCTTGACCAAATTTTGACCGTATCACCCTTTACGTTGGAGCAACTTTCCGAGGAGTGCCAGAGGCTCATCAACTTACGGCACGACACGGAAATGATTGAGAACCCAGCATCAGTGAACGCTATAAGATTGAGGAAGCAGCAGTTCAGAATAAATTCGTCGGAGTTCAAGTCGGGTTCCAGTACCGGAAAGCAAAAGTTCGGGAGCAACAGGGGTAGTTCGGAAGTAGCGTGCTGGTTATGTGCACAGTTCGAAAAAGTAGTGTATATTTTTGTCATTATGATGCACATAACTGGAGCGTCACATATCATACAAATTCACATTACAGATCGTGTAAATTTATGAGTCATTGAATGAAATGTTCTAAATATTGTATGCAACCATCCATCTTTGTAAGCAATATTTCTTGCAAGTTGGTAGTTTACGTGAAAAGGAATTTTACATGCTTCAAGTTTAGCATGCATGGATATTTATATCACCATTAGAATTCATAATTTTTTGGTGTGTGGAACGATGCATATGAGCATTCCCTCGCATAGGAATGCTCATATAGGAACCATAAGTGCGGCGATTGTGGCAAGACCGGCCATAAAGAGGGCTACTGCCGGAGCGCCGAGAAAGTGAATTTCGGAAGATTTGGTCGGCGTAAGGCGAATGTTTCTGCGAAGGTGGTGACGGTGAATGCATGCAGTGTTCGTGGGCATCGGAAGTTTATACCAGTTGAAATGAATGGAAGTGTGGCACGAATGCAGCTGGACACCGGTTCTGACGTCACCATAATATCAACTGGAACGTGGAGGAAGATTGGAAGCTTTCAAATGAATCCGTCGTCTGTGACGGTACCCTTCGACACGATCTGCAACAAGGTTGGCAGTGGTTCGGTGAGTGTGAACGCGCTGAAAACGAAGTTCCCGGAAGTGTTTTCAGAGCAGTTAGGTCTCTGCACGAAGGCGAAAGTCAAATTGGAGCTGAAGGCTGGAAAGAGTCCTGTGTTTCGTCTGAAACGTCCAGTAGCATACGCTATGTACCGTGCTGTGGATGACGAACTGTATCGGCTGGAACAAGACCAAATCATCTCACCTGTGGACTACTCGGAGTGGGCGGCTCCGATCGTCGTGGTTTGGAAAGCGAGCGGATCGATACGTATCTGTGGTGATTATTCGACGGGTCTGAACGATGCGCTGCGACCCAATCAGTACCCGCTTCCCCTGCCGCAAGACATTTTTACCAGTTTGGCTAATTGCACTGTTTTTAGCCAGATCGATCTGACAGACGCTTTTCTGCAGATGGAGATTGACGAACGGTCACGTCAACTGCTAACCATCAACACGCATCGTGGCTACCAATATAACCGTCTCTCACCGGGTGTGAAAGTAGCACCAGGAGCATTTCAATAGATCATCGACACGATGCTCGCTGGGCTACGAGGTGTTTGCGGGTACCTGGATGATGTAGTTGTCGGTGGAGCTGATGATACAAGAAGAATTTGGATGCCATGTTCCAGAGGATGAAGGAATTTGGATACAATGTGCGTGTGGAGAAGTGTACGTTTGGGCAAGGGCATATCCGGTATTTGGAACATCTACTGGACCGCCACGGGCTCAGACCGGATCCAGCGAAGATCGAAACCATTGTGAAGCTTCCAGTGCCTACGGATGTCAGTGGTGTTCGGTCGTATTTGGGAGCCATCAACTATTACGGTAAGTTCGTCCCAAAAATGCGATCGCTGGCGTTCCCGAACGACGAGTTGCTAAAAGTAGGTGCAAAATTTCGTTGGACACCAGAGTGCCAGCAATCGTTCGACCGCTTTAAGCAGATTTTGACCTCGGATCTACTGTTGACCCATTACGATCCGAATCGCGAGATCATTGTGTCTGCGGATGCATCGTCGGTTGGAGTAGGCGCCACGATAAGCCATAAATTTCCTGATGGTTCTATAAAAGTTGTGCAGCATGCGGCCAGGGCGCTAACGAAAGCGGTACAGGGTTATAGCCAACCGGATCGTGAAGGGTTGGCAATCATTTTTGCTGTGACCAAATTTCATAAAATGATCTTCGGTCGGAAGTTCCGCTTACAGACGGATCACGCGCCCCTTTTAAGAATTTTCGGTTCAAGGAAAGGAATCCCGGTATACACAGCGAACCGGCTGCAACGGTGGGCGCTAACGCTACTGCTATACGACTTCGTCATCGAGCATGTTCCCACACACAAATTCGGTCATGCTGATGTGCTTTCAAGGTTGATAGACAATCACGCTAAGCCCGAGGAAGATTATGTCATCGCCTGCGTAATCCTAGGTCAGTAGCGAATGAAGTTATTAACGTTCTCCCGCTCAGTTTCAGGGTCGTTGAAAGAAACTCGCAATCCGACCCAAAGCTTCGAAAGGTTTACCGTTACCTCCAAGATGGTTGGCCGCAAAAATCTACCATTGCGGATGCAGAGCTTTTGCGATACCATGGTTGTCAGGAGTCACTAAGTACGGTAGACGGGTGCATCTTGTTCGAAGAACGTCTTGTGATCCCTGAGAAACATCGAGGTCGATGCCTGCGACAGCTTCACCAGGAACATCCGGGCATTCAGCGAATGAACGCCATCGCTAAGAGTTTTTTGTGTACTGGCCTTCCCTAGACGATGAGATCGTTGCATACGTCAATTCCTGTAAGCATTGTGCATCTGTGGCAAAGTCACCGCCCCACTCACCGCCAGATCCGTGGCCAAAACCAACGGGTCCATGGAAGCGGCTTCATATCGATTACGCAGGACCGATCGACGGAGGATGCTAGCCGTCGATGCGTACTCCAAATGGCCGGAAATTGTTCAAACGCGACGTATTACATCAGCAGCAACGATCAGCATCCTGAGAAGCCTTTTCGCCCGCCTTGGAATGCCAGAGGTGGTTGTTAGTGGCAATGGCACCCAGTTCACGAGCGCGGAATTCCAGAATTTCTGTGCTGACAATGGAATTCAACATGTAACCACGGATCCGTTTCATCCACAATCCAACGGACAAGCGGAGAGGTTCGTGGATACTTTCAAGAGAACGGTGAAGAAAATTCAAGAGGGGAAGAATACGCTACAAGAAGCATTGGACGTGTTCCTGTTGGTCTACCGCACAACGTCAAATCGGTAAGTAGACGATGGAAAGTCTCCATTAGAAGCAATGTTTGGGCGCCGTATCCAAACAAATTTGGATCTGCTTCGTCCACCGCCTGTTTCATCAACCGTTCAAACCAAGCAAAAAGAAGACCAGAATAAGCGATGCTTAGCTACACACGATCTTGTGTATGCGAAGATCTACAACAACAACAAGTGGCGCTGGGCCCCGGGCGTGGTATGCGATCGAATCGGCCATGTCATGTACACGGTGTGGGTTGAGGATCGTCGGTTGATACGAGCACACGTGAATCAATTACGCAGCCGCTCCAATGTAACTGAAACGAAACCTGCAAATAATCAAGGACCTGACAAAACAAAGCTACCACTTGAGATTCTGCTGGACTTCTGGGATCTACCGAAGTACTCGTCGGCTCCGGAAACGTCAACACCGAGGCAACCGCCAATGCCAGTGCCGGATCCATGTGTGTCTCCCGAAGAATCGTCACCTCTAGAACCTTCTGGAGAACAGTCGGTTCCTGCTCAGTCAGCTCGTAGCCCAAGATTGTCTACGCCAGTGTTGTCTTCATCCACATCAACGTCCACAGCATCTCTAGAGTTTGAATCAGCCAGCAGTGGACCTGCTACGCCGATACAGGTACTGCCACGTCGCTCTTGAAGACTTCGAAGGCCGCCACGTTGGTTCGACCCGTACCGTCTGTATTAAACGAGGGGGATGTTGGAGTGCGAAATGGAATAAGCGGAGTGCCCCTACAAAGTCCACACGCCGCTGGGCTCGAGTTGACAGCGAGAGCTATCACACTATGATGCTACCGTTACTGTGCATACCTGCAACCAAATGTCGATTCAACTTGTTTTATGTTTGTTATTGTTGAAAAGATAGTAATAAACCATGTCGTTTTATCGTTAAGACGCGCGTTTTAATTCGTTTAATTCCGAGTGATTTGTGGTTTCACGCCCAGTATTCGCGTCCGCGAGTTCAGCCACCACGCGAGGCCTGAAATCATAAAATCGACCGTACTGTACCGAGGACGAATCAACTGAAAGTTGTTGGCGGTCGCTGTCCTTCAAATACCATTGCAAGATAGTCAAAACTACGTGTGACTCTAGGCTGCGAATCTTGACTAAATTTCCGCGAGGGCAACGTGATTCTCTGTTGTGTATCGGATCAGCAATCGTCACGTCGCGACCTATCTACGGTATCGGACTCGTCAGTAGAGCGAAGGATTCGGTGGTGCAGACTCTTGCACCCATCTACAACCGGATGGCCCGGTTCGCCTCAGGGGCGTACGTTACCAGTACGATTCCAGCGATTATGGCTGCAGCAGGCACTTTGCCGTTCGATTTAATGATTATGCAAGCCACAATTCGTGCTGCATTTCGTTTGATGGAGAAGGGTTCCAGCAATATCGATCTTCCAGTTGTGGACCAAGCGTCCGATCGCCTGGCGGTGGTTGATGTTGAGCTTCCAAACATCGCTGTACGGAGACGTCTCGCCAACCGAGAGTGGTATGAACCCAAGCCGCATATTGTTTGAGTTGTGAAACGGCAGCTGGGGATCCCCCGAATACAGTGCGTCCCATCGTGCAGGAGTTGCTGGCTAACCGGTTTAACCGTGCTTTGGCTATTTTTTTTTTCCTTGATTTGTTTTCCGTCGATCTTGTTTTACGTGCTGAGCACCAATGCTACCGACACCAGGGAGGCAGCTCCCACACCTGGACCCTACCTATCGACCCATCAACCTTCTGGAATGGGAAGCATGGCGTTACTCGCTCGGGAGGTAGGTCTGCCATTAATTGCTCCTGGATTTTAGGTTTCACGCGAACAGCACTTGACACACTCGTGGATGACTTGTCTAGTCAGTTTCCTGATGCTTGTAAGTCAGAACTGCTCTCGGACGCTGGAAACTACTTGTTGCTAACCGACATGGAAATGCTTCTGATGATAGTAAGCTACAATTGCTCGAGCGAAGGGATGCTGATGATCCAGGATGTAGGGATGTTTCCGACGCTCCGATACAGCAGCGCTCTTCAGCCGGCCACCAACACAGAGTATGCCTTCAGCAAGTTGCGGATTGAGCGGAGAAATTCTGGACGAATCTTGCCCCTGACCACTCTTGGAAATGTTTGCTAGTTCCTGGGAAAACTTTCTTGCTGTGACAATTTCACGAGAGCCTTGATCGCATCGCCATACTCATGGGAAGTGATGTAGCCCACCTTCATGCAGCGTTGATTCACTGGAGACGAATTCCATTTAAATCGCTGAATATAGACAGTCAGTCGCACAAGATCTATCAGAGACGATCGAAGGCTGAAAATTTCACTCGGAGTGACGGTTGGAAGGGCTGCTGCAATGGCTTTACTCTCCAGCACCGCCATGTTGAACTTAGTCTCGTCGATTTCTACCACTCTGGGCCAGTAATGCTGATCTAACTTCAGTCAGCAAGGCCCCCGTAAACCAGCGTGGTTCGTACTGCAACTGCGTACTGAGAATCCACAGGATTCTCCTCTCCTGCGACGTGATTCCAAATTCCTCCTTTCGTTATGTGTTGGATTTCGGAAACACGGTTTGCCATAAATTGCTTTCATCTCGATGGTGACGACGAAAGCCAGCAAATGACGATGGTTGAGTCGGCCCAAAAGAAGCATTTAGCAGTAATAACGTTGATGCGGTTTACGATTTTCTCGTAGAGGTGCGCTAGGAGCAATGCGGACGATAGTTCCAGGCGAGGAGTCGGTAATGATTTCTTATTTCAATAATTTCTTATTTTAATTAAGGGAACTTCTGATAATCTTAAATAATTTTAATCAATAGATCCAATGGCAGTTTTGTGACATCTGTGTAACAAATGTTGTGTTGTTAATTCTTAAGCTGCACGTTAGTCGGATATGACCGTATGCGTGATAATGTTTGCACCATCGTACAAATAAGGTTCCCGTTTCACCTGTGCATACAATGCCTTGGTTTTCTTTGCATGCACGTAACCTATAGCTCATACCGTAGTAGGCTGTGTATAAATGAAAATGATTTACTTAGTTTGACAGTTGCACCATGACAAAGTGGCAGCGTATTAGTGATTTGTCCCACTCGCAAATATCGCAAAAAGACATTTCAATCGCCGTGAGAGTGTCCCGGTGGACCGTCGAAAGGGTTTTAGACCGAGAAAAGAAAGGACAACTATCGGCGAAGGTGGCCACAGGTCATCCGAGGCCAGTTCTGGTTCCGAGGGTTATCGCTGCTATCAAAAGGAAGATTCGGGTGAATCCAGTGCGTCCAATAAAGAAAATGGCAAAGGAACACGGGATCAGTGACTTTACGGCACGGAAAATTGCGGGGCGAAGTCGAGGGCACGGAAAAAAAAATTCACATGATTACCGCATCCGGGAGTTACGAGTCAAACGACGCAAGAAAATCTTGAACTTCCTTAAGCGAAAAAAAAAATCCGGTAATCGTGTTCACCGACGAGAGCATGTTTACCGTCGATCCCGTATCAAATTCCAGAACCGACCGGTATATTAGTTCTCTTCCGGTAAAAGACGTAGCCGACGAACACAAGAACGTGTGTACCCAAGCATCCTGCTAGCGTTATGGTGTTTGGATTGGTGGCTTCCGATGGCAAAAAAATGGACACGGTGTTCATTCCGACAAGGTCAACACGGAGGTCTACATCGGGAGTACATTTCCTGCCATATTTTAATGAAAAACTGATGCGTAAATTGTGTTCGCTGAGGCATGTTCTAACTTTTGGAATGACCAAACCGACCGAGTACGACAATGAACTGAGCAACATCATCCGAGTGGTCGGTTGCAAAAAGAAACAACGTTCCATCAAGTCCAAGAGTCTCTGGCCATTGTGGTAAGAGATGCCACATTTTTTAAGTTTCAAAAATCTTTTTCATCTGTAAATGCTAAAAAAATCTATAAAATCTGTATAGTTTTCAAAAAATCTGTATATATATAGAGATTCTGTATCGAAAATTTTCCAATTTCAGGGCTGGTAGCGATCACTGCGTTCAGAAATAGTGACTTTAGTGACCATGTTGAATAAATAAGTGACCAAATAGTGAGTTGTAAAAATAGTGACTAAAAAGTGACCTATTTAAGAGATGGCGTATCAAATAAATGTTTGATGTTTTAGACTTATTCAATTATCATACGATATGAACCTTTAAAGCGAAAGATTCAATGGAAAGTTAATAGCCACCGTATTAGTCACGGTGTCTACTAACTTAAAAAATCTGGAAAACCAGGAATCCTTAGGAAATTTTTTGTTTAATAAAGTACCTGGAAGTCTCAAAGAATTTAAAAATTTCTTACTACTGAAAATTTAAATAAAATAATGAATTTTAAAATACAACCATTTAATTTTTCTTGTTATTTTCAATCACACTTTGATCCTTAAAGATTCACAGTAGATTAATCTTCAGTAAGAAACAAATTAATTTTTTTAGTTTCTGAAGACGACTGTCCTTCTGTGAAGTTTCCCAAGTTTTTCTAAATTTATGGAGCTTTTGTGCTACCGCAATTTTCATGGAATTAGAACGAAATAATTCATATAGTTCTACGATTTTCGCTGAAGTTCTCTAGATTTCTCTGAAATTCATAAAACTTCTTTTAAATTATCGACACTAATTTAAAACTTTTTCAATAGTCTTGACTTTCCTGGTGCCTAAACGATTACTGAATTTCTTTAAAGTTCTCTAGAATGCCCTGAATTTATCAGTATTTTTACTAAAATTGATTAATTTGCCTTGAAGTTTCGAAAATGTTCCTGGAGTATTATAACCATTATTAGCACTCGTTTTTCCCTGAACTTATCTATGCTTCATGTAAGCATAGATAAGTTCAGGGAAAGCAAATTTTCAGATATATATTCATAATTCCCTGGCGCTTCTTACGTTTTAGGATCAATCATAGAATTCTTGGAATACCCCATAATTCCACGGAACTCCTTGTAAGTGCTGCAAATTTGCTTAAGTTAATGGGATTATTCTGAAGCTATTTGATCGTCCACGAAGCACTTGGAAGTTCGCTGAATATCATTAAACTATCTAAAAATATCTAGATTTAGTTCTCTGGAATTTCTTGAAGATATCGCTGCTTGCTAAAAGTTCTTGCTTATTATTAATGGAACTTCGTTGATGTTCTCTAATCAACTTAGCTAAATTTTCGCATTTGTTTAAGATCTTGAAATCTCCATGATATAACACCCTAAAAATACTCTCACGTTTTCCGGATGTTCATAAAATTTACAGGAATTCCCTTGGAGCTTTGCTGAAGTTTTAGGAAATTCACTGAGTTTCTCGAAACTTCATTAATGTTTATAATATTTCCTTGAAATTATTTGAACTACCCTTTGAATCTCTGACCTGCCTTGATGTTCTCGAAGCTTCCATAAAGCTCTTAGTTCTATTTTGAAGATCTCGGTTCTGCTCGGAAATAAATAGAATTCCCGTAAACACCTTTAAATTTCCTTGAAATTCTCTGGACTTCTGTTCATAAATTCTCTGAAGGTTTCTATACTTGCCTGAAATTCGCGCAACATCTGAAGGGTTCTCGATTTGTTTTCAGCACATCACGGAACTATCTTGAATTTATCTAAATTTACGATTATAGGGTTTTACTCTATCTAACTTTTCTGAGGTGCTTAGAACTTCTTAAAAATTTGCACAATACCCTTCAAGTTTTCTCAATTTCTCAATTTCGCTTGACACCTGTGAAGTTCTCTGAAATTCGAGGAACTTCATAAAAGTTCCTGAAAAGTCTCGGATCCTAAAAGAACCGCTTTGATGTTCTTACAGTTTCCAGTAAGTTTCCCATATTTTCAGCGTACAAACTTCTCTTATGTTCCTGCAGTTTGTTTATGGAGTTCCACTGAAATTCTCAGCATTTCCTTTCATTCCTCAGAACTTCTTCAAAGTTCATACAATTGTTGTAAAGTTAATGGGACTGCATTGAAGATCTCTAATCTTTCATAAAGTTAACTAAAAACTTGAAATAAATCATTTCTTTTTTTACTTAATTCTGAGACTTTGAATATTTTCAATATCTTGAACTTGTACATGGAATACCAAACAAGACATTGAATATTTTTAGATCTCGGACTTACTTACTAGGAAAACTCAAGTAATTTTATCCAGAAAAATGAGTTGACATCCTGTTTATAGAGAAAGACGATTAAACGTCACAACACAAAAAATATTCAATCTTGAAATAAATTCACGCTAAAAAAGTTGAAAATAGTGACTTATTAGAAGAAAAAGTGACTTTAGTGACTTGGCCTTAAAAAAAAGAGACTTTTTAGTGACTGACTTGAAAAAAGTGACCAAGTAACTAAAAAGTGACTCACTACCAGCCTTGCAATTTCATTGAAGTTAAATCTGTATATGTGGCTAGCGCTGGCACCAGGCACTTTTGGCAGTTGCTTTGCGACCCTGTTTCCTGCCTTTCTCCAGGTTGATTGTCAGACGTCGACAGTCTAGTTGAAAATAGAAGACAAATATTATAATTAACCTGATTTTAAAACTCATTAAAGAATTCTTCTATCCAGAATAATAATTATTCGATTTGTATGCAACACCTCTGTTGCCAATGTGTCTTTTCTCCCGGCACGATTAGATGTGAGTCGTGAACCGAAAAGGAGACGACAACGGTTGCGACTACAACACCACAAACGAGCACATGTTCGAACTCGAATTCGAGCGGCCAGGAGCACATGAACCCGAGCAGGAGAATTTAGTAGGCGTACCTCTCGCCGGTGCCGCAGCTGAAGCGAGAGTGGAAGGGAGAGACCAACAAGTGAGATGCCGACCGCCGACGATGAGTGTGCGTGAAGTGAGTGCGAGTGAGTGAGCCGGTGAGTGTGAAAGGGTGCGAGCGCGGACGAGAACTGCTGAGCGATTGCAATGGATGTGAGTGCGGGTGCGAGATAGCAAGAGAAGACCATTTCTTGCAAGCCAGTCGCATTCGGGTTGTGTGGGAATTTTGGGTAACTAAAAAAACTTCAAGCAAGGCACACACAGCGCTTGTATGCAAATTATTATAAAATTTGAATAGGAATTCAGGAACCCGGAGGTGCCGATGCTTCCGCAGCGAGGTCAGTGGGAAAGATGCAAATTAGATGGATGGTTCCACCGGAATTGTGATATGAGTTTGACTGTGATCAATCGTGATTATTGATGGGTGTTTACTCACTTTAATTTATTGCACTTTAGATAAGCGAACTAAAATGTCAGTAAACCAATTATTATTTTCGAACAAGTCACTGCTATAATCCCTACCAAAGGAGCACCCGCAATATTCGGTCGATCAGTACCGTTGCCATCGTTGTCCTTGATGCTCACCATGGTTTCGTTGATCCAGTTCAGGTATCTCCCCAGAAAGGTGTAGTACGTTGGAGATCCGTAAAAAGCGCATTGCGATCCGAACGAAACCAACCCAATTTGGACCCATTTATCACCGTGCCGTTGAAATAGAGGAGCACCCGAGTCCCCGTCACATGTTCCCGGGTCGCTGCAAAACAACGTGGGGTTCCACAATGAGTCGCCGTTGGTGCAAGCAGCTTGTGTTAGGATGTTCACCGACAATTTCTGCGATCGAAAAACTCATTAACAATTTCACGAACAATGCTATAAAAATTAATCATCAATACCGTAAGATAGCTAGCTTTCGTTCCGCTCGGTTCGATCACTCCGTACCCCGTTACCATGCCAACACCAGTGGGATAGTCCAAACTGTCCATCAAAGCAACCGGTTGTATGAACACATTAAAATCAAGCGATCTGGTCAAGACTAGCACCGCCACATCGTGCATCCCCTTGACAAAGTGGTCATAGTCGGGATGCTTGATCACGATCCGTACTTTGCGCACCTGTTCCGTGCTGCTCCACTGCAAAAGATCATACTTTCCGGCGATAACCTCGAACCTCTCCGGATGAGCTAGATCGCTGTAGGTGGAATGGGCTGCGACGAGGATCAACTTTTCCGATAAAATTGATCCGCAGAAGGATTTCAAAGTCGTTTGCAGCGGCTGGCGAATGTGGATTAGTGCGTTGTTCGGAAATTCACCTGGTTCCACCTTCTGTTGGCCTCCAAAGATGCGGGCTTGTTTCGAACAGGAGATTGCAGTGAGACACGTGAGGAATAGTGCACTTTTAAAGAACATTTTGGGACCGATTGAAATAGTTTGCTCACTTCGAGGGTAGAATCGATACTGACAAAACAAATTGTATTCTAATTTTTGAAAGCAGATCGAAACACGCACTGGGTTATCTGATTGAGGTTTCGGCGCTTAGTATCGAAAGTTTCTTATCGATCGGTGATCAATCTGAGTCTCGATTTGTAGTATAATTAATCATATACAAGGAATGAATCATATTCAGTTGCTGTGGCAATGCACTGATATGGGGGGAATACGGTTAAGGTAACAGTGACGATATGGATGAATGAAATAAAAAGAAATATCGGTGTGGTTTTATCCATCACCAAAATTGCAGGATTTTTTATTTGAATGCGATTATTCATCGAGTTTGGAGTCATCAATATGAAATTCAATCTCACTTAATCTTAATCTGACTTTAGTCTTATCTCTTTATGCAAAATATATTACATTATATTACATCATCAAAAATGGCACACACATAAGCAGCTGTATTATTTCAACTCTTATAACAAATTCAATTTTCAGAGTAGATTCTTTAAAGATACTGAACAAGTAATAAATATATCATGATTCAAATGCGAGCTTCGACTTGGGTTTTAATCAATAAAATAGAATATTGTCCTAAAAATCTTGTTAAGTAAAAAAAAACTACATTTTTATTTGTTTCCATTCCTTTTTCAATTGACTAACGAATTATGATTTTTTAAAGTGTGACAGAAAACACTGTTTTTGTTTTGGCCTTCCTTTTAGATTTTTTATATATTTAAGGGATTAGATTTTTTGAGTCAAAGGGAGCCGAGATTTTGAAGTGTAATTTATGATTTATTGTAAAAAAAAATATATTAGTTATAAAGTTTATGTGAGTGAACCATTATTATCAAATAAACCCTTTATATATTTTTTATAAAAGGTCAGCTTTAACTGTGGGTTGATATCATAGTTTTTTTTCAGTTTAAAAAGATTCAAGATTCAACAAAGTAGAATTTCAACGTCTAAGGAGAATACGAATTTAGTTTCCAATTGAATGCTGCAGAGAAGTCCAAGATTATTCTAAGCAGAAATTTCTGAAATTTCTGAGGTTAATTGCATAGAAATTCTAAGAAGAATTCAAATAAATTTAAAATAGATTTATGGAAGGAGCCTTCAGGGAGTTCCTACAAGAATCAATACAAAATCGAAAATAATTTAATATAACTTTGTTTTGTTAATTCGTTTATTTGTACAGACTCAGTCGAATAAACTTTACAGAGCCGATATATTCTTTTTCTTCTACAATAAGAATCTTAACTCTAGAGTTAAGGGGGTTTAACCGATTACTCGCGGTCGTCTCGAGGTTAGGGAATTTTACAATTTAAGGATTGGGAAAGGTTGAGGGGATTGCGAATTTCATTTGTTTTAAATCTAATTTAACTAATCATGTGGTATCACTTCATGCGTGAATTTAACGATTTACATAGTCGGAGTTGCTTAACGTCAAATATCAGACTTAGAGTGCCGATTTTATACGATAGATGACGAGATTAAATTATAGAGTTGATAGCTCCGTTATAGCATAGAGGTAACTCTAAGACTAGAAGGTCCCGAAATAACGGGCTCAACTTTTTGGCTCAGCTCTGGTACTCTCTTCGGTCCCAAGCTAACCGATTCACCCCTCGAAACATAGGAAAATCCACTAACCCCTCATTTTATCTGTCAAACTTTTATAGCTAATCAAAACAAACATTGTGGAGTAGAATGGAGTACGTTAATCGATTGCTTGGGACCAATAGGCTAGTCAAGGAGTGAGCCAATTTAAAATCGTTAGTTTCGTATTGATTGTTGGTTATAGTACGGCAGTGTGAAAACTGTATATACAAAGTAGAAAGCGAGCAAGGACAATTTTGTTGAAGGTACGAATCGGTTAGTTGTTTACGTCAGATGGTGCCTTGAGTGGGACACAATCGATAGAACTGTTTCCGCACATCGGAGGTACATGAGCAAATCGGCGATCATCCCTTTTGCCAGTGGTTGCAGGGTGAAACACCCCTCACCATCCCTCATTAACGGATGAGCTTGGTTTTTTTAGATGCTCTACCCGATTCGTACCTTCCTCAAAATTGTCCTTTGTTCGCTTTTTACTTTCTATATAAAAATTTCAAACTGCCTTACTATAACGGAACTATCAACTCTTTACTTTCATCTTCTCATCTATCGTATAAAATGTCAACTTTAATTCTGATATTTGATGTTAAGCATTTCCAACTACGAAAATAATCTATTTCCAAAAAATTTGTTGATTGTTCTGCAAAGAATTTCAAGAATGCAATATTATTTTTGCAAAAGCTTATTTGCCTCTAAGTTTAAGAGGCTGAATTATTCTAAAAAAGTTCTAGAGATCTTTCTGAAGAAATTCTGTGAAAAGTTCTAAACATTTTAAAGTTTAAAAGTTTAAACATTTGGAACGCAGAATCAAATCGAAGCTCATAAAAAATGGGAATTACTATTTGCTAATCACCATGTATATCGTAAGCAAAAGTAAATTATTCAAATCACTCCAAAGCACTTCACTTGAGATTCCGTTGTGAGCTTCGATTAAATTAGAGGAATTTATGAAATTTTATTTTAAGTTCCATGACACAAAAAGTTTATTTGATTATAAAATCGTATTTGAATTTCTAAGTTACCATATAAATGGTTACTTATTTAGTATTTACAAGTCACTATTTGGTCACTATTTCCGTAATTTTAGTCACTAAAGTCACTACTATTATATCGCATCAACACTACCAGCCCTGTATAAGGCATATCAATATTTGAAGACAAATGTAAATTCACTGGAAAAATCCACTTTTCTTCGATGCGTACCTCTGTTATGAAATCGAAGTGTGCCCTGCTTCTAAACGGACGCGAAAATTTATCAGGTGTCATATTTTTCGTCGCATTTTTTCTAGAAGAATTGAAGGCTATTTCCATAAGTATTTTTAACGGAATTCCGGTCGTGTGAGCTGTGATTAGGGTTTTCCGTTATTTTCGGTTCCGTCGTGAGATTTGTATTTTCTAGTGCGCGGTTCAAGAGTAACATTTACGGGTTGCGAAGTGTTACGATTTTGGTTACCTCTGATATTTCGGAGCAGCTGAATGCTGAAGATTCGGAAACCAGTAGCAGTTCCGGTGTATTTATGTTTGCGAGCTGAAAAAGAAGGAGGACGAAGATGGCCAGTGGCACATCTATCGCTAGAGGCGTTGCTGCTCTTCTGTTTCTGCTGCTCACAACACGAAAACTCTGCGATTTGGACCATGTCATTTTTGAGATATCGGTGAGTTCATTCCATATTTTATATTATTTTGCGAACAATTTCAATATATATATATAGGGCAACAAGTTGTGTATTGGGCTTTAGACATTGCTGGTGTTCATGAAAATCGATCGATAATGCAGACCTGAATTTTTCCTTATTTCCACTGTTGAACTCTGGTCAGCTGGCGTGAAGACACAAACTCACACACACAGGTATCCAGTTAAGGAGAAGTTCACGGCTCCGAAAAAATAATTACGTTTTGATTTTTGTAAAGGTATTGGAGAGAGATAACAGACTCTTCTCCCCATTCATTGGGGCATCTTCCTGTTTGAGGGCTTGTCTTTTTGACCAATTAGCTGATCAAGTTGATGGAAGGAGATTCTTTATTGTTCCGTAGATGCGTAGAGGCAACTTTGCCTATCGATCTACCCAATCCGTTTTTGCGACATGTTGAGGACAATCAGAGGTTATTAAGCTTGATCAAGACAAACAGAGAAAAGAGCCCACTGCTGTCAGACTTAGTTACCGTGCACGGCGAATGAGAACAACCCAAATTTGAGTTGAGTTCACTCATAATCGCCAAAAGTGCAGAAACTCAGCGATGAGTAAAATTTGTCTCATGGTTTCCTGTGGAAAACCTAAAAAATCTGCCGGAAAATGAGGAAATTGACGACGATTTTATTCAGTCTCGGAGTAGTACCAATAGACTGAGTGAATCCAATCTTTACTTTTCTCAAATTCGGGAATTTATCCCTGGAAAAACCTGGGAAAACATGAGGCAAATTTACTCATCGCTGAGTTCCTGCACTTTTGGCGATTATGAGTGAACTAAACTCAAACTTGGGTCTTTCTAATTCGCCGTGTGCTACAATGGGTGGTAAACCACTATCAGCATCATGGAGAGAGACATTGGCGTAGCTAGACTAATTATCTGGAGGGGGCCTAGATAATTCTGGAGGGGCCTAAGTAATTCTGGAGGGGGGGCTAGATAATTCTGGGCTAGATAATTCTGGAGGAGGCCTGGCCCCTCTGGCACCTTCATTAGCAACGCCAATGGAGAGAGATAACAGAAATCTAAAGACATCACATTTTTATTCTGATTTTTTAAGGAGGATTCATGTGCAAAAACATTTTATAGTCATCATTATTTAAACATAATCCATCAACATTGATTAATAGAGATCAAGGAAACGGTTACTCGAGACTCTTTAGAATGCTACCTAAAACAACACATCGTAGCATGCATCTACCTGTTGGAGACTGAATTTAGGTACCTGGTTAGGTAAATTTTGACATGGCAGTTGATACCTGCTGATTTTTAGTACCTATTGATTAGTATATAACTCGTAGATAAAAAAAATATCTGATTTTCTCAGGAATCTGAGGAGGGAACTGATTTTCTTGGATTTTTTTTTTAATGTTTTCCCCGGTATTTTTGGGAAAATAAAAACGTACCGAAAAAGAAATTTAATTTTCGGTTCGGTGAACTTCCTCTTAAAGATGTCCACAAAACTAGCTTCTTTACCTTTTTTTCATTTCCTTCATCTCTTTTCAGAAAGCGAGTAATGGCGCTATAATTATAGGCCATATAGGGCTAGGACAAGAGTTAGTGCTCATGTCCAGACCACTAAATGAAGATGGAGCTTCTTTTAACACGTTTAGACTAGATGCTCCCAACGACCACTCATTTGTCTGTCTGTCTGTCTGTCTGTCTGTCTGTCTGTCTGTCTGTCTGTCTGTCTGTCTGTCTGTCTGTCTGTCTGTCTGTCTGTCTGTCTGTCTGTCTGTCTGTCTGTCTGTCTGTCTGTCTGTCTGTCTGTCTGTCTGTCTGTCTGTCTGTCTGTCTGTCTGTCTGTCTGTCTGTCTGTCTGTCTGTCTGTCTGTCTGTCTGTCTGTCTGTCTGTCTGTCTGTCTGTCTGTCTGTCTGTCTGTCTGTCTGTCTGTCTGTCTGTCTGTCTGTCTGTCTGTCTGTCTGTCTGTCTGTCTGTCTGTCTGTCTGTCTGTCTGTCTGTCTGTCTGTCTGTCTGTCTGTCTGTCTGTCTGTCTGTCTGTCTGTCTGTCTGTCTGTCTGTCTGTCTGTCTGTCTGTCTGTCTGTCTGTCTGTCTGTCTGTCTGTCTGTCTGTCTGTCTGTCTGTCTGTCTGTCTGTCTGTCTGTCTGTCTGTCTGTCTGTCTGTCTGTCTGTCTGTCTGTCTGTCTGTCTGTCTGTCTGTCTGTCTGTCTGTCTGTCTGTCTGTCTGTCTGTCTGTCTGTCTGTCTGTCTGTCTGTCTGTCTGTCTGTCTGTCTGTCTGTCTGTCTGTCTGTCTGTCTGTCTGTCTGTCTGTCTGTCTGTCTGTCTGTCTGTCTGTCTGTCTGTCTGTCTGTCTGTCTGTCTGTCTGTCTGTCTGTCTGTCTGTCTGTCTGTCTGTCTGTCTGTCTGTCTGTCTGTCTGTCTGTCTGTCTGTCTGTCTGTCTGTCTGTCTGTCTGTCTGTCTGTCTGTCTGTCTGTCTGTCTGTCTGTCTGTCTGTCTGTCTGTCTGTCTGTCTGTCTGTCTGTCTGTCTGTCTGTCTGTCTGTCTGTCTGTCTGTCTGTCTGTCTGTCTGTCTGTCTGTCTGTCTGTCTGTCTGTCTGTCTGTCTGTCTGTCTGTCTGTCTGTCTGTCTGTCTGTCTGTCTGTCTGTCTGTCTGTCTGTCTGTCTGTCTGTCTGTCTGTCTGTCTGTCTGTCTGTCTGTCTGTCTGTCTGTCTGTCTGTCTGTCTGTCTGTCTGTCTGTCTGTCTGTCTGTCTGTCTGTCTGTCTGTCTGTCTGTCTGTCTGTCTGTCTGTCTGTCTGTCTGTCTGTCTGTCTGTCTGTCTGTCTGTCTGTCTGTCTGTCTGTCTGTCTGTCTGTCTGTCTGTCTGTCTGTCTGTCTGTCTGTCTGTCTGTCTGTCTGTCTGTCTGTCTGTCTGTCTGTCTGTCTGTCTGTCTGTCTGTCTGTCTGTCTGTCTGTCTGTCTGTCGGTTTTTATGATGGTTCGAGAACCCTTCCGAACAACATAGCATGCTTTTTTTAATTGGCGCATAAACTCAAGCTAATATTGAATTCCGAGCAAGGCCTGGCACACCCAGCTAGTAAATAATAAAGGCCGAAATGAGATCCTGTGGAGCCTCCGAGGTAACATTAACTGGCGAACCTCATGTTTGTTTTTTTCTTTAGTATGTCACTTAGTTTGAGATCAAGAGCACATTGCTCTCCAAATCTTGTGTTCTCAATCCTGCCATCCCTTTGTTACAATTTGTCACCTTCAGCCTTCAGGTAGCTGCGAGCAATCGGCCCCCTCTTACTAACGTTAGTTTCAAGTAATTTTGTGATCCAAATAATAAATATCGGCTTTGCAAAGCTACGACAAATGAGCCTAGAAAAATTAACGCATTGTAAAAAAAAATAACTGGCGAAGACTTTTTTGTGTTCTTTCTCTCAAGTATGTTCCAATTCATTTTAAAAGTGTACTTGTCATACTTAAAAAGTAGTAAGGGAATGTCTACTCGAATTCACCTCGGCTTGTTCCGCCTGCTAACATCAAGATCCATCTTGATAGCACTCCTATTGAATGGTCGAGTCTACCTTGGTCTCACCTTCGATAGCAAATTGCTATTCCTATCCCATGTGGACAAATCATCCACCAACATCTTGATTAGGTCGCTCTATCCACCTATCAACAGAAAGTCCACCCTTTCCATTAAAAAAAAACAAGCTTGCCGTCCACAACCAAATCATTCGCCCCGCCATTGAGTATGGAACGCCAATCTGGGAGAGCTGTGCTAAGTGCCATCACCTCAAAGTCCCCTGTGGACTCTTCTGAGATCCACCGCCTGGCTGGTCTTCAGACACTGGAGGAGCAGAGTATGCTCATCCTCGAAAGGTTCAGGGACGCCTGTCTGAGATCAAATCATGAGATCATACGAGGTTAAATTATTCATAGTTAGGTAGGCTATCAATTTTTTTTTCAATTCAACCAAAAATGAACCCCAAGGGGGTATTCTGTAGACTAGTTTAAAAACGTGAATACGTAAATTAGAATAACAAATTAAACAAAGTTGAAGAGCCTGATAGGATAATAAATTTTTATGTTAAAACAATTTAAAACCATAAATAACAGAAATAATCATATTTTTACTACTTCTACACGTCTTCACGGTATTTTGGGAATGATTTAGTTCGACGTCCGTTGTTATTAGATACCGAATATACCTCTGCAACTCCACGGTTTTCACGAAAAGGATAGTTGTGTTAGTAAGATGTGTTATTTTTAGACCTAGATTCACTGTGGTATGTGATGCAATCAGTTAAAACAGAATTTATTTTTCATTAAAATATAGTGGTGATAAATAGAATATGGCGTATGGATTCTTTATTAATAAAAGTAAAGAAGTCGCAAAAGCGCAATCCATCCCTGGTTGCTACAATAGATTTTATAGCATTGTAAAAATTGACTCTATCGGTTTTGAAAGGTAAATTTTTATTCGGCAGTTATTACCCCATAGATGTACTCTTATTTCAACCAAACTAATAGAAAAAAATAGATGTTCTGTTCTACAACTATAATAACAAAACTCGCTATTGATTTAACATTCTCCTTTACTCGGGTAAAACCGGTGGCTAATTATGTCAACACATTTCGCAAATACTAATTAAATGCATTGAATAAATTCTATACATTCCAACCGACACTTTTGGCAGCACTTCGCACCCGCTTTCGAATAATCGACCAATCAAGCAGCACTGCTTCCAGTAACGTGCAAACCCCGCATGGACTGCTCATCAAGCAAGCGTTGCACTGCTGCAAAGCTTCGCTCTGCCCTCTACCTAGCACGAACCACGACGAAGGAGGCGTCCAGCCGGCTAGACCTACCCGTATGCCTGCGATCCTGTTACAAACGTAAATTTCAAGGCGTATTTGATGGGCGCGACGAACTTGGGCGTGTTTTGTGTGTTGCCGCAACTTTCTCTCTCCTCCGCTGTATGTCTGGGGTAGAACACGACTTTTTGATTTTTTTTTTGTCAAAAGAACAAGAA
The DNA here is from genome assembly GCF_037179485.1 of Ochlerotatus camptorhynchus. Lineage (NCBI taxonomy): Eukaryota > Metazoa > Arthropoda > Insecta > Diptera > Culicidae > Ochlerotatus > Ochlerotatus camptorhynchus. The sequence continues at coordinate 2,723,810 of NW_027040918.1, read as the reverse complement.
GAAATCACCGCCGTCTACGGTATCTCGTAAGGGAAGATGTTCTCATCTCGATTACTCAAGTGCAGAGGTGGCAATGAAGAGGGATGCGACTCCTCCGTTGAGTTGAGTCAGCTGTTCTTCTCCTACTCATCGTGTGAGAGACGCTGCGACTGCGAATCCTTTCTCAACTTCAAACGGATGCTGCAATATTTCTTCAAGCATCCTCAAGCTGAGACCTCCCACACGACGCGGCCGAAGGAAAGAACATCATCTCCCTGGCTCAACCACACGCGAAAGGAATCGCTACACTTCTTCGCTGCACCGTGACGCTACCAAGGTTTCATAATTTGATGCAAGTGCAACCGCGCAATGTGCAATCAACCCCCAAAAGCAGAAAACAAATAAAACATTAATTAATAATTTAATTTTAATTCGCCCGCAAAATGACAACTGCAACTGTTTGTGCGGCAATCAGCATGGGGTGCAAGAAAAAAAAAGTGTCGCTATACATCGTCGATTCCGAAGCGTGGGCGAGAAAGAGATGAGGCACGAGCTGTGACAGGAAACCTTCGCCGAACGCATGCTCGTTAATAAAAATTAATTGTACCTCTCTGGCGAATCATGAGTTCCATAAAAACAGCCCATTAAAATGAACCGAAATCATTATACGCAGGGAAATAAAAAAAAAAATAATCCGGTCCTGTTTCCGAAAGAGAGGGATGCAACGCTCTCCGGCCTCCATTAGTCACACATCTCGCTTCCCGAAAGTTATGCGATCTCGGGAATTTTTATAATGCGAGTATACAATTATCGCGAGTTTAATTTTATTATAATTATAATTAATTTACTATTTTTATGGTAAATAATCGCAGGCTTGCATAAAATATGTACATGGCCATAAAGTACCTACTTGTTGGTTCATTCATTGTTTCACTTTGCTCGGTGCTCACAGCCCCTACTTAATTGCAGAAATGAAGCTGGGAATAAAATATTATTAAATTTGAATGTTTCCCGCCCACGAGCAAAAGTGATGGGGAATGAGAATACAACGTTTTCTGCCACACCCTCTTTTGCCAGGAGAACATTAACATGGGTGTATGACGATGGTGCAGACCGACCGGGTGCTTGTCGAATGAAGCGTGCCAGACGGAGGGGTATTTCATAGAAAATCTTATTAATGATAGCGGAAAAAGGGTGACTTTGTTCTTCCAATTCCATGGCAATAGAGGGTGTGGTAGAACGCTATTTAGCTGATTAGTTTCTACTCCAGATTCTGGGTAAATGGTTCTAATTGAAATTTTCCCAAACTTAAACATGAAGCAGTTTTGAAACGGAAATTGTTGCGCTGACAGTGCAATGTTTACTGCTCCAAATATACACAGCAAAAAAAGAATTTTGATAACACATCAAAGTGGATGCACTTCAATCGTGTCAAAAATATAGTGTGATATTACTTGCCAAAAAGAACAAAATTATCATTAATACAGTGCATGAATTGACATTACGCTACTTTTACTGCATTTGTTTATTTTTGTGGCCATAACAATTACATGAGATTTTCGACATGATTGAAGCACCGGTTGAAAACAAACGAATTAAAATTGGCTCACTACTTGACTAGCCTATTGGTCCCAAGCGAAACGATCAACGTACCCCATTCTAGTACTACATTATGTTTGTTTTGATTCGTTATGAAAGTTTGACAGGTAGAATGAGGGGTTCTTGGATTAGCTTGGGACCGAAGAGAGCCCCAGAGCTGAGCCAAAACGTTGAGCACGTTTCTTCGGGACCTTCTGGTCTTAGAGTTACCTCTAGATTGAAGTGCATCCTCTTGGATGTAATATTAAAATTTATTTGTTGCTGTGTACAATTCTGACGCTAAACATGTTACAGTAGGGTGGGGCTTATTTTTCAAAATCTTTCGAGGACACGTTTTCTCATGTGGAAATTGATTACTAGGGCCAAACGAACAACATATCCAAAAATGAGCGTTTTTCTTTAAGATTCAGAGGTGGCGCCAGACGAGGGGGACGACTCTATCTACGATGCAGGGAAGATTGTGTTTTGCTGTGACTAGCTGCGTGCACGCTGAGTAGATAGAAAGAAGATTGATGACGATTCTGAAGATTTCCTGCAAAATATTATGCCCGATGCAAGTAGATGCGAGAAATGAGAGAAGATTTTTCGAAGATTAATTCGCTGGTGTGAGATTTTTTGAGCATCTAGAAATGAGATTTAGATGTGTCGCCCCCCTCGGCGCCAGAGGCCTAAGTCCAATATATCGAACGAAGCTGATTTTTGAACAAGTCTAGTGCGTTACCCTAAGGCCAAAAATTTTGACGGTTTGGCGATATCTTTAACCATTTTCGAGATATACGGCATAGCAGGTTTGGACTTACACCCACGAATATGATCTAGCGCAAACAGTATTATTGGCAGTGCTAGATACAGTGAGCGTATGAGTGCGATACGGATCGAGCGAGAACGCGAGAGAGTGAGAGAGCGAGAGAAGAGAGAGAGAATCATTAAATCTCGATGAACATTTCAAATGGTCCTATCTGCTTTGATCGATTCTCTTCATCGACTATCACTTTTGATAAACACTGCTATGCAAACAGATTTTGCGCTAATTTTACAAAATAGTTTGATAAAAGAGATTCTTATCTAGCATCCAAAATGTCAAGCACAATAGGGAAAGCTTTTACAGCCGAGTTATTAACGGAAGAGAATCGATCAATGCAGGTAGGACTTTTTGAAATATTTATCTAGAAATGTGTTCATTATATTTGTGTTAAATTTTATTAATCCATAAAATCCAATTCTCGAATATGACCTCACTATGACGAATACTTATCAACAATAGTACTTTTCTTCAAGTCAGTTAGTTTTCTTGTGGAAGTTCACGTTTACAATAAGATGCTGGAAATTGTATTGTATTGTAATGTGTAATATCCTTATTTGGGAATTGCAATGCCGTATTCCATAGTTATAATTTTTTTCGACAATCATTAACAGGCTAGATGAGCCGAGAGATGAACTGTAGTCGGGTGAGGTTATGAGCTGCTGCAGAGTTCATTTCAACAAATTTCTATTAAATGGGTAAAGTTTACCCAGTTATAAAATGTCAACATCTGAGTAACCGTTACCCAGTTTACATGTTTACTTATTTTTTGGTAGGTTCAGTTTTGACCGAACTTGGTAGACTCTACCCATTTTGGGTAGTTTTCAAGTAGAGTGTAGTGCACTACAATGTTGGCATCAAGACAGATAGGGTAGAAACTACTTCGACGTAATCGCCCATTTTGGGCCTATCGAGCAGCAAACATCAAATAAATCCATTGTTTCAGAATTAACAAGTCTATTATGCGTTTGGATAGATTCTTTAGCTCAATAGCTACCGAACGAAGCCAATGAGAACGCGTGATATGAATGTTTACACCCTTTTTTCACAAAAATAAAAGAAGCGTACTGACCGAATCAATTTTTATCTTCATCCGATAGGCCGAAGTGAATTCATTGGTGTTTCAATGACGCTTCAATGCGTTAGGCCGAGTTTAGAATCCGTAGGCCGAGTTTGGCGTCAAGAAACAGTGTTAGACTTTTAACAATACCTCAACAATTAGTTTCTCTTTATTAAATCATACGGGACGTCCGGAAAGGTAAATGAATTTAGAAGCCATCAGTAATAATAACATTCCGTTTGGTGCTAAACTACGCTAGATTAAGAAAGACTAAGTGCGGGATGTGCTGGAAATGGGGTAGTTAACCCTATCTACTAGTTGCACACGCTATTTCAAAACTACCAAAATTTGGGTAGAATCCACCCAGATCTGTCAGAACTGAACCTACCCAAAATTGGGTAAACTATGCTGGGAGTGACAAGTTGACAAATTAACAACGTCGATCGGATTCATGTCGATGTTGTTCATTTATCAATTTGTAACTCCCAACACAGTTTACCCATTTTTGGGTAGGTTCAGTTTTGATCGATCTGGGTGGATTCTACCCAAATTCGGGTAGTTTTGAAATAGCGTGCATGCTTTTTATGAACTGATTGTTCGGGACAACATCTCTGGCACCTTTGTTTTTGGACGGATCGGTCGGAGTATGATGTCTTCGAAGAAAAGGGAAGCAAAAGTAAGAGAAGATTTTCAAAAGTCATATACAATTACATGCAGAAAACAGGAAGTCGATAAAACTTTATTACTGAAGTTATTTATAAAAATTTGGTGTGATAGAAATACAAGTTTACTTAAATTGTGGATGACCTTACCAGAATTTAGTGATATACCAACTGGTATTTGAAGATCAGGTACCGTAAAACGGGGTATCTTTGATAATGCGGTTAAGTTTAATTTTAACGATCTTTCAAATAAAAATAAAAGCATAAAAACCAATTTCTCCTTTTTGCACACTTGAAAATTATGTAAACAAAAATCGTTTATAACTTTCCATTAAAATAAGATAGCCACTTAGTTACTTCAGCAAAACATGCGTCAATGAAAATATTAATAGAGTCGAGAACAACCCGCATAAACGCGAACCATATCTTGACTTTACCAATAATGGATCTAAATTGTTTATAATCTCTGCTAAACTTTAACTGAAATGGTTTTGGAACTTTACATGAACGTTTGTGTAATAAAGTTTTAACCTTATGTAGGGGAATTTACGTATTCTCGGCAACCTAAGCAGCGACCTTCTTTCTATAGCCTTTTTCTTTAAGGAACGCACACATATGCAGTATTGGTTTGTTTACAATCTTTTGCTGCCAGCTGCTCTAACAATTTCAGTCGAAAGAATTGTCAAAAACTGTTTTGAAACGCTTTTACAAAGTTCCAATCTTCTCTAGTGAGAGCGAGTATTGTCGGCAACCAGTTTTTCTTCGGCAACCGTTCCATTTGAACTGCATGTAAATCTGCTGTTCTATTATCGGCAACTCGAAATCAGCTACAATTTGTAGTGCGTGTGTTTCATTTCAAGAAAACCTTGCTAGATTGCTTTTTCTCAGTGGTAAAAATATGGTCAAATTGAAGCTGAAAGCATACAGAATCGTTTGCATGCATTCAGCGAAGTGTTTTCGTAAGAAAATCCAGTGAAAATAGTGTTTCAATTTGGGTTGCCGAAAATAGTCTGGCATGCCGAAGCCGTCATTTCCCCTATTATGTTTTTTTTGGAAGTGAACCTTACAAAAATAGGTTGTTAAGAATCTTTATCATTCAAAATTCTTGTTTTCTCCATACATTTTCGGAAAGAAAACTATATTAGAACCTTTTTACTTATGGTTTGAAAACTTTAATGGTAATGGTTATGGTAGTCATGGACCTGGATGGTTTTGTAACATCGATCAACTTTATGTGGAATGTATCGCGAAAAGGTTGCCTGTAAATTAATGATTACCAATTCACGATATATTCCACGTAAAGTTGATCGACAATTCAAAACCATCCATGAACCTTACTGACCCAGACCATAACCATTACCATTAAAGTTCTTAAACCATATGTAAAAAGGTTCTAATACATAGTTGAAGATGCTAATTTCAAAAAACAGACTAAAGTGGTAATTTTTATATGATCTATCCATCTGTCGTATAAAAATTACCACTACAGTCTGTTATTTGAAATTAGCATCTTCAACTATGCAAATCGTTGACTTCACGCAGAAGTAATACTAAACATATAGTCAAAGTTCTAATAAAGTTTTCTTTCCGGAAATGTATGGAGAAAACGTGAATTTTGAATGGTGATGATTCTTAACAACCCATTATTTCCAGATAGAGCTGGAATTAGGGCCTAACAGCTTTTGTAAACAATGGCTTCTCTTGATGATACCTACACAAATAAAAATTATGAATTTTAATTATGATGTAAACATTCATGCACGTAAACTTGTATTTCATTTCACGCAACCGAGCAACTTGTAAACAATGTTGTTTTAAAAGATGGGCCTTTGTATGCAATATTTGCTACATTGCATAAAATATCTTAGAACTTTGAATGATTTATAATGTAAAATTATATGATATGTGACGTTCCATTTATGTGCATCATATTGAACAGAAATTTACACTACCTTTTCGAACTGTGTAGAAATTCAAGGCTCGCCCACGCAAATCAACATCCTCGTTGGATAGGGAAAGACTTCCCCTATCCGATGGTTGGGTTGGTCTGCGTGAACATGCCTTGAATTCATAGAAATCATCGATAGAAGTAATTTTTTAAAAAAGCTGTTACGCCCTAATTCCAGCTCTATCTAGGTTTGTAAGGTTCAGTTCCAAAAAACCACAATACATAAGGTTAAAACTTTATCACAGAAACGTTCGTGTAAAGTTCCATAACCATTTCAGTTAAAGTTTAGCAGGGATTATATTTTTTAGATTTTTAATTATCTTCGGTAAGCTCATATTATGGTTCGCGTTTATGCGGGAAATCATTGGTTAGAAATCAATGCATAAGTAGGTGGAATAATCATGGTTTTTAATATAGATATCAACAGGTGCAAGTTTGATCAAAGTAGCCGACCGCGTTCAGAAATAACGTCAAATGGAATTCGAAAGAAGAAAAAATATTGTGAAGTAATGAAATTGGGTTGTTAGCGGAATGCTTTAATAAAACAGCAAAAAAGGTTATCTTCCATTTAATTCCACTTAATTAATTTTGGTATCCATGACAGATACGTATTTCGACTACAATGTGCAGTCTTCATCAGTGTCATTCCCACTAAAGAACTTATCAAAATCTAACCCCCTTAAGTACTCATCCCCTAGGTATAAAAGTCAAGATCACAGGTATATAAATGAAACTACAATGTGTTGAATCGGAACCTACCTAACTAATTAAAACCAAAGATTTAAGTAAGCTAAAGGAGAAAAATCTATTCAACTCTCTAATAAGGAAAATCCCAAAGGCTTGGTAGCCATCATAATGAAGTAATGAAATTGGGTTGTTAGCGGAATGCTTTAATAAAACAGCAAAAAAAGGTTATCTTCCATTTAATTCCACTTAATTAATTTTGGTATCCATGACAGATACGTATTTCGACTACAATGTGCAGTCTTCATCAGTGTCATTCCCACTAAAGAACTTATCAAAATCTAACCCCCTTAAGTACTCATCCCCTAGGTATAAAAGTCAAGATCACAGGTATATAAATGAAACTACAATGTGTTGAATCGGAACCTACCTAACTAATTAAAACCAAAGATTTAAGTAAGCTAAAGGAGAAAAATCTATTCAACTCTCTAATAAGGAAAATCCCAAAGGCTTGGTAGCCATCATAATGAAGTAATGAAATTGGGTTGTTAGCGGAATGCTTTAATAAAACAGCAAAAAAAGGTTATCTTCCATTTAATTCCACTTAATTAATTTTGGTATCCATGACAGATACGTATTTCGACTACAATGTGCAGTCTTCATCAGTGTCATTCCCACTAAAGAACTTATCAAAATCTAACCCCCTTAAGTACTCATCCCCTAGGTATAAAAGTCAAGATCACAGGTATATAAATGAAACTACAATGTGTTGAATCGGAACCTACCTAACTAATTAAAACCAAAGATTTAAGTAAGCTAAAGGAGAAAAATCTATTCAACTCTCTAATAAGGAAAATAAAAATAAAATAATAAAAAATATTGGAAAATCCGGAGTGGTCCGGTTCCAAGCTGGCTAAAGTGCTAAAGATGAGGAAAACAACAGTTTGTCGAGTGCTTAAAACCTTCAAGGACACCCTGAGTGTGTAACGGAATACCATTGCCCCATTCAAGGACATCCAGCAAATGCGGGCAAATGGAAGAAATGCGCTGATTCCTGTAGTAGATAGAGTTAGTGTTGAATAAATAATGAGTAGAATCGAATGAGCGTGAAGCGTGATAGTCCGTATGTAAACGGAATCTCATTGGTTAGAGAATTTTGATAGGTTAGCAGGTATAAATATGAAGTACCTAAGCTCGTTAAAGTCGAAAGTTTCGGGCGTGTTGTCCAGAATCTGGACGACCGCTCCAGACCATTCTGGAAGGTAGCCAAGGTCCTGAAAACTCATCCCAAACCCATTCCACCTCTCAGAGTCGAAAATGATGACGATCGGCTTTTAATCACCCCACAGGAGAAAGCAAATGCGATCGGCGAGCATGTCGCTTCATCGCATTTGCTTGGCTCGAATATCCAAAGTCCGCTCGAAGATCAGGTTGCGCAATGCGTTCAAAACCTAGATGCCTCCCCTTGTGTCGTGCCTCCGGCGGATATGATTACAGTACAACAAATTTGCTCAGCGCTGAAATGCACCAAGAACATGAAGGCTCCCGGGTTTGACGGTATATTCAACTTGATCTTGAAGAGACTTAGCATGAAAGTGCAGTCTCTTCTAACCGCTATCTTCAACAGATGTTTGGAACTGCACTACTTTCCAAGTATCTGGAAAGTAGCAAAAATCATACCAATCCGCAAACCCGGTAAGGATCCAACATTGCCTTCAAGCTACAGACCAATCAGCCTCCTTTCAGCGCTGAGCAAATTGTTCGAGAAACTCATTCTCAATCGTTTGCTCAAGTTTGTCGAGGAAAATAACATTCTCCTTCCGGAACAGTTTGGATTCAGAAAGGGGCACTCCACCAATCATCAGCTAGTACGGGTGATGAATAACATCCGAAGTAACAAAGCTGTATCCAAGTCCACAGCCATGGCCTTGTTAGACGTTGAAAAGGCGTTTGACAATGTTTGGCATGACGGACTTGTGTACAAGCTTTGTAACTTTAACTTCCCATTACATCTGGTTAAAATCACCCGTAACTACCTTCAGCAAAGGTCGTTTAAGGTATCGTTGAATGGTTGTCTTTCCGACACGTTTTCCATCCCAGCAGGAGTGCCGCAAGGCAGTCTGCTGGGCCCCTTGCTTTACAGCATTTATACTTCCGACATTCCTCCCCTTGGAGACGGTTGCGTGTTCTTCCTGTTCGCAGATGATACCGCAATAGCCGTCAAAGGAAGGATGCCTCGCGAAATAACGAACAAACTTCAACGATGCCTTAACGCCTTTGCTGATTATGCCACCACGTGGAAAATCAAAATCAATGCCTCCAAAACACAAGCGATCATGTTCCTACATCGGCAATCGCCCAAACTGAAACCGGCTCCATCTTGTACTGTAATCATGGATGGCACAAGGGTTGAGTGGTCCGCCGAAGTAACCTATCTCGGGATGTTGATCGATGAAAAACTCCTCTTCCGTTCACATGTAGAGAAAACTGTAGTCAAGTGTTCTACCTTGGTTAGGTGTCTGTATCCGCTGATTTGCCGCAGATCCCGCCTCTCAAGGGTGAACAAACTGGCCGTCTACAAACAAATCATAGCACCTGCGATCCTCTACGCAGCTCCGGTGTGGGAATCATGTGCACAGACTCACAGGAACAAAATCCAGGTCGCTCAGAATAGAGTGCTGAGGATGGTTCTTGATCGTCCTTTCGACACTAGAATAACAAATTTACATGAAGAGGCAGGCATTGCCAAAATAGATTCCAAAATTAACGAAATTAAGACTAAATTTGCACAAAAATGTAATTTATCAGAACATGCTTTGATAAGCAATTTGTATATAGTAGGTTAGGTGTATATAGTAGTTTAAGTTAGTTGTAGTTGTAAATAGTAGTTATAAGTAGACTCGTTAAAGTCATTCTTGTAACGAATTTTGGAGATGACGGACCACCACCAGCAGCAGAAACAGCAGCAGCAGAAACAGCAGCAATAGAAACAGCAGCAGCAGCAAATACAGCAGCAGTAAATTCAGCAGCAGAAGCAGCAGCAGCCGCGGGAGCTGCATCGCTAATTCATGTAGCCGTGGCCGAGGCTGGAAACCTCGGTCCAGTCACGACAATGGCGCAGCCGGTAGCAGCATATAGTGTAAAAGTGAGTATAGTGAGATAATAAAAAAAAAAGAAAATTTTCGCAGCATACTTACCATGACCTGATGGATGGTAAATAAGAATTACCATGACCTGATGGATGGTAAATAAGAATTACCATGACCTGATGGATGGTAAATAAGAATTACCATGACCTGATGGATGATAAATAAGAATTACCATGACCTGATGGATGGTAAATAAGAATTATCATGACCTGATGGATGGTAAATAAGAATTGATACGACATGATGGATGGAAATGTAAACTTAAGAAATTTATCATGACATGAAGAATGGTAAACTATACTTAAATAATAATAAGGATTCTTAAAAATTTCCGGAGTGAAAGGTCTCCGAGGCAAAATAGGGGAAATGTCTCTCATTGTTGGCCTATGTATCTAATATTGGGCCCATCGCTAAAAATCTGCTATTTATCAATTTTATCTAGATGACGCGTATTGGGACGTTACTAATGGATATTTTTGGTTACTATTGAAAATTTAGTCGATTGCTGAATTTATGTATGGGCCCAAATTAGGGACACTTAGGCCGAACATTACCTGCATTTTCCCTATGTATTATTTTACGAAGCGAGAAAAGTTCCAGACAAAATAGATAGTATAGGGGATGGTTAATAAGTATTACCATGACCTGATTGATGATAAATAAGAATTACCATGACCTGATGGATGGTAAATAAGAATTGATACGACATGATGGATGGAAATGTAAACTGAATAAATTTACCATGACCTAATGGATAAATAGCCATGACCTAATGGATAAATAGCCATGATATAATGGATAAATAGTCATGACCTAATGGATAATTAGCTCATCGCAAACTTGAATAGAACGGTAATATTCATGTACGCGGTTGAAATTGGTGACACTGATTTCAATGATCATATTGAAATAGGTAGTCATTTTGATGAATAATGATAACAGATATTGATAAATTTGAAATAAATAAAGTTTGATAATAATTATGACCTGATGGTAGATGAAATTCCCCCAAATGGGTGGATATAATGACTCCCTTCTTCAATTAAGGAGAGTAGAAGAGGGGAAGAATGTAGTAGATAGAGTTAGTGTTGAATAAATAATGAGTAGAATCGAGTGAGCGTGAAGCGTGATAGTCCGTATGTAAACGGAATCTCATTGGTTAGAGAATTTTGATAGGTTAGCAGGTATAAATATGAAGTACCTAAAGCTCGTTGAAGTCATCCAATTCAAATCAAACCAATCCCACCAAGGTGGTCATACTTTAAAATAGGCCTGATAGGACTAGGAACTGTAAATAATAATTAAAATCTCAAATGTACTAAAGTTGAAAAGACGCATCTGTGTCACTTAAAAAATTCATACATGTAAACCACACAATCACAAGAAATAAAGATCATTTAAATGGCAAAAAAATGGCTCGTTGAAGTCATTCTTGTAACGAATTTTGGAGGTGACGGACCACCACCAGCAGCAGAAACAGCAGCAACAGAAACAGCAGCAACAGAAACAGCAGCAGCAGCAGCAAATACAGCAGCAGTAAAGTCAGCAGCAGCCGCGGGAGCTGCATCGCTAATTCGTGTAGCCGTTGCCGAGGCTGGAAATCTCGGTCCAGTCACGACAGTTCCGTGTCCATTTCCACTGTGCGGGCGCTGATGGGCTCAATCAAGAGGAAGGTTCGATATTTCGTTCGAACTGGAGAAATGTAACCATCTAATGCTGTAACTTTGAACTTTTACTAAAAGTACTGTAAGGCAACCATTAATGGACTTTTTAAACTTATTGAATCACGAATTACAGATCTTTTTGTGCGTATAAATAGTTTTTTTTCTGAGCTTTTATGTATTTTTATATTAGTTTTATGATTAATAAGTCAGTAAATTCATCAACATTATTTTAATTTCGATTTTGTATATTTAATAATATATATTTAATTTTTAATTAAAAATCATATTCATTTACCATTTATGTTTTTCTACAGCACTGAGTTTGTTAATAGTTAATAGATCAGCTCGAAAATGTTCCAATGCACATTCATTACAGATAAACATTTCCGCAAAGTTTGCTATACTTTCTCACATTTCTGTAACAATTTAAGCAATAATTTGACAACAAATTTTCTTAAATGGTTCATTGGTATCAACTCACACCACTCGCTGATTGGTGTTGTGGAATGTGATAAGTTTCATACGCAGCTCACTCCATCGTAGAAATCCCCTACAGAGCTGCCTGAATGCAAATGAAGCATATCTACATCTCGTTCCCACCAACGTACCAGCATTGGAAACCCTCATCAACGCTCGCCAATCGACCAGACAGGCGTCGTTGTAGTTGCTGTTGCCGAGCGAGACCAAAGTTGACTGCCCTCTCGACGGGATCCGCCTCCGATGCGCATCCAACCCTGGTGTGGACGACCGTTTTCCATCCAAGGACATTGCCATGTCATTGTAAAAGTCCAAATCGCCCATAAAGCCGCCTCCCCGGGCGGTATGTTCTCCTGGTAAGTGTCTACCCGACGGTAGGAACAAGAAAACGAAAGTGAAACAAAAAAATCCCGGATCCGCCGAAGTTGGTAGCGCGGTCCGATTGCCAAAGTGGCTCACGGTCACACACCGTGTCGGTTGGTGTCTTTGACGTAACCCTGAATGACCCAGGACTGCTACTGTTTCCATGACCGCGGCCTCGCGCCACTTTTCGATATTGAACTTGAAAACTCACGAGGCACAGTGGTTCCAAAGCCGATTTTAGAAGGACATTATAATGGAAGGTTCTCGTTCATTAATTTAAGGAAATTAGGTGATCGCATTGACTAATAAAATATCAACTTTTTAGATGTTTGAGACAGCTTGGCACATTGGCCTATGGATAAACCACTGTGCGAGGGTTCGAGTCGAATGATGAACCTAGCTGACTTCAATGGAAAACGGTCGCTTGTGAGGTTTACAATCGGTCCTGTTACCCACGTCAAAACAAAGCACTGTTTGTCTGTAACTACGCCGGAAAGTACCTCTTCTGGGTTTGCGATCCTATCAGAAAAGAGAATCTTATGACGTGACGAAAACGTGACGACGACTGCTCTCTTTTTCCAGACTGCAGTGCCACGGGTGGTACTGGCAGATGTGCCATGGTTCTTCCACAATGTGTTCGCATCTTCTCGTCTTCCTGCGACCCCGGTGGAAGACTATGAAATTTACGCGCGAAACTCGTTTTATCGACTTGGTTGGTGCCCTGACGAGCGCCCGCGCAGAAGTGCCTTCCCTGAAAGACAGTCAGCGGGTACGCGGCTGAATAGTGTGCGAGCCTGGTGCCAAGCGCACTCGGAAAGCACCACCAGCGACCAACGCGGCAACAACGATGAAGTGAGTTGAATTTTTCTTAGTGGGGGAATTCGATGCGAGCTGCAATACAGACATACCACGTGCGTCACTTGCGAGTTTGCAGTGCCAGGGAAGAATAGTTCCGAGCGTGGAGTTGAATTTATTCTGCCCCTGGAAAGAGTTGCCATTTGGACGAATTCAATTAATGCCAGTGGGTTTCTTGCATTCAGTGCTGAGTTTTGTCATTGCTGTCATTGAATGATTTGACGCAATATTGGCAAAATTATTTTTTGCCATTATGCCCTGAAATCAGGGACAGTTGATAACAATGTGTTCCACCGTCATTGTGACTCCACAAGTGTCACATTTCTTCCGGAAGGTGGGTGTTCTTCCCATGTTATGTGTGATGTGTGTTGGTGAGCTGGTACTTCACAAACCAATGGTTATTAGCATGATGTACACCATTTATACGGGACTTATTAACGTAGGCCAATCAAGATAACATTATACCAATTTTGGTTAATCAGCACATATGTAAACAGGCCATTATTAGAGTGATGTAAACAGTGCTGATTTACATTAGCGCATCAAATTCTGGCACCAACTTGATCGGATTACACAATTTTTGGTGAACCTATGGTACGTATGTGCTATATGTAAACAGGCCATTAAGCTTGCGGATAAATGGTTCTGTTTTGGTTGCCCACTCACTAGCCCAAGCTTCGTGAAGTATCGATTCAGCCCACTTTTTGGCATCCGGACCGGGGACGCTCGTTGTAACCATGTGACCTCTACGGCCTTTGGGGCTGAAATTTGAATCCCTAGGATAATTTTGATATCAATTTAGGTGAAACAAAACATGGACATGTTCATCACTGACTGTATAGCCCCTAACAAATGGCATGGCATCCTTTGAAGGTTATTCTCATTTCGTGATAGTGACGAAAGCTGTTTTGTCAATATCGTCGTGGACGGTCGAGATTTTACAGCACTGCTTGCAATCATAGTTTAAACTAGGTGAGAGCGCTACTTCGTCGTAATCACCCATTTTCGATCTATCAAGTAGAAAACATCAATCATATCATATCAATGATTACACTGTGTACAAATCAATAATACGTTTTTTCCGGTCAAAGGCTTGCGCATACTTTTTCATTAGGGAGGAAGGGGGAGGGGGCGTCTCATTTTTTAACTCTTTATTTGTTTCAAATTCAAAATAAATTACTTTTCACTTTAACCTAGTAACTTACCAGCCTTAATTGCTATAATATATATCAAAGTATTTTTACATTGTTCCTCCCTTGGAAATTCAGCATTTAAACCAGTTTGCTATACATGCTGCCGCTGTATGTCAGTATAATAATTAGCATCTGAAAACTAAAAACTAAAACTAAATCTTACCTACACACTTAGAAAAAAATCATGTAAATTTAGGTGCTCTGAGAGTGACATATACGAGCGTCAGTTTTAACATAAATTTGAGTCACAACAGACGCGAAATATAGCTCAATCAAACTTACTTTTCGTCGAGCATCGAACTTTTCAGTCTCGGAGCACTTTATATTACATGGCATGTTTGTTTACGTCTCATCTTTTATGTCAAAGATGGATTCCGTCACGTGTAAAATTAGTTATTTCTAATAGCGAATTCGTTTATTTTTCAGTTACAACCTGGATCGGGTATCAAAATTAGGTCTGCTAGTTTTTTGACAAACGTCAGTTTGCTTGTTTGTTTTTAAAATCCAGCTCAGGTTGAGGTTCGCACTGACAAAAAGTTCGGTTCCGCACGGTTCCGATAATAAACGAATTCGCTATAAGAGTGTCAATAAAGGGTGAGTTGATAATTATCACGACACTTTAGATTGATTGGTAAATCGGCTCTGGTTGAAATGAAACCAAATTGTTACCTTAGTTCAGTATATGTATTTATTTCAGCTTACGTCGGTAAAATTTTTGGGCTGAGTTTGAGTAAAATCAAAGAAAGGAACAGTAACTTCATGCAAACGCTGAACCAGAAAGTGTTCACTCTGACGATTGAAAAATCAACATTGATTTTTTCTTCCTATAATCATTTTATATTTCACGTGTTCGTTTATGCCAGTTTAATCTGGAATAAAATGGTATAATTTCTGACTAAAGGGTGATACGGTTAAAATTTGGTCAAGGGAAAACGCGTGTAAATCGGTGAAATCGTTTATTTAAAAAATCAAATTAAATTTCTTTTTCAAGTTCAATTAGTATAAAATTCAGGAAAAATATTCAGTTAGGCTTCCGCTTTTCCAAATCCGAATTGCCGGGCCTTACGCTTGACCCCTGCCATCAGATTTTGTACAGCCACCTTGTCCACCTTCTTCGCCGCAGAAAGCCAGTTTGCCTTGAACTGCTGCTCGCCCTTAGCAGTTTTTTTGGTCTTCTTTAGGTTCCGCTTGACAATAGCCCAGTATTTCTCAATTGGGCGGAGCTCTGGCGTGTTGGGAGGGTTCTTGTCCTTGGGAACCACCTGCACGTTGTTGGCGGCGTACCACTCCATGGCCTTTTTACCGTAATGGCAAGATGCCAAATCCGGCCAAAACAGTACGGAACAACCGTGTTTCTTCAGGAAAGGCAGCAGACGTTTATTCAAACACTCTTTCACGTAAATTTCTTGGTTGACAGTCCCGGAAGCTATGAAAATGCTGCTTTTCAAGCCACAGGTACAGATGGCTTGCCAAACCAGATATTTCTTTGCGAACTTTGACAGTTTCATGTGCTTGAAAACATCTGCTACCTTTCCCCTTCCTTTTGCCGTATAAAACTCCTGTCCCGGAAGCTGCTTGTAGTCGGCTTTGACGTAGGTTTCGTCGTCCATTACCACGCAGTCAAACTTCGTCAGCATCGTCGTGTACAGCCTCCGGGATCGCGCTTTGGCCGTCGTATTTTGTTTATCATCGCGATTTGGAGTCACTACCTTCTTGTAAGTCGATAGTCCGGCTCGTTTTTTGGCTCGATGCACGGTTGTAGACGATACACCCAGCTTATTTGCGGCATCTCGGAGAGAGAGGTTAGGGTTTCGCTTGAAACTACCGGCAACTCTCTTTGTCGTCTCAGCGGCTTCCGGTTTTCGATTTCCCCCCGATCCAGACTTCCTGGCTGTCGACAAACGTTCCCCAAACACTTTAATTACATTTGTAACGGTTGATTTGGCAACTTTTAGCGATTTTGCCAACTTTGCGTGCGAGTAGCTCGGATTTTCGCGATGCGCGAGCAAAATTTTGATACGCTGCTCTTCTTGCTTGGACGGCATTTTGACAACTGAAGAGTGAATTCCAAAATCAAAATAGGAGCAACATTCTACACACACACACCTTCAAAATGAGGGGTGTTCAGGTTTTTTAAATGCAAAATTGAGAGAAATACGTCAAGTTGATATTGACCAAATTTTGACCGTATCACCCTTTACGTTTTGAAATGACCGTTAGCTTTACAGTTCATCCTGTTCTAATAATGTAGTCTGGATCCATTTCTCTCCAGGTACAGGTCAATGTTTGTGTGAGGCTTGCTGTACTCGGGTGGCGTTTAGAATAGGCCTTGGCCTTCATGACGCGCCATATTGAGTAATCCAGCGGATTAGGATCGGGTAGTACTATTAAAATTTCGTTTATTTCTGTTGATAATGATGTATACATTGATTTTACATTTCAATTGATTAGCCTATCTGGCTCTTCATCTTTGTTCATTGGATATTCTAATTTAGTATTTGCGTATTTCATCTAGTTATCAGAATACCCCTTTGGGGATGTGTTTTATTTGAATTGAAAAAAGTTAGAACCTACCTAACTACGAGTATAACTTAACTAACGTGTCAGATCACGTATGACCTGAAGATCTGATCTCAGACAGGTGTCTCTGAACCTTTCCATAAATAAATTGATAAAAAGATCGGGGCTGGATGGCGGCCACATATCCTTCGCCCAGAACGGAAGATGTTCCTGCAACCACTTCTGAGTGCGGTTCGAGGTGTGGCACGGAAACCCATCTTATTTAAATACAACATTTGGCTTCGGACTGTACTGTTCTTTGATCCACGAAAGAACATACCCAACTAACAATTTTCGCAATGTAAACGCTTTACTCATTTCATTTATACAGCTTAAAGCTGTATTCAAATGTTATACGACGATATGAGGAAACCTTAACTAAACCTCTTTACAAGCAAATCTGGCGAACTTAGTCAGCTGCTTATGGCTGTTGGGATAGTTGGATCAAGCTCTTATTGCATTTTCATCTACGCTTCTAAACAGCTGTTATATCCTGCTGTTTAGTTGTGTGTGAACTTGAAAGACGCTTATTCAATCTTTTTTCGGTTATCCAATAATCACTACACAGCTTTCTGTTGAAGCCGGGTTAAATATTGTTTACGCTTTTTTTGTTGAAAGAATTGATTGAGTCTATTTTGCTGTGAGAATCAAATTAATCGAAATTAGTTATAAGCACACCACCAAATTATTTACTCTGGCACCGGAAACCTGGAATCGAACTCGAGACGACCGTATTGGCAAATCTTGACACTACCAACTCCGCTAGGTCAACACTTTGAACTGACGTAAACAAATATACATGCCCTTCTACAATAATATCGTTGAGTAGAGGCTTTATAATAGTGCACATGAATCACTTTTCTCGACTAGTTACTTCAGCTTTGTAAAGGAGCAGAGTAAAAGCTGTAAAACTGCGCACGTCTAAAAATAAACCTAGTTGACTGTAAAAATGCTTCCGTAGTAGCGCTATCACAGTTTATTAGATGAGTACAGGTCGGTTAATGCTGGGTAATGCGCAATACAGATCCCATTGAGATCACTAGCCTCTTCCCAGCAACTGCTATCCCTACCTCCCCGTGGTACCGGCCGGGAACTGTGAGCAACCTTAGGGAAGATCGGGTAACCAACCCCGGTGGGAACTTTGGTCATAGGCTGACAGGGAAGGGGGGGGGGGGTTTGCTTCGGCAAGCCTGAGCGTCTGTTCTCCAGGAGGAGCGGCTCACAACAGCGTCTGTTCCCATGTTAGGGGCGGCTGATCTACGTCCGAGTACCAGTGAAGGACTCTAAGCACAACTGTGCACCCTGGTCCTCCGGAAAGTTAGGGGGTTGGTGTCAGGCCCTGCGAGCCAACCGTAAAAAAAGCATTGCAACGGAAAATCAGCAACAGAGGAATACGAACCGAGACCAACGGCAACGACCCCAGCGACGAAATAGGACTTGCGATTGGAAACTTGGCACGTGGAACTGTCGATCTCTCAATTTCATCGGGAGCACCCGAATACTCGCCAATCTACTAAAGGACCGTGGATTCGGCATCGTAGCGCTGCAGGAGGTGTGTTGGACAGGATCCATGGTGCGAACGTTCAGATGTAATCATACCATCTACCAGAGTTGCGGCAACACACGCGAGCTGGGCACAGCTTTCATCGTGATGGTCGAAATGCAGAAGCGCGTGATCGGTTGGTGGCCGATCGACGAAAGAATGTGCAGGTTGAGGATCAAGGGCCGATTCTTCAACTTTAGCATAATCAACGTGCACAGCCCTCACTTCGGAAGCACTGATGATGACAAGGACGCATTTTACGCGCAGCTCGACCGCGAGTACGATCGCTGCCCAAGCCACGACGTCAAGATCATCATAGGAGACCCAAACGCTCAGGTAGGCCAGAAGGAGGAATTCAGACCGACGATTGGAAAGTTCAGCACCCACCAGCTGACGAACGGGAACGGCCTACGACTCATCGATTTCGCCGCCTCCAAGAACATGGCCATACGTAGCACCTTCTTCCAACACCACCTCCCCTATCGTTACACCTGGAGATCACCACAGCAGACGGAATCGCAAATCGACCACGTTCTGATTGATGGACGGCACTTCTCCGACATTATCGACGTCAGGACCTACCGTGGCGCTAACATCGACTCTGACCACTACCTGGTGATGGTCAACCTGCGCCCAAAACTTTCCGTCATCAACAATGTTCGGTACCGACGCCCGCCACGGTACAACCTAGAGCGACTGAAGCAACCGGATGTCGCCTTAGCATACGCGCAGAATCTCGAGGCAGCGTTGCCAGAGGAGGGCGAACTTAATGTGCCCCCTCTAGAGGACTGCTGGAGTACAGTAAAAGCAGCCATCACCGACGCAGCCGAGAGCACCATCGGGTACGTGGAAAGAAGTCGACGGAATGAATGGTTCGACGAGGAGTGCAGAGCGATTTTGGAGGAGAAGAACGCAGCATGGGCGGTAATGCTGCAGCATGGAACCCGACAGAACGAGGAACGGTATAAACAGAAGCGGAAACAGCAGACTCGCATCTTTCGGGAGAAAAAACGCCGCCTGGAAGAAGCGGAGTGCGAGGAAATGGAACTGCTGTGCCGTTCCCAAGAAACACGGAAGTTCTACCAGAAGCTCAACGCATCCCGCAACGGCTTCGTGCCGCGAGCCGAAATGTGCAAGGATAAGGACGGGAGCCTCTTGACGGACGGACGTAAGGTGATTGAAAAGTAGAAGCAGCACTTCGATGCGCACCTGAATGGCGAGGAGAACGTAGGCACGGGAGACCAGCGCAATGGAGGAAACGACTACGTCAGTGCAGCAGAGGACAGAACTGACCCAACTCCCACGCTGAGGGAAGTTAAGGACTCCATTCAGCAGCTCAAAAACAACAAAGCAGCTGGTAAGGATGGTATCGCAGCCGAACTCATCAAGATGGGCCCAGAAAAGTTGGCCACCTGCCTGCACCGGATGATAGTCAGGATCTACGAAATAGAACAGCTACCGGAGAAGTGGAAGGAGGGGGTAATCTGCCCCATTCACAAGAAAGTCGACAATTTGGAATGTGAGAACTTCAGAGCGATCACCATTTTGAATGCCGCCTACAATGTGCTATCCCAGATCATCTTCCGTCGTCTATCACCTAAAATGACCGAATTCGTAGGAAGTTATCAAGCCGGCTTCATTGACGGCCGATCGTCACCGTACGGCAAATCCTCCAGAAATGCCGTGAATACCAGGTCACAACGCATCATTTGTTCATCGACTTTAAGGCGGCATACGACAGTATCGACCGCACAGAGCTATGGAAAATCATGGACGCTAACGGCTTTCCTGGGAAGCTGATCAGACTGATCAAAGCAACGATGGACGGTGTGCAAAACTGCGTAAGGGTTTCGGGTGAATTATCCAGTTCATTCGAATCTCGCCGGGGACTGCGACAAGGTGACGGACTCTCATGCCTACTCTTCAACATTGCTCTAGAAGGTGTAATGCGACGAGCCGGGCTCAACAGCCGGGGTACGATTTTCACGAAATCCGGTCAATTTGTATGCTTTGCGGACGACATGGACATTATCGCAAGAACATTTGGAACGGTGGCAGAACTATACACCCGCCTGAAACACGAAGCAGCAAAAGTCGGACTGATGGTGAGTGCGTCAAAAGCAAAGTACATGCTAGTAGGCGGAACCGAACATGACAGGATTCGTCTAGGAAGTAATGTCACGATAGACGGGGATACTTTCGAGGTAGTGGAGGAATTCGTTTACCTTGGATCCTTAATGACGGCTGACAACAATGTGAGTCGTGAAATACGAAGGCGCATCATCAGTGGAAGTCGTGCCTACTACGGGCTCCAGAACAAAATTACGGTCAAAAAAGATTCACCCCCGCATCAAATGTACCATGTACAGAACGCTAATAAGACCGGTGGTCCTCGGAGACATGGACTATGCTCGAGGAGGACCTGCAAGCACTCGGAGTTTTCGAGCGACGTGTGCTAAGGACGATCTTCGGCGATGTGCAGGAGAACGGTGAGTGGCGGCGAAGAATGAACCACGAGCTCGCTGCACTCTACGGCGAACCCAGCATCCAGAAGGTGGCCAAAGCCGGAAGGATGCGGTGGGCAGGGCATATTGCAAGAATGCCGGACAACAACGCTGCAAAGTTGGTGTTCGCTACTGATCCGGTGGGCACAAGAAGGCGTGGAGCGCAGAGAGCACGATGGGCGGACCAGGTAGAGCGTGATCTAGCGAGCATTGGGCATGATCGAGGATGGAGAGCGGCAGCCGCAAACCGAGTATTGTGGCGTACTATTGTTGATTATGTCTTATCTTAAATGTGATGTTGTACAAATAAATGTATGTATGTATGTAGGTTGTTTAGTTGTTGAAAAAGCACTTTTGATGTTTATGTTATTCAGCAAGAGTGGTTGGTTGTATAGAAGCAGCTACCAGTTGAAAGTTGATTAATATTTGCATAGAAGTGACATTAGTGTTTATTGGCTGCTGTTATTCAGTGCGACTGACAAATTGAATAATGGTTGTGAAAAAGTTGAGTAAACGCTCTCCAAAACTATTTTGCTAGCTTCTGCTTTTAGTTGTATCTGCAGCTTTTTTTCAGCTACTTCACAGCACTATGCTGGAAAAGTTGGCTTATAAAGCTGAAAATGTTAGTTGGGTACTTACTTAAAATCCCGATGTAGACCTTCGTGTTGACCTTGTCGCCTTCTGGGTCCATTTTTTTGCCATCGGAAGCCACCAATCCAAACACCATAACGCTAGCAGGATGCTTGGTCAGATACACGTGCTTGTGCTTGTCGGCCACGCCTTTTACCGGAAGAGAACTAATATACCGGTACAACTTTTGCATTTTTCAATTTATCAGGAAAGTATGCCAAATGGAAACATCTGTTAAATAATTTTACCAAGAAAGACAAGGTACTCTCTGGGAGTTTTTTGATGAGGATATAGAAAATTCCATCATCACCTGGAGCTTTCATATTTTGAAACTTTTTAGTTATAGACCTTACTTCGTCCAAATCAGTCCCCCAGGAATCATCAAAAATATTTTCCCGAGAGAAAATATTCAGAAAATCCCGAGCAACCTGATTCTCAATAGGACTATTAAGACCCAAACTGAAATTATGGGAACTCTCGAATTGCTTAGCAAGTTTCTGAGCTTTTTCCAAATTTGTGTTCATAATTTTACCACCTTCTCTAAGCGCTGGAATAGGCTTTTGAGGTTTTTTCAAAATTTTTGTGAGTTTCCAAAAGGGTTTGGAACTCGGGTCTAATTTAGAAATATTATTTTCAAAAGTTTTGTTCCTCAGGGCAGAGAATCGCTTTTTAATTTGTTTTTGCAAATCCCGCCATATAACCTTCATGTCAGGATCGCGTGTTCTTTGATATTGTCTCCTACGGACATTTTTAAGACGGATCAAGAGCTGAAGATCGTCGTCTATTATAATTGAATCGAATTTAACCTCGCATTTTGGTACTGAGGCAGCTCTTGCTGCAACTATAGAAGTAGTCAGAGATTCAAGAGCATAATTAATTTCATCTTTGGTTTGCAAAGGCAGGTTTGGATCGAAGTTATATTCCATAAATGTTCGATACTGCTCCCAATCAGCTCTATGGTAATTGAAAGAAGAGCTGTTGGGATTACAAATTATTTCTTGGGATATTTCAAAAGTTACTGGAAGGTGATCAGAACCGAAGTCAGCATGGGTAACCAGTTGGCTACAAAGTTGACATGAATCAGTTAAGACTAAATCAATAGTGGAGGGATTTCTTGCAGAAGAAAAGCATGTTGGGCTGTTTGGATATTGAATAGTGTAATAACCTGCAGAACAATCATCAAACAGAATATTACCATTCGAATTGCTTTGAGCATTATTCCATGAGCGGTGTTTTGCATTAAAATCACCAATAATGAAGAATTTAGACCTATGACGGGTAAGTTTCTGGAGGTCACCCTTGAGAAAATTCTTTTTCTGGCCTACGCATTGGAATGGCAAATAGGCAGCTATAAACGTAAGTTGTCCAAATTTTGTTTCAACAGAAACTCCCAAAGTTTCAAAAACTTTGGTTTCAAATGAAGAAAGAATTTTATGTTTGATTCGTCTATGAATAATGATGGCAACGCCACCACAGGGTCCATCAAGATGATCATTTCTATAAATCAAGTAATTTGCGTCCTTCTTAACCTTATGGTCAGGTTTAAGGAACGTTTCAGTTATAACGGCAATATGCACGTTATGAACTCTCAAAAAATTAAATAGCTCGTCTTGATTATCTTTAAGAGATCGAGCATTCCAATTTACAATATTTAATGCTTTAAAATCCATTACTGAATCTTAAAGTCATGACAATATTATTACCAAATTTTCTCCAGTTTGAATAGCATCAAACATGGAGTTAGATTTAAGCATATCAGAAATCATGTCAATTAATGATTTCTGTAAAAATTCCATTTTAGGGGCAGTAATGCTTCCTGCTTTGGTTAGTATTTTGATTTCTCCCCGCTGCAATAGCAGCATAGGTAGCTCCATTAACTCGCTGAACATTGTTAGCAGCGAGGGGAGTAGGTACAGATGAAAAATTTGAAGCAGGGGTGATATTTGTACCTACGGGTACGAATGTAGAATTTGTTCCTCGCTGATCGTTGTTAACAGCAGAGGAATTTGTACCTGGTCGGAAACGTTGAGCGTTTCCTACCTGTCGCTTAGAACGAGATTGTAGGATCGCTTTGCGAGTCTTACATTCCCAAAAATTGGATTTGTGGTTTTCACCACAATTTGAACATTTAAATTTCTTAGGATCTTCCTTCACAGGACAGTCGTCCTTTGCGTGAGAGGAATCACCACAATTCATGCATTTAGCTGGCATGTAGCAATTTTTAGTTCCGTGACCCCATCCCTGGCACTTACGGCACTGGGTGAGGTTTTGGAAATTTCCTCCAGTCTTCCTGAAGTGTTCCCACTTCACTCGGACATGGAGCATAAGGCTAGCTTTTTCTAAGGCCTTAAGGTTGTTTAGTTCACTAGACTTGAAGTGAACTAAATAAAAATCATTAGAAATCCCGTTGCGCGAATCGCCAGGACGGGATTTCATTTTCATTTTGATTACTTGGAGTGGCACAACTCCAAGTAATTTTGCCAGTTCATCTTTGATCTGATCCAGGGATTCACCACTGGGCAGTCCTTTCATGACAACCTTGAACACACGTTCAGTTTTGGTGTCGTAAGTAAAAAATGTGTGCTTCTTCTCAGTAAGATACTTGAGAAGACATTTAAATCCGTCCAAGGTTTCAGCCAATACACGGCATTCACCCCGACGTCCAATTTGTAGTGAAAACTTAACTTTCACGAAATTCAAAAGTTCCATGCGAAGAGCATGGAAATCGGTAGTGGTTATCACAATAGGGGGAATCTTTTCCTTCTTGGCATTAAGCCGGGAAAGTTTACTAGAATTTTTCTTGGATGATGGATCATTCTCATCATCCGTGAGCAAATCAAATTGATTACTCAAATTAATTTCATCAGAAGGGGGGTCAAGAGTTTGCCCCTTTCTTTTGCGTTTAGGCGCCATGGCGGCAGTAAATTTTTATCCAAATCGACTTTCAAGCAGATTACTATAAGAATCTGAAGGATCGAAGAGGAATTTTCCAAATCGATATCCAAGAAGGAGTACCTCGGGTAGGGTCCAAACAAGGATCGAAGAGGAATAAGAGTTGAACAAGGTAGAAAATTTTTTACAGGTTGAGCACTGAAAAGTGCTGTTTAAATTTATTGTAGCTTTAGGTAGTAGTAACACTTCCTTCAGCAAAAAGCAAATAGATCCGCACGGCAAGAGAGCACGATGCGGACTGTTCCAGCATGGTCTTAATTTTAGCTGTGCTCCTTTATTCACAAATCTAAGAGAGGCTCGAAAAGATGTACTGTAAATATTACATATCGACTACATATAATAGCAATCACAGCAGTGAAAGTTTTTGCAACGATATAAAAAAAAATGGTGAAGAGAATCGATCAATGAGACGTATTAAAATGTTTTATACAAAGATACTGTATTCGTCCAATTAGATCAGTAAATCATAGACCTAAGAGCGATTCAAATATGACGCCCACTATTTAGGGAGAGGGGCGATCTTAAAATTCAGGACAGAATGTGTAATAGGTATTAGAAAAAGCGTGACGCATTGGTAAAATTTGTATATGTACAAGTGGACGTCATTATTGAATCGCCCTTTATAATTGGTAGCTGAATTTATTACACTACGCGTTGCTATGTGTAAGTTTCTTGATTATGCAATATCTTGAAATATTGACCATATCTCAAATTAGTGTCTTCAATGAAGTTGTTCTCATGACCATGACCTTCCAGGTGCTATACATAAGTTCAAAATTTTCTCACTATGTAGCATAAGTAATAATAAGGTCTTCCGTTAGCACTATTTTGAGAATTATCTAGAATGATGATGATTTCAGTTTGAATATTTCTGGAACATTAACAACATGAAGTGATCTGAAATCGATATTTGACACCGTTTTTGAATAAGGTAACATTTGTTGAGAAATTTGAGACCCCAATGAATAGAAGATACATGGTTCCTAAGAGTTTCCGGATTCCTTGGGTCATTAACTTGAAACTTTAGCATCCCTAGAAATTCCGATGTATCGTGTTTCACCATGAGCCTTTCGCGAAGTTCCAGGTGTGAAGGAGTCCTTTTTGATATTCTGTTTTGTCCATTTAGTTGGAATAGCAAAAGCTTTTTTTTGTGATGATGAAACGACGAAAGCTCAAACATAAATTCGGCGAAACTCTCACCACTCCCATGCAAACCACCACCATCATCAGAGATGTGGTGGTAGTTTACGTGTGAGTACTGAGAGTTTCGTCGACGCAATGTTTGATTTTTTTTTCTATAAAATCACATTCATCGCTATGTTACTATGCATAATTGATTTAATGTTACAGAGCATTTTACAAGACGTTTGTGGTCAGCTAACTTTTCAATGTATTATTATTAATTAGAAATATCTTCTGGCTACCACTCAAATACTCAATGTAATGAATCTAGAAAAAAAATAGTATTTACAAGAGAAAATGTTTAGAACCGAGACTAGAAATATGATCGTTTTCTTTGTGCAGCTAGATTTTTGTTTTCATTGTCAGGAACCAAAACTATATACCCAGTTATCTGTGTTCTCGAAGCAAACAAGAGTAATCCAGAGTAACTATGAGTAAACCGGAGTCCTAGAGGTACTCTAATGAACGCTGACTTCCCCTCGGTAAGATCCATTAAAAATTTCTCACGGAAAGGATAAATTGTCAACCCATAAAATTTTGTATGGATCGTCACAGTTTCAAGACCACATCCCCCCTCCTCGTTTTTGAAAGTCAGACATAGATAATTTACGTTTACAAACGCAGTGGCGTCGCGTCCATATGTGCAACCTGTGCACGACACAGGAACAGATGTCCTCACAAATTCCTTATATTTCTCCTCAAACGTGACTCCTCAATATGTTTGACAAACTTTCCTTGAATTATTTTTCGAATTCCATTGAAGATCTCTTGGAGTTATTCTCAGTTTTAATTGAAATCATTCATTTATAATATTGCCAGCCTCTAAGTATTTTCCTAAAATTTTCACGAAATTATGCTCAAGTTTTATTTTCCCTTCTCAAATTTCTTGAGATAATCCTCAGATTGCCTTTGGATTTCTCCCTTGGGGCTTCCAGGAGTTCTTCTCATAATGGAATAATCATAAGAAATTTCAAGGAGCTTTCATTAAAATACACTTTGAATCAAATTCAGGACTTTTTTGAAATTCTACTGAAAATAATCTCAAGTTTCACAAGAAATCTGCTGTTCCTTAATCTTCTGGGCTCATTTGTTATAAATTAGAGCCAAGAGATAGCGACACAGCAAAACACAAACCCCTATAAATAACTAAAAATCGATTCTCATTTAGCTATTCATGAAAAATAACTAAAACTGACAACCTTGCACTCTACACACAAACACACTCACTAGTAACTAAAACTAAAATTGCATCACACTGACTGCACAGAGTGTGGTGGCAAAACAATCAGTTTTGCAGTAAAGTTGATTGCATTTGCTTGCATTCCTTCACTCTTGGTCGAATGCACCTCTTCTGAAGCGCTCAGTTGCTTTGTAGCTTTGTTGAACCCAAACGTTACCACCTACAGCTGAGACCGCATTCGTATCCACCTTGTTAATGTCTCGGACGTTCTAAACCCATGGTTCGGGTTCTTAGTTTTCATCGTCCCGCCCCCGATGATAGTTCTGCCACTTTGTAGTGCTCGAGTCCCAAACACACCCGGATAGTTTGTACTAGCCGGCTCCGATGCAACTGCGCTCCAATAACCGACCAGGAGGTAGTTCTTTTGTAGTAAATATAAAAACTATCGTTCAAGGGATCCTATACCGACGGAGGAGGAGAAACTAAAATAATATGAATAAACTAAAACACGACATCAAAACTAAATAACAAATAAACAAGCCCTGGTTCGCTGTTCGGTTGCGGCGCTTGCTGTGATGGGAGAATATTATATTTCTGCAAAATTCAAACCAGGAGGCCATGACGACTCGAACATGCTAACTCAAGAACTAACCATACCGAGTTTACTAAATACTGTCCCTATCCTGGAACCATCAACACCGAATAGTCCCCGCCGGGAACTCAGCTTCAAAAGTTCGGAACTGAGCCAACTCGTTCACAAGAGTTCAGATCCATCCATCGGTTGATTCTCCACGTTCCCATTTTGGCTCACGTGGAAGTTGATTGAGAGCCATGTGGCCGGGCCAGGACAGGACCGATTCGGAGCCAACTTTTTCACAAGGTAACATCATCGCAACAGCTTGATGTTCCACTTCCCGTTTCCAACATTGTGGGGTGTGGCTTTATTTGGCTTTTTACAAACGTTCGCCGGAAGAGATCGTCCGCACCGCATCGAACGATGCAAAGTTGGCACGTATCACCGCCCTGCCGGCGAAGGAAAATGGGAAGGAATGTCGAATCCATGCCAGCAGATTTTCGGATTTCATGACGATGATGATGGCACCGGTGGGCAGGTGCGGGGTGATGACGGTTTGGATTACTTTACAACTCGAAAAGCAGGTTGCAACTAATTGTTCTCTTTTCTTACATAACGATTGAAATTTGTCCAGTGACTGTGAAAAGGGGAAGGTGCATAATACAACAACAACAGTCTAGAGTAGACGTACTAGTCACGTTCCTATTATGGTGTGTTCCAATTATTGGAATCGATCATCTACCCTTATCCAATGATCTTTTTGTGCCGCTTTAGCTTATGATATCATTAAATGGGTCATTAAATCGATTTTTCAAAGCAATTAAATTCCTTATGCCTCCAATAGTAAAACTAATACTTACAAAAACCTACTTTATAGTACGTTCAGACTATAGCTGATATCATGTAATATAGACTATCTACATTCATATCAAAAGTCATACCTACGATTTCCGGTGAAAATTTGACGTATGAGTGCTCATTGCAAGACGAACGGGCGAAAGACCCTAGAAACAACATCCTCGAACCAGTTCATCTGATCGACTTAGAAGTACGTGACCTCGAAGACAGCACCCATTGGTCCTTTGAAGTTCGCATGGGAATCGCCATGGGAAACGTAAACTTTTTGTCCTTATTTTCCTAGATTTTCATCATAATGATTAAATTTGAGAAAGAAAATTCTCTCTCACGAGCTTAGTCTCTCAACATGTCATTTATTTTGACGACAGACGATTTGTGATTTCCCTTTCACAGATTAAGTATAAAAATAGAGTACCTGACACTACAAAACAAGTACCTAGTAGTAGTAAAATTTACGTTTATTTGCTGTTTTTTTTAAGTTTCAACAGTTTGTTCTAGTTAATTAATTATTCTAATGTGATGATTGCGTTTAGCGCTAATTTACATGATACCCTTTTAAGGACTTGTTTTCGTTTGAATTTAAAAATTTGATAACCTACCTACTTGAACACAGGAACCTACCTAACTACTTGAACTAGGTTGCCAAATCACGAATGATCTGGTGGTTTGATCGCAGACAGGCGACTCTGAACCTTTCCAGTGTGGACGTCTTTCGCTCCTCGAGTGTTTGAAGTCCGGCCAGGTGGTGAATCTCAGAATTACGAGTTCGCGGTGGACTGTTAAGGATCATTCTGAGGATCTTGTTTTGGATCCTCTGAGCTTTAGGTGGTGGCACTTAGCACAACTCTCCCAAATTGCCATACCATACTCAATAGCCGGCATAATGATCTGCTTGTGGACAGCAAGCTTGTTTTTGAGGGACAGGGTGGACTTCCTGTTTATCAGAGGGTGAGACCAAGGTAGACTACTTCACTCGACCATTCAATGATGGATCTTGACGTTAGCAGAGCCGAGGTGAATTCGAGTATGGAAACAGAATGGTTTGTGTTTTAGCTGCATAGATACAAATCTTCCAGCTCTTGAAATAGTCGGACAGAACATCCAGGCATTATTGTAGTTTTCTCGCCAGAGCACGGATCACTCGACCCTTATAGATGATGGAGGTGTCATCTATGAACATTGACAGGATACCATCACCCGGCACCCACCACCCGTCTGACGTGAAAATGTTGAATAGGATAGGCCCAAGCAGGCTACCCTGAGGGACCCCTGCATCAACGTTGAACGTATCAGAGGGGACATTGTTCAAGCCCGACAAGAAGTTTTTGATGATCTTCACGAGGTAGATCGGAAAGTTGTATCGATGCAGCTTGTACACTAGGCCACCATGCCAGACATTATCGAACGCCTTCTCGACGTCCAACAATGCCATGGCAGATGTGTTGGAAACGGACTTTTTCCGCTTGATGATGTTAGTAACCTGTGCGAGTTGGTGGATGGTAGAGTGGCCTTTCCTAAACCCGAATCGCTCTTTGAGAAAGATGTTATTATCATTTGAAAACACCAGCAGACTCAGCCAACTATTCGAATAGCTTCGAGATGGAGGACAAGAGGCTGATGGGCGATAACTTTTGGCACTGGTCGGATCTTTACCAGGCTTGCGTTTTGGAATCACTTTGGCTAACTTTCAGCATGCAGGGAAGTAGCCAAGCTCCAAACATTTGTTGAAGATAACGGCAAGATGGTTGAAGAAGTCAATACTCAAGTTTTTCAACTCGAGGTTGACTACACCATCCATACCCGCAGCCTTCATGTTTTTAGTGCTTCTAATAGCTGCTATCACCTCATCAGTCGATATTCTACTATCATTATGGACTACTACGGGGGTGTCAGCGACTCTAGACATTGCCTCCAGTACGGCAGGCCCATAGGGGTTCACCATGGTTTGGCCAATATTATGTGAAATTACAAAATGTTGGCCAAGAGCATTGGCCTTTTCAACTGGGGTTATGAGTATAGATGGGTCTGATTATTGGTGAGTTCCACCATCCTGGCCTGGATAATTTTGGTTAGCCTATTGATATTGGTCTTCAAGTGAGGCAGCCCAGAACGCTGGAACTGCCTACGAATGGTATTACGGAGCCTGATAAGATCTTTGGTTGGACTGTCAAGGTTCAGAGTATGACTCGCCTGTCTGGATGCTGGTACGTGTTGCTCCCTGGCACGGGATATCGCCTCTTCGATGGTTTGCAGACACCGATCGACTTCTTCGAACGACTCCGGTAGGACGTCGTAGTCGATTGCTGTTTCCACACAGCGCTGGCACTGCTGCCAGTTGACACGATGGTAATTTCACCGGAAAACTTGAAACCTATTGGCCGAGGAACCTACTTCAGCCACCACCGGATAGTGATCCGAGCTCAGTTCCTGATAGGCGATAGGTTGAGAGATGTTATCGCCAATGTTGCTGATGAAGATGTCGATGGTGGAATGAGCTCCGGATCTACTCAACCGGGTGGGAGTGTCCGGACAAAGGATGTTGTAGTGGGCCTCCTGCAGATCGTTGTACAAGATTGTGCCGTTCTGGTTTCGCCAACTATTGCCCCAGGCTTGATGCGATGATGACATTTTGTCGCCGTCGCGTTAGCTTGATGATGTCTCTTGGGAGGTCTGCGGCCGAGCCGTCCCTAATGTTGG
The DNA here is from genome assembly GCF_037179485.1 of Ochlerotatus camptorhynchus. NCBI lineage: Eukaryota > Metazoa > Arthropoda > Insecta > Diptera > Culicidae > Ochlerotatus > Ochlerotatus camptorhynchus. Next base: position 2,692,696 of record NW_027040918.1, on the reverse strand, counting down.
TTTGCTTTGGGAAGTCAGACCGCGATTGGACCAAGCGATGTGCGCACCTCAACTCCGATGGCTTCGATAGTTTTCAGATGGAAGCTTGGTAGTAGCCTGCAGCTGATTTTCCGTCTCGCAGCGATGGCCACTTCGCCTCCCCCGGAGCTGGTGCGGTCAAGCCTTACGAGCCGATAGTCGGGAAGGAATACGTTCAGCTCGGACTCCAAGTGAATCTCGGTGATGACGGCTATGTCGATGTGCCGTTCGTTGAAAAAGTCAACAAACTCGATGTTTTTGCTCTTCAAGGTGCAAGCATTTCAATTTACGATCTTGATGGCTTCACGGTCCATACTAAGTGACAAAGGACAGGGCAGCATGTAGCTGTTCATATTGAGTCTTGCAGGTGCGCATGATGGTGATGACCTCGGCCACGAGCGTCACAAGTTCCTCCGAGGTGAACGGAGAATCGTCGACAGGTTCACCTGAGGCAGCACCAGCGTATGATAAACCAGGGGCGGTGGGTGAACCTGAAATTGGCTGGGCCGCAGCAGCAGCGAGATGATGCTGAACTGTCCGACTGTTGGGAACCATTTGGATACTCGCAGGATTGGCTTGTTGTTTGTTGAGCGGAAGCGGGGCTAGGTTCGGAACACGTCGACGGGGCTGGAGAGCTGGGTAATGGACTTCCGTGAGTACAGGAGGCGAACGATGATTACGGAGGCGACAGGGCTGATTGTTGATTGTATCCTTCCGACGGATATTCATAAACTCCACTCGCTTGGGACATCCGCGATAGGAGGCTTGGTGGTTTCCACCGCAGTTGACACACGTTGGCTCTATGTCATCAACTTGCTCAAAGGACGCAGTTGAGTGAGTTCCAGCACACTTGCTGCAGTTTGTCTTCATGTGGCAGTTTTTGGTACCATGGCCATATGAGAGGCAGTCCATACACTGCGTTACATCACGATGTTGGGGTTTGTAATGCTCCCAACTGATGATGACCTGAAACAGGTCCCGGATTTTGGATATCAGAGCCGCAAGACTGGTGGATCCCTCCGTGAAATGCACCAGGAACAACTGATCCCGGAAGCTGGTGTTGTGGTTGGAACGCCGGTTCATCGGGTACACTGCCTCAGGCTTGAGCCCAAGCCGCTCCAGCTCGGATTTCACTGCAGTCGCCTCGAACGACGGTAATCCACGCAAAACCATCTTCAGTGGCTTGCTCGATGGAAGATCATGCGTGAAGAAGTCTACGTTGTTGTCCTTCAGGAAACATCCTATTTGTTTGTACTCCTCCAGGCTCAACTTGTGTTTTATCAGTTCGGCACCCAGCTTGGCAACATCCTTCACCGGCGTGACAAGCGGGGGAATCCGCTCTCTTCTTGCGATGGGAACGGCGTCACCATCGCCATTTTCTTCCGGGAGTATTGCATACTGGTTGGCTTGCAGTACTCGTTTTCCGGCGTCATCCGACGCGACGCGCTGGGCTTGATTAGTACCTTCTTTGAAGGGCCCGCTGCTGTCTCATTGGCACGTTTACGCACCATTTGTTTCGTGTTGGCAAGTTCAAGTAAACTTGCCAGAACGCGAGAAGGTGGTGACACTTCCGCGGCGCAACACGACACCACAAAACGAAACAAAATCGAATCGAGAACTCGAGCGGAAATTCGGACTGAACAGCTCAACAGTCGAGCAAAGAATAAAAACAAGTAGGGGAAATGACGGCTTCGGCATGCCAGACTATTTTCGGCAACCCAAATTGAAACACTATTTTCACTGGATTTTCTTACGAAAACACTTCGCTGAATGCATGCAAACGATTCTTTATGCTTTCAGCTTCAATTTGACTATATTTTTACCACTGAGAAAGAGCAATCTAGCAAGATTTTCTTGACATGAAACACACGCACTACAAATTGTAGCTGATTTCGAGTTGCCGATAATAGAACAGCAGATTTACATGCAGTTCAAATGGAACGGTTGCCGAAGAAAAACTGGTTGCCGACAATACTCGCTCTCACTAAAGAAGATTAAAGCTTTGTAAAAGCGTTTCAAAACAGTTTTTAACAATTCTTTCGACTGAAATTGTTAGAGCAGCTGGCAGCAAAAGATTGTAAACAAACCAATACTGCATATGTGTGCGTTCCTTAGAGAAAAAGGATTTAGAAAGCAGGTCGCTGCTTAGGTTGCCGAGAATACGTAAATTCCCCTACCTGGCGTTTATTTTTTTTTTTTTGTTTAAATGATCTTTATTTTAGTTTAACTTGGACGATTACCATATAAATTTTTACTAAGTGATTTAATTGCTTTCTTCATCTTTAAGTATGGACAAAATTCAAAATTTGTTTTACAGAATTAGTCCTAGACTTAGTACACGGTCGACCACCTTGGTGGGATTGGTTTGTTTTGTTTTTAGAATTTGAAGAGAAACTACTTATTACTACTATTTACAGCTTAAAACTAACCTACTCTACTATATACACTTAACCTACTATGTACAAATTGCTTATTAAAGCATGTTCAGAAAGATTGCATTTTTGAATAAATTTAGTTGTCATATCATCAATTTTGGAATCTACTTTGGGAATTTCTGCCTCTTGATGGAGGTCTGCTATTCTTGTGTCGAATGGACGATCTAGGATCATCCTCAACACTCTATTCTGTGCAACCTGGATTTTGTTCCTGTGGGTCTGAGCGCACGATTCCCACACCGGGGCGGCATAGAAGATCGCGGGGGCTATGATCTGTTTGTAAACAGCCAGTTTGTTTTGCCTTGAGAGGCGGGATCTGCGGCAAATGAGCGGATACAAACACCTAACCAAGGCGGAGCACTTAACTAGGGTTTTCTCTATGTGCGAGCGGAACAGGAGCTTCTCATCGAACAACATCCCGAGATAAGTAACATCAGTGGACCACTCGACCCTTGTACCATCCATTATTACGGTACAGGAGGGAGACGGTTTAAGTTCTAATGATTGTCTGTGAAGGAACATGATCGCTTGGGTTTTCGAGGCGTTGATTTTGATTTTCCACGTGGTGGCATAATCAGTAAAGGTGTCAAGGCATCGTTGGAGCTTGTTCGTAATTTCACGAGGCATCCTACCTTTGACGGCTATCGCGGTGTCATCTGCAAACAGAAAGAACACGCAACCGTCTCCTAGAGGAGGGATGTCCGACGTGTAGATGCTGTAAAGCAGTGGTCCCAGCAGACTCCCTTGCGGAACACCTGCTGGGATCGGAAATTGTCCCGAAAGGGAACTATTCAACGACACCCTGAACGACCTTTGCTGGAGATAGTTACGGGTGATTTTCACAAGGTATGGTGGAAAGTTGGAGTTACAAAGCTTGTATATAAGTCCGTCGTGCCAGACATTGTCAAACGCCTTTTCGACGTCTAACAAGGCCATGGCTGTGGACTTGGATACAGCTTTGTTACTTCGGATGTTATTCATCACCCGCACTAGCTGATGATTGGTGGAATGCCCCTTGCGGAACCCGAACTGTTCCGGAAGAAGAATGTCATGTTCCTCCACAAACTTGTTTAGTCGGCTGAGGATCAATTTTTCGAACAGCTTGCTCAGCGCTGAGAGCAGGCTAATCGCTCTGTAGCTTGACGGTAGTGAAGGGTCTTTCCCAGGTTTCCGGATCGGGATGATTTTTGCCACCTTCCAGATGCTTGGAAAGTAGTGCAGCTCCAAGCATCTGTTGAGGATGGCAGCCAGCAGCGAGTGCACCCTCGCGCTGAGATTTTTCATCTCTAGGTTGAATATTCCGTCAAACCCGGGAGCCTTCATGTTCGTACTGTGTTTCAGCGCTGAGCAAATTTGTTCCTCTGTAATCCGTTCTTCTGGAGGGACGGCACAAGGGGAGGCATCTAACGTCTGGACGCACTGCACAACCTGGTTCTCGAGTGGACTTGGGATTGTAGAGCCAAGCAAATGCGACTGGGCAATGTGCTCCCCAATTGCATTGGCCTTCTCTTCGTTGGTGATAAGCCGTTCGTCATTGACTCTAAGTGGTGGAATGGGCTTGGGGTGAGACTTCAGCACCTTGGCAACCTTCCAGAATGGTCTGGAACGGTCGTCCAGGTTCTGAACGAGCCGCCCGAAACTCTCGTTCCGGATTGAGACCATTCTGGAAGCGATCTGCCGATTCAGATCGACCATTTCGTATTTACGCTGCAGATCCCCAGTCCGCTGAAACTGGCGTCTACGAACATTTCTGAGCCGAATCAAGAGTTTGGTGTGGGAATCAATTGCTTGAAACTTACCCCTCACAGGAACTCGTCGAACGCACTCTTCGTCAGCCACGGACATGGCTTGATGGAGACCCTCCAGGGCCCGGTCGATGTCATCCACTGTGTCGAGCGGTGGGTTGTCGTCGATGTGGCGGTCGACCACGCGTCGAAACTGGACCCAGTTGACTCGATGGTAGTCCTTCCGCTGGCACGGTGCAGGGGCCACGTTGTAGCCCAGCTCGGTCAGCACCGGTTGGTGGTCCGAACTCAGGTCGTTGACGGCAACCGGCTTGGCTAATCTGGTGTTTGCCAAGAACAGGTCCAGCGTCGATGGGTTGCCCGTCGGTGATGTGAAGGTTGGTTCGTCCGGAAACCAGACGGAATAGAGACCATGCTGGGAATGGTCGAATAGCAGGCGGCCGTTCTGGTTCTGCTGGTAGTTCCGCCAGGCCTCGTGCCGGGCGTTCAGGTCCCCTCCGATTACAAAGCGGGCATTGGTGTGGGTTATGATGGCAAGGTCGTTCTTGAACTGCTGTGCTGTACCATTGCTAACGGTACATTGCCGGGGGCAGTAGACAACGATGAACCGGACGTTTCCGGTCGATGTTTCCACCTCAACGCCGACGGCCTCGATGATGGAAGTGCGGTAGTGGGGTAGGGTGCAGTACTTGATGCCTTTCTTGATGATGACCGCGACACCGCCCCCCCTGGAGCTGGTGCGATCAAGCCGGACAATGCTGTGGTCGGGCAGCCAGAAGCTGTCACCGGTCTTGAGGTGAGTCTCGGTGAGAAGGCCCACGTCGATGTCGTGCTTGCGGAGGAAGTCTGCAAGCTCAATGTTTTTCGCCCCTACGGAGCGAGCGTTCCAGTTGGCAATCTTTATGGGTTCACGGTCCATAATTAGCGACGAAGGAGATGATAGCTTGGAGCTGTTGTGTTCTTGTTGCGCAGGTGCGCTTGATGATGATGGCCTGGGCCAACAGTGTGACGATCTCATCCGTTGACAGCGGAGAATCGTCTGTAGCTTCACCGGTTGTACCGGCCAATTCCGGAGCAGGGGGATCCGTCGATGGCCCGGAGGCTTGACCGGGTACTGCAGCGGCAGCCAACTGGGCAGCAGCCAACTGTTGGTTGAGCGGGAGCGGCGGCAACACTGGAATTGGCCGTGATTGGACCGGTGATAACGGAGGAAAGTTCTGCGCGTTGTTTTCTGGAACCTTCTTGCGACCGGGCTGGCTGTTGGACGAGGCCTTCTTCCGGATCTCGGCGTATTCGGCCCGCTTCGGACAGGCCTTACTCGTGGCCTTGTGGGCGGCACCGCAGTTGGCGCATGTGGGAGTGGCTTCCTCGATGCTGTCGCAGTTGTCGATCTTGTGGTTTTTGCCGCATTTGATGCAGCGGCTGGCCATGCGGCAATTCCTGGTGCCGTGCCCGAACAATAGGCAGTTCGAGCACTGAGTGACGCCACGGTGGGTGGGTTTATACCGCTCCCACTTCACTACGATGTGGAACAGTGTGCGTGTCGTCTGGAGATCCTTCACGGTTGTGGAGTTCTTCTCCAGATGGACCAGGTAGAGCTGGTCACGATACTTGATGGCCTTGCTGCGGGTCATCTTGTGGACTTCGACCGGCTTGAGGCCGTTCGCCTTAATCTCGTCCATTAAGGTGGTGGTGTCCATGTCGTGGAGCCCGCGCAGCACCACTTTCAGCGGCTTGGTGGCCTCGATGTCGTGGGAGAAGTACTCCAGCTTCATTCTGTCCAAGAGGGCCTGAACTGCGTTGAAGTGTTTTTCGGCCGGGACCATCAGTTTGTAGCCTTCCGTGCACCGTTGAATGGTGCAGCGAAGGCCCTGCTTAATGTAGAAATCCAGCTGCTCCCATAGCCCGGGAGGGAAGCCCTTCACATAGAAGGGTGGCAACTTAACTTTTTTCGGCACCGTCTCAGGGTCCGACTGCGGCTGGGCTCCGTTCTGCAGGGCGGAGAACGCAGCTTTTTTGCTGCTGATACGGTGGCGCTGCTGTCTTCAGGTCTGGGTCGTTTAGTTCCGGGAGGCCCCGGCTGCGGGTCCGCAACGCCTGTCGGGATGGGCAATGGGGTTTTCTTCTGCTTCTTCTGGGCTGGCTCGGTGGTCGCGCCGTCTCCTGGGAGAGTCTGTTTTCCCGGTAAACCGGCACTCGCGTTACCGCGCGATTTCTTACCCATGGCTGGGTCAGCGAGAGCGTCACTACACAACGCGGAGCTAATTCGACTTGCGAACGAACGAACGAAACTAGAGAGAATTCAAATCGACTGAACTGCTCAACAGTCTGGCAGCGAATGTGTTGCCCCTACCTGGCGCTACAATCCTCCATACATATTTGCATTTGGATTAACATTCGAAGTCCCTCCTTTTTTACATATTCCGTTCAAAAGATATTTTCTGCCCCACCCCATTCCTAAAAATCGGCAGGAAATCTTGTGAGGGGTGAGCTGCTTTTTGTACAGATTGTGTTAAAAAGGAGGGACTTCGAATATTAATCTAAATGCATATATAGAGGTACCAGACATGTTTTGCACTGCACTGTCCTCTGTGAACAATTAACGGAAAACAAATTATACGTAGTTTCCGATTAATGTCACCGCAAACATCAGCAGTGACATGGAACATGAATGCAGAAGCTTGACTAAATTATTAATTTTCATTTTTGGTTTAATAGTTAAAAAGTTTCAGCTGTTTATGTGTGTACCATTTTCAATCGAATACACTCTTTAGGTTTTAGACCTTGCTCATCTGAAAATTAAATTGGAACTATTAGACCATTTGCCACATATGTGGGCAAGTTTCAGTGCTTGTTTTGAGATTGGTATGGTAAAATAACATACAAAACATTGCCAGCGATTGAACATCTTTTCTCAACAAAGCATGATATTTAATTGTCATTAGTTAGTCAGTCTGTTCATTCCGATTAAACACAATTTGTCCTCATTTAGGATGATAAAAAAATATAAGCATTTTTTTTTTTGTTTGTTAGAAACCAATTGCACTAAGTTCGGTAGCAATTTGAGATCACACGATCAAAAATAAGGACGAAAAAAAAATCGCGTAAAACATAATTAATCATGTTTCCATGCTTCGGCGTTAATTTACCTTCAGATCTCAATGCTGTTCTTCATGGTGACATCTATCGGGAATTACGCATACACTTAGTTCCGTTAATTGTTAACAGAGGGCAATACGGTCAAAACATGTCAAACTTCCTCCTTTCTTACATATTCTACGAAATGGTGTTTGTATGTCACGCTATAACTCTAGAACGGATTCACGGATTTGCAAGATTATTTTATTTTGTTCGTCTTGAGCTCCGACGGATTTATATCAAACAACTAGTAAGTACGTCATTTGCCGGTCAGCTAGTGTTAAATATTACAAAACAAAAATAAAATTATTGGATGAAAGTGGTTCAAATAGGTAGATTTCGAATTTTTATCCCCCACAGTAACACTCAAATTAATTAAAAGTAGTTAATTCGAATAATATGAGCTTTTTAAAACTTCCCTACTATACCATACAGAGTAACATTTTGAAATCTGTATCATCTAGCAATTAGTTTGCCGGTTTTAGAGGCCTATTGACCTTAAATACCTTTTCTTTGCCAAAGAAGAAAACACTTCCTCCTTGAAAATAAGGAATTATACAGTGAACCCTCACTTGCTCGATATTGCCCCTAATTCGATGGAAATCCTGTCTACTTTGACTATTCCATACACATTTCCAAAAATTACCTCCGTAATACGATGATCCATTCAATAGGAACAGTTGGAATTTTTAATGAATTGTATTAGGTAAGCTTCAACTGGTATTATCCTCGGATTAAATCCCGATCAAGACTGTCAACATCAGAGCTAATCAACACGATTTTAAGCAAACACTTTGCAGATCAACAAACGATGTAGCATACTTTTGACCAGTTTTAGACCCCTTTACCCCTCCTCATAGTGTATTTAGCTACACTTAATACATGGTCGGTCACAATTTCTAAACCAAGCCTCCCCCCCCCTCCTCAAATGCAACGTAATCAATGCATGCCACCTAATTTGCAAATAAGTAGGGACAATGGTACATAACGCACCACCAGCTGACTTTCACTTGGCTTTTCATGGCTTTTGATGTCTTATCATGCAGCACTTCTAGCATAGCACCTGAACTCGAAATGCTGCATGATAAATCCTAGAATTGGATTAAAAGTGCCAAGAAAAACTCAAAATCAAATGAAAAAGAGCATTCTTCCCCGGGGGTGCGTTTTGTACCATTCTCTTCTACCTGCCTACCATTCACACTTCACACTCCTTACTGCTGAACGAACTTAGCTCTTGGCGCATCGCACAAGTCACTTGCATTCCGAACAATACACAACTCAGCGCATAAACCTGAGCCCTCCTGAAGCCACATTGGTTCAAGCCAACACAACAAAACGAGTATGCAGACCCCAACCGAACAAGAAGCAGTCGTGGCCGAGCGGTTAAGGCGTCTGACTAGAAATCAGATTCCCTCTGGGAGCGTAGGTTCGAATCCTACCGACTGCGATAGTCTTTTTGCTGCAACAATATTTGCACTATTTTATTAGCACCCCCTTCGTAATGTGATTACGAAATATTTTCGCGTTCGTTGTTGCTAAAAACAAAATGTCTCACAAAACGTATCCACGAAACTAATAGGAAAGAAGGAAATCTGGCGCGAATGAGATCCCAGCGTCTATCTATGGTGTGGTGAGCAGCATCGAAGAGTGCAAACCAACCACCAGTTTCGTGTGACTGGCTATAGAAAAGAAGCAGAAGTCAAGCGGGATCTTTGCTGGCTCGCTTCTCGAAATCATGCCATCCTCTGTCCAGTACGACGACATGTTGAGTCACGTCATATCCCGGAATCCGTCAGTCGCGTGAGACCGCAATGATTTTTGAATCGGAAGTCATCGTTTTTGAATCAGTTACATATCGGAAGTACGTGACGTTCAACACCCACTGGGACTGGAAACGAGAATCAACCAACCGAACTCATCGTTTTGGATCGTTTCGGAAATAGGGAGTGGAAAAAAAGATGCACTCAGCTGACTGGTGATAACAACACCCTCTTCGGTGGTGGGCCGATTTGCGATGAGGATGGGACTTTCGAGTTCGAGCGGATCACACACAGGTCGGCGGCGATGAGGTGTTGCCGTTCAGTTTCGGTGCGACTCTTTGGTTCACGCCTCTTAGCTAAGCCACGCGGTTTGAGCGAAACCGGACACCAGGAGGGCAGACTTTCTAGCAGTGAAATGCTACGGGAGTCCCATATGTTTCTGCCCAGAGGTGGTTCGGGTGAGTTGCACGCATGTCACACAGGGCAGCTGCAGTAGTAGCGCAACCAGTCGCAAGAAGTTGGAAGGCGTGGTGGAAAAACACTATTCAATCCCGAGAACCGGTAGTGCCCCGTGTGTGTGACTTCGCTGTCAGATTTGGTAGCAGCGTAAGCGTGAGAGTAAGAAATGAACAATCCCGACTGGGAGCGCAGACCAGGTGAGAACATGACCGGAACGGCTCGTTTTCCACCGCTTTCGACTAAAGTAGGGGTGAAACGATTTGGTTTAGGTGCTCCGATGCAGCGTGATGAGTGATGAATTTCGATAAGGGAAACGAAGCTGGTGCGTGACTTGCTGTTAGTGGAATATTTTGCTGCAACAGATGGATTACTATCACGAAAGAATACCATGGTTGCCGAAATCGGAGCATGTCAAAATCAAGGCATGCAAAAACCGAGGCATGTTAAAATCGGGAACCATCTGTACATGCAAAATTTTCCAATTTTTATTAGAGTTTTTCTACATTTGGTGAAATTACACTCTCAGGAATTATTTGTTAGGGGCTTTTCAATAGCAGCATGTTGAAAAAAGTTTGATTTTGCCATCACAGTATTCATTTTTATCAGCATAAAATTTGAGTTATAACATAATTGAGTGTAGGGTAGGGCGCTACTTCGTCGTAATCGCTCATTTCCGTTCTATCGATGATTTCACCGTGCACAAAGCAATAATAGGTTGGTCGTGATGCGTTAGTTCATTAGCTACAACATTATTCCTGTTAGTGCGCATTGTATGAATATTTACGGTCATTGTTCTCAAAACAAAAGAAGTGATCCTAGCATATTCTCTTTTTCTACGTTTATCCGTAGGACGAAGAAAATCTAATGGCGTTTCAATGCGTGAGGATGGAATTGAAACTCGTAGAACGGATTTAGAATCAAGAAGCAGTATAAGATTTTAAACAATATCTCAACAGTTTGTGGCTCTTTATCAAATCCAACGGAACGTATGGAAAGGTGAATACATTTAGAAGTCATCTTTGACAGAAATATTCCATTTTTGTTTGAATTCGTTCAGAAAAGAGAGGTAAAGCGCGGGTTTTGCTTAATAGGATGGAAATTAGATCAAAAACCCCATTTATATTTAATTTATCCCGGGTGGAAACTCTATCCTTAATATCTAAACTTGTTATAGATATACAAATTAAAATACTTGGTAAAATATCAAATAATATGTAATAGGGTAAACCACTACTTCATGATAAAAGCCCCAATTTACGTTCTATCGAACACAAAACATCAATAATATTTATAACGAACCCGTCTTGTATAAATATATTGACGCGAAGGGTAATTATTCACAAAAATATTGATGATGTGATGTATTCACGTCAATATATAGTGTATTGACAATACATAACTAATCGTTAAAGCAATCGTATAGGGAAAAACATAGCAACACATCGACAAACCAATAGCGCTTCAATGCGTAAGGATGGAATTGAAACTCGTAGAATGAATTTCGAATCAAGAAGCAACGTGATAAAGGTAAATTTTTGGAATCATGTCCGGTACACAGCAAAAAAATAATTTTGATATCACATCAAAGTGGATGCACTACAATCATGTCGAAAATTTCATGTAATTTTTATGACCACATAAATAAACAAATGCAGTAAAAGCAGCGTAATGTCAGTTCATGCATTGTATTAATGATGATTTTGTCCTTTTTAGCAAGTAATATTACACCATATTTTCGACATGATTGTAGTGCATCCACTTTGACGTGATATCAAAATTATTTTTTTGCTGTGTAGAAAAAGAAAGGTTACGTGCGGGTTATGCTTAGTAGAACGGAAATTGATCAAAAACCCTACCGAAAAGTAGCGAGAAGAATACAATTTTATTATAAAAGTTAGATACATGCATTCCAAGCATAGGCCTAAACTTAGCTCATATTCACCAAGCGCCCTAAAAATAGGTACGATGCTCTATAGACGCCCCCCGAACAAATCAAAACACAATTCAATGCATGATGTACAGTAAAAAAATAAAATAATAATACATCCAAGAGGATGCACTTCAGCCTGTCGAAAATCTCATGTAATGTGTATAGCAATAAAAATAAACAAATGCAGTTTAAGCAGAGTAATGGCAGTTTATGCACTGTATTAATGATAATTTTGTCCTTTTTGGCCAGTAATATTACACCACATTTTCGACACGATTGAAGTGCATTCACTTTGATGTGATATTAAAAATATTTTTTTGCTGTGCGTATATAATAAAAAATACTATAGCATCTATTATAGACTATGAGGAAACAGAAGAGTAGGCTCTGCCTTTGAAAAAGTTTGACTCTGTTTATTTGACGAGCAAAAAATAGGAAAATATATTTCACCACATTTTTTTATAGGTTTAAAAACCCAACCATCACACCGGTCCAGAAGTCGCTCAAGCAAAGAGTCAAGAAGGAGCTCCGAAAACAAACTCCCCAAGTAACAATTTCCAGTTGAAGAAACGCTTTCGTTTTGATTTTGTTCAGCTGCATGTTGAATAATAATTGCACAATGTGTTCACCACAACTTTTATAAAACCCTTGTTTACACTCGTTTGGAGAACCTATACAACTGCAACACAAAGGTGTTGTCTAACGTATTCAGTAAAACGTTTACCCAAAATCAATTTCTTGTTGAAGAAACGCTTCCATTGTGATTTTATTCAACTGCATTCTGAATAATAACTGTACAATTTGTTTATTACAACTTCTGTAAAACTCTTCCCAACTAACAATTTTCATAATGTAGACGCTTTACTCATTTCATTTATACAGCCTCAAGCTGTATTCAAACATTATACGATATGAGGAAACCTTTACTCAACCTCTATACAAGCAAATCTGGCGAACTTAGTCAGCTACTTATGGCTGTTGGAGCGGTCGGGAGAAGCTCTTATTGCATATCCATTAACGCTTCTATACAGCTGTTATCCTGCTGTTTAGTTGTGTGTGAACTTGAAAGGCGCTTATTCAACCTTTTCCCGGTTATCCAATAATCACTACACAGCTTTCTTTTGAAGCCGGGTTAAATACTATTTACTATTTACTATTTATGAAGGAATTTATTGAGTTTATTTTGCTGTGAATCAAATTAATCGAAATTAGTTACAAATAATCACCAAATTATTTATCCTGCACTGGAACCTGGAATCGGAATCGAGACGACCTCATTGGCAAAAACCTTGACACTACCAACTGTGCTACGCTAACACTTTGAACTTATGTAAACAAATCAACATTCCCTTCTACAACAAAATCGCTGAGTAGAGGCTTTATAATAGTGCACATGAATCACTTTTCTCGACTAGTTATAAAAGAGCAGAGTAAAAGCTGTAAAACTGCACACGTCTAAAAATAAACCTAGTTGACTGTGAAAATGCTTCCGAAGTTGCTCTAACACAGTTTATTAGCTGAGTACAGGTTGTTTAGTTGTTGAAAAAGCACTTTTTAAGGTTTATGTTATTCAGCAAGAGCGGTTGGTTGCGTAGAAGCCATCAAATGAGTAATATATTCACTTTGTTAGCTTTGTTTTGCAGCTACAAGTTGTAAGTTGATTAATGTGTGTATAGAAGTGCCATTAGCATTTATTGGCTGATGTTATTCAGTGCGACTGACAAATTGAATAATGGTTGTGAGAAAGTTTAGTAAACGCTCTCCAAAACTATTTCGCTAGCTTTTGCTTGTAGCTGTATCTGCAGCTTTTTTTCAGCTACTTTACAGCACAACGCTGGAAAAGTTGGCTTACAAAGCTGGAAATGTTAGTTGGGTTGTTTACACTGGTTTGGAGAATCTGTTCAACTACAGCATTATATGTATACGCGGTATAGGAGTAGAAGCAACTTTTATACAACGTTTATAGATACATATTTAAACTCAAGATTTATTTTGTTGGTGAAAGCTCTTATACAACGTTTGTAGACAGTTCTTGACAGCTGCTTTGAAATTTAGTAGAGAGTGAACCTGAGAGGCGTTTGTTGCACTCTTTTATGACTCCTAAATAATCATTGTACAGCAAGCGGTGAAAAGCGTTTATAGCACTTTTCAATGACTCCTTAACAACCGGATAGAAGCAACTTTTATACAACGTTTATAGATACATATTTAAAATCAAGCTTTATTATTTTGGTGAAAGCTCGTATACAACGTTTGTAGACACTTCTTGACAGCTGCTTTGAAATTTAGTAGAGAGTGAACCTGAGAGGCGTTTGTTGCACTCTTTTATGACTCTTAAATAATCATTGTACAGCAAGCGGTGAAAAGCGTTTATAGCACTTTTCAATGACTCCTTAACAACCGGACAGAAGCAACTTTTGTACAACGTTTATAGATACATATTTAAACTCAAGCTTTTGGTGAAAGCTCGTATACAACGTTTGTAGAAAGCTTTTGGTGAAAGCTCTAATACAACGTTTGTAGAAACCGCCTAACAGCTGCTTCGAAATGTATTAGAGATTGAACCTGAGAGGCGTTTGTTACACTCTTTTATGACTCCTAAATAATCACTATACAGCAAGCGGTGAAAAGCGTTTATAGCACTTTTTAATGACTCCTTAATAACCGTTGTGTAAGTACTCACAAAATTCACAGATTAAAATAAGTTTAAAAATTGTCGTGGTACGCCAAAATAATTGGTTGTACAGTTTTTATTAATTTAATTTATTTGTGCACATTGAAAAAATATGTAATTATGCCATAATTCACATTCTGTGATCATGGAGGAAGTAGTAACATGCATCGGTTTAATCTTTGATTGATATTCTTTCAATTAATCTCTCTAATAATTAATTGAGAGAATTTATCTAGAAATGTTATCGTTGATTATATGATATATGTCTTAAATTAATGTTTGCATTTATTAATAACACCTATATATATAATTTACCTCTACTCCACCGAGGGTTTCTCGAAGCAAGATTCGAACTCATGATCCCGGATTGCCAGCCGCTTCTGTTTCCATCTGCTCTATTCTTGAATACATATTTTGATCATATGAGAGAAGTATATGAAGCTCATCTTGAGTGACTTCTCTTGCAGTCGAATAATCATTGCCTTATGGTCATATAAACGTGTCTATCACTTGTGCTATTTTTAGCAACAAAATTGTGGTTGGTGGTTGGTCGAACGTAAACAATCATTTAAGATTGCTCCAAGCAGCTTTTGAAGCTTCTAACCAAAAAGGCAATACAACTACATTCTTGTTCAACTCTGGAAGCTATTATTCAACGTTTGATCAACTCAGGTGTTTTATAAGAGCTCCGAATTGTTTGTTGGGTCCCTCATTGCACCCCCGACGTTCTTTCGTTTGCGACGACGTCACGTAGAAGCAACCCACAAGTGCTGATCCTGGAGACTCCTTCAATCACAGATACAGACAGGCAATCCTCCCTGATGAAAAGGAATCACTATGTATTCATGGAGAGGCAATATGTTAATTCAGTTGAAAAGTATCATCAGTACAAGGTGGAGGAAGGGCTTGGTGGATATAATCTTGATTCAATTAAATACGGAAAACAAATTGTGAGGTGCACAATTGACTGAATGGATTACCATTCAGTCATAGTGCAATATCCATTGATGAACCCCTCGATGAGCTGTCAACTGGATGAACAGGATGAATCTATTCATCCTCTTTAATCTGACCACCCAACGACGCTTCAATCAGCAAGCATCTCGTTCGTCATCTTTCGTCGCAGTGCAGTTGAATAGGTAGGTTGTGCCTGCTCTCCAAAAGGGTTGGGTGATTCCGGTGGGATACGGTCTAAACCTCACATTGGCGATCCTGCCAGGTTTTAGCTACTATTCAGTGCTAAAATAAATTGAACCATTTCCATTAGAATCACCCGACGATTTGAGAGGGCTAAGAAGTGGAAATTGAAGTGTTATTTAAAAGAAAGGCTAGCCGTAAAGTCCCACGTGTATATTCGTCAAATTTTCGTCTGGTCTATGAGAAAGTGTGAAGCGCGAACCGCGAACCGCGAGTGGAATGGAATGATACCAACAAAAAAAAAGTGTGCATTGTCAATGTTCCTGAGAAGACATTTTGTTTTGCTTTGCGCGTTTGTTTTTTTTTCTTCGTTACGTTGCCTTTCAAAAGTGATAATAGTTTTCTGCAGTGTAGTATGATTGCCGTGTTGTCTTAGTATAATAATTTTTGCTGCAATCATAACAGGTATCAAACCTGTGGTGGGACGCCCGTGGAAAAAGTGGTTCAAGACAGCTAAGTCATGTAATCATTGCCACGGTGTGGGACGCCCGGTGGAATGATTATTCAGTGATTGGACGACAACGAAGAAAAATCTTCCGCGGAGTGGGACGCCTGAAGGAAGATAAGTATGCCACGAAGTGGGACGCTCGTTGGTGAACAGTGGTGTCAGATGCCCACTAGAAGACTATCTTTGCCATGGTGTGGGACGCCCGGTGGAAAGATTACTGCAAACCTTTAGTGACGAAGTGGGACGCTCGTAAGAAGGTCTTTGGATTTGTTTTTCCACAAGTTGGAACGCCCGTTGGAAAGCTACTTCCGGAAGTAGTAAAGGATTTTTTTTAATATACGTTCTACCGGAACACCCACTCGAAGAAGGCAGATCTTGTGGATCACCAGGTTATTTAGCGTGGTGGAACACCCGCTCAGAAAAGGCAAGTCGTGAGGATTGCCTGAGTGTGGCGGAACACCCACTCGAAGAAGGCGGATCTTGAGGATCTCCAGGTTATTGAGCATGGCGGGACACATGCTCAGAAAAGGCAAGTCGTGATGATTGCCTGAGTGTTTCAGAACACCCACTCAAAGAAGGCGGATCTTGGGCATCGCCAAGTTATTGAGCGTGACGGGACACCCGCTCAGGAAAGGCATGTCATGAGGATTTCCTGAGTGTTGTGGGTCACCCACTCGAAAGGGCAGATCTTCAGGAATAAATTCGCTCAGGAATAGGTTGTCGATGATAGAATGACGCGGGAGAATCTCGAAGAGACGTATCTGAGTATGTTAAGTTACTCGATCATGAGTGCCTTAGTTTAAGGATTACTAGAAGGTAAAAAGGTGATTCGTGATGATAGCTAGAAAAATATAATTTAATTGATTGCCCCGTTCTGACAGTTGAACGTAGTTAGAAGTGAGACACCGATTCTGTAGAGAAGAATGAATCGATTAAAAAGATCAGAAAGTTGAGGGTTCCATCATTGTACATTTACTGAGATCCAGAATATTGGATCAGAATACCGAATAGATTCATACGGGACATGAAATTCACTGATCAGATCTCTTGAAGATAAGCCGGATGCGGCGGTTTCGATTCCCTTTCCGGTCGAGGGAATATTTCGGGTCGGAAATTTACTCGACTTCCCTGGGCATAGAGTATCATTGTGCTTGCCATACAATATATAAATTCATGCATTGATATTGGCATCGAATGCTCTCAATTAATAAATGTGGAAGTGCATTTAGAACACTAAGTTGAGAGCAATAAGCTAATATGCGCTAAGCAATTAGCTTGAAATGCGAATAAGAAGAAGAACAAGAATCTCATGAAGCTTTTGCTGACTTAGTGGCTACAGTATTTGTCAGTATATGTGCAGCAAATGCTAAAGTCATCAATATTTTCTTTTTGATTGAGTTATTCCTATAAAGGAGTTTTATTGCAAAAAAAAGACCCAGATTTTATCCACAGATTCTGTTTTAACTTTATATTTGTTAAGACGAGGGAATAGGACAATTTATTGCAATAAATCGATTGGAATTTCTCTGAATAAATTTACAGCCATCCGGTAGCAGTAACTACTCCAGTGTATAGATTTATTCAAATATCGTTTTAATGAAAGATATACTTCACTTCTTTGGATGTATTATATTTCAAAAACAGATTTGGCACTTCTGCAATGGCATGCGTGAATTTTGAGGAGAGTTTGAATTTAAGGCAATGAAGATTAGAAAGCAAGTTATAAAAACTGACAAGAATGCAAAATTCTCAGAAATCTTGATGTTTGATTACTAGAAATCATTTCCAAAAGTTCAGATTAAAAAAAAAGTTGAGCACGTTTCTTCGGGACCTTCTGGTCTTATAGTTACCTCTATGGTAGCGTTATGGTTTGCCACTTGTCATCCGCAGCTAGATTTCCATTTTTTTTGGGACTTTTACTAAGACGCTATGAATCCAGATGGCTGAAGAAGTTGCGGTGTATCAGATATTAAAGAAAAAATGAACTTTGTGCAGGTATCATGGGGTCAACATCACAGACAATATAGGCTGTTGAAATGGACTGATATTATTTAAAGAAAAACAAGCACCCTAAAACTATGAGCACCAGCGATTTTTTTTCTCGTTTTTCTTGAGAGAAGGAGTGGGATGTGAGGTGCACAATTGACTGAATGGATTACCATTCAGTCATAGTGCAATATCCATTGATGAACCCCTCGATGAGCTGTCAACTGGATGAACAGGATGAATCTATTCATCCTCTTTAATCTGACCACCCAACGACGCTTCAATCAGCAAGCATCTCGTTCGTCATCTTTCGTCGCAGTGCAGTTGAATAGGTAGGTTGTGCCTGCTCTCCAAAAGGGTTGGGTGATTCCGGTGGGATACGGTCTAAACCTCACACAAATCTGTTTTGCATGCATAACTTTTCCAAGTTCCTCATTTCCTCATTGTGATAGGTGGTCACCAGTGCAGTAAAATTTCGAATCACTCTTTTGAAAATGAAAAAAATAATACATGGATCGGTAAAATCTGGCAACTTCATGTTCATCATGTTGTTCATTCAATATAGCTCAGATTTGATAGGCCGGATTTGTTCATTCATGCATAAATAGTATGCACTCTCTGATACACCCATTTGACAGATCAAACATTACTTCAAACCATTATTCGTTCTCAGCTAGAATTCACTTTTCTGTCAATTGAAACGGTTAGCATATCGTTTGAGTCGGTCAGATTTTCTCAATTGAGTTTCTCGAGTGATACAAAGTTGGAGTTTAAGTGAGTTGTCTGAAGAATGGATGTTTCAAAACGGAAAAACGTAGGAAGGATAAACCTTTCCGAAACTGCACCTAAATTCGTGCATCGAGATGGAAACCGTGCTTATTGCCGCATTGAAGGAATCGAGACAATCTGTACATACATACAATCGAAGTATGATGCCGGCAATTTCATTCGACATTTTAGGACCCAGCATATTAGTTGTGTGGCCCGTAAAAAAGCCTCGGAGTATTCTGAAAGTATCAGTACCCGTCGAAAAACAGTTGCTGGTAGACTCAGCCATAAAGCTTGTATCATACCATCATCTGCCGTTTACATGCTTCGAATGGGATGGCCTACGTCAACTGTTTGATCCCTTGAGGGAAGCAGTTGGAATCAAGATTAATTGGTCAGATCAGCCGGATTTAGGACGGGTTTGTACCACGTTAGTAAATGATTGGTTAGGTTTGATTTGATGTGTTCATGTTTCGAAAAATAGTAAATAATGCTGTTGATTTCACAATTGTATTGTTTAAAGTATGTATTGTTTTTTACGTTCTCTACTTCTAAGTTACGTTATTCCCAAGTATTGGACATGAAACCATTCGAGGATCATAGTATTTTTTAAATGGAATAGTGAAATCATAAACAATATTTACAACTTTTCATTATAAAAACACAGCAAATGAAATAAAATCAACTCTTTACTTTTTTAATTTTTTCAAGGCATGATTGAAATTAAAGATCGTCAAACTGCAGAATTCCTGAAGGGTAAAGTTCTGGAAATATTGGCTCGCTACAATATTACGCTTGAGCAAATATTTTCAATAACCGTGGATAACGGTGCGAATATGCTCGCATGCATACGACGATTCAAGGATGAATTGAAATCATCCATCGTTGTCATGCTGCCAGAGGAAACGGAAGAGAATACACTTCAAATCGCTGATGAAATTGTTTAAAAGCTAACCAATGAATTCCACGATCAAGCCCGTGACAATGTGAACATGATCAGATGCGCTGTTCACACCTTGCAGCTTGCTATTCTTGATGTGGTTGACAAGAGCAATGCAATGGTTAAGCAAGTGATCGAGATCGCCAAGCGCTGCAAGAAAATAAAATGTAAAACCAGTTTTGACTACCATCAGGCTAAGTACCACCCAGTGTGGTGCCAGTGTGGTGGGGTGGTATTTACAAAATGCTCGAGTCATTCCTTGAGCAGAAGCCGTTATTCACGCTGCTGGGTCAAGAGTTACCTGATCTATGTATGGCTAAGTTAGAACATTTTTTAAAATCATAATAATTATATAATTCATCATTTCAACTACAGATCTTTCATCAAGCTGGAAGTTCAGCTTTCAAGCCATGCTTTCTTTGCACTAAAAAATTGCAAGAAGCACACTTGTCCCTCGGTGATTTTTATATGGAGTGGTTGATGACGGTTTGCGCAGTGAGAAAACTCGAAAACCCGCTCGCACGATCTCACGGAGGCTTTGACAAATCGTCTAGCCAATCTTCGCCATTCAATGGCATTTAAAATGGCCTTGTACCCTCGCTTCAATTACCCAAATTCAAAGGTATTCGCGATTGAAGAAAAAGAGCAAATCCAGGTATGAAGCATTCACTAAACAGTCAGGATATATTTGCGTATTATGATTATTATATGGTTTTTATGGTTTCTATTTTTCTTCTAACAGCGATTCATTATCCACACGTGGAACAGAATCAATGAACTGAATCCTCAACATGCTGATAAACCAACATGTTCTACCAGCACTATCACGGATAGCAGCGAGAATGATGATTTTATAACAGAAATGTTTGGTGGTTCACTCATTGGATCCAATACTTCAAGTGTAACATTTCAGCAACAGCTAAAAGCGCTCGAGGCTGAGCAACGGTAGAGCACCAGCTATAGTGTTTGGGAGCATTGGATGAAGCGTAAGACTAGCCACCCAGAATTGTCAGCAGTGGCATCAGTGGTACTAGCAGTACCTGCTACCCAATCTATGGTTGAAAAAGGATTCAGTGCTCTAGGATTGGTTCTGTCGCCTCAGCGTTCAACACTGGATGAAGTTACTCTGGAAAATATTCTGCTTATTAAGCTGAACAAGGAAGTGTACGAACAAATCTCTGGCACTTTACACAACTGGAAGGAACAGCTGGCTGAAAACTAATTGGTTGTATTAATTTGAATACAAATTTATCATACACGATCAG
The DNA here is from genome assembly GCF_037179485.1 of Ochlerotatus camptorhynchus. Lineage (NCBI taxonomy): Eukaryota > Metazoa > Arthropoda > Insecta > Diptera > Culicidae > Ochlerotatus > Ochlerotatus camptorhynchus. The sequence goes on along the minus strand of NW_027040918.1, from coordinate 2,671,933 downwards.
CTAAATGTCATCAATACAAAAAAGTTCCTAATAAATCACTTTTATCGCTCACATACACACAAACACAAACTGCTAACAACCACAGGAAGAGGAGAACAATTTGAATAGAATGTGAATCGATTCAGAATCCACTCGATATGTATATATTTAAGAAACATTCGAAAAATTCATCGGCTGTAATACAACTGTTGCATGTACTATCGAACTACCATCACATGGGACAGTTATGCGTCCACCAACAAAAACTTCTATTCCACATGCACTTCTTTTCGTCCCTTCTATAACTACGGCTACGGAAGCGCACTACTTCAGTATATGACCCATTTCCGTCGTCCACTGTCATTTCTCGGCTGTCCTTAAAACAGTTGCACCGATTTCTTGTTGTGACAGCTCTTTCTACGAAAAATCAGCGTAATCAGCCACTGGTGCAAAATTCCTCCGCTATAATAAAAGGTATTTCCGTCATTAAGCTCCTACAAAAATGCATCGCAGTCTTGATTTTGATCTGGCGAAGATCTTCGATATTGCCGACGGTGTGTATGCACAGTAGTATTTAGTTTGCTGGTTGTTTATCCTACGATGAAGAATAATTGAAAATTGGTTAAGAACAGATTATATCAATTTCAACGCAGCACTTGCCGGTTAAACAACTCTCATTTGTCTCAATTCCAACGATCCCGGGTACTTCGTCTTTTTTTGTCGATCAGGTGAAAGAGCGTTCCGTGCTCCTCTGAAAATTTCCGGCCAATTCTGCACTGGTCGTCGGTCACGGAACGGTTGGCACAAAAGTTTGTAATGTTCGGTTTTGGGTGTTTTGATTATTATGTCGTACATTGGAGCAACACATAATTTAATAGGCAAAAATTACGAGCATTTTTTGTTCAGTTTTTATAATGCTTGTTTTTCTTTTTTATGTTGATTATAATTTGATAATCCTTTATTATTTAGTTTGCCTTAGTAAAGGGTGCTATGCACTGAAGGCAATCTTCTTCTATGCTATTCTAAGAGCGTAACATTAATTTTAACCGATGCAAATCAATATACCCCACTATGCGAGGTATTCTGTTCTCGCTGTTCTGCTGTTGATCAATGCAAGTGAGCATGAACCAAAAAACCTTTATGTTCATTCCGAGTTTTGACAGCTACGCTCATCGTTCATTATCTTCGTGACAAGCATACGATAAACATGCTCAAATGAATACGTGCAGTTTCTCAAATGAAAATGAACTGCAGTGACTCAAATGATGGTGCTAATCGATATCAAACGATTGAAGAGTGACTTGTTGATAATGATTCATAGTGTTTCTCAAATTCATCGTTTATTTTCGATTGAAAATGAAAATTTACCGCACTGGTGGTCAATCAGAACTAAGTACAACCAAATGGTATTAGATTATGACGACTGGCTTAGGGAAAATCGTTTATTTCATGAAAAAAGAGATAAATTTATCATATGTACATTTTTCAAATGTTTTTTGTGGAAAATTGAAACAAAAAATATTTATTTCAACAGATTCGTAATGCAATATCCTATAGATTGGCCTATTTGGATTTTATTTGCTTATCTAAATGGCAAAGTTACAAGCGTTCAAAACCTAACACTATTTCACCACACATATTTTTTGATTTGCACCCCAGTATAGTCGACAAAGACGTAGTTCTAAGTCAAAAAACGATTCAAATAGCAAAAATGGGCCACATTGGGTATTAAGCGACGTAACATTATGACTATATAGTTACAAGAAGTAACAACCTATTATTGCGCATTTCCCACCAAACTGGACAAATAAGCGCGTTTTACTTATTAAAAAAAAAGAAATAAGTGCACTTTTTTCATTTTTGGAGCAGTCCAGTTGTAGTTGCAACCAACAATATTTAAAAAAAAAATTCCATCAGAAATTCACAGCTCCTGATTTCAATACTTCCCCACTGCTTCGCATTCTTAGTAGCATATTTCGTTCTGTTTGACCTCCCTGAAAACCTGTTCTCCTATGCCCAACATATCGAGTTTAGTGGTGGTCAAAGAAAAATGGATTTTGCCCTGTTGCCTATCCTCCAATCACGAACAGACTTTGCTGCTAGAGATGGAAGCGCACTTTTTTTTCCATTCAACAATGGAAACGATAGCGAGTAGACCTACTATACCACTCAAAAGCTGCAAACCGCCACACCACTTGGTACTGCCCTCTCTTTTGGCTTAGCTTTCTCGCTTTCTCCTCCTCCTCATGATAGGATTTTTTTTGCTAGGGGGTGGAAGTGGTTTTCTCCTTCCGACCGAGGAGTATATATGATGTAGACACTCAACTGCGACCACGACCCTACCCGCGGTCAGCGCGCCTGGTATTCACGCGACAGAGACACCACACCATCGCTGTTGCCGTAGCGGCGTGATTCATGGACCGGTACGATTTTATTTTCACTAAATTTTGACTCTTCCGAATCCTTCTATCATCGTCGGTATCGAAGCGGAGCGAATGCGCACTGAACTGGGGTTTTGTGTTTTGACAGCTTCTTTTTCAAACCGCTTGCCTGCTGCAATGGTCACTTTCTGAACCGTCCCGTGATCAATTCGGCAACCAGGCGAGCAACTTTTTTTGTCGGTCTTCTTGAACTGACCGACATACCTCGCCTATCACTTCTTTATCAGTCGAAGAATATCGATTCTCACCGATGATCATCATCGAGTGAAGATGATACCAGCCAGAGCGAATCGAAAATGCATTTGACCTAGTGTCGGAAGAAGAGTGCGCCTAACCGCAAAGTTCCGGATTTCGTCGCCGGGTAACGGTAATGTGTGAAATCCGACATCCACAACAATGCTCTACTTTTGCCAGGCGAGCAAAGCGCCGAGGAGGTACCGGGCAATAATGGCCGGTCTTTTTTTTCGTCTCCGTGCGCCTCTTTCTCTTTCTTTCACTCTTTCTTATTTTTCCTTTCATCGGGCGCATTGTGTCGGCGCAGATGTTGTCAGGGGCGTCCAGAAATCAGGTAACAGTTTATATTCCAACATGCTGGTAAGGAATGTTTGAGTTTTGGGTTTTTTAAATGAATGCTTTAAAATTAGTAGAAGAGAGCATCAACTAGGGACGACCCCTCACATACCATGGACAAATTTCTGCCCGACGTGACAACGGACGATGCTAGGGTTGGGTTCAGAGTTTTTACCACGCTCCGCTGACGGTTCTCTGTCCAATAGCACCGGGTTTATCAGGTTTATGCAAATTATGGTCGTGTGTCATGATGACATTAAGCGTGAGTATTTTTGGTATTTTTTCACTTCTTTTCTTCGCCATCATATCACGGCACGCTATTGCTGCTTTTGAGTAAATAAGTAATTATTGTCGAGTGCTTTTTACCTATGCACAATTGACCATCGGTCAATAGTTGGCAAACAGATTGCAATCTGTGGGCTGTGTTATTGGATTCATATGGAAATAAGTGGTGACACATGATGACACGATGGAAGATTTGCAGTTTCGGTACACTCAATACTGTTTTTGCGCGGTTTTTGGTGGCTCTAGTTTTGATCGTGTGATCTCAAATCGCAACCGAATTTAATGCAACTTGTTTAAAAACAAAAATATAACAAACAAATCAATGAAAAATGTGGTGGTATTATGAATGCTATACCCATCTTGCATCAGGGAAAAATCAAATGAATGAAAATCGCGGAAAAACAGAATTGAGTGTATTCCAATTACGCAAGTTTCGTATTGAAACATGGAACAATCACTAATTTGATAAACAAGCATCTGCCGAAAAATCAAACAATTTGTGTTCAAGTCTTCTCTTGCTTGCGAAAAATGTTCATTGTAAGGCGTTACACTAGATGGAGGGGGTACTGGTGAAGGTTTTATGCTTGTTGTGGGAGGGGGGAGCAACAGAGTCAAAGACTTTCTTAAATCTGACAGGAGTTGGGAAAAACAGTCCAAAATTCACCTTGGGAAAAAATGCCCGATGTGATTTTTCATAGCCTAAAGGCTTCCACATATCAAGCTGAACAATGCAGGTCCTAAGTAGCATTGATTGATTCTCTTTATCGACATTCTCTTTAGTTAACTGACATAATCCCAAGCCATCGAAACTTCCTCAAAGTACCAAGGCTGCAAAATGCGTGTCGATTCATGTTGACATGGCTGGTTCTCGGCAATTTGGTTACCACATCTTAAGATTGAGCCACTACTTGAAAGGTATGGCGTATGACTATCTACTTTCAAACGGAACAGACAAAAAACCGATTGGAGTTGTGGATGGCCAATCGGAACGATAAAACCCGTGAAAGTAGAAATGTGGAAATTCGGATTCACCGGGAAAATGGTCAATTCCAGAAAGTAGACCTAGAGATCCACAATTTTTTCTAAGTTGCTTACAATCCTGAGCATAGAGGAAATATATCATCACCATATCGATTTTGCAACCAAGTTGCCAGAAAACGGTCCTCTGAATATCCGGAATCACCGAGAAATTAGTCAAATCCTGAAAGTAGACCTAGAGATCCGTGATTTTTTCTAAATTATATATAATCATTAGCAATGAGGAAATATAACATCAACATATCGTTTCTGCTACCAGGTGGCCAGAATACGGTCCTCTGAATATCCGAAATCACCTTGAAAATAGTCAATTCTTAAAAGTAGACCTAGAGATTCGTGATTTCTTAGAAAATGAAGAGCCCATAGTTAAGAAGATATATCTCAGTACCATATTGATTTGGTCCCCCGATGGTAATTGAACACCTTTCTGGATATCCGGATTCATCGGAAAAGTTACCTATTCTCAAAAGTAGTCCTAGAGATTCGCGATTTTTTTTTCTAAAATGCACACACTCTTGAGTATAGAGGACATATATCACCACCATAGAGATTCTGCACTGGGTCGCCAGAAAACGATTCTCAAGATATCTGAAAGCACCGGAAAAGTAGTCATTTTCTGGAAGTAGAGCTCTGCAATTTTTTTTAGAAAATGCATAAAGCCTTAGTTGAACAAATGTATCTCAGCACCATATTGATTCGATCACCCGGTAACCATACAGTACGCTTCTGAAAATCCAGTTTCACCGGAGAAATGGTCAATTCCTTAACGTTATCCTAGTGATTGGCGCTTTTTCGAAATTGCATACAATCTTGAGAATACACACTAATCCTACACTACAGTACAGAGCTGTTCGGTAAAAGTTTAAAAATCAGTGAAAAATCCAATTATTAAAAAATGTATCCCGAACTTGTACAGACTTTGTTCAATTCACCCCAATTATTGATGAAAAATAAAATTTATAAATTTTCTTGATTTTTCACGTGTAACGGTTGTTGTGTACTCAATTTCTCTTGGGGTAGATTCATTTGCCCTTACCACAACAGCACAGACGAAAACCTACCTTGTGATCGAGCCACCGACAGCTATGCACTTCACAGCCACCAGCGTATGGATCGAAGAGTCACCGTTGGCTGTACACGCTACAGCCACCAGCGACGGGATGCCTCTCTCTATCTCGAAGGACCACGACACAACTCGTGATCAAGCCACCGACAGCTGTGCACCTCACAGCCACCAGTAGTGGGACGATGAGCCACTGACAGCTGTGCACACCACAGCTACCAGCGAAGGGACGATGCACCGTTGGCTGCGCACACCACAGCGGACAGCGTAGGAACGATGGGTCGCTGATAACTCTTCAGCCACCAGTCGTTGAGCTGCCAACAGCTGTAACCACTACAGCCACCAGCGAAGTAAATCTCTCTCTCTCTCGAAGGACCACGGCAAAACTGCCGAACACAAGGCTCCGATGAGCAGGGAAACAGGAAAGTTCAACTCTTTTAAAAGTGTCCACTAGGTGGAACTTATGGAAGATGAATCGATCACCACATGCAACCAGTGGATGAACGAACAGCAACTGGACGAAGCACGAATGCTCGGGAAATCTCCGTTCTCGGACGAAAAGAATGAGACACTGTTCTCAATTCTACCTTTATTTATTCGCTGCTTCCTCTTCAATGGTTAAATGCAGGATACTGAATGAAACATGAAATTTTTAGTTTAAATGATCTTTATTTTAGTTTAACTTGGACGATTACCATATAAATTTTTTACTAAGTGATTTAATGATTTCTTCATCTTTAGGTATGGGCAAAATTCAAAATTTTTTTTACAGAATTAGTCCTAGACTTAGTACACGGTCGACCACCTTGGTGGGATTGGTTTGTTTTGTTTTTAGAATTTGAAGAGAAACTACTTAATACTACTATTTACAGCTTAAAACTAACCTACTCTACTATATACACTTAACCTACTATGTACAAATTGCTTATTAAAGCATGTTCAGAAAGATTGCATTTTTGAATAAATTTAGTTGTCATATCATCAATTTTGGAATCTACTTTGGGAATTTCTGCCTCTTGATGGAGGTCTGCTATTCTTGTGTCGAATGGACGATCTAGGATCATCCTCAACACTCTATTCTGTGCAACCTGGATTTTGTTCCTGTGGGTCTGAGCGCACGATTCCCACACCGGGGCGGCATAGAAGATCGCGGGGGCTATGATCTGTTTGTAAACAGCCAGTTTGTTTTGCCTTGAGAGGCGGGATCTGCGGCAAATGAGCGGATACAAACACCTAACCAAGGCGGAGCACTTAACTAGGGTTATGAAACATGAAATACAATGTTGTTTACTTTTATACTCTTTCATCGGCTGCGTCAGCCAATCAGGATGCGCCATTCGATGACGTCGTTCGTTTTCCTATTGGAAGCGTTCATCGCGTACAACGGTCATTTGAAAATTTTACCGAGTTGTTCTGCTGTTCAAAAACCCGGTAAATTCCTACCGACTACCGTGATCTGATTTAAGCGTGTAGAGGAAATATGCCGTCACCATATTGATTACACTAGTTTACAACATATATGAACTTTGTACGCTGATGGTCATTTTCCATGTGAAATCATGCGTTGAATCCAAAAATATAGTCCAAACAAATCTTAGTAGGATAGTTTTTGAGATATAGCTAAAAAAAAACTTAAAAAAATGTGTTTACTAAAATACAAATATCTCCGATTTTAATGAAGTTGTATTAATTATTTTAACATCAAACTAAAGGTGATTAAATTATCTTTTGATTATTTCAACACAATTTTTCAGTGAGATTAGTGGTACAACCACTACTAACATTTTTATTTACACTGCTTTAAAACTTAGCAGAAATTCAGTTTTTTTTTTCTGGGAAAAATGAAAAAAAAAAACAACAATACTTCTAATCTCACTGACGATTGATGTTCAGTTAAAGATAATTTTTTCTTTGGCATAAGAATAATTAATATAGTCTCATTACAGCTGGAGATATTTGTATTTTAGTAAACAAACTTTTTTAAAGTAAATTTTCCTTTCTCAGCTGTATCACGAAAACTATCCTGCTGAAATTTTTTTTTGACTACATTTTTGGATTCAGAATGTGGTCCTGAGTCAGAGTTGCGACCTATCAGAATCACGATTGCCAAACAGCTGATGGTAGTAACTCTTTGTACATTCCTATCAATGTGCTCGTCGAAGCTCTCTCCATCACCATCCATCAAGTTGACGAAAGAAGTAAAAAGCAACTGGTGAATGTCGTCTTCTGTTGTGATCCATCACCGATCTGGTCATTCCCGACAATCACGACACTCATCTGTGCTCGTTTTGAAGCAGTTGCTGCTTTGCTTGCTTATGGGAGTGTGTTGGTGAGTGAACCCAACAGCTTCCGTTTCATGTTGCCTGCTTTGTTTGTAACTCACACAGTCGCGCCTGCCGAGACGAAATTGGAATGCGTAGGCATTGTTTTCATTTTCTTTTGTCGTTTCGTTTTTTCTCATGATCGTACTGCAGAAGTCTTCACTGTTTTCGTTATGCTTTTCATCATCAGCAGCGAGTGTAACGTTTTGCTTGTGAGCAGCGACCATTAGTGGTGATTGTTGTTTGCTACACGCTAAGATTTTGTTACCGTGTTCGGTAAATTTTACCGAAATCAGAACAGCTGAACGTTCGGTAAAACTTTGACCTTAATTTTAAAGGCTTTTGAATTTGAAAATAATATCAAAACATGTTCAACTTTGTTTAAATGATCAAATCTTACCATTTAAGTGGAGATTTAGTTTCAAAGTAGCTGAAAAGTATTTGAATTGAATTGCATAAATTTCACCGAAAAGTTCAGCTGTTCAGATTTCGGTAAAAATTACCGAAGTCGGTGATAATTCTTAAGTGTGTATGGCTCTAACTCTCACTGCGTGACAAAATGATCTGTCAGCGATAGTCGGTTGATGCGAAGACGAGTGTCACGTGAGTGTCATGATATTTTGCATCACTGTGCTGAGTTACCTGATGTTCTATTTTTTTTTTCATTACGCTATATTAAATTATTCCACGGAAATAACACATATTCTTTATGGGGTTTTCACAGAAGAGCTTTGCATCTTTTTAGTCCAAAATGCATGGTATCATAAATAAGGCTGAAATATCTTACCAACAAATAGATTCACTTACCCGGTAACCATAAAATGGCAGGATTAACCTGGATTAACTTGAAAAGTGGTCAATTTGCTACCGAAGGGCCCTACTAAATATCACTTCAGATATCATTAGTCTGTCAAAGAGATTCTAGTATTGTTTCGGATAATAGTTAATAAATTCTTTTGAGCAACAAACGAACGAAAATAATCAGTAAAAATAATTATATCTTATTTTATGGTTTTGCTTCTATACATAAAAAACATTCCTTACATCTATATCACAGATAACAGACGTCCAGCTTCGGTCTGAAACTTGAGCAAAATAAGTGGGAACATCGTCGTTACGTGGCGCTAGCATCTCCTGATTTCCTCTATAAATTTTCCGCTTTTACCTATTTGGTACTAGTATTGATAAAATTTCTGTGTTACATTTTACTCGACATTGGGATGAGTTTTCCGCTATCCAAAAAGCCTCCTCCATCAGAACTGGAGCCGCTTCCAGAAGTTTCATTATATGGCAAATTGCTGTACGCCAACGAGGGTCAGAGCGCGTCCATTGCAGCAATGGACGCAAAACGTGGTCAGCACTCCCACACTCATCACGAAACGGTTGCTTTCCAAAGTCGACGACGCATCGACCAAAAGAACTGCTGATGAAGAACAATGAGGAGGACCACACAATGGTTGCAGCCGAGAAAACAGACGATCGCGTAGCACACATCGAGAGTGGCCTGCTTTTGTCGACAGCCGAGTGAACACTGAGGAATTGACCTTGATTCCAGTAATTCTAGATATCCAGAGGAACATTTTATGGCTACCCGATAGCAGTATCGATGTAGTGATGGCATATTTCCTCTTTGCTCATGCTTGTATGCAATTTAGAAAAAAAAAATCGCGGGTCTCTAGGTCAACTTTTAAGAATTGACTTTTTTCCTGTTGATTTCGGATATCCAGAGGAGCGTATTCTGGCCACCCAGTAGCAGAATCGATGTGAAGATGACAAACTTCTTTTATGCTCATAATTGTAAGCAAATCTAGAAAAAAAAACACGGATCTCTATGTCTAGTTTGAAGAATTAACTATTTTCCCGGTGACTCCGGATATCCACAGGACCGTTTTCTGACCACTTGGTTGCAGAATCAATATGGTGGAGGTTTATTTCCTCTATGCTCATGATTGTATGAAATTTATAAAAAAAAAAATCGCAGATTTCTAGGTCTACTTTCCGGAATTGACCATTTGCCCGGTGAATCTGGATATAAAGTGAACAGTCCTAACTTACTTCTTTAACTATCTCCTAATTCCTTCAGATATTTGTTCTAATATCATCAAACACAATCTGGCCCAAATGATAGTTTGAGAAAGTATGTAAAAGTATAATTCTACTGCATACAAAGCGAAACTCAAATCCAGATGATACGTTATCCAACGACTTCGGTGAAATCATTTTAGCATTGGACAGTTTGCCAAATGAATATAACAGATCTGAGATGTTCACGACAAAAATTAGAACCTTCCAGAGAAAAGCTCAAAACGCTTTGGCAAGAAACCATGCTATGTATAGGCGATCGGTGTCAGCGTCAAATTTAAATCTGTTCAAAATTGACGGTCTGACACAGCGTCGATGTGCATTCGCCATGTAAAGATGTTGGTGGAAAAACAACTTGACATGCGTTACACCTATCATTTGACGGACGAACCCCTTCGTCAACGCTGACGGTGACACAGTATCGTGGATCCTGCTTTAAGCGGGGTATATTATAAGTTCATGAATCTGATTCTGAAAAATGTCCAAAAATGTTATTTTTTTAAAAAACTTCAGAGCCTCGTTTGTTTGAGTTGCAAAATCATGAAATTTTAATCGAAGATCACTAGATCGATCGTTATTGGACTACATTGGTCATAATATCGAAAATTGGATTAGTGAAGATTGGCTAAGATTTTGTTTGTAATCTATGAATTTGATAAAAAAAAATAGTAGAATTTTTGCAAGGAGGATTTGAAGATAGATACTACAGCATTTTGAAGAGAATTATTTTTTGTTCGCAATTCTCAACTAAATCCTCAACTTCCTTTCCACTGTCTATAGATCATGTTTGCAAGCATCAGAAGAGATGTCGCTATCTGCATTGTTTGATTTTGTTTTCTCCCGGACCAGAAATTTGTGGCATCGCGAGTGATTTTTATTTTCAGTTTATTTACGCGCTGTAAGGTGCGTGAAAGAGCTCAACACGGTCGGTGTTGATATTGGTTCGCTCGCAACTATTTCTTTGCACTGGTGTGTTTTTTGTACCCAGCGGTGTGTAAGTGTGCTTATTATTTTCATTGCCTCCCGGGAGGGCGGTTCACCGTGTTCGGATGTCATGCTTTCGGCGTGTAGTTCTATCGAGAGTCTCGTCACCGTGTGCGAGTTTGAACACGATCCGGTTGGCGAATTAAGTGATTCGGTGATCGACGTTGAATCAGCAAGTTTACGGCTTACAAAAGTGCTCGTCTGCTGGTCTCGCCAGTGTCGGAGATTACCCAAGTAACCAAAAGTTCCGCATTCAACGATTAAAATCACTTCCAAGTTCCATAAAGTTCAAATAAAGTTCCGACAGAACTTTCAAGCCACATGAAGCAATCCGCACAAGTCTTTATTAGTAACAAAATTTAATTTACGTGAATATGAAATGATCAGTGGCCCGAATAAATCATAATTCTTATATTTATGCAGTGCATCAACATTCTTACCAAACATAAAAAAATTATAGAGTAATTTCCTGGATTCGAACCCGTGTGTATTCATTCAGCATGCGATCTACGATTGCTAACCACTGCGCCACATGTGTGTCGGAATACCATGCCGGCAAACACCAATTTAAAATCCATCAAGATGCTGTGTTGCGTATTCAAGTCAGTCAGCTCGTACTGAAAACTCCAACAGTAGGTGAGACAACAGCTCACTTTAATATATCTCAGATGACGTAGCGGTTCGTGCTGGGGCTCTCACGCAGAAGGACTGGGTTTAATTCTTCAAACAGCTCCAATTCTACTACAAATGCTGATAAATACCTGCCTTTAGAAATAACTTTTATAAAAGTGCGAACTTAATATGGAATCGGTGTAGAGGACAAATTTTATTTTCTAAAAGTTCCGTTCAAGTTCCGCCAGAAGCTGCTTAGAATGCTCTTCAATTATGGAACCGGAACTTTCAAGTTATTATAACGACTTAAAAATGAGGCTGCTTAGAATTCTATAGACCACCTTCAACGAAGCTGCTTAAGCCACAAATAGCCTTTTATCAGAACTTTTGGTTACTTGTTGCGCGAGTTTTGTGTAAGCGTTCCAGATAACTGTAAGGTAAAACCAGTCTACGAAATTTGTGTGTGCCGATAATACGTTAATTGAGTCGTTTGCACGGTGTTGATTTTCCGCGTGTTCGTTTTCTTTAGTGCTCAACAGCCAATAAAGCGACCGCTCATCAATAGCGCTGCCTCAATTGGCCTCGCACCGCGGCTTTGTTTCTCGTCGCCAACCCTGACCACGCTCGGGTATCAAAGCTTCCATTGCCTATCGGAAGGGTTACCAAGGCACTCCGGCTAACATCCAGCAAGTCACCATCCGCTGACTGAGTTCGGCAGCTATTCACCATCACCAAATCGTGAAAGTACAAGCGCAGTAATAGCCCAGGTAACAATTTGATGCTTAACAAGTGTTGATTAATTGATTTCAATTCACCCTTAGATTGAGTAATTACTGTACATAGACCACGTTAACCTTTGTCCAGCTTTTAAACATCTAAATCTGGTGATTTTAATCAGCAAAACGCTTAACAGTAATATATATATTAATGCTTTTTAAGGCATTAAATAACTGTCTTTTCCAACCCTTGTTAAGCCTCTCATTTTCAAGCGTACTTAACACAATGTGGACACAAGCACGCGTTTTATTTTGATGGTCATTTGGATGCTATTTTAGTGCCATAATTGAGTAATATTTTTGGAATGCGGTCTGAAAATTCAGTGCAATATAAAGTGGTGAACAGTCAAAACACAGAAGTACAAATGTTAATACTTCCGACGTCCTCGCAGACCACTTTTACCTGGAGCTATTCCTAAAAATCTCCTTTCCTTGTCTTTACTGCTGACACTGACTGCCTGTAATTAGAAAAGGTAGGCAGTGAATTTAGTAGAATTAAAATGCCGGACATGCAACGAGTGACACAGACACTGACGACATTCAACAAATCAAGCTATTAAAATATGTGTTACGCATTGCTGATTTGTGGAGTTGAGTTAAGCATAAATAAAGCTTGTTCAATCTTTGGATCAGCTTACCTATTGAGGTTGGATCATGGGGATACAATTTGCTTCATGTACTACAAATCAACAATATATTCAGCCTGATGTTAATAATCTTTGTACACCTTAAATCAACCAATAGTCAGCTTCTGTTCTTAATGTTCAGCTTGAATTGTTACTTGGGAGGACATCAGCCGTCGTAAGAACGACGGCATCGGTCGGGCGAAAGCCCGTAAACCTCGCCAACGTAAGCTTCAATACTGTAAGTAGCGAACCCACACTTGCATGCAAGGCCGTTAGCATGGACACACAATGATAGCGCGCTAGGCGAATAGTCGATCGACCGCACTAGTGAGATAGAGGGGAACAGTAGATAGGCCGGCCAAGACCAAGTTTGTAAATATGTATATAAAAACCCTATGGATAAAACCACACTGAATAAATGTAGAATTTTCACTCACAAAGTAAAATCAGTGTTCAGTGTTAGTAAGTTTTGATTGAGAGAGTCTGAAGGTTGTTTCACGTTTCGTTCATCAGGTTTAGTAATTTTTTCGTTGAATTGGTTGTGTTACTCGTCTTCTAAATCAAGCTCGAATTGATGGGTCAGAGCGTCAGAGGGATTGCTTTCTGTGATGATACCCCTGTTCGGATCGGTTTTCGGTATTGGACGTTTTTCGGACTCATTAGTTAGGATTTTGGGATTTCGGTGGGTATGCTCACTCCTTTCTTGAGTCACTCGGGTCTATTGGTCTTGTTCCCGACACTGTTGACGAATTTTAGAACTGGCTCATTTTGGCCAGTATCTAGTCGGGCATCGTGAAACACGACAGGTGGTCCTCTTCGGAGGTGGCACTTAAGCCATTCGTTTATTTAACCGATCGGGAACAAACAACAGCACCGTAGCTGCCTCGGGGTCGCTACAAGAGTTTAACAAGGATCACATATTTTCAAGAAGCAGTTCTCTTAAATCGTGCCTTAGACTGATGGATGTCAAATCACAAGTGATTTAGAATGACACGCTTTCACAAATCATTTGTTAATGCTGCTCACTAACGATGGAATTTGAACACAAAACATACCATTTGTCACGATCAACGAAACCTGTAACCTGTATAGATTTTATATTTAGGTTTACGATAAGACCTCAACAAATTCCCTAGGCCATAATTCAACGTATAGCGATGACTGGTACATATACCCTATGAATTTGAAAAAAAAAATCCACGCACTGTGAACTTTCGATCCGATTGTAAGATTCAATGCATCTGAGACATTTTCAGAAAGGTCTGCCGATCTACTGGATTATTTATCAAGTTATTCTGCTAATCTACTAGATCACTTTAGTATTAATTATGACAACTAATTAGTTATATTTCTAACAATTTACCCTGGTTAAAATCGAACATAATTTCTCGATAAGTTTGCTTCGTTAACATCTGTACGTGATTGTAACCTATTTAAACTTAACATCTTCTATTTTCCTGGTTTATGTTTAGGTACGCACCTATTTGTAATTCCAATTGTATTTCAGGCAATTAAATCAAGCTGCTTTTGCCATTGGTTTGCCGTTGTTAAATTGCCTTTTTTTTTACTGCGGTCGGAAATTATCTCCGGTCTGCCTTCGCCATTTCCATTATCACCCCATAAGCTACAGATTTTTCTCTCACCCAGGCAGATCAATCTGCGCGAAACATTTCTCCGGTGATTAAGTTCCGCAGTGTTTGTCCCCCATTAGGTTCACTTCTCCATTCGTTGGCAGCCGAAAGTTGAAGAAATTGGTTCGACTTGGCCGAGGGCTTGTTTTTGTTTCCTGCTCTGCTGTATTATTTGTGTGCCCCACTGACGCTGACATTCCATCCCAGTCCCCCTCTGTCTGGCCCTAGTTCGATAAATCAATAAAACAGCAGTAAAACTTTGCGCCAAATAACATTCATCACACTGCGGGCAGACTGGCCTCGGCCAGCGGGATGGATCTTAAATGAGAGACGATATTTACCGGGGAAAAAAAGGGACATGGAGCGAAAATATAGTGCAGCAATTTGTCCACATAGCGTTGTCTACTATTGCTAAGTACTATCGCTAGATCATTTGCTTAGGTACCAGGACCAACATAGACTTGCAGGTCCAAACTAGGAACAGTAACCCAACCGCATAAGTTCACACCGATCGATTTCAATAAAGGAAGTTTCTCTCTCATTGAGCCACTAACCGTAGGAAGCTGAACGTTTCGGATCTACCCTACTGGAAGCGTCTAATAACGTGTTAAAGCTGACCAGAACCGAAGGAATGTTTCTCGAAATGGAGGAAGGAAATGAAAATAAAAAAAAAATATCTTCCTCACATATGTATATTCAATGGTGATGCATTGGGAATCTTATATTCGCAGAACATGTCCTATTGGAGTCTATTTTTATTTTCCGTCATTTGCTCGTTTTACTGGCTCTTTCCGTTTCCTACCGGTGATATAAATGGTATTCATTGGCTATAGAGAATTTTGCAGCACACAGGGTGGGAGATAACCAGGAAGTCCATTTCAAGTGACCTAACACATTGCATCGAACCTATCCGACTACACTAAAGGGTGTACCGTTTGAAATCGGCATACACACAATTAATTCTCAAAATTTATCCGATATTTGTATCCGATTATCACTAAATTTTCAGGGAGTAAACAGAAACAATTGAAGTTAGTTTTGGCATCATTCATTTAATTTACTTCGCCTTTATATCCGAACTCGCGAATAATGGCTTCATAATGGCCCAATATTGTTCTATTGGGCGCAGTTCCGGAGTGTTTGGAGGGTTCAGATCTTTCGGCACGAAATCGACATCATTTTATACCACTCTAGCACGTCCTTCGTGTAGTGGCATGATGCCAAATCCGGCCAGAAGATCGTCGGACCGTCGGAGAGGGAGAAGCCGCTTTTGGAGACTCTCTCCCAAATACACCTGTCCATTCATGGTGTTGGGGCGAATGGACATCTCTACCAAACGACCCTACCAACACTGCCGCTGAGCTCACTAGTGGCAGTCATAACTGTCACCAGTTGACGCATGATAGCCGACCAGCATAAACGTCAGAATATTCCAGAAGTTTGTGAACGATGAATGAATGACAGCATGAATTCATCACCCGGGAGAAACCAGTCGCAAACACCATCAATTGCGGCAAATGGGCAGCAGCAAGGCCAAGCAGGGCATCAAAATCACCCCTACGGCATACCTGCCAGTTTAGCAGCAGCAGCAAGCTTCCGCCGAATCCGATACTTCGTCCTCCGGTATTTCATCAGGTGCCACCTCGCTTTCCACCAAACCCGCAACCACCAAGACAACAACAACAGCAGCAGCAATCTCAGCAACAGCAAAATGCTGACTCGGATGAATTTGTGGCGCAGTGTTTCGAGTTTTTCCAGCATCTTCAGCAGCAGCAAGTCTTTTTCCAAACGATGCTGTCAACGATGAACCAGCAACCAGCACCGAATCCGGAGCTGATCCTTGACTCCCTACCAAGTAAAATAAAGGAGTTTCGATATGAGCCGGATATGAACGTCACTTTCGCTAACTGGTTTGTTCGCTATGAAGATTTGTTTGCATAAGACGCTGCTTGCCTTGATGATGAGGCAAAGGTGCGATAACTCCTCCGCAAACTAGGACCGACGGAACACGAACGCTACACTAGCTACATTCTTCCTAAATATATATCCGAAGGATGTCAGCTTTGAAGACACCGTGAGCAAGCTGAAAACTTTGTTTGGGACACCAGAATCTGTGCTTAGCCGGCGCTATCGGTGCTTGCAAGTCACCAAGCAAGCCACCGAGGACTTCAAATCATACTGTGTGTGGAGTTTGAGCTTGGTAAGCTAACCGAGGACCAATTCAAGTGTCTGGTGTTCGTGTGCGGATTAAAAGCGGAGAATAATGCAGATGTTCGGACGAGATTGTTGAGCAGGATCGAAGAAAGAGCTGATATAACCTTGGAGCATATTTCGGATGAGTGCCAACGGCTCCTCAACATCAAACACAACACAGCGATGATTGAGGCAGGGCCGTCTTCAACAGCAGTCAAGGCGCTCAAAAGCAGGCAGTTTGTCGGGAAGCGTGCATGCCGATACGAAAAGCGATCCCCTGGACCTGGATCACCGGCTGGATCAAGCAAGGTCAACGCAACTGCTCCAGGTCACCATGTTGGAACTGCGGTGCTATGCATTATGCCAAGGATTGCCCTTTCAAGAAGCATCAATGTCGTGAGTGCAAGCAATATAGTCACAAGGACGGGTATTATTCCAGTGCGACGAAAGCAAGAAGTCCAAACTGGCGTTACTCGGCGAAGAAGATGACGACCAAAAGTGTTGTGGTGAAAAACGTGAAGAAAAGAAGAAGATTTGTACAAGCGCTAGTTAACGGCCGACAAGTCAGCCTTCAATTAGACACGGCATCGGACATTAGCATTATTTCCGAGAAGACGTGGCGACAAATCGGTCAGCCCACTTCCAGTCTTGCGACAGTAGAAGCGGCAACGGCATCAGAGAAGCCATTGAAGTTGAAGTTTGAATCTTCTTCTTCTTATTCGCATTTCAAGCTTATTGCTTAGCGCATATTAGCTTATTGCGTGCTCTCAACTTAGTGTTCTAAATTCACTTCCACAGTTATTAATTGAGAGCTTTCAATGCCAATTACCAATGCATGAATTTGTATATTGTGTGGCAAGCACAATGATACTCTATGCCCAGGGAAGTCGAGAAAATTTCCAATCCGAAAGATTCCCTCGACCGGACCGGGAATTGAACCCGCCGCCTCCGGCTTGGTAATACCGTGCCTTTACTGACTAGGCTATGAGGCCCCATGAGGAGTTTGAATGTACATGTGAAATTTTCATCAACGGGACGAAGCATCAAGGTCGTTTCTACGTCGTGAAGCAGCAACTCAACTTGCTTGGATTAGGGTAGATGTACCAGTTATGGCTATACGTTCCTGTTATGGTGTGTTCCAATTATGGCCCATGGGAATTCCATAGGCCATAACTGGAACACACCTTAATAGGAACGTATGGCCATAACTGGTACACCTACCCTAGATCTTATCGACCAATTCAATTTCTGGTCGATGCCGATGAATCGTTTTTGCAACCAGATCAACAGTTCTGCAACGCCGATCAGTTCTCTCAAGAAAACCTTCCCAACCGTGTTCAACGATGCTCCAGGTTTGTGTACGAAAGCAAAGGCGAATTTCACGCTGAAGGAAGGGGCCCAACCCGTGTTCCGTCCGAAGCGGCCAGTGGCGTATGCGATGTACAAGACCGTCAACGATGAGTTGGACCGTTTGGAGAACACTGGAATCATCAAACCAGTAAAAGCACCTATCGTTGTCGTCAGGAAGGCAAGCGGAGCAATAAGGATATGCGGCGACTACTCAACAGGGTTGAATGAGCCGCACCAGTACCCACTTCCGCTGCCACAAGATATCTTCGTGAAGCTGGCCAACTGTAAGGTATTTAGACAAATAGATCTTTCTGACGCATTTTTGCAGGTCGAGGTACAAGAAGAATCTCGAGAGATGCTAACTATAAACTTCCACCTGGTGTTAAGGCAGCGCCCAGAGTATTTCACCATGCTGGCTGGAATCAAACGTACATCAGGGTACCTCGACGATGTTCTAGTGGGTGGGGTGGACGAAGAAGATCATCAACGCAACCTTCAAGCCGTCCTCCGTCGAATCCAGGATTACGGGTTTACCATCAAAGCAGAGAAGTGCTCGTTCGACCAGCACCAGATCAAATACCTGGGGCACCTCATCGACGGGCAGGGTCTGCGCCCGGATCCAAACAAAATCGAAGCGATCCGTAACATGCCAGCCCCAACGGACGTGTCTGGAGTGCGTTCGTTCTTGGGGGCGATTAATTATTACGGAACTTCAAGAAGATTCTGGCCTCCGATTTGCTGTTAACGCACTACAATCCGGTGCTTGAAATCATCGTGTCGGCGGACGCATCTTCGATAGGAGTCGGAGCCACACTCAGCCACAAATTTCCGGACGGATCGATCAAGGTTGTGCAGCATGTATCGAGGTCGTTGACAACAGCGGAACAAGCCTACAGCCAGCCAGATCGCGAAGGTCTTGGTTTGGTTTTCGGACGAAGCTTTACGCTACAGACGGATCACGCTCCGTTACTTCGGATCTTCGGATCAAAGAAAGGTATCCCGGTCTAAACTGCAAACCGCTTACAACGTTGGGCGCTACAGTTGCTGATGTATGATTTCAAGATAAGCGTATGCTTCGATCTCATCTAAATCAATTGCGCAGTCAAGCATATGGTGACAAGTCGTCAACGAAACCGGTAAAGTCAGACAAAACGTTACCAATAGACATTCTCCTTAGAGCATGGAACTTACCTAATCTACGCTCAACAGCAACCATTATCACTACACCACCACTACCATCGTCATCTACAGTCACCGACCAGATGTCAATCACGTTTGGAGTTCCAACTGAGCAATCCACACTGCTTGGGGTACCGACACCCGAGGCATCTGCGCAAGTGTAGGAATCACCTGAAGCTTCTTCGTCGTCATCACCCATATCTGGGTGTACATCTACCTCCACATCAAGCTCTGTGCCATTCATCATCGTCAGAGTTTCTATCAGCCAACGAAAACCCAATAGCTGTCCAGGTACCTCGTCGCTCTTCACGTATGAGAAGACCACCGATTCGGTTCGCTCCCTACCAGCTGTATTAAGGGGGGAGATGTTGGGGCGAATACTGCCGCTGAGCTCACTAGTGGCAGTCGTAAATGTCACCAGTTGACGCATGATAGCCGAGCAGCATAAACGTCAGAATATTTCAGAAGTTTGTGATGCGCACCGCGATCAACGCGATTAGTTTTGTGTATTTTAATCGTTACAAAAAAGTTTTAATTCGTTATTAGTTTACGTCGCCTGTTTATTCTTACAAGAAGAAATGTTCTCGGCCACCGCCACATGCGAACGTAAAACATGGTGCTTGCGGTAATGAAAGGTGTACTCCGCTTTCCGCAAGTACAAATCGCTTGCCAAATTAAGAACTTCTTGGTGAACTTCGACATCTTCTGTGTCCGGAAGTTCTCGGGAACATACGTATCCTTGGCAGTCACATACAGGTTTCCTGGAATCTGGTTGAAGTCCGCCTTCACGTATGTCTCGTCATCCATGTGGTGTGGTTTCGTTAATTTCTGGTCGTACAACATCCAGGCACGGCTTTTTGCGACCATATCCTGTTTCTCGTCACGGTCTGGGGACTTCTGAACCTTAAACGTACGTGGTCCAGCTCGAGTTTTGGTATTCTGCACGAAAGTCTTGCTCTAGTCACATCTCGAACTGAGGCGTTCGGTTTCCGTTTAAAGGCCCCAACCACGCATTCGTGATCGTTCTCGTTGACCTGACGGTTTTTTCCGGATCATCGCTTCCGATCAACAGCCAGACGTTCTTCGAACCGTTTTATCATACCAGACACCGTGGAATTTGCGATACATTTACATTTACGCGATATACAATGTAAACATTCTACATGCATCATAGTAACATAAATGTACAATACTTTTTTCAAATTGTTCACCTCAGACATTTTTTTCGATATCTCCGGAAGTTTCTCCCGAGATCCTTGATAGATTTTTTTTGGCTTCGCATGAAAATGACTTCGGATTTCCCTTGAAGTTGTATCTGGACATCCCCAGAATATTTTTCTGGTTACCCTTAGTACATTCCTCTGACTTCACCTAGAGCATTCTTCCGATTTCCTTTAGAAGATCTTTAGACTTTCTCTGGACGTTTCTCCTTAGATGCTACTTTCCGGAGATGGTGGCTGAAAATCTCCTAAATAAAGCAATCAATCCATAGATGCTTCTTATGACTCTTTTGGGAAAGTGCTTATATTTTTCACCCAAAAATACATTGAAATTGTTAAAAATTTAAGGTAATCGGAAAACGTGATCTTAGGTAAATTTCCCGGGAAGGCTTCCCGTGATAATCCGGGTAGAAATCAGTACCTTAAAACGTGGTATTTTTGATAATGCGGGTAACTTTGATAGAAGAATATAATGACTAAATTTACCTTCTGCACTATTTATTGAAAACATAGGTAGCTTAGGGAATTACCTTTGATAACTTATTGAGTTTTTATTACTATATAAAAACTCTTTACGTTATCTAAGGTAATGGTGTTACATATTTCCAAATATCTGAAGAAATAAATTTTCTTGTTTTTCGCATGTTTGAAAAGGAACTCAAACAATCACATATTTCTAACGCATAGACTCCAGGATCCTCTGTACTTGTTTAAAATAAATAAAATTTGAAAAACATACATTGTTGAATTTTTTTTAGAATATACTTCAAACAAACTTTCAAAGTTACCCCGTTGTACGGTACTTCAAACTATCTAAATTAATTTCTAAGTGATGAATTTGATCCTGTTTTTTTATTGGATAGCCATTAATAGGTTTTTGAAAGCCTGGTTGAATGGCTGGTTTCAGAACTGCTTCGAAAAAAAAAACTACAAGGGACAGCCCTATGGGGTGGTACGCAATAGTGACGTAGGACTACGTGGTCTTATATAACAAATGTTATTTGTTAACTGCAGCAGGAGCTTGTGTTTTGTGTGGGAATAGAAATATGAGCGGGGTTCTCTCTGTTTACACTCTTTAGTATGACTATGATTGCCCTGAAAAGAACCTTTTGATGGGGGCAGCTTTGATAGTTAGCTGCTTGGCGGGGAGCCTTTCGTTGTGTACTGAAGAACACCACTACTTACCACGCGGTGATTGAAATCTGTGTTAGGGAAAGCACTTCTCGCAGGCAATTGGTGATAATTATAATTATCATAGCAACAGTTGCACATTCGTGCAATTTTCAATAGTAAATTTTTTAAAACTTACAAATTCTCAATTGATGCGTAGAAATATTTCTGATCGATTGGTGATAAAATTATTAAAATTGGTCCAGGGGCAGCTGAGTTATTAACGTTCAAAATCTATCATAATTTCGTTACATGTTCCATTTTCGGTTTTCACAAAGTGTATCTCCATATAGAAATCACAGACGTAGTCCTACGTCAAAAGTTTAAACAAATTTAACTCTGAAAATTGCGTCCAAATTTCAGGACGCAGCTGTCGTAGTCAAAATGAGCAGATTTTCCGAATAAATTGCCGATATCGTCTTGTTTCTGCATTTTTAAGCAACCGCCCGACATCGAAAATAGAATATAAACTAGCAATTAAATTTGACATAAAGTGATTACCGTCCGCATAGCAATGAGAAAACTTTACGCTTCCACCCACGCGACCTTAGCAGAAGATCCTTGTGATAAGCCCCACGGGGAAGACACCGAACGAAAAAAAAAAAAAAACGACTGCTGCACCGGTTGGCGCACGAAGATATAATCAATATCCATATATTTTGGGTTAGCTATAGGTGGGGGTCGATTATAATCGTTGCTTGGCTCGGTTCGGTCCGCATGAACATACACAAACACACTTTGCGGCATTAGGGGTCGACTTTTAGACTAAATTCCTGATCGATTCTTTCCACCACCAGCCAGCATCAGCAGCTATGAAAATTCAAATTTTCCCACATCATCCCAGTTGAATCGAACTGCGGAAAATTCGGTGGCTTTCCGATCTAGCGAGTTATGGCTCTATAAATGTTTCGCAACTGGTTTTTCGCGTCGTTCTGACGACGACAGCCATTCTTACCAGACGACGATGACGACGCACAGTGGTCCAAAACTGTGAAAAGACGGACAAAAGTCAGTATCTAGTGAATCTTGCATTTTAGATAAGTGGTGTCTTGGGGAAAGTGAAGAAACATGCAGAAATATGAATTAGATGAGAAATACTGCATGATGTGATGTGGGATGTTTTTGGATTTACCGGTTATCTGTGTGGGTAAGTGTGCTCGTGTATTTCATTGCAAATGCATTACACTTACGAGAACTCAGGCAAAGCTTATCACAGACAATGCAAATGTTCTGTTCAAGTGTGATAATTGTCTATCAGATCAGAGTTGCGACGAGCAGAATGATCTGATCTCGCGCGTCAAAATGATAGAGGAAGAGATGAAGAATGTATTTCAACTCTCGTACTCGATCACTCAGATGGACATCGCGTTAAAAAGCGGGATGGCAAACATTAGCCGAAATGTAAATGGTATTGAAAAATTAATTTGTAAGAAATTGGACAGTATGAAAAACTTATTTTTTTTCAAATTACTGCGGAAAAACGATTAACTGTAACCAGCGCAGCGTATCTAGGACGATTTAGTCGGAATCTAACCAAAATACCGAACGCAAAAAAAGCGTAAATTAGTCATTAGTAATAGTGATAATGATGATGATGTATTTCAAGAAAATGCGAGTTTTGCGGATTTTGTAAAAGCCAGAGTAGTGCTAGTAAAAGTAAAAATATTAGTTATAGTAACAATAACAGTAACAGTAACAGTAACAAACAGAGTAATCGTAAGACCTGTCCTGTCATTGTGATTAAACCAAAAGAGTGCAAATAAGCTTGCAAAGATACCCATAAGTTTTTGAAAACCCAGTTAGATCCAAAAACACACAAAATCAGTAATTTTAGGAATCGTAAAGATAGCTTTATTATTGTTGAGTGTGCAACAGGAGCTAATCTAAATGATGTGAAAAATGGTGTTAAAGGAATCTGGGTGAAAACTATAGTGCTGTTGTTCCCACTTCGGTGTAACGATTGAAGGTAGTGGGCATGAGCGATCAGTATTTCTCCGATGCCTTCATTGACTACTTAAAAAGTCAAAATGAAGACATCGCTATAAATGATGTTAAAGTAGTGAACATGTTCGAAAATCCACGCTTCACTTATAACAAGTTTAGTGTTGTAATTGAAGTCGATGTAGATACCCATAAATATTTGTTGTTTGGCGATGTGTGGAGGTCGAGTGTAGACGACTTTTTCGGACAGCAGAGGACATCAAGGCCTTAGGTAAGGTAAGTAAGCATGTTTCAACAAGAAATGTTGAATGTTTTGAAGAATGCTAATGGTGGTGTTGACTGGTTGTTTGGAATTACTTTATGGGGTGGCTTTCTCAGTCTTCTAGTAGATACGATTTGTTTTTTACGTTCCCGAAGTTTCGACCGTTTGGTTCAGCTTTTCTCAAGGGTTGCTAAAATCAATGTATTGCACTGTTATATATGCGTTATAAATTAAACATAATTACACAAATTTTTAACGCACTAATGTCTATCGTTTCCCGTTAAAACTTTTTCGCATCGTGTGGGATATTTCCAAAAATTTTAGCCAATATCATGACGTATAAAAACATGACACATATTTTTTTATGAAATTATGTTGATAGTCAATATTAAAAAAGCAAATAAATGTACATAATTACACGAAATTAATGTAAAAGATTTTCCATACCTTCGGCTTTCGATGAAGGTGTATAACAAATATTAAAGATACAAAACTATTCTCTTATTGTCAGAGATAACTTGTAGCTAATAACAAAAGCTACAAAAGCTCTAAACATCATTTTGCGGAATGCTGTTGATGTTGAAAAAAGTTAGAGGCAAATGAATGTAAATGAATGTATAAAATCAATGCAAATGATTTTCCATGCCTGCCTATATTTACATATATATATATAATGAAAATGTTAAGAAAATGTGATGCACAAATAAAATGAAGATTACTTTAAATGAGCGCTGTTATACGAAACCACAGCTTTCAACAGGTTCTCTTCGTATTTAACATGATTCTCCGCCACTTTTAAGTTACTCCATGTTTGGATGAAATCATGATGCACTGCTTCTGTTGTTTGTACCGTGAACCTCGCTAATCCCTTTTCCTGTATTCTTACAAAAATCGCTAATGTGCTATTTGACAATATGGAATTTAGGGGTAACTGGAAGGTTTTCGGTAAGCCAACTTTCACAAAAAAGATCTATGGACTTTTCGAAATCATCGTTGAGCTCATCGCCAAAACAATGGCTTATCATTTTTGCCGGCAGCCGCCCAGTTTGAAGCGTAATTGGGCTCATTTTCGGCCACGTTGTTGTAAACTGTGTTCATGAGGCTCAAAAAGAGATGTAGAGTAGGTGGTGGACAAATATCCAGAATCTTTGTATCCTCATCCCGGTTAAAGAGTCTTTAATAAAGACAGGTTGATTTACACAGTTGAAAAAGTTTTTGGCATCTTTGTTGATTCCTCCAGATTATTTTTCCAACTGTTCGCAAAAGTCCTGATGGAACCAAGTGTCCGTGCAAGGCCATTACATGTCCCTTAATAACTCTTGCGTGCCGTGCAAAATGCGCAAGGAAACGTTGCACCATTTGACATTACTCCAGCCAAAATATTGATAACCTGAAACAAAAAAAAAAAAAGTTGAATAATGATAATGGGACAAAATAAATCTTAATCTCACCAGTCACAATTGCTTTTATTGTAATGTAATACAAGCCTCAACCACAACAGGGAAATGTTTTTGTAGTTCTCTTGAATTCCTGGAGCCAAGACAAGAATGAAACACTTGCGAACACCTGAGTTTTTTAGTCCGGTAGTGCTCATTTCTTCTTCGATGGTCATGATGATTTTAAGTGACCCTTGACCGCCATCGATCCCGATCTTGCAAATGATCTCTCCCGCATTACGTCGAGCTTTGACGTACTCAATCAACCCCTCAACGCTTTACACATCACAACAGATAGATTCTCTATTGCGAAGGATTTTCCTTTGGATGAAGTCATGTCGCACTTCATCACGGAAAAGAAATCCTCGAGCTCGGACAACATGTTTTTTATAGCTGATTTGAGACCAGGCTGGATGATTTGACGACCGTTCTGTCTCATGTGCTTAGCCAATGTAAGCGTCTGTAATATCATATTATTTATTTAGACGAACTAGATAACATACTGTTATATACTGACCTTATTAATACTCAGATTTAAGTCCGTTTTAATATTGAGTAAACCTTCGTAAGAGAACTGTGATTTTTTTCCCGGTTGTTTTACATTGAAATGCGTTAGTTTTCCTGAGACGTTCGAAAAACTAAATTCCGTTAGTTTTTTGTCAGCTACCTCTCTAATGGTTTTGTCAATAAAATGGTCCTTACTATTGACCGCTAATTCGGAGAGATTTTGCAGTTTTCAGGTTTCACTACATGTATGACGTTTCCCCGGGGAAACTTGTGTCAAACATGCTTTGCAGATTTTAATATAACTTTTTTTCTTTCTCAGCGATACCTTTTTCTTGCACATATCTAAACATTTTAATTGCGCAACTCGACAGAGGTCACACTACATTTGGTTTGAACTTCTTGTACGTATCTTTACTTTTCGATACACGTGAACCTCAATTTTCTTGAATAGCTCACCTTTCTTACACCGGTAAACGGCAATGTAGCATGCGTGGCACAAAACATTCGGATACCTTTCGTCTTCTACATTGAACTCCGGTAAAAATCTTCCAAAGATCGTCCCTAATAAAGTGGCGTGAATTGTTTTTTGGATGGAATCGCTTTTCCGAAGCACAAAAGGCACACTTTCTCTCTATTTTCCTCGTGAGATGTCTTCATTTTTGCGGATTTGCTTAACGATACGAAAATATCACAGACGATGGACCACAATATTTACACGTGACAAAAAATCAATGCTTACTTAGATTACATGGCTGTTTTTGACTGTCATGCCCATTGTTATCTCTTTTACACTTATGAGGGATGAAAAGTGCGTATAATTGTTGATCTAAGAGACAACTTTAATAGAGCTTACGCAAAGTGGTCAGAATCAAGATGGTTGTTACTTGAGAGCCAAATAGAACTCTTAAACGGCAAATTAACTACTTGAATCCACTTGTGAAACAATTTAGAATATCGTATCGCTAATATTCGTTACACACCTCCATCGAAAGCCGAAGGTATGGAAAATCATTTACATTAATTTCATGTATTAATTTACATTTATTTGCTTTTAACATTGACTATCAACAGAAATTCGTAAAAAATATGTGTCATATTTTTATACGTCATGATATTGGCTAAAAGTTTTGGAAATATCCCAAGTCTGAATCTCTTATGCATGATGAACTAGAGCGAGCAGAGACCATTGTTTTTCAGTGAATAATTTACATTCTCCGAAAAACACTGATCTCTCTAGTTCGTCATGCATAAGAGATACAGACTTGAGATGTTCAAAAAAGTTGTAGCCAATATTAAGACCTATAAAAACAGCATAGATTATTTAACAAAATTTGTTTTATGAAAAAAGTTATTGTTAAACTAATGTAAATGAATGCACGAAATTAATTTAAATGATTTTCCATGCGTGATATCAACTTTAAAACACTTTTTCTCAAAAAACCCATGATGAAATATTTCAAGTCTTTCACAAATTTGATTGTTATCATCAATATTTACTTCCTGTGAAAAAAAAACGAAGGTACATGCAACTTGCATAATAAGTGCCTTCAGACATACCGTGCGATGGTTGACTGCAGGGTTCCTTCCATTCATTTCGGCTAAAAAAATGTTTAATTAAATTATGGAATAATAAGATATTATGATAATAATTGGTTTGCGTAAGCAATAAGACAAGATTGTAAAGTTTGTGTTTGACACATAAAACTTGCAAATTTAGCTTTGACAGAGTCACAATGAGTGGTTTTCTGATCGCCTTTTCACGAAGAGTGAAGAGCGAAAAGTGGGTGAGATAAATGACAAAATCACTTATTGCGACTCTCATGTAGCAAAATTGGCAGGTATTATGTGTCAAACACAAACTTTACAATATTACGCAAACAAAATATTATCGTAATATCTTATTATTCCATAATTTAATAAAACATTTTTTTTGCCGAAATGAATGGAAGGAACCCTGGTTGACTGTGTTGGATATGTGTGCTATGTGACACATTTTAATATTGGTAGTGTTCATATCTTGTTTGTTGTGTCCAGAATTTATGGTTGTGTTAGGTTGAACATATGAGATTCTTCGATGATGTGCTTGATCGTGGCTGTTTTTTTTCCTTTAGGCTAGGTATCTCTTCATCTCTATACGGGTGGTTGTTTTGGGTTAGTTTGTGTATTGGTTAAAATTGCTTCGATGTCCACTGCTTCTTGTCTTGAGTTGGTTTCTCGCCATCCCAATGTACGTTTTCTGGCAATCTATACAGGGTATGTTCGTGAAGAGGGAGACTACGTCGAAAGATACTAACACGTAACCGGCGGGTTAACGAACGTGAAGCTGTCGGTAATGTTGTATTCACTCTGGAAACCATTTGACATGATTGTTGCGATGAACTTCGACAGGTTGAATGTCGGTGCAGTTATGTCGGTTACTACTGGGCACAAGGGGATACCATCTTTGTGGGCCTTCGGTTGACCATATATTCGTGGACAGGTGGCCGTTTTGCATATGAGGCGATTAGTGGTTGCTTCATCGATCAGTTGGATCCAGTAGCCGCTAAACCGCTTAACTATTGCGTTGTTCCTTGATTGTGTCGGATCTTTTGATAGCATTTTGTAGGTGGGATCATTTAGCAACAGTGTCATTTTATGATCGTATTCAGTTGTGTACATAAACACCATCCTCTTTCCTTTATCGGATTCCACAATCACGATATCTTTGTGTGCTTGAAGTGTGTGAAGAAAACACACTTAAACAGTTCTATTCCTATTGGTTTTGTCGTGAGACAATGGTATTAAAGCGCAATGGAGTGACAAAACATTATATTTTTTCAGTAAAATCAATAATAACTTACATATTTTGCGATACAGTTGTCGTGACCGGACCGAGGTTTCCAGGCTCGGTAACGGCTAAGCGAATCTGCTACGCCTTTTCTGCTGCTGCTGCTGCTGCTGCTGCTGCTACTACTACTACTACTACTACTACTACTGGCTACTGGCTACTGGCTACTGGCTACTGGCTACTGGCTACTGGCTACTGGCTACTGGCTACTGGCTACTGGCTACTGGCTACTGGCTACTGGCTACTGGCTACTGGCTACTGGCTACTGGCTACTGGCTACTGGCTACTGGCTACTGGCTACTGGCTACTGGCTACTGGCTACTGGCTACTGGCTACTGGCTACTGGCTACTGGCTACTGGCTACTGGCTACTGGCTACTGGCTACTGGCTACTGGCTACTGGCTACTGGCTACTGGCTACTGGCTACTGGCTACTGGCTACTGGCTACTGGCTACTGGCTACTGGCTACTGGCTACTGGCTACTGGCTACTGGCTACTGGCTACTGGCTACTGGCTACTGGCTACTGGCTACTGGCTACTGGCTACTGGCTACTGGCTACTGGCTACTGGCTACTGGCTACTGGCTACTGGCTACTGGCTACTGGCTACTGGCTACTGGCTACTGGCTACTGGCTACTGGCTACTGGCTACTGGCTACTGGCTACTGGCTACTGGCTACTGGCTACTGGCTACTGGCTACTGGCTACTGGCTACTGGCTACTGGCTACTGGCTACTGGCTACTGGCTACTGGCTACTGGCTACTGGCTACTGGCTACTGGCTACTGGCTACTGGCTACTGGCTACTGGCTACTGGCTACTGGCTACTGGCTACTGGCTACTGGCTACTGGCTACTGGCTACTGGCTACTGGCTACTGGCTACTGGCTACTGGCTACTGGCTACTGGCTACTGGCTACTGGCGAAGTTCGTCACAAGAATCTCTTCTGCGAGCTTATGTAGTCCATATTTATACCCAAAGAATGTTCCCTCTTTTACACAGCACCGCTAGCTGTTTGGGAATTTGCCCTCACAAAACAATGACAGTTAGATTTTATTCACATTCACGTTAATTTGGGTTTACTCAAATTAAGCGTTTCATTACATGACATAATTTTAATCATTATTATTCCACACCAACTCTATATACCTCACTAGTGTTCTATGATTACCATCAAATATATGTGAATTGAATTTTTGAACAATTTTGTAAAACATTTTAAACCAGTAGAAGTTTATAAAAAATAATAATAAAGTAAAAACTTTTATCAAGGGGTTTTCCACGTTAAACGTTCCACAAACCAATTTGATGAAGCAATAGACATCTATTGTCTTGAGCAAAGTTTCTTGTTTTGATATTTTCTGAAACTTTGCCAAAGACACGGATCCAAAATATTAAATTTTTGAAAAAAATTAATTTTTGATCTCACTACTAGAGGGATCAATCATTGATCTGTTATCCAGAAACTTTACCTAAGACATCACTTATTTAAAATGCAAGACTCATGAGATAATAACTTTTGACCGTCTTTTCCCTGATCTGAACCACTGTGCGACGGGGACTCCAAGAAGGAAGCAGTGTATCCTGTGCGGAATCGGCTCTCCTATCCTGGCCGGTTCCGTCCGTTTGGTAAACATTTATGCTGAGAGCCATATGTACGCCGAAAGCCATTCAGGGAATGAGAGCCCTCCGTTTACGTAATCCGATATGGATTTTTCCGTTATTTTGTTATTATTATTATTATTATTATTTAGCGCTCGACATGGCACTTACAGCTATAGTATAATCCACTTTCTCGGTATGGTATGCTGTTCATTGTTTGATAGGCGAAAAAAAGATCCTTAGACCCTAGCGCATCAGAAAATGCCTATGGGAAACAAGCTGAAATGTAACTTTCATAAAGTACGAAATAGGAAATTTATGCATAAGTAATTGCGCTAAATTTCGATCAGATAATCTATGGATACACCGCCTCCAATGGGAATGCATTGCCAAAAAATAATCACAAACGAGAGTGGAAGGGTAACCGAGGGTGAGGAACTCTGTTTCGTGCCAGGTAGTTTGCTGGAGGCATGCGATTTAACTGCAATAAAAATGGTTGTTTCCCTGCACTTAGCCGTTTCTTGTGTAGAAGCTTATTGGTAGGATTTTGTAGGCACTGCAATCCCATTTTGACAAATGGTATTTGATGTCATCTCACGGAGAAATAATGATGCTAAGAAGAGATAGTACAGGTAGTCGTAGCACATCCCTTCCCCCCTGCAAAAGCGGAGAAAAAGGCCGCTTGAATCTTCAAAGGCTGAAGCGAAAACGATTCATGAGATTTTTGTTTTCCGTGGTTCTCATTTGAGGGGGCTTTAGATGTGGCATCCATTCTTATATAGAGCTACGTTGGAGGCATCACTTGACTTGCTTTCAAATTTCCATTTTATTGAGGTCAATGCTCCATCAAGGATGTTTAATCCAGTTTGAAATTCAGAGTTGGTTGGAAATGCTATCGAATGTCAAACATGAAGCTTTAGTGTGATAATTTATTAGCTAGAGAAAATTCTGAAGAGGATACGTTGATTTTTTTAACTCTTTATTTGTTCCAAATTCAAAATACTATGGCCGGTCTAAAAACTAATTTAAATATTAGAAGTTTATTCGTCAGGCAATGCTTGGATTTCCTGTTTATAAGAGGATACAAACATTTTAGATTTGGAATGTGATCTTTAAAAGATAATGTTTGGTCAAGTATCCAATATATTTCACTTGATTTGACCAGGAAATTGGAACTCCGTTCATAGTGACTATGTGACTACTACTAGGTTTCAAAAAGGAAGCTCTAGGCTTATGTGGAAATATTATAAGTTGAGTTTTGGAAACGTTGGGAGAAATCTTCCATTTTTGTAAATAAGAAGAGACAATATCTAAACTTTTCTGCAGTCTGCTGCAAATAACACGAAGACTTCTTCCTTTAGCGGAAATGCCTGTGTCATCAGCGAATAAAGATTTGTGGCAACGCTGAGGCAAATCAGGGAGGTCCGAAGTGAAAATGTTATACAATATAGGCCCAAGAATGCTACCCTGAGAAACTCATGCTATACCAGGTAGTCGATCAGATTGGGAATTTTGATAATTTACCTGCAGAGTTCTGTCAGTTAAATAATTTTGAACTAATTTCATTATATAGAGTGAAAAATTAAACTATTTCAATTTAGCAATCAAACCTTCATGACAAACACTGTCGAATGCTTTTTCTATGTCTAGAAGAGCAGCCTTCAGATTTGTTTGAACGGATTGAATTGGTAACTCTTAAGAGTTGATGAGTAGTTGAATGCCCATGGCGAAATCCAAACTGCTCATATGCAAAAAATCAGTTCGTATTAATGTGAAGCATCATTCTATATAAAATTATCTTTTCAAAAAGTTTACTTATTGTAGAAAGCAAACTTATTGGACGGTAGCTAGAAGCTTCAGCTGGATTTTTATCCGGCTTCAAAATTGGAACAACTTTTGCATTTTTCCATTTATCAGGAAAGTATGCCAAATGGAAACATCTGTTAAATAATTTTACCAAGAAAGACAAGGTACTCTCTGGGAGTTTTTTGATGAGGATATAGAAAATTCCATCATCACCTGGAGCTTTCATATTTTGAAAATTTTTAGTTATATACCTTACTTCGTCCAAATCAGTCCCCCAGGAATCATGAAAAATATTTTCCCGAGAGAAAATATTCAGAAAATCCCGAGCAACCTGATTCTCAATAGGACTAGTAAGACCCAAACTGAAATTATGGGAACTCTCGAATTGCTTAGCAAGATTCTGAGCTTTTTCCAAATTTGTGATCAAAATTTTACCACCTTCTTTAAGCGCTGGAATTGGCTTTTGAGGTTTTTTCAAATTTTTTGTGAGTTTCCAAAAGGGTTTGGAACTCGGGTCTAATTTAGAAACATTATTTTCAAAAGATTTGTTCCTCCGGGCAGAGAATCGCTTTTTAATTTGTTTTTGCAAATCCCGCCAGATAACTTTCATGGCAGGATCGCGTGTTCTTTGATATTGTCTCCTACGGAAATTTTTAAGACGGATCAAGAGCTGAAGATCATCGTCTATTATAATTGAATCGAATTTAAACTCGCGTCTTTGGTACTGAGTCAGCTCTTGCTTCAACTATAGAAGTAGTCAGAGATTCAAGAGCATAATTAATTTCATCTTTGGTTTGCAAAGGAATGTTTGGATCGAAGTTATATTCCATAAATGTTCGATATTGCTCCCAATCAGCTCTATGGTAATTGAAAGTAGAGCTGTTGGGATTACAAATTATTTTTTGGGATATTTCAAAAGTTACTGGAAGGTGATCAGAACCGAAGTCAGCATGGGTAACCAATTGGCTACAAAGTTGACATGAATCAGTTAAGACCAAATCAATAGTGGAGGGATTTCTTGCAGAAGAAAAGCATGTTGGGCTGTTTGGATATTGAATAGTGTAATAACCTGCAGAACAATCATCAAACAGAATATTACCATTGGAATTGCGTTGAGCATTATTCCATGAGCGGTGTTTTGCATTAAAATCACCAATAATAAAGAATTTAGACCTATGACGGGTAAGTTTCTGAAGGTCACCCTTGAGAAAATTCTTTTGCTGGCCTACGCATTGGAATGGCAGATAGACAGCTATAAATGTAAGTTGTCCAAAATTTTTTTCAACAGAAACTCCCAATGTTTCAAAAACTTTGGGTTCAAAAGAATTTTTAGTTTGATTCGTCTATAAACAATAATGGCAACGCTACCACAGGGTCCCTTTGAACCTTATGGTCAGGTTTAAGGAACGTTTCAGTTAGAATGCAATATGTACGTTATGTACGAACTCTCAAAAAGTTAAATAGCTAGTCTTCATTAAAGATAAGATTAAAAATAGCATAGCATTCCAATTTAAAATATGTAATGATTTAAAATCCATGACTGAGTTTCAAAGTCATGACGATGTTGTTTGCAAATTTAACTCCAGTTTTAATATTATTATTATTTATCTTTATTAGGGAGGCTTTCAGCCTGGGGCTGGTTCGCCTCCCAGTTTGAATAGCATCAAACATGGAGTAAGTTTTAAGCATCATGTCAATTAATGATTTCTGTAAAAATTTCATTTTAGGAGCAGTGATGCTTCCTAAGTCAAAATTATCAAAATTTCCTTTAGAATTATGTTGGCTAGAATTTTGATTACTACCCACTGCGATAGCAGCATAGGTAACTCCATTTACTCGCTGAACATTGTTAACAGCAGAGGAATTTATACTTGTTCGGAAACGTGAGCGTTTCCTACCTGTCACTTAGAACGAGATTGTAGGATCGCTTTGCGAGTCTTACATTCCCAAAAATTGGATTTGTGGTTTTCACCACAATTTGAATATATTAATTTCTTAGGATCTTCCTTCACAGGACAGTAGTCCTTTGCGTGAGAGGAATCACCACAATTCATGCATTTAGCTGGCATGTAGCAATTTTTAGCTCCGTGACCCCATCCCTGGCACTTACGGCACTGGGTGAGGTTTTGGAAATTTCCTCCAGTCTTCCTGAAGTGTTCCCACTTCACTCGGACATGGAGCATAAGGCTAGCTTTTTCTAAGGCCTTAAGGTTGTTTAGTTCACTAGATTTGAAGTGAACTAAATAAAAATCATTAGAAATCCCGTTGCGTGAATCGCCAGGACGGGATTTCATTTTCATTTCGATTACTTGGAGTGGCACAATTCCAAGCAATTTTACCAGTTCATTTTTGATCTGACCCAGGGATTCACCACTGGGCAGTCCTTTCATGACAACCTTGAACACACGTTCAGTTTTGGTGTCGTAAGTAAAAAAATTATGCTGCTTCTCAGTGAGATACTTCAGGAGACATTTGAATCCGTCCAAGGTTTACACGGCATTCACCCCGACGGACAATTTGCAGTGAAAGCTTAAATTTCACGAAGTTCAAAAGTACGACGAGCATGGAAATCGGAAGTGATTATCACAATAGGGGGAATCTTTTCCTTCTTGGCATTGAGCCGGGAAAGTTTACTAGATTTTTTCCTGGATGATGGATCATTCTCATCATCCGTGAGCAAATCAAATTGATTGCTCAACTAAATTTCATCAGGAGGGGGATCAAGAGATCGCCCTTTTCTTTTGCGTTTAGGCGCCATGCGGCAGTAAATTTCTTTGAATCCGAAGGATCGAAGAGGGATTTTCCAAATCTATATTTAAGCAGGATTACCTCGGGTAGAGTCCAAACAAGGATCGAAGAGGAATAAGAGTCAAACAAGTGAAAAGTGCTGTTTAAATTTGTTGTCCAGTTAGGTAGCAGTAACACTTCCTTCAGCAAAAAGCAAATA
Source organism: Ochlerotatus camptorhynchus (assembly GCF_037179485.1). NCBI lineage: Eukaryota > Metazoa > Arthropoda > Insecta > Diptera > Culicidae > Ochlerotatus > Ochlerotatus camptorhynchus. The sequence goes on along the minus strand of NW_027040918.1, from coordinate 2,637,087 downwards.
GATCCGCACGGCATGAGAGCACGATGTGGACTCTCGATTGAGTAAAGCTTGCTCTTATGCTTACAAGCGCAACATAAAAGCATCCATGAAATCTATTCTAAAGTCCTTTTTGAACTATGTTCGAAGTCAGAGGAAAGAGAATGGATTGTCATCGATCATCAAATCTGCCAATTCGCAGGTGTTTTTTCAAACGAGTCGCTGCAGCTACAACAGATTACCGAAGGTGCTTCAAACGTTCCAGCAGAAGATGTAACATCAGCAAAGAGTTATGGAAAATTTTGAAATCTTTATTAAAACCTAGTAATTGCAAACCGCGGTCCATAACTTTTAATGGCACATTAGAACAGTCAGAACAAGTAATTGCATCTAAGTTTAATGATTATTTCGTAGACAGGGTTTCATTGATTAATCAATCTATTGAATTGGTCGATGAACCTGACGAAATAAAACAGCCAGTTAATAGTAGTTGCAGATTTGAAGTTTTTCACCCAATTACATTAGATGAACTTAGAGTTATTTGTTTTTCATTAGGAAAATCGGCTGGAGTAGATAATGTTAATGCTAGAGTTATTCAAGATTGCTTTCATGTCATTGGCCACATCTTTCTGGACCTTATTAATGAAGCATTGCAGAATGGACATGTGCCACAAATTTGGAAGGAATCCTTAGTGATTCCTATTCAAAAAGTTGCTGGAACGATTAAAGCCGAAGAGTTTCGTCCCATCAACATGTTGCACACATTAGAGAAAATCTTAGAACTTGTTGTTAAAGGCCAGCTGTTGGAGTATTTGAATAGCAACTCTTTGTTGATACCAGAACAATCGGGATATCGGGAAGGTCATTCTTGTGAAACTGCATTGAATTTGGTGTTAGCAAAGTGGAAAGACAACTTGGAGCGTAAAGATACGATTGTTGCTGTTTTTTTGGATCTGAAACGCGCTTTTGAAACAATTTCTAGGCCCTTACTGTTAAGTACAATCAAGCGCTTTAGAATTACGAGTACTGCATATAAATGGTTTGAAAGCTATTTGTCTGACAGAACTCAACGGACTGTTTTTAATGATTCTGTTTCCAGTCCCGTGGGGAACAACCTAGGAGTGCCCCAGGGAAGTGTATTAGGGCCCCTTTTATTTATTATGTATATTAATGACTTGCGACGTGTTTTACGGTTTTGCGACATTAACCTTTTTGCAGATGATACTGTGTTATTCATTGCAGCTAAGGATTTAGAAGTTGCCGTCTCACACTTGAATGAAGATTTGCAGTATCTAAGTAGATGGTTGAAGTGTAAGCAGTTAAAATTGAATACAAGTAAAACTAAATTTATGGTAATTTCGCAGAATCGATTAAATGAGAACGTCTCTGTTGTAATTGATGATGAGACTATTGATCGCGTTCAGGAGATTAAATATCTTGGCGTGATTATTGATGACAAACTTAAGTTCAACTCTCACATTGACAATGTCATCAAGAAAATTGCCAAGAAGTATGGAATTCTATGTCGACTGAAAAACGATTTAACTATTGCCAGTAAAATACAGCTATACAAATCAATCATCTCTCCTCATCTAGACTTTTGCCCATCCATTTTATTTCTGTCGAATGCAACACAAATATCGAGATTACAGCGCTTGCAGAATAAAATAATGCGTTTGATTTTGAGATGTAATAGATGCACTTCCTCAACTTTGATGTTAGACGCCTTACAATGGTTGTCGCTGAAGCAAAGAATTGTATATTTGACTATGGTGTTCATTTTTAAAGTAGTTAACGGTTTGCTGCCTCGATATTTGTGTGATCGAATTGAAAGAGGAAGTGACTATCATAGATATAATACTAGAAACGCGGATGAAATAAGAACACCACATTTCTTGACTTGTGCTTCACAGAATTCATTATTTTTTAAAGGAATAAATGTTTTCAATTCGATGCCTAGACACATTAAACGTTCAACAACATTAGCAGAATTTAAGAGACATTGCATTTCACACGTTAAAACTGTCTTTTGAACGGTTATCCAGTGATTTTTTTTTTATGAATTGACAAATTATGTATCTTGACGAAGTTATCTCTAACGGATTATTTTATATGGATAGCTGTCATAACGACTTTTTAATAATTATTGTAGCACTGCAAAAACTATTTCTGTTCGCCACGAGGGTGATGATGGATTTTTAATATATGATTTTAATAGTAGATTAATTAAAAAAAAAGTAGTCTACAAAGGTTTGAGCCTCGCGCGCGTATTACGGATGTAGAGGACTGAATTTAACATTTGATAAAAAAAAAAAAAAATGCAATTTTGAAGCTTATTTGGAAGATACCTTGAGTTAGTAGTAAGTTTTCTGGCAAATGTTGGGGGTTCGTGAGCATTCCTGACATTGCTGAAAATTATGATAGCATCAGATTGCGGGGTTACTAGTGTAATAGGATGCTTTGTTGATTGTTCATTAACTCTTGATTGCTTGTAATACTTATGAATATTTTAGGTGGACAAAAAGGCGAACTAAGAGGTGGACGCCTGAGCTTTTCAACATTTATATCGCTGTGAAGCAACTGTAAACTCTAGAGAGAATTTATATCTGTAACTGAAACCAGTTCGATTTTGTTTGCCAACCTGGTTAAAATGTCATATTTAATTAGCTTAAAGATAAATCGTCTAGCTCAAACCTTTGTAGGGGTAAGAGGTGGGACCATCATCATCAACTATGTTCCTTAGATGTGGATGACTCCATGATTCTCGAAGCTGCTTCTAAATTGACATCTTGGAAAATCACTTGAACCCGGTGGAATTTTTGCTATTCTGATGAAGAAATCCCAAGTAACAAGTGTGCTATGCATCTTCCCAAATCAATATTTGTCAGCATTATGTCCCAGGCGTCTCTTTCGTTCTCTTTTTAACCCATTAAAGATAGGAATATATGTTACCTTATATGTTACCTGTTCACAAAAAGGGTGACAAAACGTTCAATTTTCTAAATTGCATTGTGCATTATCTTTGACCGCTTTCTTGTTGGCTCGACACATTCGAACGCTTTCAGCAACGGCCCGAGTCTGTTTCGCAGGTTTCCCTGCCTCCTGGTCTCTCACGCGCTTCCGATTATAGCGGAGATATTTAGCAGCCATGTGTTGAGACATTTTGAAGATTTGCACAGAATGTCTCATTAAACACTTGTCTCGCTTCGAATATTGACTCTATCCAACACGGAGTGTAAACACTGAAGAATTTACTGTACCAGTTGGAATTTACAGAGAATGCTACAATGCAAAATCACGATGGTCTTTGAATATGATGTCTGTGTTTGGGAAACAATCACTAAATGAAATTTTGATTGCTTTTCATTTGCATTTGCGCATTGAAGCATTGATAACTTTCGATGTATTGCATGTAATCAAAAAGTGGTCTTGAGCAAAGTTGTAGCTGGGAAAATTTCCTACAAGAACAGTTGCTTTTGAAGCAGACCAATATGGTGAATTATTAGATAAACATGAACAAAAATCTTGGTTTTACCATAGTAATTCCCATACAAACTTCAAATGGTTTGTGCCATCGCAGTTTCTCACCAAATGGGTTCAAATTTTGAGAGGTAAGTCAGGATCCGATTTAGAATCGTTTAAGTATTGTGGAGCGAACATTACAAATTTTGCATCACTCTAATAGACAGTCATGGTGATGCAGCTTTGTCGATATTGGGAAATTCTGCGTGATAACATCCAGGGCCTACCATCCGTCGTCTCACTCGACGTGGTGGTGTCAAGCGTATCTCCGGTCTGATCTACGAAGAAACCCGAGGTGTGCTGAAGGTATTCCTAGAAATTATGATCCGTGATGTCGTCACCTATACTGAACACGCCAAGCGCAAAACCGTCACTCCCATGGATGTCGTCTACGCTCTGAAGCGACAGGGATGCACTCTGTACGGTTTCGGAGGTTAAAACTTATCACCAACGTAACAAAACGACCCTTTTCAGGGCCACCAAGTTCATTTCAGAAAAGAGTTAAAATAGAATTTATATAGAGTATCTCCTGCTTCCAAGTTTGGTTACAAGATTACAACTCTGGAGAGCAGCGGCGCCGGTGGTGTAGTGGCCGGGATGTTCTGAGGCATAACATCTCTGATCACGCCTTCCTTCGCGTTGGTCCCCGGTTCATGAATTGATGGATCGATAGGTTGGGTTTCAGATGTGGGTGACATTGGTGCTCAGTACGGAAAACAAATCCAAGGAAAAAAACGGAGAGCATTTTGTGTGGTCATTGGGAGCGTGTGGTTCTGAATTGGCAGCAAAATGTACCGCAATTGCATCCTCCCTATTCGTACACGCCCAAAGATTGGAGGCAAATGTCATTTGTGTCATCTAGGAACCATTCTCTGATGACTGTGTTGGGGAAGCAGCATATGCATGTACGTAATTGATGGATTTGTTAGTTACTTCGAACTTTTGGACAATGCTTGAAATTGTCCACTTTTTCAATAGTTTCAAATTGAAAATCAACAGTCAAAAGCATTATTATCGATGCGTAGAAATGTTCTACGTACCCCATCTTCCCGAAAGACGTAGTCCTACGTCAAAATGGAGCTACATACACACATTTAAAGTTTTAAAATTCAACAATCGCAGAGTTGGCAACACTGTAGAAAAAATACGATCACACAATTTGATTGTGCGTTCAAAATGCTGCAAAAAGAGTACCCTTGCGTCGTTTTCATTAGTATCTTCTTCTTCTTATTTTTCACATATCAAGCTTATTGCTTATCGCATATTAGCTTATTGCGTGCTCTCAACTTAGTGTTCTAAGTGCACTTCCACAGTTATTAATTGAGAGCTTTCGATGCCAATACCAATGCATGAAATTGTGTATTGTGTGGCAAGCACAATGATATTCTATGTCCAGGGAAGTCGAGAAAATTTCCCACCCGAAAAATTCCCTCGACTGGACCGGGAATCAAACACGCCGCCTCCGGCTTGGTCATACCGTGCCTTCACTGAGAGATGTGTAAAAAAGATAATTTCTAGTTTATTAAAAATCGACAATAGCCAGGGCAGTCCCCGGGATGTTTGTTAACTAGCCAACATCCCTCCTCGCTAAAATGTCCACTGTCCAGCATCACTGCTTCTTCGAACATGACCCAATTTGAAAAGTGGAGTTCCCCTCTCCCCTACCCCAATTAATCAGCAAAAAATAAAAAAACTTTCTGCAAAAATTCAATCACGTGCAAAGGCCTCGAGAAAGGCAAACCCCCTAAAAAAAACCTCGGTTGGCGTTCGGCGAAAGTATCCAACTTTGGCAGAAATCGAAAGAAACGCTCGATTAGTAGGTAGGTACATCACCATTCACGCGAGTGTAATCATCAAACGAACGAAACCAAAAATTAATGCAGTGCTCTAATTATAAACCGCATCGTTTGAGGCCGCAGCGTTCCTCTTCGGTCGTCGTCGTCGTCGTCGTCGTCGTCGTCATCGTTGACGTCGTTGGTTTATCACGCCAATCAGGCAGTGAGAGAGAGGCTCGATTTGGTAAAAGGCACTCAGGGGTAGATACTGTGTTTAGCAGCGAACAAACGGGCATCCTACAGTGATTGGGGATCTGTGATTGACGATCGCTTCGCCGTTAACGCTTTTTAATTTTTTCGGGCAGTAACGATGCAAGAGGAAATTTTAATCAAGTGCATTTCGATCGACTCACTGGTAGGAATCGGTAATTAGTGAAATCGTAACTGCATTTTTTTTTGTGTGTGTGTTTCATCACGTATGACTTACGACCAGTTAAGCGCATTTTTCTAGTATTTTAGTGCAGCAGCGTTTCAAATTTATTCTCAGCAAATTAGCTCCATTTCTCATCCGTTTCGTTCTTCGAAGAAATGCAGTAAAAACTGCGGCAGCTGTTCATGTATTCTTCCACTTGTCTGCCCCCATACCTCCGTACAAAACATGAAACGATGCAAATCGTGCAAATTGGAGCTGATGTTCAAGTGATTTGTCGTCTTTGCTTAATTTTTTTTCTTCTATCACTCCAGAAAAGGAAAACTCAGAAAACCGAAGGAATACCTACATATTCAACCAAGGGGATAGCGAAAAAGAGCGAGAACGAGCATTATTGGAGTCGAACAGCTGGTGCGTCTGGAGTGAAGAAGCCGAGAGCGGTTTCTGTCTGGAAACGCAAAAAGAAAAACAACAACATCGTCGTCATCCGCTATTTATACAATTATGCTATAATACAGACCTCGCTCAGAGGAAGCTACGGCTACAATTATGCGGAGGGTGGTACCGTCCACCCACCGCTATTTCTCGGCTATCCTTCAACCAATTGAGATGATTTTCTGTAGATTACTAGTTTATGGTTGCCACTAATCACATACCAAAAATCAGCGTTATTGGTTGAAGGACAGCCGAGAGACAGCGGTGGGTGGACGGTACCAACCACCGCATAAATGGAGGGACTACTGTATACCTTCTGGAAGGAACAATGGCTTTTTGACGTTCGGGCTCGCACTTTCCACCCGCCTATGGGGGCCTCTAGCACAGATGATGATGGTGCACTAAATTGAGAGAGAACCGCAGAGAGTGAGATTCTCATTTTCCTTGATGAGGGAGAGACACAGAGAGAGAGAAAGAGAATTTTCCCGAAACATATGGTGGTAGGACGGGTTGCATATGCGCAGGAGCGACTCGAAAAGGATCATTCTATTAGACTAGGGAGAGCTTTGCGGAAGTATTGGTGTCAAGTGATGTATCAATTTACGGAAAATACCAACGAGCTCAGTTCACTGGCCAACTGTTTCAGTTTTGGACTAGGTCTCTGAGAAATGTGTCAATGCATGTTTAGAGCTCTCGTGGGGTAGCGAATTATGTATTTTTGTCATGGAAGGCTAACTGAACAAATCAGCCATGTGTCGTGGTTCTATTTCCAAATATTGTGAAATAGGGGAAATGGATGTAATGTCGGCCTAAATGTCCCTAAATTGGGCCCATATATAAATTCAGCAATCGACTAAATTTTCAATAGCAACCAAAAATATCCATTAGTACCGTACCAATGACGTGTTCATCTAGATAAAATTGATAAATAGCAGATTTTTAGCGATGGGCCCAATCTTAGATCCATAGGCCAGCATTAGAGCTATTTCAATCATCAATCACAGTATCTGAGCCTACCGGACGGTAGCTACGTTTATACTTTTTGATGCAAATTTTAAGCCCCTTCTATTAAAAGAATTCGGCAAGGCTATTTTTTGGCATAATGCTTAAAATTTGCACCAATTGCAGTGCTTGATATCAATATTCGGCGACTGTATTAGGGAAACCACTTTTCACATCACGGAAACGCCTCGTTTTCTGATGACAAAATTACACATTTACGTGCACAAAGCGCACGGAATTTTTGTTTTATTAAACAGATAAAAAAAAAGAAGCGAATATTGATTGGAGGGATTTCTTGCTCAAATTTTTCCAATCGCGATCAATCATATAAATTCGAGATTTTGACGTAGGATTGCATCTTTTGGCAACATATTGGGGGTGCAAATTCAAAAAACCAAAATCGACCGCATTACGAAACAGAGGTCAGGTTTTGACCATATATAACTCTGTCAATATCAGATAAATTTTAATTCTAAACTAGCCAATCGATTGGAAATTTATCTACCAATCTGCTAAAATGAATACTTTATTAATTTTCAATAGGTCATTATTGAAAAATACACAAATGTCCAACTGTTGCAATGGTGATCAAAATTATCACCGATTGCCTGCAAACGGCGCATTCCCTAACACAGATTAAGTGAGACAGGATCTAATTCGATTTTTAAATCTGTGTTAGGGAATGCGCTGTTTGCAGGCAATCGGTGATAATTTTCATCACCATTACAACAGTTGGACATTTGTGTATTTTTCAATAGTGACCTATTAAAAATTAATAAAGTAGCAGATTGGTAGATATATTTCCAATCGATTGGCTTGTTTAGGATTTAAATCCATCTGCTATTGACAGAGTTATATGTGGTCAAAACCTGACCTCTTTTCGCAATGCGGTCGATTTTGGTTTCTTGAATTTGCACCCCCAATATGTTGCCACATCCAGCAATTTTGCCAGCTTGCCGTGTAAGAACGTCGGATTCTCTTGCGCGCGGGCAAAATTTTGACACGCTGCTCCTCTTGTTTGGACGTCATTTTGAAAACTGGAGAGCAAACGGTGAAAACTCATCATAGCAACCATTGTATATACTCAACTTCCAAATGCAGCATTTCAGGTCTTTTTACGTTTTTGTAACAGAAATACACCAATTTGAACTTGACCAATTTTTGCGCGTTCCAGATTATTGGATAATCGGGAAAAGGTTGAGTAAGCGCCTTTCAAGTTCACACACAACTAAACAGCAGAAAAACAGCTGTATAGAAGCGTAAATGGTGGATATGCAATAAGAGCTTGCCACAATCACCCCAATAACCATCAGTAGATGACTAAGTTCACCAGATTTGCTTGTTTAGAGGTTGAATAAAGGTTATTTCATATCGTATAGTATTTGAATACAGCTTGAGGCTGTATAAATGAAATTAACAAAGCGCTTACTTAACGACCCTCACACTTACCAATTATCGCCGACTTCGGTAATTTTTACCGAAATATGAACAGCTGAACTTTTCGGTAAAATTTATTCAATTGCTTTTCAGCTACTTTGAAACTAAATCTCCAATTAAATGACAAGATTTGATCATTTAAACAAGGTTGAACATGTTTTGATATTATTTTCAAATTCAATTGCCTTTAAAATGAAGGTCAAAGTTTTACGGAACGTTCAGCTGTTCTGATTTCGGTAAAATTTACCGAACACGGAAACAAAATCTTAGTGTGCTGCGCACCTCCAGGTGTGCAAAGGGCCTTTGTGAAAGATTTCCATCCTGGGCGATTACTAGCTTTGGCCTTGACCTGTGCCCAAGTCAAATTTCGGACAACGTTCTTAATTTTACTGTTCAGGCTCCGCCACCAGTCCAGTGCTTGCTTGCAGATTTCGTTTCCGCTCCGTCGTAGTTTGTGGCCGACCCACCTCCACCTCCGTTCACGAATTTCTGTCTCTATCGGCTTCTGATGGAACAAACGATGAAGCTCGGAATTTGAGATCCAATTGTGGGGCCACCAGGCACGAATTATGTACCGCAGGCATCGGTTGATAACCACCTGCAGCTTCTGAGTGTTCTCCGCTGATACACACCATGTTACACTGGCGTATAACAGCACAGACCTCACGTTCGAGTTATAAATTCGGATTTTGGTGCGTCGACTGATCTGATTCGCTCTCCATACATTTCGCAAACTGGCAAAAGCAGCCCTCGCCTTCCTAATCCGTGGACCTATGTCGCTCTCGGTGCCGCCGTCCGAAGCTATCAGGCTGCCAAGATATTGGAAGCTTTCGACTTTCTCCACTGCCTGCCCAACTACCGTGAAATTGGAACGGTTTTCCGTGTTGACATCCAACGATTTGGTCTTGTTGACGTTGATGGTTAGACCTGCTTCAGAGGAGCGTTCCACAAGGTCGTCGAGCTTACTCTGCATGTCAAAGTGCCGTTGTGCTAATCGCAACATCATCAGCCAAATCGAAGTCGTTGAGATGCTCCATAGTAATAGGCAGCTACAGCAACCCTCGGTTCGGTACACGGTCAACGGCTCCAAGCATGATCTCGTCGATTACGATGAGGAACAGTAGCGGTGATAATATACATCCTTGCCTCACACCCGCGATTACCCTAATCAGGTCAGACAAAGCTCCTTTCGTGGTTTAGTCGGTCGAAAGCTTTTTCGAAGTCAATGAATACCAAGTACAGGGCTCTTGGAACTCATTGACCTGCTCCAAGATGATGCGGAGCGTGACAATATGGTCATCCGATTGAGGATAACTTTACACAGAAGTTTGAGAACAATGCACAGTAACATGATGCCTCACCAGTTGTCGCATACAGTTGGATCCCCTTCTTGGGGACTTTTACCAAGACGCCCTGCATCCAGTCGGCCGGAAAAGTCACGGTGTTCCAGATATTGACGAATAGTTGATGCAACATTTGTGAGGATAGCATGGGGTCAGCTCGGATGGATGCTTCTATCTCCTGTAATGATGGAGCTTCAGTGTTGACGTGAGTAACGTGCCTCACCCTTGGCGGATCATGCCGAGATGTTGAGATGTTGGTTGACCGTTGAAACTTCGAGAAGTTGTTCAAAGTGTTCAAACCAACGTTTCAACTGGTCAGTGGGGTGGGTGAGCAACTGTCCAGTAGCATCTTTCACATCGTGAAACATCATAGAGGAAGCGGATATCGCCAGTTGCTGCGACTTTCTCCCCTTCATTAGCCAAGGAGTCCACCCACACTTACTTGTCCCATATACAGGAACGCTTAACTTCCCTTCTAGAGCCGAATACCGCTGACCGGCCTCGTTCTTGGCTCCTCGGGTCCTTGCTCGCTCTATCGCGGCTTTTGCTTCTCTCCCGCTGCTCGATCTTCCTCCAGGTTTCATCGGTGATCCACTCCTTCCTCTGAGTGCGCAGCTCACCCAGGTTGTTCTTGCTTGTTTCAATAAAGGCATTCTTGATGCTCGTCCACTGTTCTTCTACGCTGCCACCTTCTGAAATATTAGCTGCGCGAGCCTCGAGTTCTTCGACGAACGATCTCTTCACTGCTGGGTCTTCCAGTCGGCGTGTGTTGAATCGCCGCCTGAGTCTCTCCTCCCGCCGTTTAACCCGCGCAATGCGTAGGCAGATCTCACCGACCAGGAGATGATGGTCAGACGCGATGTCAGCGCTGCGTTTATTCCGAACATCAAGAAAGCTCCGTCTTCATTTTCGGCTGATGCAGATGTGGTCGATTTGGTTCTCTGTATATCCTTCACGCGAGACCCATGTGACTTTATGCACTGGGCGATGGGCGAAGAGCGAACCCCCGATCACCATGTCGTTGTTGCCACAAAACTCTGCAAGCAGCTCGCCGTTCTCACTCCCATAATGCGCTCATAGTCCGAGTTGCCAGAGCCGATCTTCGCATTGAAGTCGCCTGTGTTGATCTTGATATCACCTCTTGGAGTCTTAACCACGACAGCATTCAGTTGACTGCAATTCGGCAGCATCGGTTGGCGCATAACATTGGATTATGGTAAGGTTTCGGGCCAGTGTTCTGAATCTGGCAACGATTATTCTCTCAGCCTGTGCTTGGGCGCTAAGCAGAAAGCCAACTCCACGATGTCGCGGAGCGTTTTCACGTCGCATACCAGAATATAAAAGTACCTGTCCCGAAGGCAGCTTGTGTTCTCCAAAGTTCGGCCAGCGGACTTCACTAAGTCCCAGGATTTCTAGCTTCATACGGCGGTCCTCACTGGCGAGTTGTGTCAATTTAACCCTGTTGGGCTAGCGTCAGTACATTCCATGTTCCAATTCTTGTCCTTTGTTTAGCGCTAAAAGTCGTTGCCATAAAATCAGTTCGTAATCTGTCACTATCGGTTTCTGTAACAATTTGAAGGTTTCGGAGACAGTAGGTGGTTGGCCTAAGGTCTCCTATTCGCCGTGATGGGACTGCCATCTCGGGTATAGTTTTCGGGGAGAAGCATTTCGTATTCAGCCGCTGGATGCCAGTCAGACGCTGTTTGAGCCGCCCCTAACATGGAGAACAGGCGCTCGGGTTTTGTAAGCCACATCCTCCGAAAAGGATGCAGCTCCCCCAAAGTTCCCACCAGGGTTGGTTACCCGATCTTCCCTAAGGTTGCTCGTACCCCAGCCAGCGCCGCGGGGAGGAAGGGATAGGAGTTACTGGGCAAGAGGCTAAGGACCACTTTCACTTGCGTGACGGGTCTATTTTATAACCTTCAAGTACCGGTGGTACGCATTATCCCAGTCATTTGCCAGCCAGCAAAGCGCTTACATTGTGAAAATTGTTAGTTGAGGTCTTTACCTGGCCGTGGGGATACAAATACAAAGTCGACGAAGTTAGGACTTAGGTTACTTAGAACCTGGAGGCGAACCAGCCTAAGGCTGAAAGCCTCCTAAATAAAGCTAAATTAATTAATTAATTACTTAGGACCTAATGCAATGTTCAGCTTGAACTGACCTGAAACGTGCCAAATACGTCATGCAACACTTTAAATCATATGAGATTCCGAAAAAAAGACAAGGTGGCCAGCTAACGTTGAGATTAGCTGCTATTACCTGCTAACCTGCTAGATACACACCCTTAAAGGTAGCTTAACGAACTTAAATCCTTAAAACGAAGAGGTAACAATTTGTTTTGTTCAGCAATAATGTGCATTTTTAGAACACTTACAACTTTGTAGAACATTAAAAATATTGGAAAATTCAAACAAAAAAGTTATGGTAAAAGAACGGGTTATAAGGGGATATACTACCGTTTGTACTCCATTTTCACCCTATAACGTTGTCCACTTGAGTGATAGAAAATTGTCGTTTTCGACAAAGTTTCTTTTTTTTTAACTAGTTCGTTTATTTACTAGGCTCAGTCGTGTGTGACACTTTGCGGAGCCAAAATCAGTAATGTTTGATTTACATTTGAAATAGCAGTATTTCTAGGTTAGTATTGGGTACCAATTACTCGTGGCGGGCTCGAGGTTAATGGGTAACAATTTCAATTGGAAGGATCTAGGTAGGAAACTGGTTTCTGAAGCCTCCTTCAGATACTACTCTCGGACGGTTGACCAAATCCTGGCTGGGCAGGGGCAAGTAGCACAGGAACAGGAGGATAATAAGACGGGAAATTGTTTGGAAAGGAGGGGATAGTCACATCAAACTCAAACATCAGACAAACAAAGGAATTCGTAGATCGCTTGCATGTAGGGAAGATCACGTGTTCCCAATACATCTCTTACTTCACGGAAGGGTTGTCTACCTCGGGCCACTAGGGGATCTGCGTGATCGATGTCATCATAACCGGTTCTGCACCTACATATATTGCTGTCAACGAGGTTTATTCTATAGAGATGTGCGTCTAGCGAGAAGTGGTTGGACATAAGTCTTGACATAACTCGAATGAATCCCCGACTTACATCCAGACCTTTGAACCACGCTCTCGAAGAAACATTTGGAATAATGGAATGTAACCACCGCCCAAGAGAATTATTTGTCCAATCGTTTTGCCAACTTAAAAGAGAACTCTGACGTACTAATGGGAAAAATTCATCATGTGAAATTCGTCTATCATAAATCTCGCCTTGTTGTGCGCCCACCTTTGCGAGAGAGTCTGCCTTCTCATTACCAGGGATTGAGGAATGTGAGGGGACCCATACAAAGGTAATCATATATGATCTTTCGACCAGCAAACTCATCTGCTCCCTTACCTTTGAAAGGAAATAAGATCAGTGCCTACCTTGTTTCATCGACCGAATAGCCTCAATCGAACTGAGACTATCCGAGAAGATGAAGTAATGGTCTATGGGCATATCGGAAATTATCCCCAATGCGAAGTTGATTGCTGCTAGCTCAGCAACATAAACGGAACAAGGTTCCTGAAGTTTCCGAAAGGCGGTTGAGTATTCATTGAAGACGCCGAAGCCAGTGGATCCATCAATGCGTGATCCATCACTGAAAAATCTTCTATTGCAATTGACTTGTTGGTACTTTTCAGCAAAAATGCGGGGAATTGAGATAGGTCGAAGTTGATCTGGAACTCCTTGAATAGCCTGTTTCATGGAGAGATCATAGTCAATGGGGGAACTGTAGTTAGTAAAGCATACACGAGAGGGATTATAGCAAGGAAGGCTAATATCCGATGACATATAATTAAGATAGATTCGCACGAATCTAGACTGGATGCTCAATTCGAGCATTTCTTCGAAGTTTTCAATCACAAGGTTGTTACTGACACTACATTTAATCAATATTCTTAATGAAAGCTCCCAGAAATGGTTCTGCAGGGGTTTTACGCCCGCTAGGACCTCTAGGCTCATATTGTGTGTTGAATGCATACAGCCAAGGGCAATACGTAAACAACGATATTGAATACGTTCCAATTTGATTAGGTGGCTTTTTCTTGCCGAGAGGAAGCAAAAAGAGCCATACTCAAGAACTGAAATAATAGTCGTTTTATATAGTTTAATGAGGTCACCCCACCATGTCCCGGAAATTGATCGTAGAAAGTTGATCCTTTGTTGACACTTTTGTTTCAAATACGTAATGTGGGTACCCCAAGTGCATTTTTAATCAACCCAGACTCCAAGGTATTTAAAGGTTAAAGATTGGGTAATGTCTCTGCCCAAAATAGTTAGACGCAGTTGGGCTGGAAACCGCTTCCTTGTAAACACTACCAATTCAGTTTTTAACGGTGAAAACTCGATCCCTAAATTTTTTGCCCAGAGAGACAGATTATTTAGGGTATTTTGCAATGGTCTTTGCAAGATTTCTGCACGTGGACCTCTCATGGAAACCACGGCATCATCTGCAAGCTGTCTAAGCGTGCATTGATTATCTAAGCAGTTATAAATATCTTTGACATAGAAATTATAAAGTAAGGGACTTAAACATGAACCTTAAGGTAAGCCCATGTAGCAAATTCTAGAAGTTGTCAGTTGACCTAGATTGAAGGTCATTTGTTTTTCTGACAGCAAATTATACAAGAAATTATTCAAAATACCGGGTAATCCACTACTGTGCAAATTGTCTGACAGTATGTCTATGGAAACCGAATCAAATGCAGCCTTAATATCCAAAAAGACTGAAACCAATTGCTCCTTGTGCGCAAAGGCCAGTTGAATATCAGATGAAAGCATCGCTAGACAATCGTTTGTTCCTTTACTCTTCCGGAAACCAAATTGCGTATTTGAAAGTAGATTGTTTGATTCAACCCAATGGTCAAGTCTTAATAGGATCATTTTTTCTAATAATTTCCTCAGGCATGATAACATAGAGATCGGACGGTAAGAATTGTGATCAGACGCTGGTTTCCCAGGCTTTTGAATAGCTATTACTTTAACCTGTATCCATGCTGGTGGAACTATATTTAATTCCATAAATGCATTACATAGGTTAAGTAATCGTCTTTTAGCGATATCGGGGAGGTTTTTTAGAAGGTCGAATTTGATCATATCGCTTCCCGGAGCAGAGTTATTCGATGAAAGAAGTGCCATTGAAAATTCCAGCATTGTGAATGGTTCATCCAGAGAACCGTTACTTCGGGCTGTATCCCGTAAAGTTGGTTGTGCTGGAACAGAATCTGGACAAACCTTTTTAGCGAAGTCGAATATCCATTGGGAGGAGTATTATTCACTCTCATTGGAAGATGAGCGGTTTCGCATATAGCGAGCCTTTTTCCAAAGCGTTGTCATCGAGGTTTCTCTAGAAAGTCCCTCGATAAAAGTACGCCAGTAATTTCGTTTCTTTGCTTTTAGTAAGTTGTTAAGCTTTTTTTCAAGCTTTAGATACTTTTCAAAAAGCTCAGATCTTTCATGTCTACGATAATCTTTAAAGGCATCGGATTGCTCAAGATACAACTTTGTGCATTCGTCATTCCATCCAGGGGTGGCGGGTCTTCTTTTGAGGGATGCACTTGGAACACGTCGTTTCTGAGCTTCTAATGCGCTTTTGTAGATTACTTCGGTAAAGAAACGATACTCTTCCAGTGGTGGTAGAGGATCGGTAGAATCAATACCAAGAGCTACCGCCGATACAAATTTTTGCCAATCAATGTTCCTCGTGAGGTCAAAAGGAACTTGAATTGACTGATCTGTTTTTAGACGACCACTTTTGATTGAAATAATAATTCGCAAGTGATCACTACCATGGGGATCATTGATAACCTTCCACAGACAATCTAATGATAGTGAGTTAGAGCACAAAGAAATGTAAAGACGGCTCTCTCGAGCAGGAGGGTTTGCTATACGTGTTGCTTCACCAGTGTTCAAGATAGTCAAGTTGAAATCGTCGCACAAATCATAGAAAATACCCGCTCTATTGTCATCGTATGATTCGCCCCAACCAGTACCGTGTGAGTTCATATCACCCAGTATTAGAACTGGAGATGGAAGGATATTAACTGAACTCCAAAGCTGACGGCGGTTTATGGAAGTCCTTGGAGGGACATATACAGAAGCTATGCAAAGATCTTTGTTCTTCACATTTATTTGGCAAGCGACAATTTCAATGCCTGAAATTATTGGGATTGATATTTTATAGAAGGAGTAGCACTTTTTGATCCCCAAAAGTACGCCACCATATGAATCATCTCGGTCCAGGCGGATAATGTTAAAATCGTGGAAGTTTAGTCCATCTTCAGAAGAAAGCCAAGTTTCACAGAGTGCAAATATATCACAATCAGAATTGTGAATCAAATACTTGAACGAGTCTAATTTAGGTATTAAACTACGACAGTTCCACTGTAATAAAGTGATCATATCTTGATCCTCACTCGACGAATTATCCATCGAAAGATATGAATTCACCAATGAGGGGCCATGATGCAGTCAAATGCTTGAAGTAGTTTCGGACTATAGGAACAAGCAGGTCAATAAGCCCTCGAAGTGGCGATTCGTCGGGAAAGCCGAGGGCATTCAAAATATTATCCACAATGTCCTTAAATTTAATCTTTCCTCGCTTGGACGGGAGAGTTTTCTTTGAATTGCGAGTAGACGTGGTGTTTGTTTTTGGTAACCTCTTACGATTACCTTTATTAGGTAGCGGCGGGGTGGAAAAGCTGCAACAAGGATCAGATGGAGCAGCAATTACCGATTTGTTCGGCTTTTTCAATGAATCCCCGCTACCTTCAGATTTTTGAATGCTTTTGATAGTGGTTTTATTTTTTTCCGGCGCACTCCCGGGGAGCTAGTCGGCTACCGGGGGCGTGTACCTCCGGAGACTCGCTCTCATCTGCTATGTAAGAGTCCAGTTCATCGGAAGACAAAATCTCAAAAGTGTTTTCATTTTGAGCGGCTGATGCCAACGAAGCAGAGGTTCCATTTTGCAACTTAACCATTTCTGCAAACGTCAGCTTGGAGCATTCTTTTATTGAACGCTTCACATTTTTGGCACGCTTCTTGTACGCGGGGCAGTCCTGCAAAGTATGAAGAGGTTCTTTGCCACAGTAAGCACATTTAGTTGCCTCCTGTTGGCAAGCACCCTCCATGTGGTCTTGGCTACATTTGCCACAACGGGGCTTGTTGTAATAAAAAGCAGCTGTGTGTCCCAACTTTTTGCAGTTGGTACAATTATATACCCTTGGTACAAAAAGTCGCACCGGGAAAAAACATTTTCAATTTCTAAAAACTTTGCGAGAACCGATCCAGCGAAAGACACCTGTAGTGAGCCTGAAGGGGAATAAGTCTTAATAAAGTTTCTTGAAACGGCTTCATCTACAATGTTTCCATAAATATTCGTCAATTTTAACAAGACATGCATAAATATTATTTTTTTTCTGAGCGTATACTCCCCTTAAGCAAAAATTGTCATTACTAAATCAAAGTACTCAAAAAATTAAAGAACCCTCCAAAAGACATCAAAATGCTACACTAAATAGTTTGGTCGCAAATGGTCATGTCCCACTTTTTTTGATTTCGTCCCACTGTGCGTTGGTCACATCTGGACATGTCCCAAGTACCTCCAGGGGGGAAGTGGTCGGTTTCTGATTGGTTCAAACTGTGGTGCACGAAATAAAAGATGTGTCCATTCTTTGTTCAATTAAATACGGTGCGCATATAATGTTATGCTTACGTGACCGATACGCTGCATCGAGGCACCACGCCACGGCAAGTGCCCTGCAGTTCAATCGATCGCTGAGTACAAAGTTCTATTCGCGAAGCATAAGTTACTCCAGAAGTCTTCCCATTAGAACCCGTGCAAATGCACAATGTAGCGCAACATAGGGCCACCTATTTAAGGCCAACGAAATTGATTAATAAAGCACCAAGGAGGTCGACATTGCTATCATCACCGAGACGCATTTGAAGCCCGAACTGAACGTATTCCTTCCCGACTTCCGGCTCGTCAGACTTGATCGCACCTGCTCTGGAGGTCGAGGAGTGGCCATCGCCGCAAGACGTAACATCAGTTGCCGGCTGCTACCAAACTTCCAGCTGAAAACAATTGAAGCCATCAGTGGCCCTCCGGAAAGACATCATCAAACTCACTCGGAGGAGCGGGAACTTTATCATCGCTGGCGATCTGAACGCAAAACACCAAGCTTGGGGCAACGGTCGGAGCAATAGAAACGGCATCATCCTCAATGAAGACCTGCAAGAGGGCCGTTCACCACTTCGTAGGCAGTACCAGCGTACTGGCCTGCCTAACTTGAAGACCAATTGTAATCGATTAACAAAGATCATTCAGACCAGGATGGTGGATCCAGAAATAACGATTTTGCTAGTAAGATCCGCTCTCTCCCAGATTGTACTAAGCCCTTCTGGAAACTTACAAAAATTCTTAAAAACAAGCCTAGGCCGATTCCACCACTGTTGCTCTGCCTGATGCTGCCTACACTTCCAGATTGCAGCCCGCTGTTCCATGCGTCCCAGCATCTCGAATTCTGCTATACTACCAGAACGTCGGTGGCATGAACAGCTCACTCGCCGAATACCAGCTAGCATGCAGCGACGCATGCTACGACATATACGCCTTCTCGGAAACCTGGCTGAATAACAACACTTTGTCAAAGCAGTTGTTTAACGATACATATTCCGTCTACCGTCAAGATCGATCAACCCTCAACAGCAACAAGACCTCCGGTGGTGGAGTCCTTCTGGCCATTCGCTCCTGCTTCGTTTCTCGCTTACTGAAACCTCCTGAAGATTCGACGGTTGAGCATCTGTGGGTTGCATTTTCAACTCTAAGTGGTACAATCTATATCTGCGTGATATACGTTCCTCCCGACCGCGTTAACGACCACAGCCTGATTGAGAAGCATACACTTTCGCTGGATTGGATTGTCTCTCAAATGGATGCCAGGGACAGCATCGTCATCTTGGGCGATTTCAACCTTGGCACTGTATCGTGGCTTAGCGATGCTCACGGCTTCTTCTTTCCTGACAATTCCCGTTCATCGTTCAGACCGGCTTCTCTCTCCTTGCTTGACGCGTATTCAACCGCAAGGCTTCAGCAAGTGAATGGCGTTCTGAATGCAAACAACCGTTTGCTCGACCTGTGCTTTGTCGGGGAGGATTTGGGACAAAGCTGCTCTGTTACCCATGCTCCGGCACCGCTCGTCAAAAACTGCAGACATCATTCACCTCTACTGTTGACGCTTGCAATCGATCCTGAGAAACGCTTCCAAGACCACGCCGAAACCGTCTTCTACAACTTTCACAAAGGAGATTTCGAGCGAATGAATAACTTTCTCGCTAATGTGGATTGGAATGTGACACTAGACTCCGGGGATGCGAATCTGGCTGCCTCGACCATGTGTGGTATCATATTCTACGCTATCGATCAGTTTGTGCCTAAAAAACTACGGTGTAAACCTGCCAAACCCGCCTGGTCGAACTCTGATCTTAAGCATCTGAAAAAGGTGAAAAGGGCTGCACTGAGGAAACACAGTAAATATCACACAGATTCTACGAAGCCAAATTACGTCCGCGCCAACAACGAGTACAGAGATCTCAATGCAAGCTTGTACAACGCACATCAGTCTCACTTGCAGAGTCGTCTCAAAGCTAATCCTAAGGAATTCTGGCGATATGTGAACGAGCAACGGAAAGAAACGGGATTGCCGTCCAATATGACTGATGGCGTTACTGATGCCAACTCCGTCGCAGATATCGCCAATATGTTTCGCACACAATTCAGCAGCGTTTTTTCAGACGAAGTTCTTGATGCTCAGGAAATTGCTGCTGCCACGAGTAATGTCCCTCGTACGTCGGTGTTTGGTTCTCCATTCACCATCCACAGCGACATGGTGATTTCAGCCGGGAAACAGATGAAAACATCAACAGGATCTGGTCCAGATGGCATTCCCTCATTAGTACTGAAACGTTGCTTAGACACTCTTTCAGAGCCCTTAGCTAAGGTCTTCAACTTGTCAATGACCTCCGGAGTTTTTCCAGAATGTTGGAAGGATTCGTTTGTTTTCCCTGTTCACAAAAAAGGATGCAAGCAGACTGTCGCCAATTACCGCGGAATAGCTGCATTGAGTGCTATCTCTAAACTATTCGAGCTAATTGTCCTGGAAAAGTTGGTTCAAGACTGCTCGTACAGTATTTCTCAGGATCAACAAGGCTTCATGCCTAAGCGCTCGACGACGACTAATCTAACTGTTTTTACATCGTTCATTATTCGTGAGATTGAACGTGGCCATCAAGTTGACGCCATATACACCGACCTCTCTGCAGCTTTCGATAGAGTGAACTGTGCGGTAATGTACAGTCATGAGCTTAGGAAAGTGTGAAATGAGCTGTATTAATGATTCGGTAGAAATGTATACGGAGCTAAAGTCGACGGACACTCTATGTCGATTTGATCTAAGTAGGCTATGCTTCGTATATTTGAAAACCCAGAACTCGTGGCCTTTCATTCCCAGGAGCTCGAAGAGGTAAGTAACAATTTAGCTGCAAGCTACAGCGTTGGGGGATTCTCCTTTGAACCAGGTGGAAATCCACATGAACCATGAAATTACCATCTCTAAATATGACAAAATGGGTGTTCATGGGAGTCTACTTACCTGGCTTCGCTCCTATCTGACTGGCAGATCTATGTCTGTTAAGATCGGTGACTACGCTTCTCCACCCTTCATTGTTACATCTGGTGTTCCTCAAGGCAGCCACCTGGGGCCATTGCTTTTCCTGTTGTATATGAACGACGTGAACTTGATCCTCAAATGCCTTAAACTCTCGTACGCCGACGACATGAAGCTCTACTACGTAATAAAAGGGCCTCAAGACGCTCATTTCCTCCACCAAGAACTTGAAGTCTTTGATGATTGGTGCCGGATAAACAGGATGTCTTTAAATGTGTCCGAGTGCTCGGTCATCTCCTTTGGCCGTAAACGGGCGATGCATTTCCACGATTACACCTTAAGAGGAATAAGCTTGAAACGCGAATCGACTGTCAAGGACTTGGGAGTCATGCTCGATTGCAAATTAACGTTCAAGGATCACATTGCTTATGTTGTATCTAAAGCTTCATCGCAGCTAGGATTTTTATTCCGTTTCGCCAAAAGCTTCAAGGACGTGTATTGCCTGAAGGCTTTATACTGTTCCCTGGTTCGACCTATACTGGAATACTCTGCCGTTGTTTGGTCGCCATTCTATCAGAATGCATCCATAGAATTGATTCGCTTTGCGTTGCGACACCTTCGTTGGCGCGACCCGCGTAACTTGCCGAGCTATGAAAGTCGCTGTAATCTCATCGACCTGGAGCTCTTGGAAGGAAGGCGTAATGTGGCGAAGGCTTGTTTCGTTGCGGATCTTCTGCAAGGGAACGTCGACTGCTCCACACTTCTCAGTCTTCTTGACATCAACACTCATCGACGGGACCTCCGGCTGCATGCGTTCTTCAACAACCGGCGTTCGAGGACCAACTATGGCGTACACGAACCAATGTTGAGTATGTGCCGCGTTTTCAATAGTTGTTATTATGTGTTCGATTTTAATGTGTCCCGCGAGAAAAATAAGCGTAGCTTTAAGAGATGTTTGCGTTAATTTTGTGTTTGAAGCAGTTTTGATGTTTAGATATAGAAAATTGTCATTAGGGTAACTATTTTATCTGTTGACAAGTAGAAATAAATAAATAAATAGACCCCACTGGATCGTTCCGGCGACCCAGTGGTTCATCTGATAACTCCTGAAGAGAAGGCTGCCGCGATAGGTCAACACTTGGTCAGCTCCCATAATCTCGGACAAAACATCGTCAGCCCTCATGAATCTGAGGTTGCTGAAAATGCAACCAATCTTCTTCAGATTCCTAACATTTTTCCAGAGGAATCCGAGATTACGGCTGACGAACTGTTGGCCTATATCAAATCATCTAAAAACATGAAAGCCCCAGGTTTCGACAACATCCTGAATCTGGAACTCAAACACTTGAGTTCCAGATTCTACAACCATCTGGCACTGATTTTTAATCAGTGCCTCAGACTTGGCTACTTCCCCTCGTGTTGGAAGTCCGCTAAAGTCATACCCATCCGGAAACCTGAGAATGATCCGTCCTCTCCTTCAAGTTATCGACCAATCAGCCTTCTCTCAGGGTTATCAAAACTGTTCGAAAGAGCAGTGTACTACCGGCTCCTAATATCTGCCGATGAAAACAACTTGTTACTCGAGGAACAGTTTGGTTTTCGGAAAGGTCCTTCGACCGTCCACCAGCTGACTCGAGTAACAAACATTCTCAGACGGAACAAGTCTGTTTCGAAAACATCTGCCTTGGCGTTGTTGGACGTTGAAAAAGCGTTCGACAATGTCTGGCATGATGGCCTAGTGTTCAAATTGCAGCAGTACGGTCTTCCAATCTTCCTAGTGAAGATAATAAACAACTATCTATCGGATAGGACGTTCCGAGTCTCTCTGAATGGCATCAAAATGGATGCTTTTAACATCGGTGCCGGGGTTCCACAAGGAAGCATCATTGGCCCCATTATATTCAACCTGTTCACCTCCGATATGCCGACTCTCCCTGATGGTGGATCGTTGCCTCTGTTCGCAGATGACACATCCGTAGTCTACAAGGGTAGGGTCATCGGAGCTCTGACTGCCAATCTTCAGAGAGGCCTGGACGTCCTGTCTGAATATTTCAACAGCTGGAAGATCCGTATCAACGCGGCAAAGACCCAAGTCATTATCTTTCCACACTCTAAATCTCCCAGACTTGTTCCGTCGGAGAATAACAAGATCTGCCTGTGGTGGAATGGTCCAGGAGGTCGTGTACCTCGGGCTAACACTAAACAGCAAGCTTCTTTTCAGGGAGCACGTTGACAAAACGAAAACCAAGTGCAACATCTTGATTAGATCGTTGTATCCACTTATCAACAGGAAGTCAATCCTGTCCCTGAAAAATAAGCTTGCTGTCTACAAACAAATCATCCTTCCTGTAATCGAGTACGGTATGCCAATCTGGAAGAGTTGCGCAAAATACCATCACCTTAAACTCCAAAGGATCCAGAACAAGATCCTTAGGATGGTCCTAAACAGTCCCCCGCGGACTAGAAATTCTGAGATCCACCTCCTGGCTGGAATTCAGATATTAGAAGAACGGAAAGTATTCATCCTGGAAAGGTTCAGAGATACCTGTCTGAGATCAAATTATCAGATCATACGTGATCTAGCAGGTTAGGTTAAGTTATACTCGTAGTTAGGTAGGTTATCACTTTTTCAATTCAAATAAAACACTAAGGTAGGCTAATAAATTAAAATGATAAATCAATGTATTACCATAATCAACAGAAATAAACATAATTTTACTACATTAGTAAAGCAGTTTTGTTCTGAAGTCTATTCAGTATAAGTACTTATAGCCTCTACGCTCTTATTACGGATCCCTCTGGGTAGTCCCTGTTTGATACCGTTTAGGTTCCCTATCTAACTGTCCATTTGGTGGACAGTCTCTGTCTCTGGAGACTATTTAAAATGACAGTCTAGTCAGTCTGCCGGAAGTCCACCGCCGTCGATGCCGATATCTATATATAAACATACTTTCTACCACATGCATCACCTCAAATTACATGAGAATGCCATAATGGTAGCCATATTAAGTATCCATGATCACATTGGTAAAATCTGGACATGTTCCAGGTACCCACTGAAACACAGGCATTATTCAGTTAACGAAAGTTGAGTGTTCATGTTTGGAACCGAACTTTGCATGGGATAGGATCTATATTTTGAAGTATAAGTTTGGTGATACCGTGCTTTAACTAACTAGGCTATTGGAGGCTCCTTAACTTTCATGAAAGCTGGACTTATTTGAAACAAAGCTTAGGATGAACGCTTGGGAATTGTTAAGCGATTTAAATTCAATGAAAAATCAATTATTTTCAAGCAAATTAGAAGTTTTATTAAATTTATTTTCATGTTGATCAAGACAAACTGATGTAAACATATAAAAATCTAGTTAAGTTAAATGAAAATTCAGTTTATAAATTCCAGTAGTAATTTTATCCTCGGATAGAGGACACGTTTGAAATTGTTGTTCCTTCAAAATGAAATCAATTAAATTTTGAAGAAACTGGAAATCAACGACCTGGCAAAGCAATTTTCATGTTGCAAAATGTTAGCCCCAATGCATTTATGTAGATATGTATAGTTTTCCACAAAAAAAATGAAGATCTATCATAAAAACCCATAACGAGTATTATATTCCAACAGCGAATTTTCAAACTCTCACTCCAGCCTTTTACAAAAACATAAAAAAACGCCATCAAAAACTAACTAGCTCAATTGACGTCGTCGTCGTCGTCATCCATCATCCGTTGGTTGTGCGGTTGGGAAAAGTGGCACGCTCCGTTACCAATTTAAATGTAGTTAGTACGGGCCGTGCACCGAAGCGCCATTATAATTATTCAATCTAATGAACGGCACGGGCAAACCACACACACAAAAAAAAAGCTATCTACTAAAAAAGGGAAACCCCAAAATACATTCGACGGCCAACTTGTACCTCCCCAAAATGCAGTTAATTGAAACAAGCATCTCAAAGTCGCGTGCCACCACGCTCGGGATCCGCCGCTAATGAAGACAACAGCGAGCTCAGGCAGTCTCTAAGTCAAGCTACCTTCCCTTTTGCAACAAAGTAAACGTTTGGATTTGGCTGAGATGCAGAGGCTGCTGACTGGGTTGAGATTCGTACAATTGGGCCGTTCGCTGGATCTGGATGGAGGTAGGTGGATCAGGCCGTGGAGTCTTTCAACTGAGGTCATTCAAGCGAATCCACGTACCTACCAGCCTGCGAACGAGCGAACGAACGTTTTGTCATCCATAAAAGGCAGCCGAGTGAGGGGTAGGGAGGTTTGGATAGCAGGTGCACTGTGGTAAGATTGCGTTTGGCAAAGGAAAAAGAGAGTACAAAAAATTGGCAAACTTCTTCGATGTTCGCTCTTTTCCCATCCATCGTGGTCTTCGAGTATCTTCCGGCGGAGCGCGTACCGTATGAAATTTCATCCATTTGTGCAATGAGTAATCGAATCATATGGTTCCGGCCGAACCCCGAGCGAACGACCGTGAGCGAGAAGAGACCTCCCCGATACGATACACCGCCAAACGTTGGAACCAGCGAAGGAGGAGAATGCGAAAAGAATCGAAATTTTTTGGAGAGCGGAACCATCAGCTGTGGGAAAAGGCGGGCGAGTGGAGTGCTCAGAGAAAGTTGAAAAATGGATTGGAAAATCGCGGATTGAATCTAAACGTTACAAATTGTAGCTGCCTATCTGACTCTTGTCACTGAATAAAAATTCCGGCAAAATTGCTCAAGCTCACATTTAGGAAAGTGAAGTTGAACTTTAAGCTCTTAAAAACAATTTCTGAATAATATGTGGGTCTGTGGCTATTTTTTCCGGTGTTAGCCGTAGCATGTGTGGCTCATTTCAGATTGAGGTTTTTTTTTCTGAATAACTCCCCTGAATAGTAGTCCTTGGTACTAAATTGTACCTTCATTTTTTCACGTAGGACTACGTCTTTCATATCTTTACTGGGGGTACACTTTTTGAAAACCGAAAATGGAACATAAAACAAAATTATGAAAGATTTTGTGATAATTTGAATCACTGCATTCATGAAATAAACGTTCTTCCCAAACCCAGTCCTCATAATCGAGTACCACTGGGTTGCACATCATTCTGCTTTATCCTGAAAAGATATAAAAGAGCGCTGCTGTATGGCATTAGCTCATTTTCGCTTGGGACGGCGTGGTGAACAGCAATAGCAGCAGTAGGAAGGTGGTGGCTAGTCCACTCCTTCACACCCAACAAACAACAATTGACTGGTCGAGGCAAAGGAGGAAAAGGTCTGGTTAAGGAGGTGCCAAGTGTCATCGCAAAGTTCTTCGAGATAACCACCATCCGTCGTCTGGCTCGCCGTGGCGGTGTCAAACGTATCTCTAGTCTACGAGGTGTGCTGAAGGTGTTCCTGGAAAATAAGGTCCGTGATGCTGTTACCTACACTAAACACGCCAAGCGTAAGTAGCCATGGATGTCCTCTACAATAAAACGACCCTTCATCAGGGCCATCAAGCTTATAACAGTAAAGAGTTAGAATAGAATTTATCTGTGCCTGTTTGTCCATATTCAGAACCATAGGCCCCCAAAGACCACACAAAATGCTCTCCAGAGTTGTAATCTTGTAACCAAACTTGGACGCAGGGGTGCAAGTGATTTTGATCGATTCTCTTCAACAACTTTCTCTTTGAAAAAAATTTACTACAAATTTGGTACGCCTACAATTCAAAAACGGAAAGAGTTAAGATAATAGATGATTGATCAATTAAAAGAACTGAATGCTCTTCATATTTATTCCGTCCACTAGCGGTCCTACGTCAAGCTTCCGTTCGGGCCCCTAGGCACAGACCCTTCTACTTTTTTAAATCCTTGTCGGGTGTTTTCATCACTGCGATCATTTCTCTGATCTATTGTGATATACCTATTTCCCATTTTTTAGCTGTATCAAGATGCCGTATCACTATGATTAGGAGTGATCGCCATTGTTTGACTAATAGCATTATCCCATCAAGGCATTACACTTCGAATACAGTGCACTGCCGTACTGGGAGTTGTTCTCCAAATGTCAAACGGTTATATCAATCCCTTGTCGAAGAACTTACGTCTTTTATTGAAAAATGTCGGACAATGGCATAGCAAATGTTCCGAGTCTTCCTTTTCTATTCCACAGAAGCGACATACATCATCTTGAAGTATTCCAATCAGCTTCAAGTGATAACGGCTCGTACAATGATTTGTATATATGCTAAGATCTTTCTTAGAAAGTTCTAGCATTTTGTGGGTCACAGAAATGTTTGGAATAATGAATCGCTTAGACTGCCTAGCAATGGATGTCCAGTTTTCGTTCACTTTTGATGATTTCCATGCTTTTAGCTCCATTCTAAGAGATGCAGCCAATAAGCCACGAAAGGGCTCTGGTCCTATGAACTTATGAGAAGATCCGAGTCTTGCTAGTGCATCAGCTCTTTCATTTCCGTCAATCCCGTAATGATCAGGAACCCAATATAAGTTGACTTGATAATGACCAGACAATTTTTGAAGTGACTGAACACATTCCCAGACAAGTTTTGATGTACATTAGGGTGTTTCATTTTGAAAAAAGTGATGAATTTTTGATAGGCCACCCTCCAGTTCGATTCATAGCCCCAAAATATGAACCTGTGCAAAAAATGGTAAAGATTGATGAAGGTTTAGAGGTCGCGCCAATGATTTGGATTTTGTATGGAGATTTTGGTGAATTAGTATGGGAAATTATTGATTTTCGTTTACATTGCTCTAACTTTGGTTGTAGTTGTCCAAACGTTGAAAAAAAAAAATATGTGGTTGTCATGACAATGATCAACAAGCCTGTTGTTGTTGCGATGAAATTGGCGTTGTTGCCTTGTACATATTCATCTGTCAATTTACCCTATTTTGCCATTTTTTCACATTTTTATAATTCTTGATACGCTGCAAAACTGAGCGTAGCAACTGTAGGCTTTTTGTTTATTGTCATAGCAATAACATACTAAATTTTTTCGACATTTGGACAAGTAGAAGCAAAGTTATAGCGATATAAGCGATTTTTTAAATTCTTCCATAGTAATTCCCATACAAATTTCAAATCATTGGCGCGACCTCTAAACCTTCATCAATCTTTACCAATTTTTGCACAGGTTCATATTTTGGGGCTATGAATCGAACTGGAGGGTGGCCCATCAGAAATTCATCACTTTTTTCAGAATGAAGCACCCTAATGTACATGTTGCCGATTTTCAAGCATTTAGAGCAGTTTGACCATAGAGGTAACTCTAAGACTAGAAGGTCCCGAAATAACGTGCTCAACTTTTTGGCACAGCTCTGGTACTCTCTTCGGTCCAAAGCTAATCGATTCACCCCTCGAAACATAGGAAAAACCAATAACCCCTCATTTTATCTGTCAAACTTTCATAGCGAATCAAAACAAACATTGCGTAGTACTAGAATTTCGACTAGAATGGGGTACGTTAATCGTTTGCTTGGGACCAATAGGCTAGTCAAGTAGTGAGCCAATTTAAAATCGTTAGTTTCGTATTGATTGTTGGTTTGACTGTCGGACATTATGCATATAGGGGAATTTACGTATTCTCGTCAATCTAAGCAGCGTCTGCACTTCTACTAGTATTTTCTCAGCGTCATGCACATATATGATGTGTCTGTTTGTTTACATTCATCTGCTGCTTGCTTCTCTATCCATTCCAATCGACAGAATTTTTCAAAACGTTTTGAAAGCGTTTTTACAACGCTCCAAACTTCTCAGGTGAGTGTGACTATTGTCGGCAGTCTTTTTTTCTTCGGCAACCTTCCCATTAGAACTGCGTGTTAACCAGCTGTTCTATTATCGGCAACTCGAAATCAACCCCATTTTGTAGTGCGTATGCTTTATTTGAAGAAAAATGTAGCATTACTGGATTGCTCGATCGTTCAAATATAATCAGATTGAAGCTGAAAGGCTAAACAATCGTTTGGACACATTCAGGGAAGTGCGTTGCTGGGAAAACATAGTGAAATTAACGTTTAAATTTTGGTTGCCGAAAACAGTCAATGGGTGCCGAAGCCAACATTTACCCTATTTGAACTTATAGTTTCCACGCAAACATATAATAGAACACTCAAAAATTGATTGGATTTCAGCTTGGAACACAGTGGGCCATCTGCCCATAGGAACCGATATGTCTATCCCTGGGTCAGTTACTCCTACTCCCACTTGATTGTTCAATCTTGAACCACTTGAAAAAGCCGATTGAAATTGTATCTTTTCTCCATCCAGTCTTCGTTGTTCCGTACTAGAGAGTTGATACTGATGGGGTACAAAATATACCGTCGGAAGCGGTTCATCCCTTTTTTCTGTCCTGTTGTCTGGTCGTGGAAGAAAAGGAAACAAGTGCAGTATTGAATTCAATTAAGAATTTCGTTGTTGATCCGAAAGTGCGCGAGTGAAGTGCAACTGTGTTTTAAGCACAGCTTGCAGTAACTATATCACCGATATCCCCCGAAAGTGATTACTGCAATACAAGTGCATAAGGCACGACTTTTGGAAACACTGATTCGACATACATCGACCCCATCTACGTTGGTGTTTTCAGCACAACAATCTTCTGGGCCGTCAATATTTCACGATGGTGGAAAATCCTTCGAAAAGGAACGGGTAAGCCCCATCATTTGGTCCTTCGAACCGGATCGAAGGTTCCCCCGACCAGAAGGGCAGGTGCGATGTGTACACCATTTTCGTTTCTTCCATGCGCTGGCAATTGTTCGACCTGTAGTTGAGGTCAATAGCTTTGTATGGCTGACCAAAGCCAAGCTATTTGATGCCATTTGAATAGCGCAAATTGAATAAAGGCCTCCACACAGTAGGCAGTTTTTTCGACCCATTTGCTTGGGCGAAGCAACGGTGTGTTCGACTGGAGAGATTCCAAAGAAAAATAAAGGTTGGATTGGAAATTCTTTTTTTTTTTTCCTTTGGTTTGTTTTTTCCGTCGATCTTGTTTTCCGTGCTGAGCACCAATGCTACCGACGTGCCAGGAAGGCAGCTCCCACACCTGGACCCTACCTATCGACCCATCAACTCATGAACCGGGGACCAACGGCTTTACTTCCCATCCGAAGGAAGGCGTGATCAGAGATGTTATGCCTCAGAACATCCCGGCGGCGCCGACTGGGATTGAACCCAGGCCTACTGGGGTGAGAGGTAATCACGCTTACCACTACACCACCGGCGCCGTTGATTGGAAATCCTAACATCGCAAATTGATTTGGTCTTTCATTTTACATGTGTGTATTTGGTGGTGGTGGGTGGCAAGTTGAGTCGCGTGGGTGGTACGCCCGTGTCGGGAAGGAGGTTTTTACGTTCGATTTGCGTACCATCCTCGGGTATTTCGTCATCGTAGAAAGTGGCACACCGCGACGGGAAGGAGTACACGTTCGATTTGTGTCAGTTTCCGATTCTCGCGTCGTGTAGAAAACGGTACGACGCGCCGGGAAGGAGTCCGTTAACCGATTTTCCGATTCCGTTTCCGCGTTTTCGGAACTGTGGTGGTAGTGAAGTGGTGATTGTACAGTGAATCAGGATTTCCAGACCAGAGAAGACGTTCGCCGAATTCTGTGTACCAGATTCCGATCCGTCTTGAGGCGTTGGACCGTGTCTAGAGAGATCCAGGAGCTGCAAGCGGAGATTGAATAGTACGATGACGCTGAGAAGTTTGAGAAGCATCTGCAAGAGCGAGCAGCGTTCGAAGCGAGATTCTTCACGGCCAAAGGATTTCTGTTGATGAAGCGTTCGACAGATCCCAACCAGACAGTGTTGAATACTTCAGTAACGGCCAATCATCACCCAGTTTCATCCAGTTTCCACCTACGGTTGCCCAAAGTCGATCTCCCTAAGATCGATGGAGACTTTTCCAGATGGCTTTCCTTCCGGGATACTTTCACCTCCATGGTCCATTCCAACGCGGACATTCAGACTGTCGCGAAGCTGCAATATCTTCTGCAGTCCCTGGAAGGAGAAGCTCACAAGCCATTCGAGTCGATCGACATAATCGCGGATAATTATGCGTTAGCTTGGGACGCTCTACTGAAACGCTACGACAATAAGCGGTATCTGAAGCGTCAACTGTTCCGAGCCCTGTATGACCTCCCGCCGCTGAAAAAAGAGTCACCCCAAGAGCTGCATGACCTGGTTGATGACTACCAACGGCATGTCAAGGCCTTAGCGATGCTGAACGAACCTGTAGTCCACTGGGACACCCCGTTGATTAACATGCTATGCTACAAACTGGATCCTACGAACCTCCGAGCCTGGGAGGAGAAGACCAGTAGCAGTGATGATGTCACCTACGAGCAGTTAGTTGATTTCCTGTACCAAAGGGTTCGAATGTTGAAGTTCGTCGTCACCGATCTGCAGCATCGTTCCAATCAACCCGACCAAGCCAAGGTGGCCGGTTCCAATCCGATACAGAAGAAGCCATTTAAGATGGTATCCAATTCCGCCACGACCGAATGCAAGAACTCCGCTCCGTACTGTATCGCCTGTCCAGAGAACCACTTCCTATTCCAATGTCCAGCATTTTCCAAGATGTCCGTTCGCCAGCGACGAGAGCTGGTATCCCAGAAGCGCCTATGCTGGAATTGCTTCCGCTCTGGACACCAAAGTAGGAATTGTACATCCAAGTACGATTGCCGAAACTGTCACCAGAAACACCATACCCTGCTGCACGAAGATACAATCCAGTCCAGTAACTATATCTGGTCAGCCGTCCCAACAACCGAATCCATCCACGTTGATTGCCGTCGAAACCCCCGGATCAGTGAATCCGAACCCCCAAGTGAGCTTGTCGGTACAGTCGTACCAATCCACGGTTCTGTTGGAAACGGGCAACCTCCTAGTTGTGGACCAGAATGGCAAAGAGCATTCCGCTCGTGCACTGCTAGATTCAGGATCGATGAGCAGCTTCATCACGAAGAAGCTTGCGAACACACTCCGTCGTACGAAAATAGACATCGCCGTGTCTGGAATCGGTGAAACGTCGAAGCAGATCAAGCGCAAGTTGACTGCTACAATTAGATCCAAGCTGCTTTCGTTCAGTACTACGCTCGAGTTTCTCATCCTCAAGAAACCCACAGTTTGCCTGCCAATCATGCCGATTGATGTTTCCTCGTGGAAGTTTCCTGATGTTCCGTTAGCTGATCCAAGCTTTCACATTCCAGCCGATATCGACCTGATTATCGTTGGAGAAGTGTAACACGAAATGCACACTGGCAGTAAGATTTCTTTTGGTGAAGGGCAGCCTGTATTCGTCGAGACCGCTTTCGGATGGACTGTTTCGGGAAAGGTAGCCATCAAATCACCTGAAGTTCCCCGTGTTTGTCAGCTCACCACTGTGGACCGTAATCTGGAACAAGCCCTCCAGAAGTTTTGGGAGTTAGAATCCTCCAGAATTCCAAGTTTACGGCAGAAGAAAATCTCTCGTTTCCTTGCCACTCACCCGCAGTCCGCTCGTCACTCTCGGTGAATCACGTTCAATCTCAGAGCGCCGTTTCCTGAACCTCGAAAAACGACTTGAGCGAGTCGTCACTTCATGGGAGAATACGAACGCCTGAATAACATGGTGAAACTCCTGGATCCAGTAGACGAAAGCCAACCGCACTGCTACCTCCCACACCATCCGGTGTTCAAAGAATCCAGCACCACCACGAAAGTTCGAGTTGTGTTCGATGCGTCGTGCAAGACGTCATCTGGATTCTCCGTGAACGACCTGCAACTAGTTGAACCCATCGTTCAGGAAGACCTACTGTCGATCCACATCAGATTCCGCATCCACCAAATCGCATTCATGGCCGATGTGGAGAAAATGTATCGGCAAATCCTGCTGCATCATCTGTTCCGCCGATACCAACTCATCCTCTGGTGTCCCAGTCCAGACCTGCCAATCGCTACGTACGAACTGCAAACCGTAACGTATAGGTTTGCGTCCTCTCCGTTCCTGGAAACTCGCACGATCCTGCAGATCGTGCAAGACGCAGCCGAGATGTATCCAGCCGCAGCCGCGGTAGCCCAGAAGGATTTCTATGTGGATGATTTCCTGTCTGGTGCCGACGATGTTGAATCCGCTATCCACCTACGCCAAGAAATGTCCACCATGCTTTCAGCGGCAGGCTTTCCGCTGAAGAAGTGGGCTTCAAACTCGCCTGAAGTTCTAGCCGATATTCCCGAAGATGATCTAGCCTTTGCGCCGTACCATGACCTTCAAGACGACCAATCTGTTTCCACTCTTGGACTCATCTGGGAACCGAGATCCGACATGATGAGCTTCAAGGTTCAGCTGCCATTACCAGCACCCGTTTTGACTAAACGGAAAGTTATGTCTTACGTTGCGCAGATTTTCGACCCACTTGGCCTGGTGGGACCAATAATAGTCAACGCTAAGCTGTTCATGCAGCGTTTATGGGCGCTGAAAACCGAAACAGGAGATTCTTATGAGTGGGATCGTCCTCTTCCTCCACATCTCCAGTCCGAGTGGAAAGAATTCCATGGAACGCTCGATACAATCGCCACACTCCGGATTCCTCGCTGTGTATCGTTGGCCAACACAACAATCTTCTGGGCCGTCGATATTTCACGACGGTGGAAAATCCTTCGAAAAGGAACGGGTAAGCCCCATCAGATACTAACAGTTTTTTTTTTTTTGAATTCTAATATGTCCTCTAAGGTCTCCTTCAAAGAGTTTCACTGATCTTGCAATCCTTAGAGCACACTTTTCGGCTTCGAATTTTACAAATTGATGCAATGGTAGCATATAAAGCAAAGCATCCAATGCCTTCGATGGTGTACTTCTCATTGCACCTGTTATTGAGAAAGTTGCTAACCTTTGGAGTTTTTCTAACTTTCTCTGAGCAACACTTGTACTTTCATATTCTCATGTGACTTATTGGGTCATGTCAGGTTTTAGCTTCTCCAAAGACACATACTAGGAACATATGCTGGTATGGTCAATAGGGGCCTGGAAGGTTTCCCAACCGGTGGTCCGCGGTCGACAGGGGGACCGCGAAGTCTTTTCAGGGGGCTGCGAGGGTCGTGGTATCCCAAGCAACAATTTTGGTTTTATCATGCTCTTGAAGATTATGGTTTAGTGCTTTAAGATCTCGATAAAACTGGGAATATTACTGGGGATGTTTGGTCTAAAAAAATATGCCAACAGTGACAATATCAAGGCTAAAATCAAAACTTTTTTCAATATGGTGGCTTACAGTGGGAAAAAGTAAGTGGAGTTAGTACCAATGGCGCTTTATAAATCCTTAGTAACAAATCAAGATTTGTTACACAGATTATAGAGCTTGCTCCATACGCCACAGGTGTTTTATATGCCCTTGCCAAAATTGTTAACTATGTCAAATCTGGAGCTCTGAACACTCGATTATTCAAAGAACTCTACAAGCAAATTAATTCAGATCACGATGTCTACACTGTTGTGTTGCTGCTTTATTGAAAATTTCTGGAGAAAATCTTCATCGTTCTGGTGAACGGATGGGCAAGCTTTTCTGAAAATTTTTGGTCTTAAATTTGCATCCTTCTGCTGAATAGAGCATCAAATTTCAATAATAATTTCTGGTGTAAAATTTGCACCAACATTTATGATGAAAAATCTGAAAATAGGGGCCAGCTTTATTTGATGGAAATCCTGCAACTGATGATAGGAGATGCCAGCTATATTGAAAATGTCTGGTGGAAAATGGAAAAGAATGGAATCAGAAGATTGGAAAAGCTACTTTTATAGAACATTAACAGTGGAAAATTTGCATTATTCTGGTCAATTGAAATTTTCTGCAAGCTGAATTTAAAATTCCTGATGTGAAAATTGCACAGTTCTGGTGAATGGAGGGGCAAGCTTTATTGAACATTTCTGGTAGAAAAACTACAACGATTTGGTAAATGGATGGACAACTTATACTTGACTTCCGAGAAGAACCTTAAGGGTATTGAATTCTGAAGACAGTTCCAAAAGAAAAGATTTCTGGGGATGATTCCATGAAAATTCTGCGAATAATTTCTAGTGAATCCTGCAGATAGTTCCAAGATAATTTTGAAAATAATACCGAGAGAATCAAATTTTGCATGAAATTCCAAACCGGAAGAATTCGAGATCAGAGAACCTCCACTCAATACGATCGAACTGTTCAAGGATCTGGTGTGGAAGGCTTTGGTGTTTAAGAACCGTTTGACAGAAGTTGGGAAGGGGGTGGCATCGTTCCGGCAGCTGATTGAAAGATGACCATGGAGGGACTGCTACTGGTCATAATGCCGATTCGGAATGTGATTAGTGAGTTGGTTAGTGGGGTGAGCGAGACCCTTACGGAGAAAGTGAAGGGAACGTTGAAGACGGTGGTAGATCGATTTGGGGCAGGGAGATTCGTTACGGAGCTGATTGGAGCTGAGCAGCGATTGGAGCAGTTCAATAAGCATTTCAACATCGTGATGTTTTAAATACTCATCGCAGAACTGATGCGAATGCAGCTTTTTGATATCTATGAGGTACGAATTGATTATGGAATCCGAGCCGCACAGCAGGTCGTAAGAGGATCGGTGTCCATACAAAGTTCACCATCTGTTCGTAGTAGTTTTATCAGTGATCGTTTACCATGTTTGATTCCATAACTTCATCGTAACTGACATCGATGGCTATGCCTTCGATAATCACTCGGACCATATTCGGAGGTAGAATCTTCACCGGTTTTTGCTTTCCTTCCATCGACAGCGTCCCAGCTTTTACAGGTGTTCTCTGACCGGCCCTGCTTTTCGCCAGAGACATCATACTTCTCTGTATTTGTGCGATCGTTGGACTGTCTGATCGTGTGAACATATTAAACCGCACCTCCACTAGGGAAGTCTGAGTCGATGGCTTTCGGGAGAAACTCCTCCCGGAAGCGTTCATCAGAAACTGAAGAGCATCTGGACCAGTTTCATCTGATGATGCACGCTCGCTTCGTCTACTTACCACCGTTACCTGTCGTTCATCTGAGTCCTCATCATACTCCAATCCAGTAGAAGTTATTATCTTGTCGAAAATTGGAAGGGCCTCTCCCGGAGAACGTTCTCGCTCGAAGCTTCGACTCGGTGGCCGAGGTCGTTGCTAATTAGGTTCAGTGTAGTCCATTTCCGAGAGAATTTGGGAGCAACAATGTCGATCCAGTCTGTTGACACTCTCGGCACTGCTGGCACACGTTGGCACAAAATAAGTGAGTAGAGTGACCACCCATTCCGCTAACGTTATATTGATAATGCTTGCCAAGATCCATCAGAGAAATTGAGAATGCAAACACAATCACATGTCATAAGTTTCAGGGTTGCCAATCTCATGTAATATTGACACCTTGCATGGTTTGATTAACCCTGATAGACCCGTTTGGCACAGATTTCGGCACAGCTCAATCACTCGGCACGAATTAAATACCCCTTGAGAATATCTTAAAAATCTTAAACTAATAATGTAATGAATTTCCAAATCATATCCCATGGACTATTTATGCTTGAATGTACTTCATTAGATACGGAGGTAAATTTTGGAAATTTGCATGGGAAAGGGGTCAAAGTACCCTAGATTTCCATCGAGTTAGGGAGAGATTATGATGGCCCTTATATTGGCCTACGGATCAAAATACTGGACAGGACCCATCGATAAGTATCCAGTAATTCATTTTTTTTCATAGAGCAATGCCTCAGACAGATGGCTATTAATGGTTGTTATTATTTTTTTTATCTACGATGCTTTATTTCGGAACTAAATTTGACAGGCTTAAAACCTAAATATTTTCAATGAAATTGTGTTAACTATATTCTGGTAGGCAATTAGAATGCAATAAACACATGTTCATGAACGCTTTTGATTCTCAAAAAAATAATGACGTCCTCTTCACCTTAAGTAACTTTGTACTTTGTTCGACATTACGGAAATCAACCCTACACAATCATACAAAATCTATAGAAGAACATTTTCACTAGAGGACGACCCCGCGTGAATTCAAATAAAATATTAACATACAATTGCTACATAACCGATCTAAACCCCTGAAGTATAACGAGCACCGTTCACACTTCTCCCCCAACCATTAATGGAGAAAGGAGACAATCGGAAGACGAAAAAAAAAATTGCATGTTTGCGAATTTTCCCGTTGTTGAGGTTAGAAACTGGATTTAAATCCCTCGGAACGAACACATACGGAACATTATCGGGAGAGGCACTTTCCTGCTCGGGCTCATCGCGGTCGGTACGACGAGTGTTTTGATCGATGGATGGCTGACGGTGCGAGAGATATTCAACCAACACGTGCTCCCGCAGCGAATTGGTGGGCATGCGCGTGCTCGAGAGGGATCCCCTTTTCGTCACACGGCACTAGTGAGAGTACGAGCGAGTGAGCGAGAGAGCCTTCGTGGGGAATCATTATTTTCTTTTTTTTTTAGTTTGGGTGGATTGCTTGGATTGCTCCGGCAAATGGAATCGGGGCTGACCGTCGTCGAGCACTCTCCGGTGTCATACCGAAATCGTTTTCGCAGAAAGTGGTGACTTGGCTCCTAGACTCTGTAAACGCCGGTCGCAGTGTCTTCTCCAGTACTGAACATCAGAAAATTATCCAAAGAATCAATAAAGGCTAACTTACTCCAAATCGCAGGCAGCAAGGCAAAAGAGAGCACGAAAGCAAGGATCGCTCCAGCAAAAAAGTTGAGAATCTATTCCGAAAATTCCAATTTACAAGATAGAAAATAGTTATTCGAAAAAAAAAATCTCCTGTTCAAGTTTAGCACCAGCTTAGAAGAAGTTAAAATATTTTACGATTTTATTTTCTTTCCAGACGAATGACAAAAGTGTTTTTTAGTTTTCCATTTCCGTCTAAAGATTTTCAAACAGATTTTCTGATCGATTGGAGTTGTTGTTAGGAAGAAAAGTTACGAATATTCGGGGTGATAGAGTTTTTACGAACAAGTCCACGTACAGTTGAAAATTGATTAAAAAAAGAAGTTAAAATTTCATTGATCTGTCTGTTCCATCGAAGGAAAAACGGCCAAGAATCCCTATTGGGAAGGAAGAAGAAGTAGCAGCAGTGGAAAAGTTTCCTCCTTGGTCGTAGTAGTCTGGTGGAAAACTCTGTGGAGTAGCGCTAAAGTGAGAGAGCGAGAGCGATCCGTGTGTGGTCCCGACCATCGAAAAGTGAGCAAGTGAGAGAATCCCAAAATCAGTGAGATACGAAGGACCAGCAAAGGGACAAAAGAGAACAATACGGAAAAGGCTGGCTGGACTCGCTTTTCCATCCGTCTTGGCGTGAAAAGTGTGTGAGAAAAGAGCAATCAGTCGGGTGGCAGTACAGGGAGAGAACAAGTGATCAGAGTGGAGTTTTGCGCGGTGTTGAGAATTTAAAAACGAAGGCACGAGGCTAGTGTGTTAGTGAACTCCATTCGTTTTTGACAGATCCTGAAGAAGACACTTTTCCTTGCACGGGTGCGGCCATATTCCAATACACTCACACAGCACGTACGCACACACTTTCACACACACACACAAACGTCCATACCGACAGGCTCAAAAGCTCAGTCAACGGACCGCAATTCTGTGTGAATATCCGACCAGACAGCTCCGCCAGAGGTAAATCGTCCAAAAAGCAGCCACCCGTGTGCGTGTGAGCTAACAAAGCAAGTGATATTCCAAAAGTTCCGGAAGTTTTCGAAGTCAAACTGTCCAACCTATCCGCTAGTGAAATGTCGGGGGATCAAAGTGGTCCCGTCGAGCTTAATGGCACCGGTGGTGGTGGCGGCGGCGGCGGCGGTGGAGGTGTCAACGGTGTTGGCAATGGTGTCGTCACCAATGGCACTCCGGGGGATGGTACCATGAATGGTGGTGAGGCCACTACCCCCGGAGGAGGTGGTGGTAGTGAGTCGGGCGGCCTAGGTAGCCTGATTGCCGTGGACGCTGGCTGTTCCGAAGGGCCGTCCAGCATCATCGGCGTTGGGCCACCGAGTCCTCTGACCGGGTGCTATCTGCTGATCATCATCGGCGAGCCACACTCGCAGGACCACAAGGATATCATTTTGCAGCGGTTGATCAAAGGTAAGTTGCAGCGTAATTTGCTCGGTTGGGGGGTTTTGCTTTTCGGATGGAAATTTTATAAGTGTATTGCGTCACCGGTGACGAAATTCTTATCGATTGATTGTTATTCTGGTGGGTATGCTTCACCATCTTTATCGTTCCATTGATGGTGGAGCTTGGGACTATTGGTTGAATACATTTACACTTGTGTGTCTTTGTGCAAAGATTGAAAGAGAACACTAGTTTTACTTAGCATTCTACGTGACTTTTGCGGATAAATTGACAACTACTGCAAAAAATCCTAATGTGCATTGGTCGACAAACGGAAGATTTGCATTTTCAACTTATCATTTTAATTTAAAAACAAATCATTAGTAATAAATTTGCTCACTAAATACTACTTACGTACCGTTAACCCATTTATCTTATATAAAAATTAGACCTTACTTGATAGAATAATGAAAACTAATTTTATTCATAAAAAAGCTAACTTTAAATTGTTGAACAAGTAGAAAAGAAAAATACGGGCAGGCATTTAAAGTACTGTTCATGAGAATAAATAACGTGCATGAGACTATCAATTCTTGGGTAGGATTTTTTCCCCCAGAACTCATGAAATCCCACAAACTTTCAAGTGCTTAAAATATTCGTTTTGCATCTTGTGTAACTTCTGGAATTTCCTGCAGCTGTGAGAAGTTTCGGAACACTAAGCACTAAAAGAATCTCGGCACTTCGGAAACGGTCTCCGAGTCGTAGAAGTTCCGAGACTTTGCGGATGCTCCACGCTTCCACGCAGGTGTTCTTGGAGTTATTTTCAGGTGAACTGGAAAACTTTTGGAGTTCTAAGGATCTCGACTCACTTTTCTCACAGTTCTGGCTGTTCTTGGAGTATCCTGGAGGACTTTCCATACTCCTAGATCTACTAGAGCATTCGGAACTCAAGTGACGTCTCAGAATCCCAAAAATCAAAGAATGTCACTTTTAAAATTCTTTGACCACTGAGAACTCTAGGATTTTTTGGTATTCGAGAGCTGTTGGTAATCAATATTTTGCTGGAAATGTTAAATCTACCAAAACTTTCACAGCAATGCAATCAATCACAAATTTAGATACTTGTGGAATTTATGGTGGTTCTGAAGCACCTTCTGCAGCAACCTGTAGAGATTCCTGGATTTCCAAGAATTTCAAATGCTCCAAAAAACTATGCAAACTTTCAAAACTTAAAGGATTCAACCAATCGGAGACTAACAATTTTGTTGGAAATATAACAAGAAGGTTTTGTAATTGAAGTCCTCGAAATGCATTGAATTGATTTTGACGTAGGACTACGTTTGTGATTTCTATATGGGGGTACACTTTGTGGAAACCGAAAATGGAACATGTAACAAAATTATGAAAGATTTTGAACGTTAATTACTCAGCTGCCCCAGGACCAAAATTTCAATATTTTATCACCAATCGATCAGAAATACTCCTACGCATTACGCCTACAGTTACGACTTTATTATTTTTCAAAATGTCACTATTGAAAATTGCATAAATGTGCATCTGTTGCTATGATAGTTAAAATAATCACCGATTGCCTGCGAAAAGCGATTTCCCTAACACAGATTTCAAAGTGGAATTTCATCCAGTCTCACCAAACGGTGTTTATTCAAGCACCTCGTGGTGAGTGGTAGTGTTCTCCAGTACACAACGAAAGGCTGCCTGCAAGCAGCGAGCCGCAGCCCACATGACCATCCCTAGAAGGAGGAAGAAGCCGCACAGCTATTGATCGGAATCAGCAGCTCTTTGTGAGTCGCTGTGGGCCATCACAAAACACAAGCTCCTACTGAAGTTAACAAATAAGATTTATTATGTATATTTTTTTTTTTCCTTTGATTTGTTTTCCGTCGATCTTGTTTTCCGTGCTGAGCACCAATGCTACCGACGCGCCAGGAAGGCAGCTCCCACACCTGGACCCTACCTATCGACCCATCAACTCATGAACCGGGGACCAACGGCTTTACTTCCCTTCCGAAAGATTTATTATATAAGACCACGTAGTCCTACGTCACCATTACGTACAACCACCCCATTGGGCTGTCCCTTGAAGTTTTTTTTTGTGATTTGTTTTCCGTCAATCTTGTTTCACGTACTGAGTACCAAAGCTACCAACGCCAGGGAGGCAAATCCCACACCTGGACCCTACCTATCGGCTCATCAACTCATGGACCGGGGACCAATGGCTTTACTTCCCCTCCGATCCGAAGGAAGGCGTGAACCCAGGTCCTTAAAAGTGAGACGCAATCACGTTTACCACTACACCATCGGTGACACTAATTGGATTTTTTAAAATTGATACGAAAACATTGATTCCGGAAATAGTTCCTTGTTCGCTGCAGTCTGTTCTGAGAACAGTCATTAGGGTTTACGTATGAAGCATATAGAGTAAGTGAACCAGTTTCTGGCTCAAAAGATGGCCTATTTGGCCCGATCGAAATCGTTTACAAGCTTGCCTACAATTTTACTAATTTATGCAATACCGTATGCGTGATAATCTGATGATGATGAGCAATGTCAAAATTTAAAAAAAAATCTCATAAATTTCGCCTTCGAGTTTTTTTTTTATTAATTCTAAGGGGGAATGTTTCTCAGAGTCTTAAACTATGTTAATCATCCATCGAGTTTCCACTTGCTGCAATAACGACCTCCACACGCTTCCGGAATGCACGGCAGGTTTTTATAATGTAGTCTCGATCCATTTCTCTCCAGGTACGGGTCAATGTTTGTCTGAGGCTTGCTGTACTCGGGTGGCGTTTAGAACAGGCCTTGGCCTTCATGATGCGCCATGGGCAGCCACATATCCTTCGCCCAGAACGGAAGATGTTCCTGCAACCACTTCTGAGTGCGGTTCGAGGTGTGGCACGGAGCCCCATCTTGTTGAAATACAACATTTGGCTTTGGACCGTACTGTTCTTTGATCCACGGAAGAACATACTTACTTAAAATCCCGATGTAGACCTCTGTGTTTACCTTGTCGCCTTCTGGAATTAATACCGGGTCCATTTTTTTGCCATTGGAAGCCACCAATCCAAACACCATAACGCTAGCAGGATGCTTGGTCAGATACACGTTCTTGTGCTCCCCGAGCAGGAACCGATAGCTAATCGATAACAAAAGAATATCTTAATGTGGTATGATAACAGATTTCGGTATGCTTGTGGTATAAAACCTTGTTTTGATATTATTCAGTTATCGAAATATGTTGTGAAATATCAAATGAATACCAAAATAACAAAATGTGATCTTTCAGTTTTTAGACAATAACATCTAAAAGAGTTATTGAATTGGTATTATTTAGAAGACCTTCAAAATATCAAACTATGGTATTCAGGCATCTAAAAAACCGTCTGTTATCCGTTTGTTATTGTAATAACTAAATTTTTCAGTTGTTCGTTATTCGTAGAATATTTTTGAGGTATTATTTTTGGTATTTTACCTCTTATGTCAGCCTCACTAATACCATATTTAGGTTACCAGTTATGCTATTTTCATACCTGAATTTGGTATTAATAAGTTATTTTTTCCTGCTCGGGTCGTCGGCCACGTCTTTTACCGGAAGAGAACTAATATACCGGTCGGTTCTGGAATTTGATACGGGATCGACGGTAAACATGTTCTCGTCGGTGAACAGGATTACCGGTTTTTTTTTCGCTTAAGGAAGTTCAAGATTTTCTTACATTGTTCGACTCGTAGCTCCCGGATGCGGTTGGTAATCATGTGAGTTTTTTCCGTGCCCTCAACTTCACCCCGCAATCTTCCTTTACGATCTTCCGTGCCGTGCCGTGTTCCTTTGCCATTTTCCTTATTGAACGCACTGGATTCACCCGAATCTTCCTTTTGATAGCAGCGATAACCCTCGGAACCAGAACTGACCTCAGACGACCTGTGGTAACCTTCGCGGATAGTTGTCCTTTCTTTTCTCGGTCTAAAACCCTTTTGACGGTCCACCGGGACACTCCCACTCGATTAACATGTCTTTTTACGACATTTGCGCGTGGGACAAATCACGAATACGCTGCCACTTCGTCATGGTGCAACTGTCAAACTAAGTAAATCATTTTCTTTTATACACAGCCTACTACGGTATGAGCTATAGGTTACGTGCATGCAAAGAAAACGAAGGCATTGTATGCACAGGTGAAACGGGAACCTTATTTGTACGATGGTGCAAACATTATCACGCATACGGTATTGCGCTTAAGTTTACACGAAATATCGCGTAAATTTATGCCAAATCTAGCGTTAATTCTATGTGCGCTGTATCTCGCAGAAATTTGCATTGATTTTTCGAACGTTAGAACATAGATTTTTTTTCATATTACGTAACATTAGGAACCATAAGATCTCTAGTCGTTGGATCTGCAATAAATTTCGGTACTCTGAGAACCTCCAAAATATCCAGCAACTGGGGTCGGACCTGGCGTAGGGCTTTACATCCATACCTCCCTCGCTAAAGGTCATGAGACCATGAAGTTCAAGAGAACATTTTGACAACATGCATATCATGGAATGGCATCAATAAGATATTTAATGATTTCCTAACCATTCTTGAGCAGAGACTTTGAAATTCTACAGGCTCAATGAAGTCTTGAACATTGTTCTGAAAATCTTTATGAGTCCGTGGAGCTCTAAAAAAAATTTTGAAAACATGTATATCATAATAAGATGTTTAATACTCTCCAAACTAATCTGTCTACAGACTCCATGAAACTCTTGAGCAGTTAACTGAAAATCTGTATGAGTCCATGAAGATCAAGAGATCCTCTTAACGACATGCACATCATGGAATGGTATCTACACACTTAAATTTTTTCGCCGAGATTCCAACAGCCGAGCAGTTCTGCAATTTATTTCGCTGAGATTCAGTAAAACAATTGCCGAGACTCAGCTAACAAATAACATTTTGCTGAGATATCAGCTAACAAACAGATATTTTGCAGAGATATCAGCAAAAGTAAATGCCGAAGTAATCGGCTGTTGGAGATTTTACCGAGCTAGATTAAGTGTGTAAACCATTCTGGAGCTCAAATCAAGAAGTTCTACAGACTCAATGAAGCCTTGAACAATGTCCTGAAAATCTGTATGAGTCCATTAAGTTCAAGAGAGCCTCTTGACCATGCATAAAGGGCGAACACGAAATTATTGCGACACATTCAACAGGGCATAACTTTTTTTACCATTGGGTAAAAATCAACCAAATTTTGCACACTTTCTCATTGATGTGTATTGTGTACATGCTATCAAACTCGAAGTCGTGTTTTTCGACTCGAGTTGAGAGAACAATTTCTTTCCAAACACCTGGAATTTCCTGACCTGTCGCACCGGCAGTTGGGAAAAATGTTGAACATTCACCATTCAACCGTCTCCAGAGTGTTGAAGCGGTTTCAGGAGCGGTTGACATTGAAGCACGGCAAAGGAGCTGGAAGAAAACTGGGACCGGAGAACAAAAAGACGGAGGGAAAGGTGAAGCGGATGATTAAAGCAAATCCCAACGTCTCAAGCCGTGATTTGGCTAAAAAGATCGGCATGTCGCAGAGCTACGTCCAGAATGCAAAGAAGAGAGC
Source organism: Ochlerotatus camptorhynchus (assembly GCF_037179485.1). Classification (NCBI taxonomy): domain Eukaryota; kingdom Metazoa; phylum Arthropoda; class Insecta; order Diptera; family Culicidae; genus Ochlerotatus; species Ochlerotatus camptorhynchus. The sequence continues at coordinate 2,592,785 of NW_027040918.1, read as the reverse complement.
TGGACTACATACATACAAGGTACAGAACTTCCCAAACCGCGATGAGCGGCAACAATCGACGGCTAAAACTCGGGCACGGAAGCTCTACGAGAAGATGCTGACAAAATATGGCTGCTGTGTGATGGACGACGAAACGATATAAAAGCCGATTTTAAGCAAATTCCGGGGTTGGAGTTTTTCACCGGCAAGAGCAAGTTCGATGTGGACGACAAATTTAAGAAGAAGAAAATGTCGAAGTTCGCCTCCAAATATCTCATTTGGCAGGCCATCTGCTCTTGCGGACTGAGGAGTGAGCCTTTCGTGACAAAGGGCACAGTAAATGGCGAGATCTACAAATCTGAGTGCCTCGAGAAGCGCCTTTTGCCGTTCTTGCAGCAGCACGACGAAGCTCCGCTATTTTGGCCAGATTTGGCATCATGCCACTATTCTAAAAGTGTCCTGAAGTGGTATGAGGCCAATTCTGTCCATTTTGTTCCAAAGGACATGAATCCGCCAAACTGTCCGGAGCTGCGCCCGGTGGAGCAGTACTGGGCAATAATGAAGCGGGAACTTCGGAAGAGCAAGAAGACAGTCAAAGACGAGAAGGACATGTTAAGAAAATGAAAAAAAAAACTGAGAAACTGGTACCGGATGACACTGTAAAGACTTTGATGGAGGGCATCAAGCGAAAATGCGTTCAATTTTACATTCAAGGCTCCATCGATTAACTTTTCTTTTGATTTTTGAAGTAAATATATGTATAAAACTACCCTAAAATTTTGGTTTGATTCTAAACATTATAAGAAAATTGGCATGACATTTTCGGTGTCACAATAATTTCGTGTTCGCCCTTTATCATGAGAATGGTATCAATAAGATATGTAATGCTCTCCAAACTATTCTGGAGCTAATTTCTTGGAGTGAAAGTGACGGTTCGATTGGAACAACTTTTGACAGACGTCCATACCTTTACTGTAAGGCTTTAGTTCGCTGATCTCATACGCCTGATAGGTATTTATGGAGCACTTGGTCAAACGTATATGGTTAATTTATTTTTCGCACAGAAGTCATATCAATTTCTGGCCTTCGACAATATTGTTCTGCATATTTTGTACAATTGAAGTCTCAGGTAAGGACAACATTTATCAATAAATTATGGTTTTGGTAAGCACATGAGCTTTCTTTAAAATTCACTCGAAAATCTAGATCATTACATTAAATTCGTTCAAATCTGGCACAGAGGTCAGGGACATTAAAACAAATCGAAAAAGTAGTGGGGAACAAGGTTTTGTAAACTGGCATACAAATTTGAGCAGATGGAAAATTACTAAATCGCTTTTGACAATCATGGACCTACAGTGCCTACAGTAGATGCCTAACTGTCATTTTTTTAGCATTTTTTTTTAAACTAATGGCTTGCATAAAATGTCATGACAATGTGGTAATGCTTTTAGGGTAGCAAATTAGTAGGGCCCTTATTACCGATGTCCCTTCACGGTGAAGTGACAACTTATCACTCACGGTGAAGTGATTCCCATTTGATTTACACGCCAATCACTTCACCGTGAGTGACAACTGGTCACTTCACTTCGTTTTCACCGTGAAGTGACAGCCGTAATAAGGCCCTAGTACTTTTAAGGATTTCTATTTTAATCAATCAAACAATAGTTTTGAGTCCAACCCTTTTGATTTTTTTTTAATTTTTAAAATAAGAGGTTCAAATGAAATAAGGAGAAGCTGATAGAAGTATAATTTCATTGATTGATAAAAGAGAGGGTAGCTTAAACCACTCCAAAAAGCAATCAATTAGTTCTTCATTTTTTATTTAAAATTCCCTGCATAACTTTTCTGCAATGAACGGTAATAAGTCTTTATTCAATTTTAGAATCATCAAATCCTGAATGCGCTGATCACTAAGTCTTTGTCTCTGATCAGTCAAGACAAGCTTCAATCCGCTAAATCCTGAACACATCTTGATGGCTCGTTTGCATCTCAATCCAGTACTTAAGGATATCAAATTGTTCGTCACTCAATGAATCATCCAAACCTCCTACACGTATGCGCACTTTGAGTCCCAGTTATAGCTCCTTAATTTGCTGCAAAATTTTGTCTTCGGCAGGCTGCATGCGTCCACCAGTTCCCAGAGAATCACGTTCGAAATATCTATCCAGATACTGCTCTACAAAATCACTCGCTTCGTCGTTCGGTTCAGTGGATATATTCTGTTGATCTTCATGTTTACCTTCCAGTGCATTGAGTCGTGTCCATAGTTGAAGCAAGTACCTCTAAATTGCAGAAAAAATAAAGAGATTAGGAATAAAATATAATAACACATTACGCGATAAAGAAGAGAGAAAACTAGAGTAGATTTACCAGTCATAGCTATTCATTCTTATTATTGTATGTTCCAAATATGGCCTATGAAATTCTCCTTGGCCATAGCAAATATTTTCGCTACGGTTGAATACTGGAATAATCCTCTAGCGAAAATCTATTTTTCTCTCATTCTATACATTATAAAGTGTCGGAAGTAGTGCACTGTAATCGCACAACGATGCGATAAACAGCGCATTACTTCCGACGCTAACGTATAAAACTAGAGTAAAAATTATTTTCGCTAGTGGGTTATTAGTGACAATAGCAATACACCATAATATGAACGTATACCCATGATTGATGCATCTACCCTACCAGTGCATTGTTGAAATCTGTTTGGCTTACCTGAACGCGTTCTGTATCGGTAGTCGTCATTCTATTGGATCCGATATAATTAAACCGTGGATCGATGTAGAGACTTTAGGGTCCGTAAGCTTTTGCAACCTCTGTTCCATAGCGTTATAGAAAGAATGAAATGAGCTTTGCGTGACAAATCAACCAATTCGAGTAAAACTCCGACAACGGTACATGCTCTCTTTGTAAACTTACAGTTTGAAAAAAATGGCTCCAAAGCATCACTGAACACATCAATGAACGCCCAGTGTTTTAAAAAATCTGAAATACAAAATGCAATGAAATAAAAAAAAAAACAGAAATAAAAGCAATCTGTTTTAAAAACTAACTGAGTTCCTCGAAATCATTTTGGAGCATTAGACAGAATGATTTTTGTTCCTGTAGCGACTTCAACATAAGGAAGATTGCGTTCCATCTTGTTGCTCCAGGAATAGGTGGAAGATGTGCTTTCTGAGCACAGAAAACTTCTTTATTTTTATCCAGTCGAGTTTTCTTGCACAGTTTGTTTACGTTCTAGATTTGGCGGGAATGCTTTTAAAGGACATCAAATACAGCCAACTGGCAGGTGTGAGCAGCGCACTGGGTGCCAGTAACGGAAAAAATTTCCTCATCGTCTTCATCAAAATCACTCCGGGTATCCTCTGGCTCATTTTCGTCTGTTTCGCCAACCTCGTCGTTATCTGGCTCGATTTCTTGTTGAGGTTCATCTTCTACTTCCATATCGATTGCCGTTTCTTCGAGAGCGGCATCCGTTTCCACCAGGTCCGCCAAACGATGACTGGACGAATTTCCGATTACCTCATCGAGGGCTGAGGTTTCCTTCTTCAGCAGACTTGCGATGCCTTCTTTGATATACTCGCGCATAGTTGTAACTGAAGCCACAATGTTTGCGCCGTTGTCATGGACAACTGTCAATATTTGTTCTGGAAGTATTCCACATCGTTGGATAACCTCTTCAACGATTGTTTGGCGAAGATTCTTCGCCGTCTGACTCATTACCATTTCCTTGATTACTGGAATTAAAATGAATATTATGATTATGCCTCAAGTACGTATTAATTTTAACCTACTACGCGATCTAGTAACTATTTTTACATCTTTGTAAAATGCCACGTTTACGGCAAACGAATGATGGTTCCGTCTGGAGGCACTATCAATCTTTAGATGGAGTGGACCACCTTTCATCTCATCTGTGAGGAATTTCCTTCCTAGAGCGCTTCCTTTATCGACCATATCGGTCAAAGTTTTTCTGTTCACTGACAGATTTGAAGCTTGCCACAATGGCCCAACCAAGGTTTTGAATCCAGGGTAGCTCAAAAGAAGTGAATGAGCACTTACCAGCTGCAACGTTCCGAGTAACACGTTTGTTTGTGATGTTTCGTCACTTCGCTTTGGCGTAGGCTCCGTGTCCTTGCCAAGAGCTGGCAGGCCGCGCAATTCCAACTTCTCCGGATGATTTGTTCGCACGTGTCGAACAAAATTACCATGAACCAAGTTCCCTTTCTGAACATAGTCACAGTTCTGTACAGCGACACACCGGAATTTATTGTCACTTAAATAGCCGCTGCGATTGTGAATCTCTGCGTTGTGCGTTGCTCCATTTTCACTTTTTTCCAAGTTAACACACACCCGTGCACACCAGCAGAAAAAGACATTTGAGATCACTGAAAATATCTCGCGTAACATTTGAAATGGGCGTATGTCCAAAACGTAAACAAATCGGGTTTTGATACCATTCTTTAGCACCACTTGATAGCTACTAATCGTGTAGGAAAATTCCGCATAATCGAGAAAAATCATTAAAAATAACTTGATTTTCGAAACGGCCGATCAACGAAATTTTTCGATTAATAGGGCCGCACGCTAAAACGGCCAACCATTCATTTATTTCATCTTCATTGATACGCCTAGTGACGTAGAAGGGCTGATGATTGACAATTTTCAAACCAAAGCTAGGGCCGATGATTTGTTTTGAATTTATTTGACGCTGCGAAAAGGCCTAGCAAAGGGCGTACCATTTCTGATGACAAGCACAACGGCTTAACAAAAAAGGCCTATCCATTGAAAGATTCACAAAAGGCTTATTAATTTATGAAATTAAATTGTTGTCGATTTTCATATATTTTTGAAAGCTTTCGCATATTTTGGATGTTGTAAATTGAGATACAGTTACTTTTGTCATTGTGAACAATATAAATGCCTAAAATACTTCAATTTTCTTAAATATGAATTGAATAGTGGCGGAAAAATTTAAAATTCATTTTCTGGTTTGTTTACGTTTTGGAAATAGGCCCATTTCAAATGTTACTCTAGATATCTTAATGACAGAAAGCATAGCCAAAGAACTCACGGTTGATTCAAAGGCCGTGCGGGTGTGAGCGTTTTAAATTGAGTGACAGAAAATCTCACGTGAGTTTTTATTATGACTCAAGCGAGTTTTTTCTTATCATTTGAGATTGATGTTTTGAGTGAGTTACCATTGCATAGCACTAGTGAGTGCGGATCTATATTGAGAGCAAATTGATATTATATTTATCATGAGTGGAACAACACTGACGGCTTATGCGAAAACTATATCCATTGACCTAAAATACCTAGTTGTGGAGCAGTATTGTGTCTAACAAAAAAAATCACTAATAAAAATTATTACGTATTTTTGTAAAACAATGAAAATTAAATTAAAACTTAAAATATAGTGGAAATTGATGTAATGTCGGCCTAAATGCTCCTTACATATATTCAATAATCGACTAAATTTTCAATAGCAGGTCATTTACTGGGGATATTTTTTATATTTATGCTAGGCATTTAGTCGCGTACAAAACTTCGGCAACAGGTTTGTAAAATGGTATGTTGGGCAGTAACAAACAACTGTGTAAAATTACAAGTAATTCTAAAAGCATCGATCCGAAACGATTTGCGAATCTGCGTGAAACTGGTCGTTTGTGGATGACCCCCACATCACTACAAATCAAGGCTGAAAATTTAATTATTTCGTACAGCTTTATATTTTAATAGACAATTCAAACTGTTAATAAACGAGTTGGCATAAATTATTTAAAAAAATTATATATAGGGAAGCAAATCAATGATCAATACTTCGGAGTGAATTTTCAATGCCTTTATACTAAAGATTAAAAAAAAAAAAGTTGGCTCATTGCTCCTCCCAAAAAATCATGTTAGTTCCTATTATGTTTTGTACACGTAGTTTATGCTAGATTTGGCATACTTTTACTCGATAATTCATGTTAAATTTCACTATATATCGTGTAGATCGACAATACTAGTAATGACTTCAAACGTAACTTCGTTGTAATTGTCAGGTATTCCACGCAAACTAACACCACCGCACAGAACAGAAGTGGAAGTGTGAACGAATCATTGTATCAGAAAGTGGGAAACAATATTTTTAGATAGAGCTGGAATAAGGGCGAAACAGCTTTTGTAAACAATGACTTCTATCGATGATTTCTAAGAACTCAAGGCACGACCACGCAGACCAACATAATCATCGGATAGTGGAAGTCTTTCCCTACCCGATGTTGATTTGCGTGGGCGAGCCTTGAATTTCTAGAAATCATCGATAGAAGTCTTTGTTTACAAAAGCTGTTAGGCCCTAATTCCAGCTCTATCTAGATTTGTTCACCAAGCAACGCTTGTGGATGCGCTTCACACGGGTTTTCTATGGACACTCACACCATCAAAGCATGCTGCCCATATAAACTGCAGGCAAAGCTTGCCTTCTACCGCTAGGTGCGCTAGTGTTCACAAAAATGATATGGAGCCTTTTTTGGATTCGTACACTCAGAATAATTTTCACGTTAATGCTACGTGAGAACATACGTAGATTTTTTTCCATCGTATTTTTCACATAAAAGCTACGTGATTTTTATGTAGGAGCACTCATTTCATAAAACTTAACCGTCATAGGATTATCACATAGAAGTTACGTGATTTGGTCGGTGACATTCATGGGAGGATTCTAGTATCAATATTTTGACACTGTTTATATAAATATTTCCTTAATATTTAGATAAAAAATTTACTGTTTTAATAGTAATAATAGTAATATTCCTTTAATTTATTAAAATTTACTGAATAAACCACATCAGCATTTTTTATATTCGATACGCAGCACAAATCTGAACGATCATGGAGATGGGCCTAGATGTTTTTTCCCTTGATGAAGAAACTGCTGGACAGACTTCATTCTGTTGAGTACGATGAAACAGTCAGTTTGTTTTTGTCACAGAGAAACAAATAATCCATAATTTATACTTACATCTTGCCACTTTCTTTAAAAAATACCGAACAAAATCCCATTATTATACTGTCATGATTTGCACCGCTCGGAGTGTACGTACAACGCTTTTGTTTACATGTGGACATCTCATAAGCTTTACGTGAAACGCACATAGACTCATTATTATGTGAAAATCACGTACATTACATTGATTATGTAGGTGTGTTAAACAGGAACTCCCTGTGAAATTCAAGGGGCTCACGTACACTCTACGTGAGCAACGTAAAACTGAGATGAGAGGAAAAAGTGAGAACTTACGTGATTTTTCACGTAACTTCAACGTGTAGATTATTTTGAGTGTAATTACCTTTCTCTAAGCGGCGCCGGTGGTGTAGTGGTAAGCGTGATTACCTCTAACCCCAGCAGGCCTGAGTTCAATCCCAGTCGGCGCCGCCGGGATGTTCTGAGGCATAACATCTCTGATCACGCCTTTCTTCGGAAGGGAAGTAAAGCCGTTGATCCCTGGTTCATGAGTTGATGGGTCGATATATAGGGTCCAGGCGCGGGAGCTGTCTCCCTAGCGTCGGTAGCATTGGTGCTCAGCACGGAAAACAAGATCGACGGAAAACAAACCAAGGAAAAAAATTACCTCTCTGGTGTGTCACCAACACCAACACAGCAAAAAAATAATTTTAATATTACATCAAAGCGGATGCCTTCAATCGTGTCGAAAATATGGTGTAATATTACTTTCCAAAAAGGGCAAAATTATCATTAATACAGTGCATGAGCCGACTTTACGTTGTTTTACTGCATTTGTTCATTTGTGTGGCCATAAAAATTATATGAGATTTTCGTGCATCGTCTTGGATGTAATATTAAAATTTATTTTTTGCTGTGAAGTCAGCCAAACCTTATGGCGGTGTTAGTTTGCATGCACGAGCAAGAAGATCAGACAAATTGACGTTTGTAGCCATTATTTTTACAAATTATTGTTCCCGACAATTCGGCCTACTGGGGATTTTCAAGGACTCAATAATCAATCCTAGTATCATTAAATTAATAAATTGTCCTAGTTTGAAGCCCTAAAAAAAGTATCGAAGATCCGAAATGTCAGAACAAATATATATGAATATCTTAATTTTGTCAAAAGGCATTTCCAATCAGTACAAATGATCTATGTAACCAACCAATTGGGACTGAATGAAGCATCTCGCCAGAAGGCGATCATCTATTCCCATAATCACATATAACTATTTCTACCCTCTTGTGGGTCCTTTTTTCCTCATTTCTGCTGATGCATCCATCTTTCAACAATTGCATCGTACTAATTCCTTAAGCGGATTAGTTGCTGCAGAAAGTTTGGTAAACTTGCAAAACTCAACGCTTGCAACTCGCTCTTCTTGGAAGATGATTCCGTACAGCCTTACATTGCGAAAGTTGATATTTGCAAACAACGAGGAGTAGGAGAGTCGAACCTCAACCCAACAAGTTGGGTTCCGTAATTTTCATCGAGAAGTAAGTACCGAAAACTTTTGCGCATCGACAACATTCTGTCGGATCGACCCGGACCATCCGAATAGCCCGCTCGGACAACTTCACCACCCATGTAAACGAGCTTAAATTGAAGAATCCTGTTCGGATGCAAAGTTTCCCCAGTTTCACCGTGTCTCACAGCCTGGAGGGAGCAACTTTAACCATTATTGCTGTTGGTACACTTAGTGTATGCTTTCACCATTCTCTCGCATTTAATTAATTTCTTCTCGTCGTCGAGCCTTTTGTTGGTTGTGGCGAATGACGGTTCCAAGAATGCCGTCCGAGGTGACGAAGAAACGAACTTAAAAGCCATTACGTGGGCTCCCCCTAATACACAATAATTAATTACATCATCCTGTTGCCGTCTGCCAATACCCCCCCCCCCCCCCAAGTGCCTGTCACCCGCCGCTTCTTCTATCTTTGGTGTGCTGTTCTGCGCTCTTTGTTCCTTAGATTTGAATGGTCGAACGCGGAACGCGTTTTGTGTTCTTCATGAATACTTGAATCCAGCAGACAGTCTGCTTAGGGCAGTTGTTTTTTTTTTTCGATCTGCCTTGGGATGTACTACGAATGATTCAATCAAAAACATTGCGGGATCACTGCACCATGGGGAATTCCCGTACAAGGAGGTGGCCAAAATATGTTCTGCATTTTCACATCAATCATTAAACATTATTCACATTCCCGACATGCGCATCATAGAAACATTACAATTTGATATGTAATGTTCTTCAAACTATTCTGGAGCCAAGAAGTTGAAGTTTTACAGCCTCAATATAGTATTGTACAATGTCCTGAAAGTCTTTGAGGTCTGAAGTTCAAGAGAGGATCCTGACAACATGCACATCATGAAATGGTATATTAATTGCTCTCCAATGTATTCTGGGGTTAAGATCTTGAAGATCTAAAGGTTCAATGAAATCTTGAACAATCTGTATGAGCCCGTGAAGCTCAACAGAGGCAACATACACACCATGGAATGTTATCAATCAGATATTCAATGCTCTCCAAACGATTTTGGAGTTCAGATTAGGAAGTTCTACAGACTCAATGAAGTCATGAACAATATTCTGAAAATCTTTAAGCGTTTATGAAGTTCAAGAGAGCCTCTTGACAACATGCAGATGATCGAATAGTGACACACACTGTATAAGCTTCCAGGAAAATCTTAACCCTTTATTGGGCAACACTTGTTTTTGTAGATTTTTCTATTGGAATCGATGTCTTTTAAAACACTAATTTACAGAGAATCAAATTTAAGACGAAATAATTAAATTGGGTTGTTAGCGGAATGCTTTAATAAAAACAGCAAAAAGGGCTATCTTCCATTTAATTCCACTTAATTAATTTTGGTATCCATGACAGATACGTATTTCGACTACAATGTGCAGTCTTCATCAGTGGCATTCCCCCTAAAGAACTTATCAAAACCTAACCTTGTATCGATTTTTCTCCTTTAGTTTACTTAAATCTTTGGTTTTTAGTTAGGTAGGTTCCGATTCTACATTGTAGTTTCATTTTTATATCTGTGATCTTGATATTTTTACCAAGGGGATGAGTACTTAAGGGTGTTATCTGAATTTCCGCGACTGATGTAGAGAACTGATTTTCTGGGGGGTTTCATCCGTGAAATAGCCACGAATTCGAGAAAGTTTATTTTCGATTATTGGCCACCTGAATCCCCATAGTGCACTGCTGAGTACGGGGGCACCGTTAAAAATATTGAATGAATCACACTTGTGGCCTGACTGGCTGATTGCTTGCAGTCGACGCGCATTGCTAGTCTTTGACATCATCGCAATCGACCGGCGTCCGCTACAGCCTGCCGAAATATATGGGCAGCATGGTAAGTGGTTGAAGAAATTTAGAAGTGTAGATGGCACATGGAGGTTTTTATAAAACATGTGATGAAGGGAATTTAAATAAAATAAATAATTACCGCTGAACGAATGAATATGATTATACACGCAAAACAAAAGGTGTAGATATCTTACATCCTCTGTAAATTAGCGATTCCACGCCAAATGACGAATCGAAAAAACTCGACCTTCTCCGATTTGCATAAAACTTTGCATAATTGTTTGTTATGGGCAATTATTCACACTTTTTACTAAAATTCATTTTGGATCATGCAAGTTTTTCAAAATGGCGTCTTTAACATTTTTTCAATAAATTATACCACGGAAAAGGCACTTCTGATCAAAATGACGCCTGAAACAAAGTTGTAGAGAAAAACAATGTTTTTCTGTTTAAAAAAAATGTGTGAATGCCCGCACCTTGAACTTCACGCTACCCACCAAATCATGAGTGATTTGTTACACATATTCATCCACTGCCAACAGCGGATGGATTTTAATTCTAAACAAGCCAATCGATTGGATTTTTTTCTATGAATCTGCTAAAATGAACACTTTATCCATTTTCAATAGGTCACTTTTGAAAATTTCACAAATGTCCGACTATTGCAATGGTGATCAAAATTATCACCGATTGCCCGCAAAAAGTGGTTTCCCTAACACAGTCGTCGAATATTTATACCGAGCACGTAATCCTACGTCAAATCTACGGTTGTGCCTTGGATACAACCTCTTACTTTTTTTGGTAAAAACAATAATCATCGTTCCTTGCTTCATCCATTGGATGTGTTTCCGTTCTTTGTGAATTTTACACCCTTTAAAATTTCATTGAAACTTTGTGGGTGTACAGATATTTACTGAAGAAATTTTGCATGCTTATTATACATAAAGATGATTTGTAGAAAATTGTATGAGCTGTACTACACTGAAAAAAAATTACTTCTAATTTTAATTTTTTTAAAAGCTGCAAACACGAAAAAGTTTTATTTTTTCTTATCTAATTCATTGATTTGGAAGGCTCAATGGCGTTAGTTTTACGGAGCCGATAATTCATTGTTCATTGTTTTTAACAAAATTCACTAATTTCTGTTACTAGTAGGAATTGGGCCGAATACTCGCGGCTTACCCGAGGTTAGAGGGGTACATTGTCGAAGGATATGATCAGGGGCGGAGCTTGGGGGTGGGGTTTCGTTTTCTCATCAGAGAAGTTGTCGCCAGTATGAACGGTAGTGCGGTTCTAAATTTGTCTGGAGTTCGACCGACTATGGTGACCAGTGGACCACGATGAGACTCATCGAGACGGGGGGACAAGACAAATAGAAACTAATAAATAGAGATAAAAGACAACGGACATACATTCTTATACTAGACATTTGCAGAAACACATAAATCGACTGCCAACACGTTAAAAGAAATTGTTTGTTAAATAACTTTTCTCCTTTAAAATGGGATGTCTGACTTACTGAAAAAAAAATCAAATTAAAAAAAAAATATTTTTAGATAACTCAATTTAAAATAATTGTTTTTTTTTCAGTGTAGTAACCACCGGCGCCGCTGCAATTTTGAGCTATAATTGTATGTAGAATATATTCGAAAAAATTACGGCCCTTTTCAAATAGTGGTCAAGATTTTGTTTTAATAAATTAAGTACGCAAAGTTTCTTACAAAGATAATGGACGTCGAAATGTCGTAGAACACACACTTTTTAAAAGTAAAGAGATCATTGTAGTATTTCAAAGAGTTTCGTAGATCTTCAAGAAACATCGTGAAACGTTCGAAAACATCGAAGACATTTATTGGACTGTGTAGAAGTGCTGGAAACTTTCTTTAGAAGTGCAGAAAATGTTAAAGATCTTCAGTTAACATTGTAAAAGCTCAGACAACTTTGTAAAAGCTTTGCTTACTTTGTAGAAGCTCAGTGAACTTCATAGTTCTTTCAGATAATTTTGTAAATCTTCAGCAAGTTTTTTAGAACTTAGTAAAGCAAACAATGCTGAAATTTGGGGAGCTTTTGAGATATTTAGCGAATTTTGTCGATTTACTTTAGCTTCATTTGACTTATTAAAATTTTAAGGACTTATTTCATGTTCAGGGCACTTCGTAGAAACTTAGGAAATTCAGTATAAATCAGGGTAATGTCGTAAAGCTTCGGAGAATTTCGACGAAATTCAGGGAGTTTGGTAAAAATTTGGGAAAACTTCGTAGAATTGGGAATTTTATGTAAGTTGGGAACCTTTTTTGAAGTCGATGTAACTTTGTTTAATTTAAAGAAATTTTATAAAAGTTCTTAACGGTAACTCGTTAAAGTTTAATGGACTGAAAATAGATCAGTAAATTCCGTAGGAATTCAGGAATCTTTATAGAACTTAAGGAGCTTCGCAGAAAATTAATGGAATTTTAAAAAGTTTAGGGAGCTCTTTAGAAATGCAGTGATCTTTATAGAAATTCTGAGTACTATGTAGAAATCACGTGAATTACGTAGCAAATCGAGGAATTTCGTAAAACGTCATAGAAGAGCTGAGATTTGTCTGTTAAAGTTCAAGGAACTTCGTAGAAGTTCAGCAAAAATTGTAGGAGCTCAGAGAACTTTGTAAAATTTCAGGGATTTTCGTAGAAGCTCAATGAATATTGTAATAGTTCGGCATGCTTAAAAGAACTTCAGTGTTTGATTTGGGAATTTACTGGAAGTTTTCGGAGTTTTGTTTCGCTAAGATGTTTAGGAAAGATCACTGAATAGGTTCAGTGATCTTTCTCTTGGTCAAATTGAGAGAACTTGGAAAAACAAATTAAGGAACTTGGAAGATGCTGATGTAACTTCGTAGAAGCTGAGAAATTTTTCAAAAATAAAGATAAAGGAACAACTTTTTGGCATTTTTCTGCCCTGCCTTCTGCAAATGCCACCTACTGAGATCATCAGTGCCAAGTACTGTGCCAAGTGGTGTTGAGTACTTGACACTGATGAAGTCTGCAAGTAGTAGACGAAATACGCGTATCTGTCCAAAGATAAGCAATTATAACGGAATTTAAAAGAAATAAACCAACACACTCAAAGCTCTTCATAAAGGGCATTACGAGGTTCGACAAATTTAAAAGATTATTAGAAGCTGTCTAAGCTTTCGGAACTCCAGAATTCTCAAAACTCCCGTAATTTCTTAATCTTCGAAAACTTCCCAACTTTGGTAATGGCCACTGGCATTTAAATCACTTTGTAAACTCAAGAAACTCGCTGAATTGTATATAATTGCTGGAGAGCTTCAAAACTCAAGCTTCTCTCCAAATACTGCCGATATTTGTGAAGTTCTTGTGACTGCAAGAACTTCGCAAACTTTCTGCATGAAATTTCAGATCTCTCCAAGAACAATCTGAAATATGAGAGCTTTTAGAACTCTAGGCACTGCTAAATTTTTCGAATTTCTCGAAACTTCCAGAATTCTTGGAAAGTGCAGGACACTCTTTGGAACTACCAGGAACTGCTGAGACTCTCCAACTTACTCAAAAAATTTAGGTGTTACTGGAGCAGGCTGGCAACTCTACAAGGAAAACCGAACTTTTGAATGGAAAAAGAATCAATCATATCTTCTGGCCATTTTTCACAGAGATGGCGCTGTTCCGCTGGAAGGAAGTGATAAAAATCCCCATATAGAAATTGAGAGAAGTGGGTATAATTCGCTTTCGGTGCATATTCAGGTCAAAAAAAGTAAACGACAACCTGAAGAAATTAGTCAGGGACTTTGTAGTTCAGTTTTTCCCGGAAATTAATGTTAAACAAGCTACATTTAAATAAAAATGATTTTTATCTATGTAGTTTAACCTGCTTTACTACCAGTCCCCAGAGAGCCAAAAATTTGTGAGAGAAAATTCTCAATATCTCAACATGCCATGTATTTTGATGACACTCAATTTGTGATTTCCCTTTCACAGATTACAAAATAGATTACCTGTCACTACAAAAAATGTCTGGTACATCTATATATGTATTCAGTTTAACATTTGAAGTCCCTCCTATTTTTCAAATTCTGCACAAAAGATACTTTCTGCCCCGCCCCATACATAAAAATTGGCGGGAAATGCAGTGAGGGTCGAGCTATTTTGTTTGCAGAATGTGTAAAAAGGGAGGGACTTCGGATGTTAATATAAATGCATATATAGAGGTACCAGATATGTTTTGCACTGCGCTGTCGTCTGTGAACAATTAACGGAAAAAAGATTATGTCTAGTTTCCGATTGAGGTCACCGCAAACAACAGCAGTGACATCTGATGGAAAATGATTGCAGAAGCTTGACAAAATGATTAATTGTGGAGCGAAGATCCGGAAGATCCGGAACATCGGAAAAAGCGAATTATTCACAAAAATGAACGTGGAGCAATACTGTTTTTAATGCTTTTAGTTGTCAGACTAAATCCAGACTTGTCCTCCGGAAGATCCGGGATAACCGTGAAAGTGGTCAATTCGTCAAACTGAACATAGAAAACCGTGTTTTTTTTTAGAAAGTGCTTCTGGGCATCGGGATTTGTGGATAGAATACGAACCCTGGAGGCCACAGGGTAGTGGCCGTAATGGTCATCCGGAAGGTCCGGAGCAACCGTAAAGGTGCTAAATTCATGAAACTGAACATGGAGAACTGTGGGTTTTTTTTTGGAAATGCTTGTAGGTGTTTTATCAGACCCAATCCGAACTTTTTGATGAAATATGAACCCTAGGAATAACAAAGTGGTCCTCCGGACGATCAGGAACATCCGTAAAAGTGGTCAATTCATGAAACTGAACATGGAGAAGGGTGGTTTTTTTTAAACGCTTGTAGGTGCTTTATCGGACCAAATCCAGACTTGTGACCGAATCACAAACCCTGGAGCCAACAGAGGGGTCCTCCGGAAGATCCGGAATAACCGTGGAAGTGGTAAATTCCTAAAATTTAAACACAGACCACCGTGTTTTATAGAAAATACTTGTAAGTGTTTGATCAGGCCAAATCCGGACTTGGGGATGGAATACGAACCCTGGAGGCCACAGGATAGTAGCCATAGTGGTCTTCCGGAACAACCGTAAAATTGGTAAATTCACGAATCTGAGCATGAAGATTTCCGGAGCTTGCCCTTCATAATCGCCCAGAATTTTTAAGTTTTGGCGAGTCTGGCAGATTTGCCTCATTCGGCACAAAAACAACATCGTTAGCTTCGTACCACTCCATCACCGGTTTCGCGTAATGAAACGATTCCAGATCCGGCCAATGAAAAAGGTATCACCTTCGTGAAACCGGAGAAAGGACAGCAGGCGCTTCTGGAGGCATTCTTCATTATATACAAAATTGCCAGGATGTACTTAGTACACATTAAGTACTTCCTAGCAAATTTGACGACCTTCTTCTTCCGGAATTTCCCCGGAACATCCAGGTGGGACTTGCCCACAAAAAACTCCAGACCGGGGATATGCTTGGTATCCGCTTTAATGTACATACGTCTCGTCGTCCATTACGATGCATTTTGGCTGCACCCACCACTCACGGTACATCTTCCTGGCGCGAGATTTGGCCAACGTATTCTGTTTATCGGTTCGGTTAGGCGCCTTCCTTACCTTAAAGTCATGAAATCCGGCCCGAATCTGGTCAGCTGGACGAACCATACGGAAGAATTGACCTTCTTGGCCACGTCCCGAATCGAAAGGTTTGGATTGCGCTTGAAGTAATCCCTCACCTTCCTTGCGTTCACGGGGTCGGTCGGCTTCCCTTTTCTTTTGCTGCCAGCTCGCCGCTGGGTCGTCTGGGTCTCCTTGAATGATTTTACCACACGGGACACGGTCGAATAGTCAATTCCAAACTGTTTCGCGATCCACCTGTGGGACAGGCCTGGATTTTCCACGACCGCTCCCATAATTTTTTGTCGTGGCACTTCTAGCTTGGAAGCCATCTCGATAACCACTTTACAGATTGTGACGACATTTTGCATAAGTCAACATTACACTTTAAACTAGTTTTAATCAAAATGTCATCAATTTTTACCCATGCAATAACAAGTTATACACAAAAGAAAGTGTATAATCATTAGTTCTAATTCAGACAAGATCTAGGACAAGATACATTTTTGTTCTAGTTCAAGAGAGTGTAATTTGGATTTTTGAGTTTCTTTATGTCATCCAAAAAATGCTGGTGGCAACGGTAGTACCAACAATCAATACGAAACTAACGATTTTAAATTGGCTCACTACTTGACTAGCCTATTGGTCCCAAGCAAACGATTAACGTACCCTATTCTAGTCGAAATTCTAGTACTACGCAATGTTTGTTTTGATTCGCTATGAAAGTTTGACAGATAAAATGAGGGGTTATTGGTTTTTCCTATGTTTCGAGGGGTGAATCGATTAGCTTGGGACCGAAGAGAGTACCAGAGCTGAGCCAAAAAGTTGAGCACGTTTCTGTGGGACCTTCTAGTCTTAGAGTTACCTCTATGGTAGTACTGTAACCTACTTAATTTTAACGTCTGGAGTTCGATTGACGATACCAAAACAAAATTCTAGAATGTTGACGGCTCCGATAGCTCTGCCGACATGAAATTGGGGTTTCACCAACCTTTATGGCTTCATAGGGATGACGCATTCATAATCAGGCTTCTCCTCTGCAGTTTTAGTATGGTCTTATAAAGGGCGAACACGAAATTATTGCGACACATTGAACAGGGCATAACTTTTTTACCATTGGGTAAAAATCAACCAAATTTTGCACACTTTCTCATTGCTGTGTATTGTGTACATGCTGTCAAACTCGAAGTCGTGTTTTTCGATTCAACGAAAATGGAGGTGAACCAACGCGAGTTGAGAGAACAAATTCTTTCCAAACACCTGGAATTTCCTGACCTGTCGCACCGGCAGTTGCGAAAAATGTTGAACATTCACCATTCAACCGTCTCCAGAGTGTTGAAGCGGTTCCAGGAGCGGTTGACGTTGGACCACGGCAAAGTAGCTGGAAGAAAACCGGGACCGGAGAACAAAAAGACGGAGGGAAAGGTGAAGCGGATGATTAAAGCAAATCTCAACGTCTCAAGCCGTGATTTGGCTAAAAAGATCGGCATGTCGCAGAGCTACGTCCAGAATGCAAAGAAGAGAGCTGGACTACATACGTACAAGGTACAGAACTTCCCCAACCGCGATGAGCAGCAACAATCGACGGCTAAAACTCGGGCACGGAAGCTCTACGAGAAGATGCTGACAAAATATGGCTGCTGTGTGATGGACGACGAAACGTATATAAAAGCCGATTTTAAGCAAATTCCGGGGTTGGAGTTTTTCACCGGCAAGAGCAAGTTCGATGTGGACGACAAATTTAAGAAGAAGAATATGTCGAAGTTCGCCTCCAAATATCTCATTTGGCAGGCCATCTGCTCTTGCGGACAGAGGAGTGAGCCTTTCGTGACAAAGGGCATAGTAAATGGCGAGATCTACAAATCTGAGTGCCTCGAGAAGCGCTTTTTGGCATCATGCCACTATTCTAAAAGTGTCCTGGAGTGGTATGTGGCCAATTCTGTCTAATTTGTTCCAAAGGACATGAATCCACCAAACTGTCCGGAGCTGCGCCCGGTGGAGCAGTACTGGGTAATAATGAAGCGGGAACTTCGGAAGAGCAAGAAGACAGTCAAAGACGAGAAGGACATGTTAAGAAAATGGAAAAAATACTGAGAAACTGTACCGGATGACACTGTAAAGACTTTGATGGAGGGCATCAAGCGAAAATGCGTTCAATTTTACACTCAAGGCTCCATCGATTAACTTTTCTTTTGATTTTTGAAGTAAATATATGTATAAAACTACCCTAAAATTTTGGTTTGATTCTAAAAATTATAAGAAAATTGGCATGACATTTTCGGTGTTGCAATAATTTCGTGTTCGCCCTTTAATTATACCGTTTGATAGGGTTCCGGGGCCTTTCTCGTTTATTGCACTAAGCACACGTGTCGTACGGTTAAATAAACAGTACGCGAAACAAATTTACTAACGATTAGAATAACTTTTATTTACTACTACTTAACTCTAGTCATAAGTGTAAACAACTGCGTATGGTTCCCCCGATCGAACCGTTTTCACCGGCGAATCGACAGCCACTAGCTACATCTCCCCGCGACGATCAGGTTGAGCTGACGTGCGATGAATTTGAGGTTCACTAGTTCCATCCCGCTCCAACAGATCGATTTCTCGGCCACGATCTCGATTAGAGATAACGGCCGATTATCCTCTCCTGCAGGCCGATCGCAACTCACCATCACATAGCCAATGTGTAAACAACGAACTCTTGCCTATCTGTTCTGGATATAGTGTAGTTGTTGTCAACGACACAAGAAATAATGGAATGGATGATGACCATTCCAGGATTGTAGTGCGAGGGGTTCAAGGTGATTTCCAACAAATGTCTTAAAGAAATCCATCTCTCCTTCATCTCACGTTCAAATCACATGCATTTCCTGACATTGATTTCCCCTTAGAACATTACGGACTTAATGCATGGCTCTATAAATATTTTCGATTTTCTATCTTCCTATGCTCAAATTGACTTCCCAGCTGCGGTTTATAAACTGCCAACCATGAGTTCACCGAGCTGCCAAATATAGACCAAGTATTAATAAATTTACCCCATCACATGTTAATATATTCTGCACATTTTTAGCTTTCAATCATATCTGCCTGAGCGCACATGTCTGTAACCCATGATCGGCTGCTAGGCTTACAATCCACATCAACCGAAAGACCATCAACGTCATGAAAACTTTCCGAAACATGACTATCTAACATCTTCATGCAGTAGGTTCTGTCCCCATCATCCGTTCGTCCGTGTCTTCGTCGTCGTGGCGGTGTCATGAAAGCTGTCCGTAAATATTGGTTTAGGTGGCTCCACATGACGTAACATCTTAAAGTTGGCCACTCTGTCGGTTAGAATTTCTTTCGCGAGATACCGTTCACCGATACCTTGCGCACACGCACTCGGCACGACCACGGGACCTTTCCGGTTCCCATGCACGACACACGACCGGCGACGGGCCCAACCTTAGAAGGAATCGAAACATCTGGTTTCAGGCCTGGGTGATGGCAGGGGGCGGTGGCCGGTAAGGTACATAAATCTAATGAAATTGGTAGGTACGTATACTGTGCGTGCCTTTGTATCAGCGGTAGGGCAGTAATAATGGCGGTGTGTTATCTGAGAAATGTGAATATGGATGGTATATGGTAACGGCAGCAGTGGCACGGGAATTTGTGCCGGCACGAGGCGCTGATAAAGTGTGGGAATTGATGGCACCGGCTGGGCCTTGTGGGAGGCATTTCCAGGCGCAGGTATGCGGCTTAATTCTTGGAATTGTTTCTTTTGTTTTGACGTTGCTAGGTTCGGGCCCTAGCAGCAAGTGGGCTTATTTATGAGGAAGGTGTTCCGGTGGATTTTGTTAATTTGTGGCCATGATTAGCTCCAGACAAAGTATCGAGTTAAATGTTTTGTTTTCGTTTTCTGAGCTGCTGTTAGATGACAATGAACTAGTTATAGCTTCTAAATGTTTATAAATGTGAAATTAGCATCGCTATTTACACGACATGCTCATACAATGGACTCTCTGTAACTTGATATTGAAGGGACCATCGAGTTATAGAATAACAATCCCATACACAATCGCTATCACAGTAGCCATGAAATTCATGTTTATTATCGTTGTAGTGCTCGATATCGAGTTGTGGATACAGTGGTGACCCGATTTTGTCTACCCCCGATTTTGTCCACCCCCGATTTTGTCAGCCTATATGATTCAATTAGTTTTGGTTGAGGTGGACTGTTTTGTACAGTCGTATTCGTATTTTATTGATTGTTGAGCTCAATAATGACATTTTTCGAGAATTAAATGTGCAGTGGTATCAAGATCAAAGCAGGGGGGAGGGGGGTTGAGGGGCTAGTTGAAAATTATGTACGTTATGTATGTTTTTTTTTAACGGAAGGCTTCAAAAACCCGGCCTGTCACTGTGTTGCGTGTTTGTCCGGACAGAGGGGTGACGTTGTGTGTCCAAAGCGATGCAGGTACTTCCTGGAGCAGCCATGACCAGACAGGAACTGCGTCAAATGGAAGTTGACTTCTCCATGCTTCCTGTTCACCCTGGTCGAAAGAATCGGTATTAGCCTGTGTGTCCATCTACCGTTCTCCGCTGCGTCCCTCTCCTGTTGCCACTTAGCCATCGACTCCGTTCTCACCAATGTCCGTACTCCTCTGGTATCTCTTCGCATGCATATAGCATTCGGTGTCCTCCGCCAAGGTGAAGACGATGGGTAGCATACCGGCGATAACGCATACTGCTTCCGTCGAAATTGTTCTGTACGCACTCGCGACTCGCATGGCCATGAGGCTGAACGTACTGTTCAATTTTCTTTGGTTCTTCTTCGTTTTCAGCGCTGCATTCCAGGCTGGACCTCCATACTTCAGTATCGATGACGATACACTAGCCAGAAGACGCCTCTTGCTGCTGCTTGATCCAGAGTTGTTCGGTATGATTCTAGCTTCTCACATGCGTAGTGGACGTGGCTATTGAAGCTTAGTCGGTCATCGAGTATCACTCCAAGAAACATCAGCACGCGCTTTGATGCTATGGCGTTCTCCCCGACGGTAATTTCTGCTCGCTGAACAGCTTTACAGTTACTGACCAATAGCACTTCCGTTTTGTGGTGGGCTATCTGCAGCTTCCCTCCTTGCATCCAGTTGGAAACCGTGTCGATCGCCTCGGTTTCCAGCATTTCCACCTTTTCCAACGTCTCGTCTACTACCGCCAACACGACGTCGTCCGCAAATCCTACGATATCGACTCCTTTGGGCAGCTTCAGCGTTAGCACGCCGTTGTACATCGCGTTGGGCCGAAGATGGAGCCTTGTGGCACACCCGCCGTGATCCGGATTGATTTCTCTCCCATGTCCGTCTCGTAGACTAGAACCCGGTTCTGGAAGTAACTCCTTATAATGCTACACAGCTAATCAGGAACCCTCATTCCATGCAGTGCTTCGGCGATTTCCTCCCAGCTGGCGCTGTTGAATGCCTTCTTCACGTCGATCGTTATCACGGCGCAATATCGATCTCCTCTCAGTTTCTGATTAGACGCTTTCTCGGCACTCTCGACCACTGTCCGAATTGCATCCACCGTTGATCTCCCTTTCCGGAATCCGAACTGCCTCACCGACAATCCATGCTCACTCTCCGTGCATTTCGTTAGCCTGTTGAGAATGATCTTCTCCAATAGCTTTCAGACTGTATCCAGCAAGCATATAGGCCTATACGATGCTGGATCCTCCGGCGGTTTTCCGGGTTTTGGCAACAGCACTAGCTTCTGTATCTTCCATCGGTCCGGGAAGTGACCTTCATCCAGACACTTCTGCAGCACTATCCTGAACATGTCCGGGAACGCCTGGATCGGGGAGTTTCTCGTTGGAGACTTGTCTACCTTCGGTGTTGTCTGCCTCTGCCTCGCCGTACGGTGTAGGTGGCCAGGTCATTTGATCGTGCTTCGGGAAAGTCCCTCCACGATGACGTTCAACGTTCTATATGGCCAGGTTCTCAAGATACAGTTTATATAGGAAGTTCACATGCACACTAGCGCTGCGTAGTGACAGAGTTCTGAACTAATATGAACACCATACAAAAGGACATGATCACCTGAACAACTTTGCTGAAGACAGCAACGTTCTATATGGCCAGGTTCTCGAGATACAGTTTAGTAGAAAGTTCACATGCACACTAGCGCTACGTAGTGAGAGAGTTCGTAACTAATATGGTCACCATCCGAAAGGACTTGGTCACTTGAACAACTTTGCTCAAGACAGTAACTTTCTATATGTCCAGGTTCACGAAATATTCTATGTTGGACCTATGATCCATATATTATAGCACCCGTCATAAGTAACATAAAAGTGAAGCGCCTCTAGCGGCGTAGTTCCCAATTAAACCTGAATCCAATGACACAGGTTTGTTGGTCTATCCTAGTACAACAACTATGTCGAAGACAGTATAGCTCTATATATTGAAACAAATGAGATAATCCACCACAGCCCCTATTAGTGAAAATCCCATAAGCTGTGGGTATCCATATTCGCGGTTCCTTATTCACGCCCCTATTACCCCGGCAATAAGGATTCCTGACTGTATGCATTAAGTGGCCATTCAGTTCTTACCTAAGTCCATTTAGCCTCCCGCCTCCCCTCCACACCATCAATGTAAGAATGTCTTTCCTCATATGACACTTACGAAAAGTTTGAAATTCCAGCTCCCCCCGCCCCCCTAAATGGGCTCGTATATATTGATTGATTCCTAAAACATAAATCTTGCATTATCAAACAGCATTTAAAGATATTATGTTAAAAAAATTAAGCGAAAAAAATGTCCCGATTTTGTCAGTGTCCCGTTTTTGTCAGCCCTAAATTCATCAGGGGGCTGACAAAATCGGGACATTTCTGTAGTTGACTGTATTTGGAGAATTATAATGAATTTAATGTTGGTCCAGGGATCGAAGTAGGCCGTGCTGAAAATCTAACGTATTTGAGGTTATGAGATGTATAACATAATATTGTTTTCGAATACGCATGGATTTAAAACCCAATATATTTTAAGCATCGCACCATTTTTGAGTATTTTGCATAATCTACCATTGGATTATTTTTAACTCTTGGTAGAAATCAAGTTCGATGATTATTGGAATAAATTGATTCCAGAAAGTTAAGCTATTTCAAGTGGGGAGAAGGTTAATAAATTTTCTAAATTTAATTTCATCTATTGCATAACTAATGTCGTGTAGGAACTGGAAATCCATGCTTGATGCTATTTTTAATTTCAAGATGGCGGCATCGGGTTCATGAAAAACTGAAAAATACTATCAATACTCCACAATATTGGTATTTTTGGAATTGAGGAGACGTGTAAGGACCGGAAATCCATGCCTGACGCCATTTTGAAATCCAAAATGACAGCCTGTAGACTTGAAGACATACTTCAAGTCTCCGCGTACATCGTACGGGTTAGGCAAAAGATGTACGTTTGACTTTATACTATCGCATTAATGGCCCTTCGCTCAATTTCAACTTCTATTCAATTTTCATACTGCCGTACTCTAACGGAACTATCCACCTGCCCTCTTCTAAAGATCATTCTCTAGCTAATAAATTATCACACTAAAGCTTCATGTTAGCATTTCCAACCAACTCTGGAAAATGCTGTCAATACCCCACAATAAGGGTATTTTTGGAATCAGGGTGACGAGTAGGAACTGGAAATCGATGTCTGACGCCATTTTAAAATCCAAGATGGTGGTATCCGGGTACAGAAAATCTGCGCGTTTTAAGGTCCAATGCAGTTTTATATGCGATGCGTACTCCATAATTTAGACCTTCATTTAGTCACACTACGGTTGTTGTAACTCACTGAGAAACAAATGGTTGCTTGAGTTTCTTGCTACCACGATTTGGATCACGTTAGTGCCATTTTAACATTGTATTTGTTGCGCCAAGTGAAAAGTATTTATTTCTGCACATTTGTAGAGTTATTTCCGAACGTTTGGTGTATTTGGATTTTAATTTCATCTCTAAATGACAAAGCTATAACCATTCAAAACCTAACATATTTACGTGACGGTCGCAATTTTAGATTTTCGATTTACCCCCTGTGCCTTGCCGTAAGACGTAGTCTACGTCAAAGAAATTGCAAATAGTTTGCTTAAATTTTACGACAACAGCACTGGTTTCAATTATTATTCACATTCAGTAAACATCTTTTTAAATATATTGAATATACTACAGTTTGAGTTTGAAAATCAAATACGAAAATGCTTCCAACGAAAAATGCATTTCCAATCTGCTTTCGATAAAAATATTCACTCTCTGGCAAACTTTTCCCCTCAATTGCAATTCTACCTGATTTAATTCTATTCTTTCGAATTCGATCGCACAGAATCAAACTTTACCCACTCTCTAAACTTTTCGATTGCATCAGCAATCCCCAATAAGAGCCTATCAAATAAGCGAATGAGGAAAATTACGGAAAAACTACAATCTCGTCCTGCCAGGCCCCGAATCGATAAAGTCGTTGCCCGACCGGGTCGCATTGCTGTGTTGCACACGGGTCATGCCTTTACCTCTCACTCTCTCGCTCCGCAGTTGTACACGTCTGATTTGAGGCGGAGGTATGTGAGGGTATGCGCTGAACAACCGTCATCGCCGTCGCCGGAACAGTTGCTGGTGCATAACCAAACCGTCGTCGTCCGTGCGGTGGCACCGGTGTGTCTGGCCAAGTTTTGAAGCCATTATCGTCAAAGCAGAAACAGAATAGCAATTCATTATAACCCACCATAGGAAAAAAAAGTGCCACTTCTGATGTTGCAACACTGCACTAGGTTGCATAGCTGATAGCAGAGAAAAAAGCTGCTCTCCGGTGGTGTTTCTGCCTCTGTTTATACAAACGATGCAATATAATTATTTATGTCGGAAAAAGAAGGGAAACATGGAAACGAGAAAATGAAACGCCTCTGGCTCAAGTGTCACCCGACGCCGATGACGACGACTACGGGAGCGACAACGAAGGTGCGCCGCCGCGAAGGATATTGTAAGAGGCCACGATCAAGGAGCAACTTTCCCGGATTAATCCCAAAGACAGATGCAGAAATTTCAATTTATAAAATTGAATCACTTTAACAAACTGCTTGCACCGGCGGCGGGGAATTGTGCTCAGCTGGAATGTGCTCTCGAACTACTGCTAGCAATTTCTTATGTAGCTGGATTCAACGGAGAAAACAAATATGAGGAAATGATTACGAAGCGAAATGAGGCTATAATTAAAAGTGCTGCATGAAACTATGTGGCAGAATCTTCACATTTTCCGGAAACGAGTGGAAGTTTTTTAAATTCACAGTCCAGGACACCGTACGTATGGTTTCGTTACATCGACTTCTCCCAGAAAAAAAACCTCAATTTGAAAAGGAATTTCTGTGCACACGTCCTATGTACTTACATATGTTCGCTACTGTCTCAGCTGGCATGGCGGAAACAAGCCTCATATAACCCGTTAGAACAGTGCGGGATCCACCAGCCGCTCTCGTCGACGTCGAATGACAGTTGCTTAAACAGATATGCCCTGCGGCTTTAGTCGAAAAAATAAGAGAATAAAAAAAATCCGCTTCTGGGAATGCGCTTCACGACGGGAGCAGCAGCGAGGAAAAAGTGAGATTTTCCACTCTCGGCACTAATGGAAAAGTATTCTGCTGACACAATACGTTCCGCATACGAGCGGGAGGTTCCGGTGTGAGGAGAATAAAGACTTTTTTTTTTTCTATTTATTCTTAAATCCACGGGAAGCGAGGCGAGGAAGGTGCCGATGTGGCAGGGGAAGGAAAGATTATTAATGCCAGTATGTGGTTTCCTGGTTGGGAAGAGTGAATTTTCAGAGCATTTTAATCCTGACAGATGCGTAAAGAACGGGTCATTAGTATTAAGCGTTTCCAGAGATGCAGATGAATTTTGGAGTATGTAGATGTTTTCATACGTCATCATTAGGCATACAGACGTTATAAAAACATTTGAAAATCGAGTTACGGTTAAAACTAGTAATTCCCAATACGGTGTAAGGCGATTGGGCTACATACAGTAGCAAAGCTGAGCTTTAATAAAAGGATTATGGGGCTTTGCTTAGCTCAGTCCAGGGCTGGCAAATGTCATTTTCAATGAAAAATCTCACGCGATATTTACAGAGATACTCCTGTCACTATCATCAGATGATAGAGATTTTCTTCAAAATCTCATCGAATTTTTCGTCATGACAAAACGTGACAGTGTTGTGATTATCGTAATTACTAGCTCATTTATTACTTTTAAAGTTACTTGTACCGAAAAAATCGTAATAATATATTCACTCTACCGATAACATATGGTTACATGCTTGAGTTAATCTAAATCAGTTAGAAATGTAGATGTAAAAACCGTAATAGAATTATTCTCATGAATGCTTGATCATTGGAAAATTACAAGAAAACGAATGATAGGTAGTTTCGTCTCGTGATAGTGAGAGGACCTGTTTTCTCATTCTCACATGACGGCGGTGATATTTACCAGTTCTGGCTCAGTCAGTAAAGGCGCAGCTACGAAGCAAGATCATGCTGGAGGTGGCTGCGTTCAATTCCCGGTCCGGTCTAGGCATTTTTTGGATTGGAAAATTTCTCGACTTCCTTGGCAATTGAGTATGATTGTACTTGCCCCACTAATGCAATAATAGCACGGGCATTGAAAGCTCTTAATTAATAACTTTGAAGTTGCATCTAGAACACTAAGTTGAGAGAGCACGCAATAATTACCACGCTAAAACGAAAATGTTACTGTAATGCGGCATGCATTGGTTGCCAAGTTACATACACTGAGGAAAATAGACCTAATTATTTTATAAGGCTCGACTTATGAACAACATATATGCATTTTAAAAGCGTTATGAATGATTTTCGGGTAACATGAGGCAGCTCTTCTACACCTTTATCCATTTCATTTTTCCTAGCGTTGAAAGATGAGTGGTCAACACACAGGCCCCTTAATCTCAACGTCCATTTTCCGGTTCCAGTCTGCTCGGATTTATTATATTTTTGTCAACATTATTTTTCATAAGGTAAATTACGTTCTTTTGCTTGCGTGTATTCGTCATAAGAACAAAATTTCAGAGTAACAACTTTTGCGCACGAATTTGACAGGTCAAGATATTCGTTATTTTTTGGTCACTGTTGTGTGGCAGCTCAGTTACAGTTCAACCAAATGATAACATTAGATCGGCACAAAAAGGTTACACTGTGTCATAATTGGAACCAGATAAGTCGCATTTTATCTCAACATCGTGACAATCTGACTATGAAGTTATCAATGAGCATTGTGTGACATTAAGGGGTTACGTCTACCTGCAAGACCGAAAAAAAAAAACGAAAGTTTGGATTTTTTCTTTCTTGAAAACGACGCAACATATCGAAAATCGGTTTTCTGCCGTTTATTGAACACACATTAAATGGTACATTTATCAGTCGATGCTGTAAAACGAGGTCCTGGTGCCCCGCACGGCTGCTCTCCGTGTACGATGTTCTAAAAATCGCTTTTTGCGGTGCCAACTGCGGTTTGTGATGTAATCATCTGAAATAAAAAAAAGACCATGCCAAATCGTTAAGCATGTGTTAAACTAGTCCTTGATCGTTCGGTTTTTTTATTTTTTTTTTTTTGACAAAATGGCGGCCTTGCAAAGTTGAAGTGCCGATTTTTGATCCTTAAAATTTGTCTTTGATCGGCTGTAAAAAATCGAAATTAAATGATAGACGAAATCCGAACGATCGTGGACTGCACAAAATAGTACTGAACAGAAATCAAAACGAATCGGACGAATCGAATGTATACATTTCGAGACATTTTTGGCACCGGTTTTAAAAATATGATTCCGAGATAATAGCGTTTAAAGTTTCAAGTTGGGTTTAGTCCACTATAAGTGAATGTTTTTGTACGTCGCATAACTTTCACAATTTTCATCGGATCAACTTGATCTTTTGAGGAAATATTCTTGACTTTATATACTTTCGATTAGGACAATAAAAGTTGGAGGGTGGTGTACAAGACACGACCGCATTGTTGACGTGGGACTACGAAATTTTTGTTCGATTTTCTAGTCTGTACTCTCTGTACTCTGTATTAACGGTTCGGACGTTTTCGAAGATGTCGCGCAGCAGGAGAATGCATACGATGAGGGTTTCTCAGTTTATGCAAGTGAAACGGAAAAAATTTAACCCGCCGATAAGACTACAAATACAACATAATTTATTTCCCAAAAAAATTATTTGATTTTTGTATCATTTTGATGTATTTAGTGACAAATTGAATGGGTGAATCATGGGTTGCTCTAAATCAATTCTATTCTTACTCTTTTCTGATGTGAACATGGTGGCCCTGAAAAGGGCCGTTTTGTTACGTAGGTGATAAGTTTTAACCTCTGAAACCGTACAGAGTGCGTCCCTGTCGCTTCAGAGTGTAGACGACATCCATGGCTGTGACGGTTTTGCGCTTGGCGTGTTCAGACGGCATCACGGATCATATTTTTGAGGAACACCTTCAGCACACCTCGGGTTTCCTCGTAGATCAGACCGGAGACAGGCTTGACACCACCACGTCGAGCCAGACGACGGGAAGTTCTGAGGCATAACATCTCTGATCACGGGGAAGTAAAGCCGTTGGTTCCCGGTTCTTGAGTTGATGGGTGGATAGGTAGGGTCCAGGTGTGGGTAGCATTGGTGTTCAGCACGGAAAGCAAATCCAAGAAAAAAAACGGAGAGCATTTTGTGTGGTCGTTGGGGGTGTGTGGTTCTGCATTGGCAACAAAATGTTCCGCAATTGCATCCACCCTATTCTTACACGTCCAAAGATCGGAGGCGAATGTCACTTCGACTTGTTTCATATAGGAACCATTCTCTGATGACTGTGTTGGGGAAGCAGCACATGCATGTACGACGTACATTGTACGTAATTGGTGGATTTGTTAATTATTTCGAAACTTTTGGACAATGCTTGACATTTACCACTTTTTCAATAGTTTCGATTAGAAAATCAACAGTCGAAAGCATTGTTATCGATGCGTAGAAATGTTGCTGATCGATTGGGGATGAAATTATTAAAATTGGTCCAGGGGCAGCTAAGTTATTAACGTTCAAAATCTTTCATAATTTCATTTTTCGGTTTTCATAACACTCCCATGACGTAGTCCTACGTAAAAAAAAAATCGATTTTTTTTTTAAGTTTACAGGTAGGCGTAACCCCTTAATGTGTCCTGTTACTTAGAAGGTCATGACGTAAGTTCATGTTGCCTTGATAGGGGAAATTGCTCTCATGTTGGCTTATGGATCTAACATTGGGCCCATCGCTAAAAATCTGCTATTTATCAATTTTATCTAGATGAACGCGTCATTGGGACGGCACTAATGGATATTTTTGGTCGCTATTGAAAATTAGTCCATTGCTGAATTTATGTATGGGCCCAAATCAGGAGCATTTAGGCCGAAATTACATCCATTTCCCCTGCATATATTTCATGGTTAATTTTATGTTATCATTGTGTGACATGATTCTCTGTATCTCTTCTAAAAAGGTGTTGCATGTTCTACTTGGGAAGCTAATATCCGATAGGTAATAAGCTTGAAATGCGAATATGAAGAATAAGAAGAAGATGGCAATTTTTCGAAGGCCATTAGGTTGAACGCTGTTGTGCTGAAATTCGGTAATTCGGTCGTGTTTTGGCATATGATAGATTGTCCAACATTCTGGACTTCAGGGAGATCTTAGATCAATGTCTCTGACACAATAAATTGTCAAGATTCTGAAGCATGAGAAGTATTCATTAAATCAAGTAATTTTCAATTATGGAAATATTCTAGATACCAGACATTGATAATTTTCGTGATATTGTATATATGTATGTAAAGGAAACCACTCATTGTTGCAGGCAGCGGACTGTCCACCTCGTACGACTTGATCAAGTACAACACCTGTTTGTAATCAACTTACCATTGTATGAAGGGCCAAAAACGGAGGACGAACCTGTAAGCAGAGACACTTACGCTTAGCCCAAGGGATCAAAGAGAATCTCCTTCCAACAATAAAATCCTACAACTCGGTAAAGTACAAACCATCGCACGAGGGGACGTCCCAATGAGTGGGGAAGAAGAGCCCGCCTTCAATTCACGATCTGTTAACGACAGGAAGTTGGCAATTCCACTATCCCCATGTAAATCGCTTCAATCGGGTGCCCTGGTTGGACCGTCCCATACCCAGCATATAATTAGTCATATAATAATGGAATGAATTTAAAGAGAACAATAAAGGAAAGATCTCACCCGATATGTTGCAAAGGAATCCATGATTTCACGGCGATTTCGAAGAGCTCCCTCAGAGTTGAAAAAATCATGAAAAAATCACCAGCATTCACTATGAAATGAATTTTTCATCCATAGTGAACTTTAATGAATTTCAGTGATTTTTTCAGCCCTGGCTCCCATAGAGGAAGATTTATATCCTTCTACAGTTAAACAAAAACATGATGAAAGCGTGACGTCCGAACATGGTGAACCGGCTTCCCAGGAGGCAATGCAATTCGCAGGCACACTTACAACCGCTGCATACAAAAAGACTCAGCCGTTCAAAGGAACGGATCCAATAAACGTCACTCTCGCGAAAGCGTCATCGTTGAACGCCACAAAAAAAAACAGGAATCGGTGGGCAATTTTGTGATACGCAATTTTCACTGAAAATCAACCGGGAATCCACGAATTTCACCACACCTAACTGCAAAACACGTTCAAAAGCACTTTTGGAACACTTTCAATCGAAAACACTTAATTTTTCTCAAATATAGTTGCAAACGAACCAACATCATAAACAAATATTAAAATTATCACTCGCGATGCCACAAATTGCTGATTTGGGAGAAAAATCAAACAACGGAGATAGCGCCAAATCTTCTGATGCTTGCAAACACGATGAATCATGTTTTCTTTCTAGATTCTAAAACTTCTCGGAAAGCGAGAAAACCACCGTATAACCGTCCGGGAGGCAGAGTGCCAGTGCTGATCAG
The DNA here is from genome assembly GCF_037179485.1 of Ochlerotatus camptorhynchus. Taxonomy (NCBI): domain Eukaryota; kingdom Metazoa; phylum Arthropoda; class Insecta; order Diptera; family Culicidae; genus Ochlerotatus; species Ochlerotatus camptorhynchus. Next base: position 2,561,824 of record NW_027040918.1, on the reverse strand, counting down.
GCAAATGCAGCCGAAAACTATGAAAACGAACGCACTCACAAAACAGAGAGCAAACTTTAAACAGCACCGTATCCGAAGGGGTTCGAAACTACACTGATTGATAATTTTCATGATATTATAATGAAACCAATTTTCGAACCTCCATGGTATTCCAAATTATTAAGATCTTAAACTAAAACAAATATGCGGTATCCGGTATGTACGTGGAACTTAATAAAAAAAAACGTGCTCCTTAATCAAATATGTCCAGTAGCGCGACTTTGAACGGATTTTTAAGATTCTGGAACTAAAATAAGATTTTTCAAAACCGATTTATTCTGCTTTGAAATATGACAATATGTTCTCTATAGTATTCTCTTTCAATTGGATGAAAATGCGAACTTTTGATCTGACGCTGCCCATGAGCTTCAGCACAGATTCCTTGGCGATAATTTTGGCCACTTTTGTCCAGTCTTTTTCAAATTCTTCGATTGAATTCGCTGCCATAAAGTGTTTCCGTAGATATCCCTTAGCCGGACCTCCGAACTCCATTATGCGATGCCTCAAATCACATGAGAATTCATCTACTTCCTCTATGCTCTGTTTAAGAAAGTTGTGACTAGGAAAGTAAACAGAAAATCATGTTGTTGCGCGCGAGGAAAATTATAAACAAACCAAAGCAAACCTGACGGCCAATGCAGGAAACAATTAGGTCCAACTAGGATACAAATATAAGTTAGGAATTTAGTGAAATATTTAAACTTTTGAATAAAATTAATGCAATAATAGTCTGCTAGCATGAAGTTTACATCTTTTGGTAGTACTTTACGACACAAAAACTTTAAAAATGTAAGTAAACATTCCTCTCGTGGACGTTCTAAATTGAGCCATGTTGATGAGAATACTAATTAAAAGTGAAGTTAATTTTGTATAAATGAACCCAAGTCTCCTTCGATCTCATCGCTGGTTGTCAAGGTGATCCGTTATCCTTAATCCATGATTATGACGGCTGGGTTTGGGGAAAACGTTTATTTCATGGAAAAGTGATAAAATTATCCTTTCTACATATTTAAAAAAAAAACTATGGAACATTGGAAAAGTATTTATTTTAGAAAATGCGTAAAGTAATATCCTATCGACTGGCGTATTTGGATTTTTGTTTCATCTATAAATGACAAAGTTATAAGCGTTCAAAATCTAACACTACTTCACCACACATATTGTTTTGATTTGCACCCCAGTATAGTCGACAAAGACGTAGTTCTACGTCAAAATGTGCTCCTTTATCAAATATGTGCGCTACTGGACTTCTAACGGATTTTTTTAAGATGCTGGAATCTGGCGCTGCCCATGAGCTTCAGCACAGATTCCTTGGCGATAATTTTGGCTACTTTTGTCCAGTGTTTTTAAAATTCTACGATTGAATTCGCTCGCTGGCCGTAGATATCCCTTCGGTGGATTCATCTCTTTGGCACGCTTTGCACATTGTTTGCTTTGTATCAAGCTACCGTGGCTTTCGAGTAGTGCATTGACACCAAATTGGACCAAAATAGAATTGGGCCATCATGTTGACAGATCATGGGCTGCAGACGCCGATTCAAACTCTACGTAAATTTCAGCGTTCATCGTTTCCTTCGTCACAAATGGCTTTGACAACTTGCCACGATCACATATCGCTTGCCAAACCATGGCCTTCTTACCAAATGTCATCTTCAACTTCCTGACCAACAACGCAGGGATCGACTAAAAATGAGTAGTGCAAAAACACTGGTGCTACCAACAATCAATACGAAACTATCGATTTTAAATTGTCTCACTACTTGACTAGTCTATTGGTCCCAAGCAAATAGATTAACGTACCCCATTCTAGACGAAATTCTAGAACTGCACTATGTTTGTTTTGAAAGGGGTTTCGTGGATTTTCCTATGTTTCGAGGGGTGCAACGATTATCTTGGGACCGAAGATAATACCAGAGCTGAGCCAAAAAGTTGAGCACGTTTCTTCGGGACCTTCTGGTCTTAGAGTAACCTCTATGGTGCTACTCTCAAATACGGGATTGCGTCCCTTATATTTGGAAGGAGAAAGAGACAAAGGAGAGAGAGATTTCATACCTAGGAGAGAGTAGTTGGATTGTACAGGTGCTTCTTCTTCTTCTTTCCTTTATTTAACGTCAGTCTATGTTCCGCAATCTAGTGCCAATCACCGACGGACATCGATTGCCATCCATTGACGGCAATCGAATGTGCAGGAAGGCTTCCACACCTGCGTAGGACACATGGGCCGGGACCAACTTCCCTTCCGAAGGAAGACGTGACCAGAGATTTTTATGCCACAGAAAAATCCCACCGACCTCGTCTGGGATTGAACCCAGACCCATTGGGGTGAGAAAGCAGTCACGCTTACCACTACACCACCAGCGCCGGCCACAGGTGCTACTTGCATATAGCACAATAGAGTAGTGCACGGAGTTATGACAGGCGTAACACTTTTATCGGTGAAGTCGTGGCATAGAGATTTATTGAAATGACTGCAGTCCACTAAATTTTTAAATATCAATCTTTAAACTAGGCTAGGCTATTTATCTGACCCCCGGCAGTTTGCTTCACACTGTTCACACTGCTGTTATTATGGAAGAACTCTCCTTACAATGTCGCATTTATGGTCATTGTAGACAGCTTTAGTCCGGGAGCTAGAAAGTGATAGCTCTATTGCAGATTCAGCAACCCATTTGAGAATGACTGGAGAGTCACGCCCATTCCGAAGTTACTTTCACTTACAATAAGCCCCGCATGTATGTTTTACACACACACGTCCAGTTTCAAAATTTTCTTTTGTATCGTGGTACGTATTTAGTTTATTTACTTATTATTATTATTTTTTTTCTTTTTTTATTGTTAAAGTATTAGGACTGATCTCACCATGTTAATTTGATCCTCCAATCCATGGGTTCCGTAGCTTTGTTTTTCTCAACGCTTTGCAACTCATTTCGTGTTTCACCTAGAAGTAATCCAAATAAATCATATGAGTAGTCTAACCGTTACATTATCTATTGTGTAGGTTTCGGTTTAATCGTGTGATTATTTTGAAAATATTTGTAAAAAAAATTATTAATTGTTTTTGTATTATATTTTTACTATTCTATACTGCAATACTATAATATTATATATTTCAAGAAGATTCATTGTTTATTTAACTATGAGTCTGCTGAAACCTTTTTTTTTCCGTTACCGCTCCGTATCAATTGCTTATGACCCTAATTAGAGTTAAACAGAATGAAAGTCAATGGTAGTATCCACACTTGACAGCACTTAGAGACAAACTGGCAGCACTTCCCTACCTCGCACACGAAAAATGGACCTAGTCAATACAACTTATTTATTGTTAATTAATCATGCTACCATGCTTCTCCATTAACTTTCCTTCAGATGTCACTGCTGTTCTTAATGGTAAAATATATCAGAAATTACGCATACCCTTAGTTCCATTAATTGTCAACAGAGGGCAGTGCTGTCAAAACATCTATGGGACCTCTTTATATGTAGTAGTAGTTTTGTAGTCTATGAGAGGGAAATCACAAATAGAGTGTCACCAAAATACATGGCATGTTGAGAGGTTGTGCTTGTGAGAGAGAACTTTCTCTCTCAAATTTGAAATTTTTGGCTCGCCGGGGACTGGAGTAAAGCGGATAAAACTGTATGGGGGAAAAGTAGTTCTAATTGAATTGTAGCTTGTATAACAATGATTTACAGAAAATAAGTGAACGACAAAGTCCATGAATGATTTATTTGATATATACATCTAAAGCGAATTATTTCCACTTCGCTCAATTTCTATATGGAGATTTTTATTGCTCGTAATAGTGCCATCTCTGTGGAAATGATTAATTTCCAGTCTGCTTTGATTTGTTCTTTAAAAAGCGGCTTTTTTCACTCTTCAGATGTCCAAAAGACCTTTTTGACGTTTAATCGTCTATCTAGCACACGGGGATGTATGGATGGTTTGTTTTCCCACTAATCTGTTTCCCTCTTGATCGTACTTCTTTGATTTAGACGGTGCAGTAGTGTGCGCCGATTAAACGTCAAAAAGCTCTATTGGAATCAGAGTGAGTGCTTATGAATGAAAGTTGAAACATTTCAAAATTACCAATGACACTTACCACAGCCTTTCACTGTGAACCCAAAACTCACCTTTCACGCTAAACATATATTGCCTAGAAATTAATGACAAAAATACTATCTAAAATTAACTAAAATCGTCCAGTGAGATTTGTATAATCTCGAACCTGCTTCACATAATATAATGTTAAAAATTCTCTAACAGAACTGTAAAAATACAGCCATCCCCGAGAAAATGTCACCCATATACTGCAAGAGCACGAGTGACATCCACCTAAACTCGATCAACCTCCCGCCCATTACGGCGCAAAACCACCCCCTATACAGCCCCGAGCAAATTGCACCCAAATTCGAGTTGAATCTTTTGTCCGTGCGTCTGATTTTATATTCATCACCATGCATTTATATTAATGTACTATCAAAAATCGAGTCAAAAATACGCTATCTGGCAGCTCATATTCGAAACTTTTCTGATGTAACTTCCTACCTCTTACGGGCATGCTGCTAAATCCCAAGTGGGGATAAGAAGAGAGTGGTGCGAAAAAGAAGTAATAGATTTAGTAGTAGAATAGCGAGTGGAGAGGATAATTGAAACAATACGCTATCGATGGTGTTTTTAAGAAGATTCATTGATCATTCAACTACCGGATTAATACACTTTCAATACCAGTAGCTTGCAACAGACTGGACTGGACAGTTAAATTGCATCACTTTCAAAAAGCTGTAACGCTTTGCCCTTTGGGTAAATTTTAATGACATTTTGAGTGAGATGGCCTCAGCGTGTATTGTTTACACTGCGTGAGTTTCATTGTGAAATTTCTAGTGGTTTTGAAAATGGAGTCGAAGGAATAGTGCGTGCACGAGAAAATTTTGCTCACTCACCTCAACCGGTGGAAACTAACTATTTAAAATTGGCTCATTACTTGACTAGCCTATTGGTTCCAAGCAAATCGATTAACGCACCCCACTCCAGTCGAAATTCTAGTACTACACTATGTTTGTTTTGATTCGCTATGAAAGTTTGACAGATAAAATGAGGGGCTTGTGGATTTTCCTATGTTTCGAGGGGTACATCGATTAGCTTGGGACCGAAGAGAGAACCAGAGCTGAGCCAAAAAGTTGAGCACGTTTCTTCGGAACCTTCTGGTCTTAGAGTTACCTATATGGTTGAACTTTCGATCGGAAGCAAGTGAGTGCAAGAAAAAGTGTTCCGTACTGCGTTGAAGATCACAAGCAAATCATTATTCCGTTCGGGATGTCGCGAAAAAACTGCACCAGACAAAAAGTTTCGTGCAGAAAGCCAAGAAACGAGCAGGACTAAGTTCATACAAGGTTCAGAAAGCACCAAACCGCTATGAACGACGTAATAGGACAGCTAGAACGCGGCCACGTAAGCTGTACACACAAATGTTGATAAAACCACACTGTTGTATCATGAACGATGGTACGTAAAAGCTTGAATTCCGGGAAACCAGTACGTGACTGCGAAAGACAAGTTCGATGTTTCAGAGTTCCTCATGATTTGGCAGGCGATTTGTTCGTGCGGAAAACGGACTAAACCTTTCGTAACAACTGCTTTCGTTTCTCAAATCACACATCGTTCGTACAATCGTTTGGCCGGATCTAGCCTCTTGTCACTACTCCAAGGACGTTCTGAACTGGTTCAAGACGAATGGGGTCAATTTCGTGCCGAAGGATCTCGATCCCCCAAATACTCCGGAGTTGCGGTTGATCAAAAGATACTGGGGTATAATGAAGTACGAACTCCATAAGCATTCTAAAGTTGTCACTACAAACCGTTGTACAAAACCTTATGGGTGGAATTCAGAAGGAAGATCGGCATTTGAATTTGGGGAAGAAATAGAGGGAAATAAAGATACGTAAACTAAGCTTATATATAGTATTACATTCCCTGAAAATTTCATTTCAATCGATTGAGAAACTTATTTTGATGAGTACTTCTAACTGTGGACACCCTTTAGTCACGGTATTATAAAACCGGAGGAGGTGGGTTCGATGCCCGGTCCGGTCTAGGGAATCTTTCGATTTCATTTTCACTATATAAAAATTGGTATTGGTATCGAAAGCTTTCAATTAATAACTCACCCACGTAATAAACTAATTTGAGATCAACAATAAGCTTGAAATGCGAAGAAGAAGAAAATATGTTCCGAGTGTTCCCTGTCCAAAATCTGCCATTTGTCAAAACGTATTACATTAAAATTCAAGCAGAAACCATCATACCATTAAAAAAAAAACTTCTCTTCCCTAAATGCGGACATTTTGTCGAAATAAGCAAGAAGGGTCAAATCTCAAAATGGATTAATTCAAGGTTTTTTTTTGCAATTTAGGGACCAGTCTATAGATAGTGTCAAGTGATCATTTCCCCCCTTCCTTTATCCACCAAACTAGAAGGTGTCAATTTCTTCCTTGCTTAACTTCTACCTGCAAAGTTTCACCATAGTTCACTCTGATTTTACACCCCCCATTGCTTTTTGTCCTGACACAAATCCGGACGGGCTAAAAATAAATAAAATCCTCCATTCTTTCCTTGCACTTGCTCTCGCAACCAATGCCAAGTCGGTTCCAGAGAGCACTTTTCGCCAGCATTTTACTTTTATTTCCCATTTCACACTTCCTGACATCAAGCCACTACACTGACTGCACTGACAGGGTTGAACAACAGCAACATAAACAACTACAACAACAACAACAAAGTAATATATATTTATCAGGGCAAAGCCATTAGAGCGGGAGGGAGAGAAAGAGCGAGTTCAGTTGCAGATTTGGACGAAGACCCATTTTCTGTGGACCATGGACTAGAGGGTGGACAATAGGGAAAAGTGGAAGGCCCACCCGCAGGGCTGCGATTCTGCAACTTTTATTTAGCACACAAGCGCGTGAATGTTTTTGTCTTGCCTTGACTTGATGTTACAATGTAAAAGAAGCACCCGTTTTTACCAGGCTGCCTTAAACTAATGGCGTTCTCAGTTTTTGTGTGTGTTCTACAATCGATGGGACGACGAAAACGTCTTCTTCAAAACTATGTGAGAACAACCTAACAAATTCCCCCGGTTCGCTTAAATCGATTGTACGCAATGCCGCTGTTTTCCGTGTTGATGTGGTTAGTGTGCCTGGAAACGCCAAAGTGACTTGCATGTCATCTGATGTATCACGCGGTCGTAGCCTAATGAGAAATTACCGGGTGACTTTCCACTTTTCCAACTGGCTGCCGGTGCCCATCCAGGGTGGTAGGAAGGATGCATGGTTAAGCCAACGCTGGGGATTATATTGTATAAGTGGTGGCGATGCAGTTTTCACGTGATATAACCGCATCAGCTTCATCATTTCCCAGCACTGCTACTGCATATGTCGTTACCACCACTAACTGTGCCATAGAATGGTCGGCAATCGTCGCGATGGGGAGCTGAAATGGGGCAACTAAAAATAAGGATAAACTTGGCTTCTTCTTCAACTACTGCTGCTGCTCCAGCGCTTATCCCGAAATGGACGGGACGACCACGAGTCCCACCACGGTCGGTGAAAGGCGTTATGCAGATTAGTTGCAATATGTTTGCCAGAAATTTACGTAAGTGACAGCAGTGGCGAAAGCATTCGAAATCGGTTTGTAGGATGACATTTGCATTTTATTTTCCAGTATTAGCCACGGTGGCGATCGCTCGTGGCACGTTGCGCAGGATGCAATTGAGTTTTATGATTTCGGTTTCGATTCGAATGGATGACATTTTCGCTGCAGCGATTTTATGTTGCGTATTGCGATTGTGTTTATTCATATCCTACATTGGAATGAACTTTACAATCCCCTCAACTCTTTATGTTTATTCGTTTGCATTATTGAGCTTTTTCAATGAGATTTTGAACTTGCAATTACAATTCCTGCTTTTGTGAATCTTTTGGAACTACTTTTAACAATGATAAAGTATTTCTTGAGCATGAACATGATCAGCATGAGAATGATCGACCGCCCACGGTTGCTGCTCTGTTACTGCCAGATCAGCTGCAATTACACAGAGATCCAACATATGATTTTTGGGACTAACATTCATCTTCAATGTGTAAAAACTGGAGATCTAATATTTAGCAATACAGGTATACCTCGATTATATGTACATCAAATCGAATCGTACAAAAAAATCAAAGCATATTTTTATTTTAATATTTTTGATGTTTTTTTTAATGAAAATATTTTAAATAACAAATACTTATCAAGTATTGAAGCCAAAATTTCCACATCTTAAAATGTAAAGTGGTCCAAGAGGGTGATTTTTAGTTTATCAAATTATGAATCCAATACGAAAATATTCCAATACGGTTTCTTAATATATTTTATTTGGATTTAAAAAGCAATTCTGATTCTTATTTAAAAAAGTCCATTGTTGCTTTGAACTTATTAAGATTTAATCATATTTAAATCGATTTTAAAATAACAGGTAATGTCTTTCTTAAGATGAATTTTGATGACTATCTTCTCGAAGACTTTTGATCTCATTTCACGCAACGAAAATTGAGAATTGAGAGGCCAACCGTTTTCTTCAGCATATCTGATCTTTACGTCCATAGCATTCAACGCCGATTCATCAGAAACTAACTGGAAGGCGTCCTCAGGATCAATAGATTCCGAAACATTCATGCTGTCATCGGCTCGTAGGCTGGAATCCACAGTTTTATACGTCATCTCGTCATCAGCTGTAGGATTGCGAGAATTTCATATTCAGCATTTTCATAATCGATGACGCTCGACGCCATAATTTTGGCGGAGATCTCCGTTAATCTCTTTTTAATCACTGACAGTGGTAAATCATCTTCGTATTCCACATCTTCCGGATTGTACAACAAATTTCATGACTTCCTTATGGATGCTTGAAGAACTAGATCCCATGATTGCGCAATCCAAAATATTGATCCTTTTAACATTGCCGTGAAACTCTCCTGATTTTCCAAGAAACTGTCGCGACAGGATCTGTCTGTGGCGTGATATAATCATTTGGATCACGTTTTGATCCATTGGTTGAATAACAGCTGTGGTGTTGGGCGGCAGAAACATTGTCCATACACTTAGAAAAATTCATGTAAATTTAGGTGCTCTGAGAGTGACATATACGAGCGTCAATTTTGACATTAATTTGAGTCTTAACAGACGCGAAATTCAGCTTAATCAAACGCAATTTTCGTCGAACAACGAACTTTTCAGTCTCGGAGCACTTAAAATTACATGACATGTTTGTTTACGTATCATCTTTTATGTCAACGATGGATTCCGTCACGTGTAAAATTAGTTATTTCTAAGTGTGCAGGTAGCCCTGTCATCAGTCTTTAATTCTTCGGCATTTAAATGTGCAGAACAGTTGTCCAAAACAAGAACTATTCGCATAAGGAGATCCTTTTCTAGTCTAGTCTAGTCTAGTCTACACATACACAGTCAGTACTTGAAAGAATCCTAGAAAATGATAAAAATACATTTATCATTTTTCTTGTCATTATTAATGCCTGCTGCACATCAAGGATGTGAAACAAACAATAAAGCGGCCAGGCCTACTGTGTAGCGTTTAGTTAATTTTTGTGGATGTGAATGTTTACCATGTCTACTTAATAAGTATAGACAGTGGTTAACATTTCATCCACAGGTAATCAAAGAGCGGGGACATACCGTACCAACCGCTCCGTATGCAGGATTTGAAAATAGGCTATATAAATCGTTGGGAGTGACAGAGCTAAGAAAGTTAATGTACACTCCTTGGTTGTCCGATCTCCTGGGATGGAACACAGGTATTTACCCCTTGTGTTCGAGCGTACAGTCCTCCCTCCGTACAAGCGTGGACGGCACCGCCCACCCACTGCCATCCCTCAATCGATCCAGCCGACCTGAGTCGAAGGACAACAGAGAGCGGTGTGCGGACGTAACCTATACGGAGGGAATGCTGTATTCGCCTAGGTTATAGCGCCCTTCCCGAGCAAAGCTGAACATCAAATTGAAATCAAAATTTGCTGTTATGATGTAACTTATTTTGAATACTCCAGTTGATCTCATTTTGGTTGACTTAACGGTTAACACAGCAAAAATGAGAGCAACATTTTACACTGTTGAAGCAAACGGAAAACTAATCCTGCTTTCAATGAAATCAATTTGATTACTGATTTTGCATTCATAATGTTTAACTGAATACGGGCCTAGAGTAAATGGTTACCATTCATGTTTCTCAAGCTGAAAGACTTAGGCTCCAATCTCACCGCGGGCAAGTCACGAATGACCTAAAATGTGTTAAACAAATCAGATAAACGATAATCATAAGCTCAACGACAGATGAATTTCAATTAAATTTTAAACAAGACGTAAACAGCAGAACTTCAAGTTAAGTTGCTTTCATTTAAAACGTCTTGACTGCATAATGAAAGCACAATATGATATCAGACTTATGTCGCAACATTTGAAATCAAAATGAGTTTTCATTATGATAGGAACTGCACACTTTAATATCGATTTGCTTTCATTTTGTTAACCGACTTTGCTCGGGTTGCTCGCTATTCGTTATTCGCTGTCTACAATGAGAAGAAACAATGCATGAAATTTATAGTGAGTAATTTTATAGAATATATATATATTAGGGTGCTTCATTCTGAAAAAAGTGATGAATTTCTGATGGGCCACCCTCCAGTTCGATTCATAGCCCCAAAATATGAACCTGTGCAAAAATTGGTAAAGATTGATGAAGGTTTAGAGGTCGCGCCAATGATTTGAAATTTGTATGGGAATTACTATGGAAGAATTTAAAAAATCGCTTATATCGCTATAACTTTGCTTCTACTTGTCCAAATGTCGAAAAAATTTAGTATGTTATTGCTATGGCAATAAACAAAAAGCCAACAGTTGCTACGCTCAGTTTTGCAGCGTATCAAGAATTATAAAAATGTGAAAAAATGGCAAAATAGGGTAAATTGACAGATGAATATGTACAAGGCAACAACGCCAATTTCATCGCAACAACAACAGGCTTGTTGATAATTGTCATGACAACCACATATTTTTTTTTTCAACGTTTGGACAACTACAACCAAAGTTAGAGCAATGTAAACGAAAATCAATAATTTCCCATACTAATTCACCAAAATCTCCATACAAAATCCAAATCATTGGCGCGACCTCTAAACCTTCATCAATCTTTACCATTTTTTGCACAGGTTCATATTTTGGGGCTATGAATCGAACTGGAGGGTGGCCTATCAAAAATTCATCACTTTTTTCAAAATGAAACACCCTAATATATATATATATATATATATATATATATATATATATATTTGACTTACCCTCATAGATAATACATAAAACTGCATTTTAAAGCCATATATAAAAAGAGGAGTACGTTGTGATTCTAGCTAGTGTTAAATTTGTGATAAATGTGTTAATCTTATACGTTTATTTTACAATATGTATAAATGTATAATAGAAGATGTTGAGTAACGAATCTCATGTTTCGTCTATGTATTAATGGTTGTGAATTGGATCTTGATTTAAATTGGAAAGTAATATATCCTTGATTAATTAACAAACGACTGTTCAATGAATGATATTTCTAAACATTTTATACATTAGGCATCCATATCTTTGTTACATAAAATATTCGAAGAAACTGGCAACACTGGTTTTTTCAATGTCCCCAATTTAGCCTAACGGTAGTTACCATAACAACCATCAATGCATCACCTGCTATGCTCAATGATACTGACTTATCGCATAAGGAGATCCTTTTCTGTCAAAAACTTTTGGGCCTGCGGCACAAAATGATCGAAAAACCAGGTTTTGAACGGAACGTCTTCGATGCTGCGACAGGCAACTCTTTCAAATTTTTCAGCGGTCGAGGTTTAAGAAATTTTCCAATGAACATCAGAGGCAACTTGCATGAACCGTCCATCTTAGTAACATTGCAAGCTCTTTAGAGGTTTTATAGCATTCTACAAGTATAAATTATGGTCTACAGAAACCTCACTTTGTTTGTTTACTTTCTTTCCGGCTGCAGCCGATTCTTTGTCAACGTATGTGTTGGTCGGCGTGCATTTGAAATATAGGCCGCTTTCATCAGCGTTGAAGATTTGACTTAGAAGCAAATCTTTGGAACGCATTTCTGTTACGAAAACATTGACGTACTCGTCAATAAAGGACATCTTCTTTGATAATTTCTCGCCCGTAATTTTCAAGCAACGAATCTCATACATTTTAATGAACTTGTCAATAGCCATGACTTCCAAACTTACCCACACTAACCAATTCATTAAAAAAATTCTCTGAGTGAACACGGAGCATATCCTGGCTTACCGGAATGTGTTGTTGTCTTTTTTTTTTGCAAAAAACAGATGTATAATGCTTCATCCACTTTTGGGTAGCTAGCTTGCTAGGCTGTAAACCAAATCTTCAAGGCAAATTATTTGTAAATAAACCTTTAAAATACTTACCATTGTTTCCTTGGATGCTCTCAATATTGTTCATTCTCTTTCTTTTAAACTGCTGTATGTTGTATATGGTAGATTGTGCTTTGATGCGATACTTTTCCATCACATCTCGGATCGAAACTCAATTCTCCAAATCTTATATAATCGTCACTTTAACAGTGAGGAGATTACCCGATCTATTCTTCTTTGCTTTGGAAGAATTATCAGAAGCCATTTTTCAGATTTGAGTCTGGTCGGTTTCGAGTCGAAATAGGGGTACTTATTTTCCTCACGAATATAAATGTCAAAAAGTACACGCTAACGTGAATCAAAATTTGCAAGAAAGTTTGCATAGCTGTTCGTTATGGTTCACATTTGAGCAGAATTTTGGCGAGTTCGGTATTTATTTTAACAAATCATAACTCAAATACGTCACATCCAATCGAAATGGTGTCTGATACAAAGTAGGAGGAAAAAAAATATTTCTTTTCATGAAAAATAAACATAGTAAAAACGTAAGTTAGCAATAATGCCTAATTTTTAAAATAAGTAGAATTCTCAATACGGTCCACACTGGGGAGTTATAACATGTTAATGACATTTTTTGTCGATAATTATTATAACATGCTATAAATTTGTAGACTCAACAAGGCAATCATATATGTAATGTAAATTAGATTAGGCACAGCTTGGGCACATCCATCGGAACACCTTCGGCACAATCTCGTAGGCATTGGATTGTTGTAAATAAAATGGGAGTACTGCTGGAAAACTGTCATTGAAGTTGTTCACAACATTACGTGCTGTTTGACTGACTGAGGAACTCAGATCAACAGTTCACTTATAGATCTAAATACGAAATGTACACACTTAGACATTATCGCCGACTTTGGTAATTTTTACCGAAATCTGAACAGCTGAACTGTTCGGTAAAATTTATGCAATTCAATTCAATTGCTTTTCAGCTACTTTGAAACTAAATCTCCACTAAAATGACAAGATTTGATCATTTAAACAAGGATGAACATGTTTTCAAATTATTTTAAAATTCAATAGCCTTTAAAATGAAGGTTAAAGTTTTACCGAACATTCAGCTGTTCTGATTTCGGTAAAATTTACCGAACACGAAAACAAAATCTTAGTGTGTAGGTTCTAGAGTAGGCTCAAGAGAAAGAGACAATTAATTAGACCCCATTAATACCCTTAATTCAAATAATGCTGCAACTCACACAAAACAAACTACAGAAGTCTATTCATCATCTTCTATAGTCGGTCTCCAACAATGTTCCCCACCGGTTCCAACTCTTTCCGGCCGCTGATAGATCGTTGCTTTTCACATCACGAAAGGCTAGGTTTCTGGTCTGCCTTTGGTGGCATTATAAAACCCTAAAACATAGGACTTTTACTATCCTATGAACACAAAACAATAAAATTTCGCACACCCGCCACTTCCCACGACATCCTCAATCCGATTTATCCTTGCGATTTCAAACCAAAACATTCAAGGTGTCAACGGTGCCGGTGGTGTACTGGTAAGCGTGATTACCTCTCACCCTAGCAGGCCTGGGTTCAATCCCAGTCGGCGCCGCCGGGATGTTCTGAGGCATAACATCTCTGATCACGCCTTCCTTCGGATGGGAAGTAAAGCCGTTGGTCCCCGGTTCATGAGTTGATGGGTCGATAGGTAGGGTCCAGGTGTGGGAGCTGCCTTCCTGGCACGTCGGTAGCATTGGTGCTCAGCACGGAAAACAAGATCGACGGAAAAAACAAACCAAAGGAAAAAAAAAAAAAAAAATCAAGGTGTCAGAAATACCGGGCTGCCGGGATTGGTATTTTACAAACAATCGCAGCTTGCTCTATGACCGGCACAATCAGCATACTGACAATAAAGATGACCCAAGATTGGTATGCGGAGTGACCTACCCTTTGAATGTACTTAAATTTCCTGCTCTCAGAGAAACTTTACAGCAATTTTAACTGTCATTTTGAAGTTGATTTACTCTCATATGAAATGACTTAACTAACTCTTATTTTATCTCCTTCTCATTGCAGGTATATATTCGAATAGACTGGTGAAAATGAAAAAAAAAATCAAATTAGAACCCACCCTGGAAGAAATTGTAAACCTACTTTAATTTCCATTGTACAGTCGACAATTACCGTCGGACCATCACTTTTTGTATAGTGGTCGTCCCTATCTAAGGCAAATCATCAGAGTAAGTATTCTAGTTCACTGCCCATCATATCAGTCCCATATGGATTTGCGTCCATTTTGAGAAAACAACGCTATCTACTATCAATTGGCATCTACTTTCATATTATGTGATAAAACTACGGACTTTGAAAATGAGAAATGGGAAAACAACGTCAAGTCAGTTTGTCCCATGAAATAATCGCATATCAGTCCCATACTTAAATTCAATCGCCTATAGTTCATGTTCCAATTCTGCATTTTTCGCTGATGTGTGTGTGTGTGTGATAACAATCTAACTCCCACTGTCTGGAAGTGACATTATGGATAAAATTTACCTGCAATCATTTCTCATTAATGTAAGAAGCTTGAACCCGGGAGTTAGAAGGTAGCTTATTTCAAGAACGCAAGCCTTCCGAAGCAAGCCCCGTTTTTATATATTATCGATGCTAATATACACCATTGACAATGCATTGAAGCTTTTAATCAAGCAGGAGTGCAATACTTGATTGACGCGTATTTAGTAAGTTTTAAAATTATTGTCTCAATTTAGTTGGATCAAACCTATAGAACAACGAAAAGGAAAACGTTCGTTGGAACAAACGACACCTGATGCAACGGAAATGGAGAGATTTGATAATATTGTCACTCAATGTACTTTTCTACACCACTTCTGTACTTTTAATTAAAACTTTTTTAAACCGGAATTGTAAGCTTTTATCATTTTCACAAACACAAAAACACGTCATTTTTCGCAGTTCGGCCTACTTTTCCAGTTTTTGCCGGTGAACATAAAATCCCGACTTTCTCCCGCCTGATATCATCATCGGTGTGAGGCGGTCTGCAAAAACAAATTTGAATCTACCAGGAACACGGCTTTGTAAAATGTAAAATAAATTCGCGGCACTCTGTACTACGGGCGGCATCATACTTTTTACTCTAATCGCAATTGGACAAACCTGGGTTGCTTCTGATGGACCTCACGTTAAATTGATTTCTCAACTCGATATCAGTTCGATAGGTCGAAATTCGGAAGCAATTTGAGAGTTCTGTTTGTGAGATGCTTGTCGATGTCCATGTAGTACAAGTCAATCCTGAACGATATGTCTTGGATACAAGCTCTTACTCTTTTATCAGTCATTTGTGGTCCTGAAAAGAACCGATGGGTTGGAAGCTTGGAAGCCACTTTAGAACAATGGTGTGTAAATTTGTCCTCGATGTTCTTGGAGATGATAGCGGTGTGGAAATGAAATATGTATTAGGGAAAACACATAAATCACAGAATCTGAGCCTACCGGAAAGAATTCGGCAAGATTTTTTGTGGCATAATTCTCTTAGTATGAGGGGTTTAAAATTTGCATCAAAAGGCATAAAGATAGGTACCGTCTGGCATGCTCAGTGCTTGGTATCAATATTCGGCGACTGTGTTAGGGAAACCACATTTCCCATCACGGAAACGCGTCGTTTTCTGATGTGAAAATTACGCATTTTCGTGCACAAAACACATGACATTTTTGGCTTATTCAATAAATAAAAAAAATAGCAAAAAATGATTGGAGGAATTTCTTGCTAAAATGTTTTCAATCGCTAGATATTCGCGATCAATCATATAAATTCGAGATTTTTTTTGCTTCTTCTAGCTTCCTGGAGAAAACCTTACGAAGTGTTTCTGGTTATTTGACATGGTCATGTGATTTGTCGGTCATTGCGAAAATTGTTATGTACCACTTCAATACTTGACGCATTTGACCACAAACGTATGGTTGCTGGGTACATTATCAAAGAGCTTTGGGGGTGCTTTGACTGGCAGTAAGGCGAGCGAACGTTCAATTAAAATTAACTCTTAAACAAAAATAATTTATGGTGGTACTACGCTTTACGCAGGCAATCGGTGATAATTTTAATTATCATAGCAACAGTTGCACATTCGTGCAATTTTCAATCGTGACATTTTGAAAAATGATAAATACTTAATTTTAATAGCCTGAATGCCCCTTATTTGGGCCTATTCAGCAATCAACTAAATTTTCAATAGTGACCATAAATATTCATTAGTACCGTCCCAGTGACGTGTTCATCTAGATAAAATTGAAAAATAGCATATTTTTAGCGATGGGCCTAATCTTAGATCCATTGGCCACGACATTAGAGTCATTTTCGCTACGTAGAAAAATTTCCAATCGATTTGCTTATTAAGAACTAAAATCCATCATCTCTGGATCAAAATCAGACCACTTTCATGCCGTGACCGACTTTGAATTCTGAAATTGCACTTCCAATGTTGCCTTAAACATATATGGTATGTTAGATTTAAACATATGGGAACTGACATTCGATTGATGACTCTGACTAATGTCCAAAAAATACTCTTTATCAAATTTATGGTGGTCCTGAAAAGGACCGTTATCTCGTGATGGTTGAGTAATTAGGATGTTCAACACGGATGAGGCTGGTGAACGAGGGTGACGCGCTTGGCATAGATGGTCCACAGCGACTTACGAAGATGGATCCCGATCAGTAGCGGTGAGGCTCCTTCCTCCTTCTTCGGTGAATGGATGCACATGTGGGCTGCAGCTCGCTGCCTTTCGGGTAGCCTTTCGTTGTGTACAATGGCCAACGCTACGCGCCGAAAGCACTACTGCTGCTGCTGACGACCGATCGGACACCACCGCACACGGTGATTGAATAAAGTCTGTTCCATTTAGAATTTGGCCACACAAAATAGGTCATTACTCCAAGGAGAAATAAAGTAGAAAAACGCTAAAGGTATCATTTTGTTGGATTTTTATTTAGCTTTAAAGGAAAAATACAACAAAACTTATTCGTCTGCTTTTCGGATAAATTTTCGAACTTTTCGCGGAATACTTCTCATCATGTCTTGCACAGTAGCACTGTCAACCTCCTCTACCATCCTTTTCCACCACTTCTCCTAATCAGATGGTGTTTTGATTGTTTTGCCACATTTCTTCAATTCACGCTTGATAATTGCCCAAAATTTTTCAATTGAACGATAATCTGGACAATTTGGTGGATTGATACTATTCTCAAGAAAATCGACATTATTCTGATTAAACTATTCTATGACATCGCGGCTGTAATGGCAGCTGACTAAATCAGGCCAGAACTTTACGGGACCTTCGTGTGATTGAATGTTGTGTTCTGCAGACACTCCTCCCTGTAAAGTTGTCCATTCATAGTTGCTCCAGTGATGAAAACCTTTGTTTTCTTTCCACCAAATCATCAACTTGCGAGCGAATTTGAATTTATCCGAAGCATGCCCCTTACGTTTGGCAATGTAAAATTTTTGGCCCGGGATTTGTCCAAAGTCCATTTTTACGTAAGTTTCATCGTCCATCAAAATGTGAGTGTGCAGACTTTTTTCACGTCTGTCACGTTCCATCTTCGATAACTTTTGAACAAGTATATGAATCCTGATGAAATTTTCACTACTAAATAGTCAATCCTTCCAGATCAAAACGCTGTCAATACAGGGCTGTTAGTGGATATATAATATAATAGAAGTGACTTTAGTGATTAGAATAATGAAAATAGTGACCAAATAGTGACTTTAAAGCAATAAAAAAGTGACTAGTAGTGACATTTATTGATCGGAAAAAAAATGGCTACAATATTTCGTTGACTGCGACCTACATCGAGAATTTTAATAAACTCACAATCACAACCCATCCTGCTCCTTTAAAATAAAACAAGTAATGGTTTACCGATCCCATAAATTTACCTTGATTTTTTTTTATTTATTTATTATACAGTGAGAACCAGGAATTCAGGAAAACCGGGAAAAAGGCGTGAATTCGAAATCACCGGGAAAAAATCGGGAAAAGTCCGTGAATTTCGATGACAAACCGGGGAGAATAAGATTCTGGACCTTTAAACAATTGCAAGGCCTCTGGGCTGGAAAATATTTTCAGGATACAGTCACTTCAATGAACTAAATATTATGAGATTTTGAAAAAATTTTAGGATGAATTCTGCAGATAAAAACAATGTTTTTCAGAGAAAAATACCAATAGATCTTTTTTAAGGACTCTAAGAGAGATTTCACTAGAACTCCAAGTCATTTGTCTTGGGACTTCAGACGTTCAGAGTAGAATCTTTTGGAAAATTCATGACGATTGTGAAGTGGATTCCAGGTCCATTTCAAATGAATATTCAAAATAAGTTATTACAAGAATTGTCAATGCAATTCAAAGGAAATTCTTAGAAAATTTAATAATAATATCAAGTGAATTCTGTAGAGAGTTTCATGGATCTCACGATGAAAACCAAGGGAGTCGAATTTTGAGGGAACAATTCCAAAGGAATTCTGATATGACTTATATGAGAATTCCGAGTTTAATTCCAAGAGCATCTCGAGAAGAAATTCAAGGGTATTCTGAGGAGAATTCCAAGCGAATTTTCAGAAGAATTTAGTGGAGACTAATTCTAAATAGAATGTAAGGAGTATGTAAGTAAGTTTCAGTAAGTTTTTTCGAAGCGAATCTTAGGATGAATTCTTCGATTTTTTTTTCTGAAATGTTGAATAGACATTTTCAACGGTCTCTCGGAGAGAATCTCAAGCATTACATAAGTACATGTCAACATGGTTTCTTTCCTGGCCGCTCCGTGGAAACTAATCTCGTCAGCTTTACGTCGTTCTGTATGGAAAATGTATGCAAGAAACTTCAAGTGGATGCCATCTACACTGATCTTAAAGCTGCGTTTGATAGAGTTGTGCACGACGTTCTGCTAGCAAAGCTTGACAAAATTGGATGTTCTGTTTCCTTCTGCAGCTGGCTTAGATCGTACCTCGTGCAACGTGAAGTTACTGTATGCATTGGAAACTACTCATCGTACTGTTTCTCGAACAGATCAGGAGTTCCACAGGGTAGCACTTTGGGACCAATGCTCTTCTCTTTATTTGTGAACGATGTAACGTTTATTCTACTACGAGGAGGTAAATTGTTTTTTGCCGATGACTTGAAGATTTATCTAGTCGTTCGAGGCTATGCCGACTGTTTAGAACTACAAAACCTTCTTGAAATCTTTAATGATTGGTGTGAACGTAATTTTATGCTCCTGTGCGTCTCAAAGTGCTGCGTAATTAGTTTCCGTCGAACTAGGACTGCCGTTTTGTTTGATTATAACGTTGCTGGAACTGCAGTTCAACGTGTCGATCACGTTAAAGACCTCGGTGTCATGTTGGATGAAAAGCTTACATACACTCGCCACTTCTCAACCACGATCGACAAAGCTAATCGTCAGCTTGGATTCATGTTCAAGATATCTAAGGAATTTCGTGATCCTCTGTGTTTTAAAGCCCTTTACTGTTCATTGGTACGCTCACTACTGGAATTCGCGAGTGTAGTCTGGAATCCCTACCAAGCTGTATGGAGTGGACGATTCGAAGCTGTTCAACGCAAATTCGTCAGATACGCACTGCGCTATCTTCCATGGAGTGACCCGCTGAATTTACCACCGTATGCTGACCGCTGTCGTTTACTGGGTTTGGATACTCTTGCGAAGCGACGAAACATATCGCAGGTCGTCTTCGTTGCTAAAGTTTTACTCGCAGAATATGATGTTCCTGAGTTACTGGCCAAAATTAATCTGTATGCTCCTGCCCGAACACTCCGTCCGAGAACCTTGCTACATGAAGTAGTACATGCAACCAACTATGCTGCAAACAGTTCCTTTGTCGCCATGATTCATCAATTCAACGAAGCCTCTGACCTATTTGACTTTGACATCAATGCCTCGATGTTTCGTCATCGTTTGCTGTTGACCAATTTTTAATTTTTAATGAGTGACTACATTTAGATTTAAGTGTTTCATTGAGACTATCAAGTCAGATGGACTATAATAATAATAAATAAATTAATTTTAGAGAAACTCTGAAAATAACTCTGTGATAGGAAATGATTCTAAAAGAAATTTGAGAACATTTCATAAAAATCCTGTAAAGAGTTTTGAGCGAACTTTTTTCAATATAGTTAAAACATCGAAAAAATTTAATGACTTCTTGATAAGAAGCTAACGATTTTTTAAAAAAAATTGGTATTTCCCTGTTGTGAAATAAACATTTAAGTTAAGCATATATGCGATTGAGCCGAAAAGATCACTAAATGGGTTATAATTTAGTAATCAGAAATTTCCCTGGCTCAAATCAACCGGGAAAATCGCCAAAATTTCGGGTAAACCCCGGGAAATTACAAATTGGGATTTGCTGGTCACCATGATTATGACTATTGCTAATTAGATTTTTGTTTTATGTCACCCAAAATTTGAAAATTTAGCTCTTTTTAAAATTATTTTACACTCTACACTTTATCCTTGAAGTACGCATTTTTTTTTATTATTGATGTATGAATTTATTATTAAATGAGTTACTTATACGTTAATTTATTTGTTGCTTGTTATTTAATATTTTCCCCCTCTTCGTCCTATTTGAGTGATGTCGAACATAAAATGAAAATATTATTTGTATCATCCTTATGCCTTATTAGGTAATCAAATAATAATAACAAGGCAAATGTAGACAATTTTTAGACAGTAAATTTTAAAGAACTCGGACATAGAAACTTTTGAAACACCTCAGATTTGTATAGCTTTAAAGGGCCACCCACATTAGATCCGTTTGCGTTGACGTAAATTTGACAGTTAGACAATAGATTTAGCTGTCACTTTGCCGCAACGCAGAGCTACACAACTATTCTAGATAGCGGTCAAAGAAAAAAATCTCATTATTCTGGAACGAGGAAAATTTTCCAAGATGGAAAGATCGTGAATACACACGGCAAATTAATTTGACTCATATTTGAGTCAAGTTCACTCAAATTCGCAAAAACGTAGGTCACAGAAATGAGTTAATTTTTAATCAAAGATGCGTTATTGTCACAAATATATGAATAAATGGCATTCAAATATCAGTGATATTTGCTCATATTTGAATAAAAATTTACTCAAATGCGAATTTTAGTGAACGGGACTCACATATGAGTCAGATTTATTTGCCGTGTAAAATATTTTGCATGTGTCTCGGACTTAACATCTGGAAATCAATGAAAGATTTCGGAATATCGAAATCTCTAAGACAAACAAGTTAAGAAACTTGTGCGGCCCGGAATAATTTTTATATTTTGAATGTAGGGAATGTAACTTAACAGTCCTTGAAAATTTTAAATTAGTAAATTTTCCTAGACCATTTTTCGAAATATCTAAGACTTGGAAAACTTCCAAGATCACGAAGTAAAGAAGCCAGCATGTTGGAATCAGATTTTTTTTTATCGAAACCACAAGGCAAAAGAAAAACTTAGAAATTTTATAATTTGGTCTGGAAAAAAATCGAAGATAACGGACCTGAATGTCTAAATCACAGAGATGAAAAAAAAAATTAAAATATTATTGATTCCATCAGCACCAATTGGACATTTCTGGTCTGTTTGCAACAACAAATCAAGCAGTTATTTGATGTGATTTTTTAAAGTAAAATATTTACTCTTGAAATTATTAGTCGTAAAAAAGTGACTTTAGTGACTACATTTTAAGAAATAGTGACTGTAGTGACTTTTAGGTGAAAAAAGTGAGTTTTTAGTGACTGACTTGAAAAAAAGTGACCTGCTACCAGCCCTGTCAATAGTTTCTTGCTACGACAACTAGAGCGGCTAAATACTAACTGGAACAGACCTTAAGCACCGTTCAGGGAGAAAGGATCAAATTCGATTTTGAAATCTGTGTTAGGGAATGCGCTGTTTGCAGGCAATTGGTGATAATTTTGATCACTATTGTAACAGTTGGACATTTGTGTAATTTTCAGTAGTGACCTATTGAAAATTGATAAAGTGTTCAATTAAGCATATTCGTAGCGAAATTTCTAATCGATTGGCTTTTTTATAATTAAAATCCATCCGCTATCGACAGAGTTATAAGTTGTCAAAACCTGACCACTTTTCGTAAGGCGGCCAATTTTGGTTTTTTGAAATTGCACCCCCAATATGTTGCCGAAGGACGTAATCCTTCGTCAAAAATACATTTTAATTGTTATTGTTGTTGTCAACAAATAGACGTCAAATTCGTCCACTAGGAGCCGGACTGTAATAAGCAAAAGAATTGGTTCTATTACTAAGTGGGCCATGGTTTACTGAAGGTTTGGTCGATTCCTGCTTTCCGCAAAAATATTCATGATAATTCGATTGCGAGGATTGAGCAAACCTTGAAATCACATGCATTATTTAGTGGGTTTTGGGCAGAAACTTCTATTTCACCATAGTTATTTTCCTGTGAACCACTCATTGTGGCACCCCTGATTCGCACCCAGTTTGGCTGCTTGTTGGAGAACACATTTATTTCATCCTGTGGGGGGTTAAATCTAGAACTAATAACGTGTTAGAAATGTGTACAACCCTAATTGTTGCACCACTGACAAGCTTTGCTCTAAATTTTCCCAGACCATCCACAAGATTTATTCACGTAGAAAATCTGTAAACATTCCATTATTTAAAATTAGCCTCCATTATCGTGCAGGCACTCGTAGCAGCTCTTGTTGTTCTATGGCGGTTTTATCCATGAAGCTAAATTTAGAGCACCATCCGGTCCATTGTTGTGTAAAGCACTATCACCGCCACCGCCGCCGCCGGTCATCATAATACCCGTATCCGTATTATTTATCAGAAAAGTGCAGCGCTAGCCAAAAATGTCTGTTTCATGGAATTGTTTTCGGTTTCCACCATCAGGGATTTTGCCTTTCGTAAGTCGCAATTTCTTGTCAAGCAGCACCCTTCTGCCTTTGCCGGCCGGTTTCCGCCACCAAAACGGGCGGTTTGGGGATATTTGGAGCAACAGCAGCAGCAGACGTTAGTCCTATGCGGGTATGTGCCATTGCGCAAGCTCGGTGCCATTGCCGGATGGATGGTTTGACCAAGGAGGTTCGGTTCGACATTTTTTTTTTCTGTTTGAGTTCTCAGCCGTATCCTATCGACCTTCTTCAAGGAACCGACAAAAAAAAAATAATGATGGTAGCCCGCTGCTGGGCAGACACGCCTGAGGTGCTTTGGCGCGGCGGATGGTGGTAACGGTACTTAAGCTTTTGGGCTCTGCTGTGAGGCTCAAATTTCGCTTGCAGGAGAAACAAAAAGTTACAAACGCAAAGCCTCACCTTCCTCGAGCTGATACTAAAACACGGACGGTACATAAAAATGGCACTCGACGTAGGGTGGTGTAAATAAAGAAATGAGATGTTAACACGCGAAATCTAGCGGAAAGGTGGCAATGGGGGAGCCACAGCGAAAGAGAGAGAGCACAAAAAAATTAGCATCATAGTACCGGCCATAGTTTGATGATGATAAGAAGTATATGACGACCTTCAGATGAGAGGACGAATGGTTGTTGGCTGCTGGTCGTCGTTGCGTATTCGTGCTTTGCTTTGGTTGATAGACCAAATTACGGACTGTGCCTGGAATAAAAATGAGAAAAAACCTTGGCGATGATGATTCAATTTAGCATTTATTGATTTTGGATTTCAATTTACAACCTAAGGTAACCGTGCCATTTTTGGTCCTAGAGTCTAAATCAAATCTTAAGTAGGGTAGGTGAGCCAGGTTTGGACCAGTATTTAGCCCACGACAGAATTGTAGCTGATAATAAGATAACATAGATACCTATACACTGAAACCTCCGTTTACGAAGTCTTTTGTACACAGTATTCAATTTACGTTCCTCTTTTTACGAAGTAAACCCCAAAGAACGAGGTTTTTTTTACGAAGTAAATCCCAAATAACGAGTTTTCTTTTTACGAAGTAAATTACAAATAACGAGTTTTTTTTTGCGAATTTGGGAATCTGGGAAAAATTGTGAACTACTATGTTCCTAACTGCTTCCCACGTGTATTATTTTCTTCTTGATTCTTCTTCAAGATCGCTACTTCATCCAGAAATGCCTCAGATTGCGCACTCGACCATAATGTTCTTTCTGCCTTCTGCAAATCTACACTGGTGATCCCTACAGTATCCGTAGATCTACTTTTCGAGGGATGCAGACTAGAGACGAAATGGTGAACATATGCTGTAGAACGCAACAGTCGTTCGAATTTCGAAAATCTGTCAGCGTCTATCACCAGTTGTCTGACCAGATGGCTGCATACGAACGCCTCCCGTAATTCCTTGTCACTTTCATCTGTGTCTTCTTCTGGAGCCACCGTCCATTCTGTTTCGACGTTGTACAGGATGTCAGGCCCCTGAAACCAGCGACTGTCAACATTGCAAGCAGGACCTTTACCATACTTGGTGGCCTCGTCAGCCACATTGACCTTAGTCGAAATCCACTGCCATTCGTCAACGCTCGACAGGTTCAGTATTTCGTTAAACCCTGAAGGCAACGAACTGGCGATATCGTCGAACATCCGATTTGATCCACGAACAGACGGTCGATGAGTCACTCCAAAAGCAGGTTTTCCGTATCTTCAACGAATGATTTTGCTCAATAGTTCTCCGCAAACGAGCTCCCAGCAACGCTGCCATCAATTCTAGCCGTGGTATCGACAGTCCTCGAAGTGGTGCCACTTTCGTCTTCGACGAGACTAAAGCGACTCTGATACGACCGTTGTCTATTATGCGGAAGTATCCAACCGCTGCAAAGGCTTGTTCGCTAGCGTCCACAAACACGTGAAGCTCCAGAGATTTGAAACTATCCGGATCGTAGTTCGGAAAGTAGCAACGAGGAATATGCAGTCCTTCAAGCTTCTTGAGTACCACTATCCAATCCATCCAGCGCGTAGCGATCTCCATTGGAATCCTGTCGTCCCAATCCGTATCCGTCCTCCATACTTCTTGAATTAGGATTTTCCCGTGGATTACAAATGATGCCACCAATCCCAAAGGGTCAAATATACTCATGACGAGTCGTAGCATCTCCCGTTTTGTGGGAATCGTAGTACCGTCTACCAGCTTTCGCACTTTCTCACAAAATTGCAGCGAAAATACGAAGACGTCCTCTTCTTGCAACCACGCCATTCCCAGCACTCGCTCGAATCTAACCTCCTTATCCGGTAACATGACTTTCGATTTCTTCAGGTTCTCCTCTCCTAACTTGCTCAGTACGGTCCTGTTGCTTGACATCCAATTTCGGATATGGAATCCAGTTCTTCTGTGCACTTCGATCACTTCCTTGGCAACCTCGAACGCTTCTTCCGCTGTATCGAAACTGTCCACGTAGTCATCCACATAGTGTCTCTTCTTCACTGCCGCTGCTCCTCTTGGTAGCTCCAGTTCGTGCTCTGATGCGTTCATATTCTTAATGTACTGCGAGTGCGTTGGGGAGCAGGCCGCTCCGAATATTGCTACATCGGAGACCATGATGCTCATCGGTACCTCGGGGGAGTCCCTGTAGGGGAACAGCAAAGCGCTGCGGTCCTGTTTTCTAATCAAAATTTGCAGGAACATCTCCTTGACGTCTGCTGATACTGCGACTTGGCGTTCCCGGTACGGAAACATTACGGACAATAACGGCGTCAAAAGATCCGGACCTTTGAGCAGCATTGAGTTCAACGATACGCCTTCCACCTTCGCTGCTGCATCCCAGATTACTCTTATTTTACCAGGTTTCTTCTCGTTGACCACCACTCCAATCGGCAAGAACCATGTGCGCCGTAGGTCGAATTCTTCGAGTTCTTCCTTCGTTGCTTCGCGTATGTAGCCCTTGGCTTTGAAGTCGGAACCAACTGCGGGTGAATTTGTGGAACCCCTGATTCCCCGAAGTTCTCCCGTTGTCTACTAGGTGGAACTTCATTGTCCAAAAGTGAGAGAGGAGGTGGATAAGGATGACTATGATGCTGATTGTTTCCTGACAAGCTATTTACATGAGAGTTTTCGGTTCTATTGTTTGAGAGACCTACTGGCGAAGGATTACAATCACTTACCAACGGTTGCCATTCGTTGCCTACCAAGTTAACGTCTTGTTGTACTTCCTAAACTTCGTCGCGCAGCGCCCAATAGTCCTTCTCCGCTTGCTTCCACAATCGTACTGCTTCAAATTCTCGTTGTTTTGCGGCATCTAGTTCAGACTGCCACCTTTGTTCCATTCCTCGTAGACAGCTAATCTCGTTCTCCAGTTCTGCGACCTGGTGGTGCAGTGCTTCGCAATCCTTATTACGCTGCTCGAGCTGCTTGCGCAAATCTACCTCCGAAGTACGCAGCCGCTCTATGTCTCCACCATTCCTTTTGTCCAGGAATTTGATCATATCCTGGAGTGCTGCTTGTTGAAGATTGTGACGACTTTCTTGCTGGATACGTAAACCTGCCTCCGATTTCCGTATCCGCTCTATTTCCTCGCCGTGTTGCGTTTCCAAGAGCTTGATCTGGGACTGCAAACTTTCTTCCGATTCACGAATCCGTTTCAATTCGCTGAAGTACTGCAACTCCAATGCCTTGATCTTGTTCCCCAGCTCTACCTCTCGTTTATGCCTCGTGTCGATGTCCAATTCGTGTTTCGACATCAGATCCTTGAATATTCGGTTTTCAGCTTCTGGTCGTTTCAGCTCTAGTGCGTTCTGCTTGCGTAGCTCACCAGTTTCAACGCTCCATCGTTTGTAACAGTGGACATTTGACTTCCGAACCGCTCCAGTGCTCGAAGCAGCTGGTGCTACTTCTTCAACCTTCAGAAACTTTGCATACGGCTGGAGATCCACGAGGGACAAATCGGGCGGGTTCTTGATCTGATCCGGCTTGATTACGGAAGAGCCAACTACATCCTCAAGAGAATCCTCAGGTTCATCGATTGAAATGCTTCCCAAGGTCCGCGGGATTGATTCGACCTCTAATCCCGTACCTATCCTGTCATCACCGAAGGCTTGAGAAACAACGGGTGCAGTTGTCTTCAACGGCGTTGAAGAGGGATGTACTGCCTGCGTTTTTCCCGGACATGCATCTGCCAGTTGATCAGCATTCGCAGACGTTGACTCAGGTGTCTGTACAACGACAACCTTGCCGGAACTCTCGACTACGTCGGTCTGCTTTACCCAATCTTCTGTTCGCTTCGCACTCCTCTGACTGCTCCGCATACTGCGTACACTTCTTGCCTCGTCGTCATCTTGCCGGTTCAGCAACTCATGCTTCCGAGCGATATACTGTTTCCCTTGCTCCAGCTTTTCCCGAAGTTCTCGTTCGACCAAAGCTCGTTCCTTTTCGATCCGCTCTCGGTTCAAATCCTCCAGCAATTTCTGCTCTTCGTCCAGGCGTTGCATTTCACGATCCAGTCTAGCCTTACGAACACTGGAGGTGTCCGAAATCCCACTAATTAGACTCAGTGTTGGTCCGCGAACATTCGACAGACAAGTCTCACATGAGAAACTGGCTGTACGTACCACTTCCGTGTTGACGTTGGCGCATGTAAAGTGATACCAGCGATTACAAGTCTGACACTGTACCATGTACCGCTCTGCGTTGTTGGGCCGATCACATCCGATACATTCATGCAAATCTCCACCGTCGTTATCGACCATCGATGCAATGAACGAATCCTCCGATGAACAATTCGACACTTGATCGCCATCACCTTTTGTGAGGTTATTTTTTGTCTGTTGGATGGCCCTCGTCCGCGAGCGGGTTTGCCGAACGATCGACTGTAGACTCATCACTTTGCGGATAAAATTCTTGAAGAATCTGTTGGGATAGATTCGATGGAGTTAGTATTTTTGGAATCAGAGTGATATGTAGGAACTGAAAATCTATGTCTGACCCCATTTTGTTATCCAAGATGGCAGCACCCTGGTACAGAAAACCAAAAATACCCGTATTGTGGGGTATTGATGGTATTTCCAGTTTTTCATGAACTGGATACCGCCATATTGGATTTCAAAATGGCGTCAGGCATGAATTTCCGGTTCGTTCATGTAACCCTGATTCCAAAAATACCCTCTATTGTGAGCTATTTGACATTATTTTCCAGGTTTTTTGAAACCCGATGCCACCATCTTGGATTTCAATATGGCGTCAGACATAGATTTCCAGTTCGTACACGTAACCCTGACCCATATTGTGGGATATTTGACATTATTTTCCAGTTTTTCATGAACCGGATACCGCCATATTGGATTTCAAAATGGCGTCAAACATCGATTTCCGGTCCCTACACGTCACTCTGATTCCAAAAATTCTCATATTGTGGGGTATTGACAGTATTTTCCAGTTTTTTATGAACCGGATACCGCCATCTTGGATTTCAAAATGGTGTCAGACATGGATTTCCGGTTCCTACATGTCACTCCGATTCAAAAAATACCAATATTGTGGTATATTGGAGAATATTCCAGTTTTCATGAACCGGATACTGCCATCTTGGATTTCAAAATGGCGTCAAACATCGATTTCCGGTCCCTAAACGTCATTCCGATTCCAAAAATTCCCATATAGAGATTGCTGACGTTTATCGTACGCACACTACGTCACGTATACGTATACGCAAAATGTTTTCATCGGGAAAAAAACTTCATTGCGGAAAATTTTCCCGATGAAAACAAATCACTGACACAATCATACTTTTGCGATCTCTATTGTGGGGTATTTGGCATTATCTTGCACGTTTTCTGAAACTAGATGCCGCCATATTGGATTTCAAAATGGTGTCAGACATAGATTTCCGGTTTCTACACGTCTTTCTTGGATTTCAAAATGGCGTCAAACATCGATTTCCGGTCCCTACACGTCTCCCCGATTCCAAAAATACCAATATTGTGGGGTATGTGACAATATTTTCAAAAACCTCTTTTTTTACGAAATAAATCCCAAATACCGAGGTTTTTTTTAACGAACCAATTCGATTTACGAACCCCCGGTTTAGTTCGTAAATGGAGGTTCCAGTGTAATATACAAATGCAACTTCGTACAATCAAGCCAACAATCTTTTTGTCTCCTAATGTGCTGATTGTGTGTTGGAGATGGGATACGTTTTTTTTTCTTGAAACATTTTCGGTCTGACCAATACATGCAAGCTATCACAATAAATCAAACTACTGTCGCGGTGGTTTTACGTCCCGTACAAAGAAAAAAAGATGCATGCATGCAGCAAAAAAAGCAAACGAAATCGAATTACCGATCAATGAGTGCTCCTTATTTGCCGTTAGCCTTACCATTTTTCGTAGCACAGATAGCGCGAAGGATAAAGCACGGATCTGACTATCACAAGGATCATTTTTTTCCTTGATTTGTTTTCCGTCGATCTTGTTTATCGTGCTGAGCACCAATGCTACCGACGCCAAGGAGACAGCTCCCACACCTGGACCCTACCACCTATCGACCCATCAACTCATGAACCGGGAACCAACGGCTTTAATTCCGTGATCAGAGATTCTATGCCTCAGAACATCCCGGCGGCGCCGACTGGGATTGAACCCAGGCCTGCTGTAGTGAGAGGCAATCACGCTTACCACTACACCACCGGCGCCGCTTATCGCAAGGTTCATGAATCGAGTACGGTCTAAAGCCTTTTCTAATTTTGACGTAGGACTACGTCTGTGTTTTCTATATAGTGGTACACTTTGTGAAAACCGAAAATGGAACATGTAACGGAATTATGAAAGATTTTGAACGTTAATAACTCAGCTTTATCTGGGCCAATTTCAATAACTTTCTCATCAATCGATCAGAAATATTTCTACGCATCGATAACATAGCTTCCAACTGTTGATTTTCAACAAGAAACTATTGTAAAAGTGGTAAATGTCAAGCATTGTCCAAAGCGTCGGAATAACTAACAAATCCACCAATTGCATATGCTGCTTCCCCAACACTGTCATCAGAGAGTCATTAGAAGACGAAACTAGTCAAAGTGGCATTCGCCATTGGCATTGGCACACTCATCGCCATATTCAGAACCATACGCCTCCAACGACCACACAAAATGCTCTCCAGAGTTGTATTCCTGTAACCAAACTTGGAAGCAGGGGTGCAAGTTATTTTTGATCGATTCTCTTCATCGACTTTCTGTTTCGTTAACAACTCGACGGCAAACACATTTGTGGATAAGGTTCCAAAGGGTGACATCAAGATCTACACTGGCGACTTCAATGCGAAGATCGGCTCCGACAACACGGACTATGAGCGTGTCATGGGACGCCATGGTCTCGGCGAAATGAGCGAGAACGGTGAGCTGTTTGCAGAATTTTGTGGCAATAACGACATGGTGATCGGGGGCTCGCTCTTCCCCCATCGGCCAGTGCACAAAGTCACGTGGGTTTCCCGTGATGGACATACCGAAAATCAGATCGACCACATCTGCATCAGCCGAAAATGGAGACGGAGCCCAAGTAACAATCCAGTAACCATTTAGCATCCACTCTGATTTATGATGGTTTTATAACGACAATGAACAATCCAATTAGTTTAAATATAGCATTTCAAAGTGTAAAACATTCCTGCTTAGTAATTCAGCTTTTTGTTGTTGTAAAAACCTTTTATAGTCTTGCAAGAAAGTCAAAAAGTGTCTTGTTTTAAAAATAAATTTAAAACAGTTATCAATCCCTCCTTAAAACTGTTCTGTAATTCAAGCATAAACGTCATTAGCAATTGTTTATTAATGTCTTGATAAAATACTTTATAAACGTGTTCTATCATTATAAAAGCAACCATAAAATCATTTGGTTTTGCATTAGAGCAAAAAGCATTTATTGTTGCTTTTTAGGCTTTTTAAAGTGCATCATAAACTCCCCAATTACTCTGTTTACAAATTGAGCTTAAAAGATGGTTCCTCATAATTGATAAATGCCAATTTTATGACAAGGAAATCTCATAGGATAGACGAAGTAGGATGAAAAATTCAAGTCGATTTCAGAAAAATTTACTTCCTTAGAAGAATCAGCACACCATCAACGACTGATCATCTGGCGGAGAAGAGTAAACTGAGCGGTGCCATAAAACATTGTCGAAAGTTTAAACACATACCAGCCTTCTCCAGATCTTGCGAAGTATCAACCGACAGCAAACCACTGTAACTGTTCGTAAGCGGAGATTAGCTGGTTTCCGATCCATAGCAGCGATTTTAGAATCTTCGAAAATTTCATTCAAGCGTACATCCCTGCATCGTTGGATGGTGCACTTCTGTAACCATCCGGAAGAAGGGGATCTTTTTCGGGAACGATTGCACTTCCAGCTGTTCGACATGCGAAATGTTGTAAAACAGTATCGCAAACTATCTGAGTAACTGCTTCCAATCCATCGGGAGAAAACCGCCTGGAAGAATCCTGGATCTCACAGCGCAACTATCGAAAGTTAAACAAACTTTGACGTTTAACTTTTTGCAGGCAACTTTGCCTCCATAAATGCTGCCATAAATCGGAACGGGTTAGGATCAAGCAAAATGGCTTTAGATATATACAATTCAGCCTGCAAGTTTTCTTCATAAAAGCCATTTTAAACCCTTATTAATTTTTTAAGGAATTCTTGAAAGCAAAACAACTTTTTCACAAATGACCCATGAAAATCAACTTTTATGCCACCGCCATGTTACAATTAGTTTGCTTGTTTTTTACAATCTTTGATTTTCAATGAATATTTTCTTAGATATAACTATATTTTGGTAAATTTAGCAATGAGCAAACATTTTAATGCGAAAATAATAAAAAGAAAGTCTCGGCCAAGCTCGATCTGAAGAATATATTTTTTTTTTCTATGTTAAATAATTAGTCAAATCGACGTTTTACGAGGGTGGACTTAATTTTTTCGATGTTTTCACGTAGATTTCAAATAAAATTTAATATAGCACTTAGAACTAGGCCACTTAATGAGAACTATTGTAATGAATTTGGATATTCAACAAGATTTTTATACCATCAGTTTCTATTTTCATTATTTTGATAACATCGGATTCATAAATCCTTTTCTATCTTGATTGATGCTTTCCTAGTGGATTCAGCATGCGGCTAGGGGAAATGGCTCGGAAAGGGTTTTTATTGTTGCTAAATAGCTTTTATTGTAGCTTTCAAATGGTTATCAATGCGTTCGTCATACAACCTTTTGCAGTAGATCAATCTTGAAGAGCTTCGAGAATACACCCTTCAGAACCTTCTCCAGGGTGGGCCATCTAGACATATTCTAGTCTTAATGAGGTTTTGGTGGATGCATCAATGACAAAATAGCCTTGACCAGGGTTTTATGAATGTTGTTTTATAGTTGCTTTGTAGTATTTCATAAAACTTAAAATGTTACTTGGGAGCCTTCATGATGTCCGGAATAAACGCAGCGCCGACAACGCGTCTGACCGAAATCCGCCTACGCATGGCGTGGATCCAGCGACGGGAGGAGAGACTCGGGCGGCGGTTCAACACACGCCGACTTGAAGATCCAGTGGTAAAAAGGTCTTGAGACTCGAGCTGCGGACGTTCCAGAAGGTGGCAGCGTTGAAGAGCAATGGACGGCCATCAAGAATGCCTTTATAGAAACAAGCGAGAACAACTTGGGTGAGCTGCGCACCCAGAGGAAAGAGTGGATCACAGATGAAACCTGGCGGAAGAATGAGGAGCGCAGAGAAGCAAAAGCCGCGATAGAGCGGGTGAGAACCAGAGGAGCCTAGAACGAAGCCCGTCAACGGTACTCGGCTCTAGAGAAGGAAGTCAAGCGCTCTTGCAGACGGGACAAGCGAGCGTGGGTGAACTCCCTGGCCGACGTAGGGGAGAAAGCCGCAAACACTGGCGATATACGCCTCCTCTACGATATCTCACGACGCATGAGTGGAGCAAGGATGCACCCGAGGATGCCAGTGAAGGGCACGACTGGAAAATTACATACCGACCCCACTGACCAGCTGAAACGCTGGTTTGAGCACTTCGAACAACTTCTTCAAGTTTCGACGGCCAACCAGCCATCAACATCTCGGCATGATCCGCCTAGGGTGCAGCGCATCACTCGTGTCAATTCCGAGGCCACATCACTACAGGAGATGGAAGCAGCTATCCGAAGCATGAAATCCAACAAGGCTCCAGGGGTCGATCGCATATCAGCAGAGATGCTCAAAGCTGACCCCATGCTATCCGCACAAATGTTGCATCAACTATTCTGTAATATCTGGGACACCGCGACTTTTCCGGCCGACTGGATGCAGGGCATCTTAGTGAAGGTCCCACAGAAGGGGGATCTGACTGTGTGCGACTATTAGCGAGGCATCATGTTACTGTGAACTGTTCTCAAAGTTCTGTGAATCGGATACAGGAGAAGATCGACGTGACTCTCCGACGGCAGCAGGCAAGATTCCGTGCCGGAAGATCTTGTGTGGACCATATTGTCACGCTCCGCATCATCCTGGAGCAGGTCAATGAATTCCAAGAGTCCCTTTATTTGGTATTCATTGACTACGAAAAAGCTTTCGACTGTCTCAATCACGAGAATCTGTGGGGCGCCCTGAGACGCAAGGGAGTCCCGGATAAAATCGTCAACCTCATCGAAGCGCAGTATGAGGCTTTCACGTGCAGAGTTCTGCATAACGGAGCCTTGTCCGACCCTATCCGGGTAGTCACTGGTGTGAGACAAGGATGTATACTATCACCGCTACTGTTTCTCATCGTAATCGACGAGATCATGGTAGGTGCAATTGACCGTGTACCGAACCGTGGGCTGCTTTGGCAGCCTATCACCATGGAGCATCTCAACGACTTCGATTTGGATGATGATGTTGCTCTACTTGCACATTGGCGCTCTGATATGCAGAGTAAGCTCAATGACCTAGCCGCACGCTCCTCTGCGGCGGGTCTCACCATCAACGTCAACAAGACTAAATCGTTGGATATCAACACGGGCAACCCTTTCAACTTAACGGTAGCGGGGCAAGCAGTGGAGAAGATCGAAAGTTTCCAATATCTTGGCCGTCCAAATAGTGTTGGACGGCGGGACCAAGAGCGACATACGTGCACATATCAAGAAGGCTAGGGCTGCCTTTGCGAGTTTACGAAACGTATGGAGATCCAACCAGATAAGTCAACGCACCCAGTGATGGCAAAGTTCATCAAAGTTCCCTATGACTCGCGAACTTTTCCCTTGGTGAACTTCGTGAAATATCGCGAACTTTTCCAACACTGAACGCACCAAAATCCGAATTTTCAACTCGAACGTGAAATCTGTGTTGTTATACGCCAGCGAGACGTGGTGTGTATCAGCGGAGAACACTCAAAAGCTGCAGGTCTTCATCAACCGATGCCTGCGGTATATAATTCGTGCCTGGTGGCCTCACAACTGGATCTCGAATGCCGAGCTCCATCGTCGATGTCATCATTTGCCGATAGCAAATGAAATTCGAGAGCAAAAGTGAAGGTGGGTCAGCCACACACTTCGACGGGGCGGAAACGAAATCTGCAAGCAAGCGCTGGATTGGAATCCGGCAGGACATCGCAGCAGAGGCAGACCCAGGGACTCATGGCGGCGAAGCCTCAATAAGGAAATTAAGCAAGTCGATAGGAATCTGACTTGGGCCCAGGTCAAGGCAAAAGCGAGCAGCCGCCCAGGATCGAAGTCTTTCACGTTGGCCCTTTGCACCACTGGTAGTGCACAGGACCCTTAAGTAAGTAAGTAAACACATTCATTGATAAGTTTGTTGTCCTGGATGATAGAAGAGCATAGCAGAAATAGTGCGAAATAGGTTAGTGAAGCCATGGTCATCAAAAGAGGAAATCGATGATGAGAATTGACTTTCATCCCTCTGCTTCTAAGCCCCTTAATTCAGTCGTCGTCGTCGTAACAATGAAAACTAGCATCGCACCGCTTTTGGGTCTTGGTTTACGCTTGCTGGTTGCAATTCTATTGTTCGCTACTGTTAGTTTTTTCTAGGCATGCATAAAAGTCCAATTATTCGATTAAAGATTAATGTCAAAGATTTTTCCAGCTATTCGCTTAAATATTTATCGAATTTTCAATTAATCATCTTGTTCGACCATTTTCCACAGAGATGGCGCTGTTCCGCTGGTAGGAAGTGATAAAAATCCCCATATAGAAATTGAGAGAAGTGGGAATAATTCACTTTCGGTTCATATTCAGGTCAAAAAAAGTGAACGACAACCTAAAGAAATTAATCAGGGACTTAGTCGTTCAGTTTTTTCCCGAAAATTATTGTTTAACAAGCTACAATTAAATGAAAATGATTTTTCCCCATACAGTTTTACCTGCTTTACTACCAGTCCCAAGAAAGCCAAAAAATTCAAATTTGAGAGAGAAATTCTCTCTCACGAGCTAAATCTCTCAACATGCCATGTATTTTGTAGACACTCGATTTGTGATTTCCCTTTCACAGATTACAAAATAGAGTACCTGACACTACGAAACATGTCTGGTACCTCTATATATGCATTTGCTTTAACATTTGAAGTCCCTCCTTTTTTACATATTCTGCGCAAAAGATACTTTATGCCCCGCCCCATGCATAAAATTCGGCGGGAAATTCTGTGAGGGGTGAGCTATTTTGTGTGCAGGATGTGTAAAAAAGGAGGGACTTCGAATAATAATCTAAATGCATATATAGAGGTACCAGACATGTTTTGCACTGCAGTGTCCTCTGTGAACAATTATAGGAAAACAGATTGTGTCTAGTTTCCGATAGATGTCACCGCAAACGACAGCTGTGACATCTGATGGAACATGAATGCAGAAGCTTGACAAAATGATTAATTATTCGAGCGCGTAGCCGACATCCCTTCTTATTTCTACTCGTTCTAATAATGACGAGCTAACAGCCTATCATAGTATAAGAATCTTGTAGAAAGCTTCTCAATTCGGTGGATAGAAGAAAAAGCTTAAATTAGGGCTGCAGTGCCATGCTCAGCTTGAAAATTGCAACCCTAATTTGCAACCCTAATCTTTTTATTATACTTTCCGAAAAATTGTGAGGCTTGTTCATGTTTGTAATTATTAATATTTAAGGAATAGCTCCCTTAAAATGTGTTAGAAGCGTTAGAAGCGATTTATTAAACGTATTGTGAACTAAGCTCATGAAAATTTCAGGAACTTGAGTCAGAGCTATATATCACTACAAAAGAACCTTCCATGATTTGCAGAATAATATTTAAAAAAAAAACGACACAAACCTCGAAATGTCTTTTATCCCACTAGATTTTCTCTCCTGCGTCATTCAGCAAGTTGGCAAAATTTCGGCAAGCCAAAGCAATGACTTCCTACGGAACATTTGAAGTTGCCTCCCCAAGGCTACTTAAATTTCCGTATCAATTAACATTCCATCATTATGCAAACTGGTTTCGACAGGGGAAAAGGAACTCAGTTTTCCGTCCAATCTCACAGCATGACGTAAACAAGCCCGTGCCAAAGTTATCATAAATACGTCACCCCTCAATTTCCAACCGACGACGGCGACGCTGAATACAACGACTACGGTGGAATCTGGCTCTAATGGGTAAATGAAACACGCCATCATTGCTACTGAGAAATCGGTTCCATTTTTCCCACCCATTATATGATGACTTTTTTTGTCACAGCCAGCCAGCCAGCCGCCAACACAGAGGGAGTAATTTCTATTAAATACGCGTACTTGTGCTTGCCCCATAGGGCGGTATTACCATCCAGTAGCAGAGCAGGGCCCCTTGCTGCGGTTTGGGACGCTGGAGATCGGACGTTCTTCTTTTTTCGGTTATACATTTTGTTTGGGAAGGACACGCCACGGTCATTTCACAGTTAGTTTATGTATCTTTTTTTCTTGCCCCTAGTGGACGATACCGATCCTTATTTTTTTTTCTTCTAACGCTGTCGGAGGCATATAGTTTTGATAAAGTCGCGATGGTTGCGGTGCGTGATTTTAATTAAAATATGGCTTGGGGTGATTCAAATATGACGTTCACATCCCCCTTCTGTGTCACTCATTTTCTCATAATTATTGCACGTACTGTCAAATAAATTCTAGGACCCCTTCCCCCTCTCGAGAGTGGACGTCATATTTGAATAACCCCCGTTTATGATTGTTCCACGCTGAGGCAGGTGAGGTGGTGTAGGAAAACACTGTGTCAGGACGAGTCGTCTATGTATCAAGGATGTTCTCGAGTGGGACCGACACAGAAAGCAGCTCATGTGAAGGCTGAATTGAATGATGGAATATGAACTGACACGTTCCGTTGCGTCCCATCAAATCTGCTGTCGTCATCGCTCGAGTGCGACTTGTTATTTTTTATGACATTGCTTATGAAATAGCTTCATTTGTGCGGTTGCCACCGGTTACAATGTGATTAAGATTGTGCTCATATTGTATCCTGGGAGACGACGACTGCGGCGGCTTTTCTTCCACAGGATAATGTGCCCTCATGGGGAAACGCACTTCAATGGAAATGCATGGTGTTTTGATTCCAATTATGGGTTAGCCTCTAATTCTAATCGAACGGGTGTTTACGTTTGATTTGTGCATTGATCCATTACTAATGCAATCCCATCTCCCACAGACAGGCAATTATTACGCAAGAGAGCAATCAAAATTTCTACGCTTTTACAGCAGCACGTATATCCCATCTAACCGGATCATTGCCATGGCAAAACCTAGCAAAAAAAGGAAAATCCATTTCAATTCCTTCACAACTACTCATCTACTGCGACTTAATTTTGGCTTTCTGACAACCCACTCAGACACCCAACTGAAATCGTACATTTAACTCTGTAATCCTATCAACATTATCTGATACCATCAACCAATTAGACTCGTAACGGAATGAGCTGCTGTCCGAGTGGTTAAACTTCTAATGAATCGCGGTCGAAGAACCATAATCACAGAGTCTGTATTAAAACTCCCTAATAAAAATGTATAATCACATGCGGTCACCGAAACTGATTAAATCGTTAGCCTCTCGCACAAATCGAGCCGATCTGTCTGGTTTAATGGAAAGCCGTAGTAGGAAAATTGTTTTCCCATTCGATACTGTCACGTACGTCGCATGTGTCAACCAAAACGGGGGTGGGGACGGTTTTTGAACAATCCAATCCAATTCAATCAGACGGCCTATTTTAAACCGATATCTCAAGTATAACAGCAACAATAACATCAGCAACTGGCACTAAAATAATCATTCATTGGTGCGCATTCATTGCGAAATATTTTCAAGCGCCATTGATTGTTACGGGCGTGAATAATTTATCCATTCATATTGGGGAAACATTTCAACTCAGTGGAAATGGTCCGCTGGGGGTGGTGATTTGGTCATTTGATAGCAATCGCAGAAAGTGTGCGTGATTTGAAGCTGACCTTTGGCCTGACACCCCCAATTGTTTGGTTATTTATTATTATTTTGAAATTATATGGTGATCAGTAATCTCACTGGAAAGGTTGATTGAAGTACTTCCTCGAGCGCTGATTGCGGGAGCCTAGTTGAATCATGAATAATGTTTCTGTACTGGCAGGTCATG
The DNA here is from genome assembly GCF_037179485.1 of Ochlerotatus camptorhynchus. Lineage (NCBI taxonomy): Eukaryota > Metazoa > Arthropoda > Insecta > Diptera > Culicidae > Ochlerotatus > Ochlerotatus camptorhynchus. The sequence continues at coordinate 2,522,737 of NW_027040918.1, read as the reverse complement.
TTTTATGACCACTTAAAACAGTATTTCGCATTTAGATTTTGAGTTTTTTAATTTTTTTTAAGTTATGAAAATTCATCTGTTTGGTTTTGTGCATGAGAGAACCAAAGATCTAGTCTAGCAGTGATAGTATCACACTTGTTACTCCTTTAATTGAGAGCCGCGTCGTAGTACGCTTACGTATAGGCACTGACGTTGGGTGTGATACTGGCGGGTTTTGCCGCAAATCACTCTTATTTTATTTATTTTTACGCAGATAGATTCATTTGGGTTTGCAAGGGAATTATACTATTGAAATATTTCAGAAAGTGCCAAACAGTGCTCCTTCTATTTGCGTGACAAGCTTTCATTGTTGTTTTCATTGAAGTATTACTCAGGAAACAATATTAAACATCATTTTTGTACATGTTATTGTAACTAATCTTATATGTGCTTCATTTTGATTTGGGATAAGTGTTTGAACTATGGCTCGGGATTTCCACTGTGGTGTGCTTCTATTGTGACATACCCATGTGTATTTTTGTGGTGCCACATAGTGGAAACGTGAGAGCGTAATTGGAACATTTACCCTATACAATATACAATTTAAAATTAGCTTGGAAACTAACTTCAAAGTGAAGCATTTTAGTCACTTGAAGGTGTCACCTGGGACGAACATTGATATAATTAATATATGTCAAAGCCAGAAGTACTTGAAACACGTTAAATTTTAGTTTAAAAGCATGGGTTATGATTGTGTAGGTAGATTAGAGATTTCAGTTATTTATTAAATAAACTTCAATTAGAGAATTCAGAAAGTTAATTAACATAAGAGATAGGACGCGGGGGGTCCGCTTAGGGAGGCGACTAGCCTATGAAGTTGTATAATAAATCTTCCTATTTAGTGTATTTGTTAATTACAGACAATGTCAATAGCGAAAGTCATATCTTCAACCAGGCGCTTACGAACAAGTGAAGTTTTAGGAAAGATGTGTTAAATATGTTGATAGGTTTGAAATAAGAATTAGGATTTTGTGCTTTAGTTATCGGTAAGGTATGATGTGTCAACAAAGCCCTTTTGAGCAAATTTTCAAACATCAAATTGATTGAGCGATTTATTATTGAAAGACATTGCGTTGCGAAAATTGACAAGTCATACATCTAACATAGTAGTAGTAGCAGTGTCGCATAATCTTATCACAATTGCTGCAAATAGTGCTGGAGGGGCCGGCAGGGCTGAATACGGATCAAAACTAACATAACTACTAACACTAAAATGATCCCGGAACTAACACTTATCCATTGCACTTTTAGTTATATGTTAGTTTTATTTTTCTACTAAGTCATCTATGCTTCTTTCTATTGTTTGGATCAAGTACAACTAATACTAATCTGTCTTTATGTATGTTTTACTCCCTTTTAACCCATTATCTTTATGAATGGCGAATCATATGACGTGAGACACGTACAAGCTGGAACTCAAAGAATTACTTCGAACAGGATGTCAAACAAATTCAGGACCAATCCAAATGAGACCAGAAACCAACAAGGCATCGGGGAGTTATATATTCTAGGAGAGGTATTTGATAAATAATCAAAAAGCGGTAAGTTAAAATCAGAGCCAAGGATCATGAGAGGTAATTGTCAATAATTCATTAATTAGTAGAAATCTCGATAACTTTTTCAAGGGAGCGTATCGGCTTTTGTAGGCGGTGCGTTTGGTCGTCGATTTGGCTTGACTGGTGGCTCGCCCACGCGGGCTGGCACTATCATCAGATAGGGGAAATTTTCCTCTACCTGCCGGTGGTGTTGATAAGCGTGTGCGAGCTGCCGGTTGCGCCGGATCGACGATCGGATGCATTGTTTGCAGGAGCTGGTGCTTCCCTTTCAAAAAGTAATCGAGAAATATCCATATTATCCTGTAATTGATATTACTATTTTTATATATCAATGAAATTAGTCATGACAGAGTAACAGATGGGGAAGGACAATAGACACAAGTTGACACAATAAACAAGACAAGTGGGGGTTAAAACACAAGACAAAATGACAAAATAAGTGACGACAGAAGACAAGGCTGGGACAAAAATCAACCTTTTAAAAAAACAAGAATGCGCAATTATATTATCAAAACTATTTGGATCAGCACAAAAACAACAGTGACCAAACGGGCACCATAGCCTAGGAACGTCTGTGAAGTTGCGCCACTGTGATTAAAAAAAAAAAATAATATCAATAACAACGATGACTTAGTAAAATTGAAGTGCTGGAGGAAATATTCGAAACAGGCTGTTTCCAATCTTGTTGAGAGAAGCGTGGATTTTCCATTCGCGGCCGGTGACTTGGATGAATCTACAGCTGTTCGTGGACCAATCAACTAGTTGAGCAAAAGTGTGTTTCTTTGGAAAACTCGAACAGCTGCTACAATTTGGATCTTTTGTCTAGTCTAGTCTACACATAGGGTAACCAACTGATTTTGGACCCCTAGAGGAAGTGAGATCACGTTTATGTCAAAATAATATTATTTGTTTATTATTATTATGCAATTTACATGCGGTTGCGTTCGAAAGCTACTCATCTTGGATGTAAAATGTCACTAGATGTTTTATTTATTGATATATACTCGAAAAATAATTCTTTACACATCATGATATTCACATATTTTGGACCCTTCCACTTGATTTTGGACAGTGTCCATAATATATTTTGGACACACTGAATGGGAACGAATATATTTTGAACATGCTGAAGTTCTTTCAACCTATGAGCCTAAAATTAATTACGACGGTCACTTCTTCCTATCTCGCATTTGTTAGGTCCGTCTAGGTGGGAAAATTTTCAAAGAAGGTGCCGTAAAACGGGGTGAAATTGATCAGCGGGGTGAATTTGATCGCTGAGTATACCCAATATTGTACTTATGCATAATATTTTTACAATGTATACGAAGATACATTCGTACGCTTAGTAACAAAAAACATGTTACACATGAAAAAATATCACGAGAAATTTCAGCGATCAATTTTGCCCCGCTGATCAATTACACCCCGTTTTACGGTATGCATAAAAGTTGTACAACACATATGAGTTTTCCATTGCCATTTTGTTGCTGCCAATCGATCTGAAACCAACTTGTATTCCTAAAAAAACTTGTTTTGAACTAAAAAAGCTAAACTTTGATTACAATTAACCCCCAAAATGCGGATAATAGAGAATGTAAATGAAAACCGCGTAAACGGTGTCCATACTACGTGGGATTGACTTAATTGGTTACAACATGAGATCCTGACCAGATAGAAAGTTACTGTCTTCGGCAAAGTTGTTCAGGAGGTCAAAGCCTATTTCTTAGTGTACAATAGTTCAGAATTATCTCACTTCGTGGTGCTAGTATACATGTGAAATTCTCGTGTATAAAATATCTCTAGATCCTGACCAGATAGAAAGTAAATGCCTTCAGCAAAGTTGTTCAGGAAGTCAAGCTCTTTTCGTTGGTGGAGTAGTTCAGAAATTTCACACTACGAGGCGCTAGTATATACGTGTAATTCTCGCATATACAATAGCTCGAGTTCTTGACCAGCTAGAAAGTTACTGTATTGGGCAAACTTGTTCAGGGGGTCAAGATTTTTCGACTGGTAGACAGTAGTTCGGAATTTTCTCACCACGTGGCGTTTGTATACATATACACTTCTCGCATATGATATATCTCGAGGTCCTGACCAAATAGAAAGTTACTGTCTTTGAAAAAGTTGTTCAGGAGGTCAAAGCCTATTGCTTGGTGTAGAATAGTTCAGAATTTTCTCACTATGTAGTTCTAGTATACACGTTAAATTCTCTCATATAAAATATCTAGAGAGCATGACAAGATAGAATGTTACTGTCTTGGGCAAAGTTGTTCAGGGGATCAAGGCCTTTTGGCTAGTGGACGGTAGTTCAGAATATTTCACTTCATGGTACTAGTATATACGTGCAATTCTCGCATATGATATATCTCAAGACCTGCTAAAAATGTACAGTAATCGGCAAAGTTGTCCAGGAGATCAAACCCTATCGTTGGTGGAAAGTACATAATTTTCTCACTAGGTGACGTTGAAAGACACGTGAAATCCTTGCATATAAAATATCTCTGAATGACCCGCATACTAGTGTCACGTAAAGGGAAAATTCTGAATTACTGTACACCATCGAAAAGATCCTAACATCCTGAACAACTTTGCCGAAGACAGTAGCTTTCTGTCTGGTCAGAATCTAGAGATATTTTATGTGCGAGAATTCCTCATGTATACTAGCGTTGCAAAGTGAGAAAACTCTGTTAAGTCCACCAGCAAAAAGGCCTTGACTTCCTGAACAACTTTGCCGAAGACAGTAACTTTTTATATGATCAGGATTTCGAGATATTTTATATGAGAATTTCACGTATATACTAGCACCATATAGTGAAAAAATTCTGAACCATAGGCTTTGAGCTCCTGAACAACTTTTTCGAAGACAGTAACTTTCTTTCTGGTCAGGATCTCGAGATATTCCATGTTGTAACCAATTAAGTCAGAACCCTCGTAGTATGGACACCATTTACGCGGTTTCCATTTACATTTTCTCTATTATCCGCATATTTTGGGGGTTAACTGTAATAAATATTTAGCTTGTTTAGTTAAAAGCAAGTTTTTTGAGGAATACTCGTTGATTTCAGATTGATTGGTAGCTCGGCTGCAAAATGGAAATGGAAAACTCACACTGTTGTACAAAGTACAACGCGTGAGTACTCGTGTTACAAAAGTTGGCGCGAGTAACGGAGGAAATATAATATAACATAAGGAAACAACTGATAATACCATAAAAAAAAAATCATTCAAAAGTAAATCTTAATACGGAGACCTGACTCTATGCTTGCAGTCCATATTGTTTTTGTATGGGCTGTTCATAAAATACGTGACGGTTTTTGAGAGATTTCAACCCCTCCCCCCCCCCCCTTCCGTAGAAGACAGTCTCAAACACAAAATTTAAAAAATTGTATGGACCGTAGACATCTGCCAAGCGCTCCCACCTCCCTAAAGCGTCTACGTAGTTTATGAACAGCCCCTTAGTTAAATGCGTTTGGGAGATAGGAAAACTTTTGTGGAAAACTAGGAACTAGGAAAACTAGGAAAACTCAGAGTGGACCACTCTACGTGTTTTGCCGTTTTTCCCATTTTGAATCGCCTGATAAACAAGAAATATATATTTAAAAACAATGAATTCATATAATTTTGATTGATTTACTTACCAATTTAATCAGAAATCTGAGATAATAGCACGATCGACCAACCGGAATTTTTTTTGTCGCTCTTTTGATGATTCTCATTTGATAAGTGTCCAAAATAAGTTGGTAACATTTTTTTACGATCTTTTTTGGACACTTTTTATTTAATACTTTTTAAGTAGAATCTTAAGGTGAAATCTTTATAAACACGTGAAATACATCTTCCAAAGTCAGATAAACTGATTTGATAAAAAAAATCATTGGATTGTATATTTTAGACCAAATTTAATACAAGTACACTAACGCCGATTCCTCTTGACAAACGTCGAAACATGAAACTTTTTCGATAACATTTTCTAAAACTGCATAAATTGAGCAATTGTAAGCAATTTGAGGTGAACTAATGATCTTGAGACATAGCAAGTAATTGAAAGAATGTAATTACAACATCAACCCAGATGAATTTGAAGAAACTAGACAGTAAGCGAGGAAAATATATGAAAAGGGTCCAAAATATGTAGGGGTCCAATTCAAGTTGGTTACCCTATCACTTGAACAGAACATTTGCATTATCTGCTATAAGCCTCGCTGCAGTCTTAGTGAGTGTCGCACAAGCGAAATGGAACGTTCCATTGCACGGACCTACACATGTAACTGGGAGCCCACTCATAGCAATAGACTGCTCGCATACATTACACACATCCATTTTGCCAAATTAAAACACTGTTAGCAGCAGACATATACAAGGGAGGAGAACACAAAATAAAATTTTACCGCCGCAGCTCACTATACAAAAGCAATAGCGCGCCGGGGGAAAATACTAAATTAAACAAAAACGAGTTGCTAGGCAACCTTTCCTCTACTTATCCTGTTAAAAAAAACAACGGGCACGCGTTGGAATAGTCCTTTCGCGGCACACGGCACTATTTCACACAAAATTATGAATTTATTTTCACAGCACAACTCAACAAAAATACTACTTTGTTCGTCATACTTCGGAATAATGGAGATTGGTGAAAAGTAAGGGAAGTTTTTAGTTGATTTTACCATCAAAGAGCTTGACAATATTGTCAACGCTATTTAGCGCGATGGTATATTATTGCTGATTAGACGAACCCTGGGAGAGCATCATATAAGAGAAACCTCTGAAATGCGGGATGTTCAGTTGATCACCGCTACTTGAATCACTGAGAGTATATTCCGAGTCATTGTATTCTGATTCCACTATTTCAGTGAACAATCTTATCGTGGCTGTCTTAAACTCGCTTCAGTTATTAGCCACCTCTTGCCATTAATCCGCAGATCGACCGTTTCCTTCTACATCGTGCCTTGCGCTGGTCTTCCAATATTCTTCTTCACCGGGATCGCATGCTTAAAGGCTTTCCTGATGATCTTTTATGATGGTTGGCTGGGTTCAATCTCAGTCGGCACTGCCGGGATGTTCTGAGGCATTACATCTCTGATCACGGGAAGTAAAGCCGTTTGTCCCCGGTTCATGAATTGATGGGTCGATAGGTAGGGTCCAGGTGTATGAGCTGCCTCCCTGGCGTCGGTAGCATTGGTGCTCAGCACGGAACACAAGATCGACGGAAAAACAAATCAAGGAAAAAAACTACAAGGGACGCCCTAGGGGTTTGTAGTACCGTTGTACGCAATGGTGAGGTAGGACTACGTGGTCCTACATAATAAATCTTATTTGCTAACTGCAGCAGGAGCTGTGTGCTGGAGAACACCACAACTCACGGTGATTGAATAAACACCGTTTGATGAAACCGGATGGAATTTATCTTTGAAATCTGTGTTAGGGAAGCCGCTCAAGCAGTTTTGGCGTGACTTTCTACCAGCAATTTCACACAACTGGACTAACTAATTTCTATTTTTTCGTGAAACGCACAAATGTTGGTACTTTTCTCGTGGTTCTAAAAGAAAAAATCTCAAACTAGAATGAAGTAATTAATTATCATAGCAACAGTTGCACATTCGTGCAATTTTCAATAGTGTCATTTTGAAAAATGATAAAAATTTAAATAGAATTATTAAAATTGGTCCAGGGGCAGCTGAGTTATTAACGTTTAAAATCTTTCGCAATTTTGTAACATGTTCCATTTTCGGTTTTCACAAAGTGTACTCCCATACAGAAATCACAGACGTAGTCCTACGTCAAAAAACGATAATGGTTTTATGTTATGTAAGTTGTATTAATTAACGGAAATCTTTTGTAAACTTGTAGCCATCCCTATTATTGAAAAAAAAAAAAAATCTTCAAAGAATTCATTGTTATAAACAAAAGCAGGGATCCCAAACTCTACCACAGCGTACTCCACAGTCCACATTTATCCAGATGGTTTATTTGCACTTATATCTTGCTGATCATCCTCTTGAACTTATCTGTCCTGATTATTCGATTCCTGAAGATGTTTGTGCTTACGTGCAGTTGGCTTCCCCGTGTGCCACCGATCGAAATCGTTGCTTTGCATTCCTCAAGCATCGGTACAAAAAAGCCTTATCCTCATCCATTGAAAATACAGGTTCCGAATGAATAACGGGCTGGTAAAGCGAATCGATCACTCTCTCGAATTTCCAGAACGGAATCTTCCGTTGCACTTGTTCCAGATCAGCAGATTTGCGCCCTGTTTCAGTCCACGAGCAATGAAGGAGGAGCTCCAAAACTTCAATTTCTTGAAGATCTTTCACTGGTTTCAGGTTTATTTAGTTGAAGTTCGTGTTAACACTGAGTGGATGGCAATATTGCATTTGCATGGGCCAGTAGGGTCCAACATTTATTGAGTTTTGATTCCGTCGAATCAATGTTAGCAGGAGGAATCAACTCTTTCTGTGTGGTCTGTGGTCACAAAGTGCTTTGTTAGCTGTACGATCGATATCGATATTATCTTGTTGCAGAACTTCAAACAATACAGCTGCAAGCGTTTTTTCGGAGGGTTCCGTTTTTTCATAATGCCGGAATAAAAATACATTATGTAATAATTATTGCAATGAAGAATATGAGTAAAACAACTTACCAGTTTAAAAGATTTACGTCGCAAAGAAGTTCTCAACTAAATCGACAGCAGGCCTGGGTTCAATCCCAGTCGGCGCCGCCGTTGCTGCCCGATTCATGAGTTGATGAGTCGATATGTAGGGTCCAGGAGTTGGAGCTGTCTCCCTGGTGTCGGTAGCATTGGTACTCAGCACGGAAAACAAGATCGACGGAAAACAAATCAACGGAAAAAAAAAATTACGGTGAAACCGTACTTGGCATCTACACAAGAAAAAAATAATATTCGAAACGAGCTGTCGAAGTAATCCGCGAAGAGTCCGACTGTGTGTGAAACGAAATACAGAATAGGGGTGACAATCCCAAGTAACATTTTACGTTTTATGAAATACTACAAGGCTACAATAAATCAACATTCATAAAACCCTGGTCAAGACAGCTTTGCCTTTATTACATCCACCAAAATCTCATTAAGACTATAATCTGTCTAGTTGGCCCACCCCGAAGAAGGTTTTGAAGGGCATATCTTCGAGGCACTTCAAGATTGATTTGCTGCAAAAAGGTTATGCGGCGAAAGCATTGAAAACCATTTGAAATCCTTATTAAAACTACAATAAAAGCCATTTGGCATCAATACTTGTGCCATTTGCCTTTGACGCTTGCTAACCGCACTCAAAATAAAGCATGAATCGAGATAAAAAAGAATACATAAATATCATCAGATCTTGCCAAATTCATTGTTCAAAAATAAATCTTTCAAAAATCTTCTTAAATTTCCTCATCTAATGTGAAAGAATTACCAAAATTATCAAAACTGTTCTCATTTTGTGGTCTATTTTTAGGTGACAGATTAAATCTAATGTGAAATGTGCTTCGAAAGATCGCAAAAAATAGGTCCGCCTTCGGAAATTGTTGGTTTTACTCATTTTTTTTTTTAATTTAGAAAACAACGTATAGTTATGTTTTATATCAATCATTGCGTCCAGCCGAGATAATTTAATGATTTTCGGAATCTCAATTGCTGCTCAGTGATGAATTTTTGAGATTGAAGTTATTTTCATGGAAAAACATCTTGAAAAACGAAGATAGTAAAAAATAAATGTAATAATAGCAATATGGCGGTGGCATAAAAATTGATTTTCCATAGGCTAATTGTGAAAGAGCTATTTTGCTTTCGTAAAATCGCTTACAAATACAAAACGTTTTAATTTGTTTTTAATGAAGATAATTTGCAGACTAAATTGTATTTATCTAAGGCCATTTTGCTTGATCCTATTCCGTTTAGTTTTATGACGGCATTAATGGTGCCTGGAAACAGTTAAACGTCAAAATTTGTTTATATTTCGATAGTTTTGTTGCACGATCATTGGGGAACTATCATCCATTGGAAGCAGTTAATCAGGTTGTGTATCTGCATAACTTGGAACAGATGGAAGCTCAGTCGTTCCCAATAAGTTTCCCTTCTCCCGGATGATGCGAGAAAGTTAATATGCGCTTGCTTGGATTTTTTGGAACAGTTGATCCTTTCGCTGAATGAAACCGCTGCTATTGTTCGGAAGGCAGTCAGTTTCCAGCTGACTGACAGCTTCTTAAATTACCTGTCGGCAGTTTTCCGCAGTCCCAGTTTGGCACTGATGCATGTTATTCTAATCATCATCGAAACCAAGATCGAAACGCGATTTCTGGAGAAGGTTAGTCTGTGTTTATTCAGATCGTGACGCAAACGCTATTGACGTCTATTTTGAAGGCTTCTAGTGCTTCGTGAACCACATTCACTCACTCTTCTCAGTCGCCTGTTCTGTCATTGTTAACCGGTTCAGTTGGAGCTGCTGGGCCTCTCAGGAGGTTCTGGAATTGGATTTCTTTTCCTTTCCGTCTGCAGCATCGCTAGAATTCTTCCTCCTACTATCGCTAGTATTATTATTCGACTATCCTTTGGCATTTCCTTGTGATTCTTTGTTTCAAAGCTCCAATCGATTTATTTTTTCTCTGTCTCTAGGCGGATCAATATTTTCAGTTTAATTTGTAAACAATAGGGTGTTTTGTGATACACTTTATTGACACCAAAAAGCAGCAATATATGCTTTTTGCTCCCGTTTTAAACCGAACGGTTTTATAATTGCGTTTGTCGTGGCATTAATAAAAAATACCGAGCAGGTTTATGATTGACTAACTGAACAGTTTTAAACAGGGATAGAGTGCTGCATTAAATTCATTTTTAAAACCAGACCCGTTTTGACTTTATCGTCAGACTTTAAGAGGATTTTAAAACAGCAAAATGCTGAACTACTGATCAAGAATGTGTTGCACTTTTAAATGCTGTATTTAAACTAAAAAGATTTCTTATTGTCATTATAAAACAACAATAAATCAGTGTGAAAGCCAAAAGGCTGCTAAATTGTTACTTGGGAATGTCATTGATGTCATGTCTGACAATGCGAATCTGTCTTCTTTTGTTGTTATTGACATTAAAAATGGAATATAACCCACTATGTTATGCTCAGTAAGCAAAATTCGACGCCCCTAGGACACTGAACCCCTTACATCTAATTATAATCTTTATATATCCTTAATCTGCAATCAAGCTATTACCTTCTATCCCCTAGTGTTGCCTTCTTTGTTCCATTTGCGGAACAGGTACGGCAACGGTCTTCTTATCAAAGCTTTAAAAAGGGGTAAAATCACAGATATAAACATTTTCGGTACGTACTTTTTTGCTATTCTGGTGTGTATGGGTGGGTATCCCAAATTTTAACATTCATCACATTCTTCTGGGTGAATATTCCAGCCAAAATTGAAAAAAAAATGACAGGTCACTTAGGATCTAGATTTGGTAAACATTACATTTCCGGCAAGGGTTCCGTAAATAACCTTCACGTTTTACGGCGACGACGTCCGTCAGTCGGTCCACTGGGCTAATGGGTTGTCAAATACGCCCACACGAAGCAGGTCTGCGGAAAGTAAAAGAATAGAGAAAAGGGACAAAAGCCCACGGAGTCATTGACCAGCTATCAAACAGCATAATGGAGCCCGAATTGATATAAAAAATGAGGCCAAACTCCGTTTGTGGCTCTTCTCGGGATGGCATCCATTTGTTTTCTACGCCGGAGGTTTTGCTGGTGTAGCCTGTGACTGCAAATTGCGTAATCGGATGATAGATAATGGAAGCTCGGTCGTGGTGCAGAAATTTCCCGTAAGGATGACATCAGACGCCACACCGTCGTCGTCGTCGTCGTCGTTGTCGTCGTCGTCGTTGTCGTCGGCTGAGAAGGCTCAGGGAAATGAAAAAAAAAGTAAACATGGGATGCCAAGAAATTTTATATCATTCGAATCGTTCGATATCGAAGTAGGCGAATTCTTGCGGTACGGTTTTGCCTTGGAATGTTTCCACGTTTGGGGGGGAGGAGATAATAGAGAGGGTGGTATTCGGAACGTTCCACTTCCGGTGTTGGATTTCGTTGTCGGGAGTTGTTGATGGTGGTGGTGGTGGTGTGGAAATAGGATAACATGAGAAATAATGGCTTAGGAATGGATCTATGCGAAATTTGGTTATGAGTTTTCGGTGCCATACGAGGTGAGGCTGGAACACATGGGTATTGTGCCATATCAAGGGTGCTGTGATTATGCTTGTTTAATGAATGATATTTGCTTTCAGGCCTTTTAACAAACCCATTTAGTTGTTGATCCAATATGCCTAATTTTTGAATTGCTTAAATCTCAGACACCATTTTCGCTCAGGTCTTTTTTAAAATGGCGGTGTGGATAACGGTAACTTAAATTATGTCTCTGATAGCAACGACCGGTGTGGAGAGGAGTGATTAAGCCAAAATGGAAACGCTGTGCCTTAGTTAAATAGTACCACAAATGGCAACGACTGGTACGGTTGCTCTAAGATACCATTCGATTACCTATGGCTTGAAATGGATAATGTGATTCGAATCAATTCCATGGGTCGCCTAAAATCTTCAAAGGAATATGCCTAAGAGCAACCGTACCAGTCGTTGTCATTTGCGGCACTATTTTACTTACGCATAGCGTTTCCATTTTGGCTTAATCACTCCTCTCCACACCGGTCGTTGCTATCAGAGTCATAATTTAAGTTACCGTTTTCCACACCGGCAAAACAAACTTTTGACGTTTATTCAAAATAGCAACCGTCCGATGCGTTGCTACCGGGTTGCTAAATTTATGAACTCACTACTTTCCAAGGTGCGGATTGCTATTTCTCCCACCTGAATAGCAACCGCCGGTGCGCAAGTATTATTATTATTTAGCTTTATTAAGGAGGCTTTCAGCCTTGGGCTGGTTCGCCTCCACGGTACGCAAGTAGCGTTATGGTAGAGGTTGGTAAATGTGCCTTTTTTACTCATTGGTACGGTTGCTCTAACAGATGCAATGCTGGCAGCTCTGGGCTGAGAACTTGTTCCACCTTATAAAGAAAGTCCCCTGCATCTTTAAAACGACTGTGGCATTAATCATTCAGAGTATTCTCTGAAGAATCACGTGGCTCCAACTGTTATTAAAGGACAGAAGCATGTTTCATCGCTTGTGAAAAGCGTTGCTACGGATTTAAATATGAAGTATTTCCAGAAATGCTCCCACCGTGATTCCTCCATTTCACGTCGTCGGCGCACGACAATTCCCCTACGTCATAAATGTCACATTTCCGAACGCTGCTGCTGTAAAATTCATACCATCACGTGACAAGTGCAAATGAGCTTGCTCCACCAGGTTGTTGCAGGGCACCGTGTGCCGCCAAGCCAACCTCATTGCCCTCTCATTGGATCGACCGAACCAAAAAACCAACAGCATTCCCAGAACTGCTACCATTTTGTACCGCGGTAAGTGTCAATCCATTGCTTTGCTCGTTTATTAACATTGACAGCTGGAGAAGAACCATTATGTGCACAAAACACAATCCGATGCTTCTTACCGATGCGAAATGTGTAGGTACACACAATGTTATATTGCTGTTTATTTTATAGCAGCAAGTCAAACACGTATCGAGTTTCGGTTCAGAAACAGCGGCGTCTCAAAAGACAGACTTGTTTGAAAAATAAAATTTGTACAAAATATTGTGGCATTATTTTTTCTTTATCATCGCCTCCTACGATAGCATGCTTTTTTCTGCATCTAGATCCCCTCGGTCAAAATAACATTTATTCAAATAGACAACAAAAACAACGCCGGCCTCTCGAAGGCGTCATAGCTATTGTTATAACTTAAATGTACTTACATAAATCGGTTCTCGGAGTCGTGCTCTCAAAATAAAATAAAAATAAAACAGAAACCAAAATACATTTGTGTTTGTTCGTAAGGAATCAAATGGAAAGCGAAAACCGTACTTGCCCTTTTATGACAACTACGTACATGAACCTGATGTTTTCTGTTGGTTTAGTTTTTATTGTATTTCAAGCACCCCCTCTCTGCACGCTCTCCCCATCGCCAAAGGGTGAATCGAACGGGGGACAGACGGAGAAAGGAGCAGACAAAAAGCGGAGTGCTTTTTGCCGAATTCACCCTTCAAAGTCAAGTTTTATCAATATACCCTTACCAATGAAAAAAGCGGATGCCTGTTTTCGTCAAACGAGCGCAAAATCCCCCTCCTCCCTCGAAGGGTGCTAGTGGCTGACGCCTAAAAAGAAAGCAATAAATTATGAGTGAAAAATTGTTGACTATAAATGGATCGAAAGCGAAAATAAAATCTAAGCACAGTTGACCTAATGGGCCGCCCGAAAATGGTTCCATTTATGACGCAGAATTTCCACCCTTTTCTGTCTCTCACAGACGATTTGTGGAGTGATAAAAATTTGCTTTGTTTGCATACAGGCAAACTTTTTTATTCGAAAATAAATACTTGGAAATGGAAAGTGGTGAGTTGCGAAACGATGGGAGTGGTTAAATTTTTTTTTTTTTCGGCGATGAATAAGATACCAACTCGCAGTAGGCGAAGGATTACCGTCTGCCGATGGGATTAGCAACCGGTTCACGGAAGGATAAATTGCAACATGACGGCGAGAACTCGACAGCTGCTGTGATTTGATGTAATTGAATGGGAGTTTACGACTAAGCAGAGTTTGATGAACTCAAATCTAATGTTAATTATCTTTTTGATCTAATTGGTTTGTTTACTCGACTAGAGGTATGGCGACCAACATCCATCCCATACCACGATCCGGGCGCGAAAATTTTCGTGCGTAATCGATTAGTTAATGGATTTTGATATTATGCAAAGCAGGATTCTTTCAGGCGATTTGCGGGTAGTTAAAGCACACACGTGTACTGCTCACAATTTATGACCACGCATACCGTGTTTCGATCCCATTTCCAGGAAATAAACCAACAAAAAAAGCCCTGCGTGACTGGTGCAACGTTCTCGTTTTCCTTCGTGACTGTCGTACAAAAAGGAAGACACACAAAAAACACCCAGCATGCTTCGTCCGTCGCCATCGCGATGGCGAAGAATCATAATTATGCCGAGGTGCACGTGTGCTACTACCAACCCTGGCCAAAGTGTGTGGAAGAAAGGTGGTTTGTGAAAAAAAAAAGAAACATAACTTTGGAAGGATACTCTAGAAATACGACATGAATTTTAAATGAAGCTCATTTGTTTGTGAGTTACTGCTTTCCGCGGGGGTTTTTTGAATTGTTTCCCATGGTAACGACGGTGGCGTAGGCGGCACCACAACAACAACGAATTCTTCTTTGAAGGTGAAAACAAAACACCTTAGCACAGGGGTGGGAAAAGACACATTTGGGAAGCGTTTTCCTTTCAATTTCTTCATCTCTTCTGAATGATTCATAGCTCACAAAATAACTGTTCCTACTTGTGTACATGTTGCAATTGGAAGTGAACCATTTCGAAAAGTAACTAATGAGGAAAATTCATTCACGCCAGTCGTTAGTTTTGAAGTTGACCTCACCAATAGCAGGACATAAAAATTCTCATGTAAATTACCCTTTTTCGGCTCGTTAAATTCGTTAAGGATTACTTCCAGTCGAGGAGAAATACTTTGGCATTTGAATTTTCTCCGGAACACTGCTTTGAAGCCAGCTGTGCCTATTTACTTACCATTGCAGGGGTGGTTGCATGTCTCGGAGCAGCCTCGGGCGATAAACTGTTTATGATGGCTTTTTGGATGTGGAATAAAGTAAATAAACATACAATTGGTGGTTCAGGGCAAGGCATGCGAGGGGATAGTTATGTTATTAATTTTAAATTTCGACCCCCTTTAGGCGGAAACATTTACTGCAGTGCCACTCACACACTGATGGGGAAATCGTGACTGGATTTTTACGATGGGATATGGGCATGGAAATAAGTCGAATTGAAATTGTTATTTTGTAATCATTTATTGATATGCATAAAGGAAATGATGACACAAATTTAATTTCGAGTTGAAGATGTGTCTTTCAAAAATCGTTTCCTGATTTGACTCTGCCCCTGATCCTATAGTAGACGGTCACTATAACAACACTGTTGGAAAAAAAATGCGATTTTCTTGTTTTTGGCTGAAAAGCAATATTTTCTAATAATATCTATCAAATAATCGGTCCATTTGATAAAGATTAACGGTCAGAAGTGGGCCGCTGGGCTTTCATGATTTATTTATTTATTGCTTTTATTTATCTCAAAATCGCATACGCCAGGTTATTCAAACAAACATACGTTTTGCTGAAGGTTTATTTATTTACTTATTTATTGTTTCAATGATTCATCTGACATATGGTTGTTATTGGAAGTAGGCAATGAGGACGTCTGGTTCAGTTGACGGTTAGAGGTAGAATGAAAATTTATTGTCGCATATAATAACTAACCTACTGATGTAGACGCAGCTTACTGATCTTCAACACTCCTCCTTAAGGTGATACTCTAAGGAAGCCTTAGCGTGTAACTTTAAAAGCACAAATGTCAGCTTCCACAAAACATAAAAATTTGAACAAGGAGTAGCAATTTCAAATTTGTATGTTTTGTGGAAGCTGACATTTGTGCCTTTAAAGTTTCACGCTAAGGCTTCCTTAGAGTATCACCTTAAGCTGGCGTTTTCAAATATGCAATCCCATTGCTCTTTGGTTGCGTTCAAGCTTGACTCGCTGAAGTGGCTTCGTCAAACCATCTGCAACTTGGTCTTCGGTTTTGACGTAGTTGAGTTTGATAGTTTTCCGGTCCAACGCATCACGGATATAATGGTGCCGGTTTTTTTTCCGGGGTGTGTATCCGCCGTTCCGCGTGATACAAATTGAACTCTGGTTGTCACAGCGCAACTCGATTGGATCTTGTTCGCCAAACTGCGACACCAGTCCTCGCCACCATGACGCCTCTTGTACCGCAGCAGACAACGCCATGTACTCCGCCTCACACGTTGAGAGTGATACGGTGGTCTGTCGCTTACAGCACCAGAATACTGCTCCTCCTTGCAGCAGGAATACGTATCCACTCGTTGACTTTCTGTCGTCAAGATCGGACGCCCAGTCCGCATCAGAATAACCAACGAGCTTTGAGTCGCCGGTCGCAGAATACATTAACTTCATTTTTGATCTTCCTTTCAGGAAACGGAGAAGGTGCTTCACTGCCTCCCAGTGCTTCGGTCCGGGGCAGTTGTTGAAAAGACTCAAGAAGTTCACGGCGAGTAGTATGTCTGGACGCGTACACTGTGCCAGGTACATCAAGCATCCGACGGCTTCCTGGTACGGAACATTCTTCATCCGCTCGGCTTCTTCCACAGTCTTCGGTGACATCTCCTTTGACAACTTTTCAGCGCTGTTCATTGGAGTGGCTACGGCCTTCGCATCCTGCATGCTGAACCGACGTAAGATGGAATCGATGTATGCCTCCTGGTCCAACGAAACTGAACCTTCCGTACGGGTGATACGGATGCCCAAACAGCTCGTCGCAGGTCCCAAATCCTTCATCCGGAATGTACTGCTTAGCTTGGCCTTCAGTCTATTCTTTAGCGCGACATCGTTGGAAAATATTAGCACGTCGTCAACGTACACTGCAACGAACAAAATCTTCCCATCTTCGATCCAATAGTACAGGCACGGATCGTACTCCGATTGGATGAGTCCCAGCTTCTTCAGCGCGGCGTCCAGTTTGATGTTCCAGACCCTACTGGATTGCTTGAAACCATAGAGCGCTTTGTTCAAACGACATACAAGTTGTCGTCTTCCGGTGTTCATGAAACAAGGCAGTTGTTCCATGAAAATCTCCTCTTCCATATCTCCCTGCAGGAACGCGGTGATAGCATCCATCTGGTCCACCTGCAGATCGTACTTTGCGGCCAATGCAAACAGGTACCGCAGTGGACTGTGACGAACGACAGGAGAGTAAGTTTCGTCGTAGTCCACCCCCTTTCGCTGCGAGTATCCCTTGATCACCAAGCGAGCTTTGTAGCGGTCAACATTACCACTAGCGTCGTGCTTTGTCTTGTAGACCCATTTATATTTGATGACCGTCCTGCCTTTCGGTAGCTCCGTCAACGTCCAGGTTTTGTTTTTGATCAGCGCGTCGTAATCCTCTTTCATCGCCGTCTCCCAGCGTACGGAGTCGTCTCTGGACAATGCCTCCTGGTGTGTCACCTGATCACCATCCATCCTCCTAGCGTTGGCTTGAATTGCAGATTCCGCCATTCCGCAGAACTGACCCTGGTTGTCAGTGCTCATTAACGGTCCATCGCCGTCGAGATTGGTATTACGGGTGGTGCTCTGTGAAGGAATAATATGCGGCAGACCTTTGTGTGACAGTTGAAAATCATCATATTTGCCTGGTAGCCTGTGCTCCCGACCGCTGCGCCCCAACACCTGTGACTGAGGTAGATTTGAAGATTGTCGCGGTAGGAGCACGGAAGTCACGTCGATCTCGGAATCTATGGACAAGTCGCTCTCACTGCTGCTGTCTTCATCGGTGAAACATTCTTCGGACTCATCTGGCTGCGGTTGCAACGGGGCTTCGTCTAGAGACAGCGAAACGACCTCCTCGATGTCAAGCTGTACCAGCGTGGAACGTTGGGAGACTTCTTGCTTCGCTTCGTTACCTTCATGATTGATTTCATCGATGAAAACTTCTCGGCTCTTGATGATGTTCCTGGATTTTGGATCGTACACCCTGTACCCTTTGGTGTCCTTGTCGAAACCAGTCCGGATACACTCGCGGAATTTCGGATCACACTTCTTCCGCTTCGGCTTCGGAATGAACGCCATCGTTTTGGTTCCAAATACTCGAACGTGGGACAAGTTCGGCCTTTTCCCAGTCCAAGCCTCTTCGGGAGTGACTTCGTGGCCATGCGTTGGAGATCGATTTAACAGATATACGGCCGTCGAGACAGCTTGCGCCGAAAAAACTTTCGACAGTCCTGCTTCGAACAGCATGCACCGAGCACGCTCCACAATCGATCGGTTCGCTCGTTCTGCCATGCCGTTCTGCTCCGGAGTGTAGTCGTTCGTCTTCTTGCAGTTTCCATGGTTACCGCTGTTGATTTTCACGCCATCGACCAAACCATCGGTGAGCCGCCGAATGCTCTTGACGTTCAAGTGGCCCAATCTTCGATGCTAAACCTCTAAGCTCACGAAAGACGAACAAGCTAGCACGCTTTTCGTGTCTTTCCGATGCTGTAGCAATTTGAAAAGATTGTTGTCATGAATACCTGTTGCAATCACATCGCCGTCCATATCGACCACTTTGCATCCGTCGTTGGTGGAAATAACGGTGTGTCCCTTGTTCACAATTTGTCTCACGGACAACAGATTTGCACTGAGCTTCGGTAGCAGCTGAACTTCCTTCACCGGGATGGTCTCTTGCTGGCACTGTGGCTTCAGTACCGTTAAGCCCGTTGCTACCACCTTCATGCTGCCGCCGTTTGCAGCTACCACTGCACTGTGCCGGCAGAACGCTTCATGTTCTCCAGCAGGTTTTGATTCCGGGTCATATGCACGCTCTCACCCGAATCGAAAAACCAGTCATCTGAACTGAACGTTGAAAGAACTGTGCAAAATGCATTTCTTTTTTGTGGGCTTTTGCAATCTTTCGCGATGTGCCCAAACTTGTGGCATTTCCAACACTTTGGTCCTTTCGGGGGGTCGAGTTTTTTCGTATGCTTACCCTCGTGCCTTTCACTGCGATTTGCTCCTTTGCTTGTGGCCAACGCCGAGTCAAGAGATGAAACCTGGCTCTCTTGAAGAAGCTTCGTTTTGATAGCGCTTCGGCTTCACCGCACTCCACAGGTCTTCGAGCTCCAGATACGTTTGCACCGCAAACTTCCAGGTGGCCCAATTCTCCCGACCGATGAGCTGTTCAATTCCGGGTAAGCTTGAAATTGACTGGACTTAACTACCGGCTCCGCTTGATTCGCTTCCGCTTGAAGACATCTTCTCTACTTTTCGGTGAAATTTTTTAAAGCAACCTGGAAAGACCCATCGTACGACTTACTCCACCGGAGCAAAGGCTGGTTATAAACTCCGAGCTGCAGAGCATAGTCATTGAATTCCAAATTGGAAACAATAGCACCGATAGAGTTCACATGGTCCTGAATACTAATGACATCGTTGCTGCGGTCAGGAGGTAAATAGATCACGCCTACACTACATAATATCTCGACCTGGCATAGTGATTCTAACCCACAGCTGTTGTAGAGCATCGGAAACAGGTGTCGGATCGATATAACTGTTCCAACGAGAAGAAACAGCGATTAGGACACCTCCACCAAGGGTTAATGCACTGTTGGAAGTGATTGATGTTGAACTAAATTTAAACTAAATTAATCCTAAATGAACTTAAACCTACTTACCCTAAATGAACTAACTAAATCCTATAGCTTAACCTAAATGAACTAACTAAATCCTATAGCTAAACTTAAAGTTAAATCATAATTCTATAAATTGAAATGAATCTAAAACTAAAACGGTATCACCCTAATCCTAAACCAGAGATGATGAGAGAAATGAGTAGGAGGCTGGGCGCATGCGCAATACTCGATAGTGTCCACCTGTAGTGGTCATTTTGCTGTTTTGTATATAGATAGAAGATGAAACACATTGTAAATATAGAGTAGTACAAAATATACGGTCGGAAGCGATACATCCCTTTTTTCTGTCCTGTTGTCCGGTCGTGGAAGAAAAGGCAAGGAAGTGCAGTAGTGCACTTAATTAACGATTTCCTTGGTGGTCCGAAAGTGTTCCTTGGCGATGTATTAGCTTAAGTGACTAATCAGCATAAGGCAATCCCCGAATTACGCGCAGTGTGCACAGTGCAAAACGTGCATCAGCAGCATTTTGTGTGACAAAGTGTCCGAGCAAGGTGGAAGAAATAGTGATTCATCGCAACAGAATTTCTGGGCCGTCGATATTTCACGACGGTGGAAAATCCTTCGAAAAGGAACGGGTAAGCATTACGGTCTGTGCGATAACCCGAAAATGCATTCCCGAACAGTTGAGCACTGCATAAACGGTCGAACCATGTCTCCGTCAAAACAATGACATTATAATTGCACTCGCTAGCATGCAAAAAGAACGAATCTACCTTGGTCCTTAGTCCTCGAACATTCTGGTAGTATATGCGCAGGAGATGAGCTTCGTTTACAGCACTAACTGCAACAGATGCATTGTCGGCCGATGGAGCCGTGATGGAAGGTGAAGAGCTGCATACAATACCACTGGAATTCGAACAGATATCACGAAGAGGCAATCCAACATTAACGTGGTACTTGCCTACTAGAGCAGGTTGGAAGACCCTCTCTCTACATCCAACTACAGGTCTGGGAGGACTGTGAAGAGCACAGACAGCGGTATAGACGACCGTGTCGGAAAGATCGAGGGCTTCCAAAGTGCTATCCACGACGCGTCCCGGGAATCCAGTGTTTGAAGCATCCTCAGCGTGTTCAGAATGAAGTGTGACAGGTACAATGCGCAGTGGCAAAACAAGTAGTCCAACTGTGGGGCGAAATATCTTCAGGCAGGGAACACTTATTATTACATTTTATACTTGCCTAGATGAGCAAGCTGGAAGACTTCTTCTCGCACTCAGGGACAGGACGACTTGGACTGCATTGATGAGGAAACGGCTCGACTGTGCTAAGTGGATTAGAGGCTTCCGTGTTGCTTTCTAACGTGCGTCCCGGAGATCAGGATGACTGCAACTGCATACAACACGAACCAGCGCAGCAGAGCTCAGCGTGATAGATTCTGAGATGCGTTCAGGTGCAACCAGAGCGACCACATCGGCTGGCGTAGAAGCACTGGTAAGGGAAATATCTTTTTTTTTTTTTTTTTTAATTCTTTATTTAAGAGATTTTTAGCCTTAGGCTAGTTCATCTCTATGGGAAATATCATCAGGGATGTGGCTGAGTGAATTTTGCGAGTATTTACCTAGTATTGAAGTCTGGAATTCGCATAGCATGGCGTAAAAACCAGGCTACTGTGTTCAAAGTAGCATCAAAATTCTCGGTAGCGTTGACAGATTTTCTCCGAAGCTCGTTATACCCTGTACAGACTATGGCTTATATCATGTAATGTACACTGTCTTGCAATAAGCACTCATACATCTAGTTTTCACTGGAAATCCTATGTATGAGTGCTCATTGCAAGACAGCATGATTACATTATATAAGCCATAGTCTGTACGGGGTATTAGATTCAGTCGCAGTGAAAATGAATTCAATTAGGAAGAACTAAAATATCCGGAAGAGTTGTACACACTTAGTTTTTTCTACCGAGTTCGGCTGTGCAAATTTCGGCAAAAAAAAAGTTTCACTGAGATCTCAGCAAACATTTAATTTGTTTGCTGAGATTCAGCTAAGAATTATCATCAAAAATGACCCCAATGCACTAGGAAAGTAAATATAAATTTACGAGACCAATTTCTTACTCATTATTAACGCAGGTGGTTCAGTTTCCACGAATGGAATCCTTTAATGAGGTCATTTTTCCACTGAGTGGCTCTCGGAAACGGTCCCGTTCATGCTTTTTTGTGAAACGATGCAGGACTAAAAACTAATAACATTTTCAGTGTTTTTACTAATTTTTCTCTTGTTCTGGTTCCATGTTCGTTATCACTTTGTGGCGTGATAATTGCTCGGCGCAGAACAAGAACTGGGATTTGATGGTCTTGCTAGCCTTGCTCATTAACTCTCCGGCAATTAAAATCGAATGATCATTGCAGTTTAAACAGTCTGTTTTAACTAAGCTCAAAGACAGACCAAATATGGCAAACATTAAACATGTACCAGAGGTTCTTTTAACATACAATAATCTAATCTAATCTAATCTAACACCAACACAGCCAGTTCATGAAAGCATCCTGGAAAATGTTAGGTATACCTCCATCCTTTTTCTTGTCTATTTGGTATATTTTGTACATCAGAGATGCGCAAAATATATCAAAACGGCCAGGCCTACTGTGCAGTATTTAAGGGGCAAGATGATTCAGAAACGATGCTTCAAAATCCTATAAATGGATGAAACGTGGACATCTCGTACCGTACGTTCCGTTGATATAAATAATTGGTCGTTGGGAGCATCTAATCTAAAAAAGTTAAATGATGCTCCATTTTGCTCGAGTGGTTTAGACATGGGCACTAGCTCTTGTCTTAGCCCTATATGACTTATGGTTATAGCGCCATTACTCGCTTTCCGAATAGAAAAAAAAATGGAATAAAAGGCCGTAGGAGAAAGGAAAAGGAGGAAGGAACCCTAGTTCTATCTTCCCTTGATTAAACACTGAAAAAAGGGGCTCTAATCAATCTACAGGATAAGTTCGTGAAACTCACAATGACTCGCGAACTTTTCCTTTTGTGTGCCTATATTCTATATTTACCGTAACTAGGGATATGAAAGGAAATGTTGATGTAGTACTTACTCAACGAGAGGTCACCAAATTAGTGACACCCTCATAAGTACTACGGAGTTGGAGTATTGGGTACGGTATTAAGTCAGGATACGCCTCAACCAGGCGATACAATCAAAAGCTTATGATTGTTTTTTTTTTGAGCCGCTAAGTTAGCCGAATTCCTCAATTTGTGTTCTTAGTACTATATTAGTGAAATTTATATGGAACATGATGTTACAAACTAAATACATAAAAAGGAAGGATCTCACCCAAATAATCCTTGAAGCTCCCGAATACAGTTCAGAAATGCTTCTTGGATCTTGATTAAGGAAAACCGCTACTCGTTGCCAGCCCTCGGAAAGGGATGGATCAAATGCAACAGTGCGGCATCTCTCGGTATAAGCCTGCTGGATGCACACCATCGTGATCATCTTGGGATCTTCGTTGCCCATCAGCTAAGACAGCTCCCAACAAACACCGCTCCTGGATCTTCCTTTTTTTTTTCTTTTTTTTTTCACTTATCATCCGCCATGGTCTGATCTATTTCGATCCCGTCCATGAGATTTTGAACAATTGAACAATCGGAAGTTTGTTTAAACATGATTAAAATGGTTAAAATCACTAAATGAAAATCAGCAACAAAATTAAAAACGTGTCAACTTTCCAGCGCGACCTACTTCGATCTCGAGGTTCTTTTAACATACAATATGCCTATAACTACAACGACAAAATGAACACTACAGATACTGACGAAAAAACAGTTGAACGACGCACGGAGGGGTATTTGGCAAATCTAGCTGGCCAAAACCTAAGAGAAGAGGTGACAATACAGGGGCGAAAATGAACCACTTTTCTGTCAAACGTGAACCAGCTCCTGATTGGCCGATTTCATGTGCGTTAGATAGAGATAGAGATAGCAATAAAAGAGGAAGAAGCCAATTGTCACCTCTTCCTCTTAGGCCAAAACCCATTTTTTCAAAAGAGGGCTAACTATCAATGAAGTAGAGCATTCAACACGTTAATAATAGGTGAACAATACCCTTTCTCTTTTTCGTTACTGTTCGCTTGCTGTAGCAGATCAAAGTTGACTTTCGAGTTGGTCGTGTGATTTCGTGCAATTTTGTGTCGCGTGTTGAGAACTCTGCACCGCTAGTCAACTCAAGTTATATTTTTGAAAATATATCTAGGATGGACTCCATTCAGGCAGGTAATTGTGAACCTATTGATTTGAATCAAGCATGAGTTATTGACGGTGTTGTAAATATGTAGCAAACAAAGCTAAAATATAAAAAGAGAGTAGGATTAGTAATTTCCATTTAATTCCACTACCATATTTGCTTATCGTTGACAGATACGCGTATTTCGTCTCTAATGTGCACACTTCTTTAGTATCTTGTACTAATACTCGACTGAAGAAAATCATCGCACTTTACCGAATATATATTCACAGGTACATTTTCACTCAGAAGCTAGCCAACTTAAGTGATGTCCTCCGTCGATAGTTGGTGGTCCTCTGTGAAGATGTTTTCTGCAACCTTTGATTTGAAATCCTATGTTAGGCCTTTTCCTCTTGCTTTTTGGCCTTATTAACCTCCGCTATATGTTCTTTAAATCTAGTTGGTTTGTCCTACGTATACTTTGTTATAATGATTACAGCTTATTTTATATACACCTGCTTTACCCAAAACATTAACTGGGTCTTTAGTGGATCCGAACAATGATTTCAACTGATTCTACTGGTGAAAACTAAATCTAATCCGAATTGTTTTAACTGTGGTCTTAGCTTACAAGTAATATCTTGATCAAATGGAACGGACACTCGTTTCAAAGGTTCAGGTGCTGCGGTGAGGGTTGTTAATAATCTCCTTTGTAGAATTCTCGCTTTTTTATCGATGATTGCCTGGATTGTGGTCTCCTTGTATCCGTTGAGTCTCGCTGTTTCGAAGATGTACTGTAATTCCTTAACCTTTCCTGTATCGCTGAGTGGAAGAGTCTGCATCCGATGAAGCATGTGGTGGAAGGCGGCCATTTTCTGCTGGAACGAATGGTTGGAAGTATAGGGGATAACTCTTTTGGTGCTTGTTGGTTTCCTGTAAATTTCGTATTCAAGCGAAGATGATGATGAAGATTCCCTGATGACTAGAATGTCGAGAAATGCGAGTTTCCCGTCTTTTCCTACCTCTTGAGTGAATTTGATATCCTTGTGAATTTTGCCGATCTCATCTAAAATTTGTGAAAGGGCTTCCCTTTTAACTACGTTGAAGATATCGTCAACAAACCTCCACCAACGGTTTGGTAATGGTCATTTCTCCTTCAGAATTGTCTCCCAGTTGGCCATGAAAATTTCACACAGGAAGAGGGATAGGGGGTTTCCCATTGGGGCTCCTTTCGTCTGCTTGTAGAAGTTACCTAGGAAAGAAAAGTAGTTCTCTTCCATACAAACGTGGGTCAGCTTAAGGTAAATAGTCAGTCAGTCAGTTGATCGTTTCCTTGACCGGTACGCTGGGAAAAAGAGCTGTGACGTTGAAAGATAATCTCGTCCTCGTTGATGTCTCCTGAAGATTGTAGTTGCTGGGCGAACTCCTGGGTGTTACGAACTGCTTTACTCTGGAACTGATTCGGCATACTCTGGAACTCTTTGACTAGGCATTTCGCTAGTTTGTGGGTGAGGCAACCAACTGCAGACACGATCTCTCGCATTTCATTCCCCGGTTTGTGGACTTTGAGGAGACCTTTGATCCTGGGTAGAATGGGATTGGATTCCCGTAAACGACCTGCTCCATCTCCTAATATTGATTTGCACTCCTTCAGTGCTTTCTCCACGCGTTGCACTATGTTCTGTAAGGGGTCTACTCGAAACTGTCCATACGGTCCGTTGTTAATCTTCGTTATCATCTGATTGTCGTAATCGTCCTTGTACGTGATAACGAACGCGTTGCCCTTGTCTGCTTTCATATAGTATACTGCTTTACTTTTCAGCTCCTTTACAATCCGAATTTCCTTTTCATTGGCGCGACTTTGTTCTTGTCCGTCCTTGATTATGTTCGATGTGATAGTCCTGGCCGTATTCTGTGATGATATTGGAAGTGTCTTGGTAATCACTTTCTCTACGTCAATGATGATCAGCTCCACGTTTGGCTTGGTTGTAACCGCGTATCCTAGCCCCTTGTTGAGGTGTGTCAATTGTTCTTCCGTGAATGCGGTCGTCGATCGGTTGACAACCAACCCATCAATGGAGTGAACCCTCGGCGTCGTGGTGATGGTGGATGGGACCTGCTCACCCGTTCGGAGTGTCGTCCGTCTCCGGAATCAACAGAATTATTATTTCCACAGCTGATGCTGCTGTTGTACGGTTGTTTCGTTTACTGACGCTGCATACGAACAAACTGCTTATTTTCATTTATTGAGTGTACACTTGAAAACCGGAATAACTCACTAGCGATAATCGATTTTACTCTCGTGTTGTACATTCAACATATTTAGAGTTGGAAGTAGAGCACTGCACTGATCGATTATTTAGTTCTTGTTTCTAAGTAGGGCTGTGATGAATCGTACCAGTCACAGTATAAAAAAAAGTTTGAGGATGCTTCCGATTCAGATGCACATATGTTTCAAAGCTCGTTTGTTCCACTTCAATTGATACCTTCACGAACAAATAAAAAAAATGGCAAAATCCAGTCCCTTCTTCGCCTCGCTATTGCCGGTGTATTCGGATGAGGGTTGTTAATGTTATTATATTTATTATAAGAAGATTTTCTTATTACCGGACAAAAAAGGCCGAAAGGAATCAAAATTATTTGAAATTTCTCCCAGCACTTATATTAACGAAGTAAAATTTAAATAAAATTGTGGAGATTAATTTTCTCGGGAAATTGCTGTTGAGTTTTCAGACTTTACTTTGAAAATTCATAACTCATTAACCAAACATCGTAGAAAGAACATTGTGATAAGCAAAACCTGAAAAATGTTTTCAACGAAAATTTTCACTGTAGAAAAAAATCACAAGGGAAATCAGCAAAAGGTTCTATCTAGTGGCCATAAAATTGACATCATCAAATTTTCTATTTATACAAAAGACACCGCTAAACTGCAAGTGGAACTATATTTAAGGCACCCGATGACGCTCACGATTCATAAAATATTGATACACGGTGGGATTGTTATTAAAAATGCACTGCTTCCCATGGGGCAGCTTTCAGAAGAAGCAGTAGAGGGATAGGGGGTTTCCCACATTCATTCGATCATACCGTGAGAATTTCACCAGGAAATTTTATAGAGAATTTACCTGAACCATTGGTTTGAAGATGGCATCCTTCTGCTGATCCAGGTTTTCCCCTCTGTTCCATTCAAAGCATTGATTGATCAGCCGGTGTCGGAGCGAGGCCGGATAATGGTTGATCTTGAGATGCGGGTCTACTATACTGTTCATGACGGTGGTAGGTTTGTGCTGAGTTTCCGATCTGGACGAACGAAATTGATGGCCATGTTCATCCTCATGTGTAACGGGTGGCTGGAGAGGAAATCCAGAAAACGTCCCGAAGCTATCGGTTTGCAATACCATTCCGTTCTCTTCCTTCTCGTGCGTAAATTAGATGTTTCTGTTGTACCCATTGAAAACCCCCAGAACTTTATTCACCTTATCCTCCGGTAACGCCAAAATCAAATCATCCACGTACTTTTTCATGACGGGGATCGGGATATTGATCTTCGACATTGCATTGCTAAGTAGCATTTCCATGACTAGACCTGCGACAGTGGGTGACAAAGGGTTGCAATTATTTCAAAAACAAATTTTTGCATATCAAAACAACGAAAAATCTGCTGGGAAGGAAAGGGTTCAACATTATTGCAATACTGTTATTGAGATAGAGATAATTACTGTGTTTTAATATATAAAATCAATCCGAATGGGTAGAATCTGAGCCACAAACGACTCACTCACTGATTCAATCGGTGAGAATGTTTTTCATATTCTTTCAATTTCTCACCTGTTTTGTTCTACTGCTGCTGCCAGTTCCGAGTCTATTTGCAGTTATTTGCTTGCTAGAATCAACACTCGTTCAGTTAGTTTTTAGTGGCTAAGCAGCTATCTTTTTGCATCCAATAGCCGCCATTGCAGGCATGCATAAAACAACCTAAAACTACTAAGTTTAAACGCTAAGATTATTGTCTTTCTAAAAACGGCTTTGGGACCATTTTGGATTGCAGCATATTCGTTTGATTCCAGTGCAGTTTTCGTTATGGATCGTATCCAATAACTATTAACAAAGCAATGTTTAAACACATTCTAGAATCAAGCATGTTTAAAAATATAAGTATTAAACTTTCAAACTTTTTGACACTTATCATTAATATGCATTTACATTAATTCCTCACACTACCGTTATCTGACACATTTCATTACATCGCAAAAAAAGTTACCTACAGTGAATAAAACCATGTGCAGTCAGTCACACAATCCCCTCCAAATCCCACCCGAAATCACACCTTGAATGGCTTCGCAATAATAGATCGTCACCGGACGGGGGTTCTGGCTGAAAACAATTCCCAGCTGATATATTTTAATGCCCCTCGATCCGGAGCTCAACTTTCCGCATTACTGCAGCATATGCAAACCCGGTCCGAATGTGGACATGTATGCACCACTTCCGGAGCGCTCCGGAGTTTCCGCTTTAACATTTTTTTTTATACAGCCGTTGAAATTTTATACGACCGTGGTCAGTGCAATTAAGCATGAGTCATTCTTCCCCGCTTCATCGCCGCGGATGTCAACCGAAAAAAAGGGGGTGACACACCAGGATAATCGTAAAACTGTGGCAGCAAACACGGCGATGACGACGACGACGACCTTTGTCACGAAGCGTGCGCCGTTACGTACATATTTGGCCAATCGACTACTCATACATTCACACAATGGTTGCATTATGGGACTGACTGAGACTTTTGCTCGCTCAACTCGTTATTTCTGATTCTCAATCCTGTTACGACCCACTGGGTGATGTTTTATTAGGTTTCATGCTTCTTTCGGTTTTTTACAAGCTGCTTCAGCATCGTTTGGATGGACGATTTACTGTTCATAACCTCCAAAGCGCAGTAGGGTAACGAACCCAAAAATCTCGCCTATTTTATAACAAAAATTAAATCAAAATGATAAAAAATCATAGTTTGTGTCATGGAAGTAACTTAACTTTTAACATATGTGACATGGGTTTAACATAATTATTTTAATAAAGTTCAAAGTGTGTTTTGGTACCTGATTTCATCTCTACATGATCCAAATTTCACCCACCCTTGAAAAGCATCGGATTATCATTGGCAGGTCTTCTTTGGGCATAATTCTTCAAGTAAGCGAAAATATGAAGAATATGCATGAGAAAGCAAAATAAATAGAGGTTCCGTTTATTTTCTTCAGTGCCCGGTAGTTCATTCTAATGTTTGAGAAAGGACATATACAATAGATTGAACGATTTTTAGGATCCAGTCGAAATTTAAAGATAGTTTATGAAGGTTCGTCCTTGAGCGAAAATCGGGATCCTCAATTCATACATATTTTGCTCACAAATTCGATTTTTTTTTTCTTTATTTAGGAGATTTTTAGCCGTTTGTTTTTAATGGATAATGGATGGTTGGGTATATACATTATTCTGACGATTCAAGTTATCCTGATTAAACTATGCTGTACACGCTATCCAAAAATCTATTAAATTTAATGTTAGTTGCATTTCCTATCATCCTTCACAGCGAATGATATAAGTTGACCTCGCAGACGATGTAATGGTTTTTTGCCATTTTTATTTCATGTTCTGTCTACGCTTTCGACTAACTATACCACCAAGCTTTTTATTTAAAACATTGAAGAGGGACGTACACACTTGCTTCGATTCTCTCCAATTCTAATTCAGCAGTAAAAGCATGCGAAATCAATGGGTAGATCACTCCGCACACAAATTTTGGGTCATATTTTGTGTCAGTGTGCCACAAGTGTGCCTATTGTGCCGGTCATAGAGCAAGCTGCGATTGTTAGTAAAATACCCATCCCAGCAACCCGGTATTTCTGACACCTTGAATGTTTTTTTTTACGACTGGAAAGAGTTGTAACCGATGGAGAGCATTGTTGGAGACCGACTATAGAGGACGATGAACAGACTTCTTTAGTTTCATTCAAAGTGTTTTTATGTTACTTCGTACGCGAAGTTAGCGATTTTCAGAGTTGGTTGGAAATGCTAACATGAAGCTTTAGTGTGATAATTTATTAGCTAGAGAATGATCTTTGAATAGAAGTTGATAATTTTCAACTGCCGTACTCTGACGGAACTATCCACCTACCCTCTTCTAAAGATCATTATCTAGCTAATAAATTATCACACTAAAGCTTCATGTTAGCATTTCCAACCAACTCCTTCTTTAGTTTGTTTTGTGTATTATTTGAATTAAGGGCACTAATGGGGTCTGATTAACTGCCTCTTTCTCTTCAGCCCACTCTAGAACCTACATTTCGTATTTAGATCTATAAGTGAACTGCTGGTCTGAGTTTCTCTGGTATATTCAATTAGAGGATGTTCCTGAATATACAGTCAAACAGCATGTAATGTTGTGAACAACTTCAATGACAGTTTTCCAGCAGTGCTCCCATTTTATTTACAACAATCCAATGCCTGCCGAGGCTGCCGGAATGTTCTGAGGCATAATATCTCTGATCACTCCTTCCTTCGGAAGGGAAATAAGCCGTGGGTCAATAGGCAGGGTCCAGGTGTGGGAGCTGCTGCATTGGCGTCGATAGCATTGGTGCGCAGCACGGAAAACAAATCAAGGAAAAAAATCAATCCCTACAAGATTGTACCGGAGGTGTGCAGATGGATGTGCCCAAGCTGTGCCGAATCTAATTTCGGCACAATGTGCTGAGTGACTTACCCCTTGTTCGAAATCAAATTATCGTACTATGAGCTTTCTTATCCACTTTTAGCCTATCCATATTCTGAAGCATGGAGATAGCAGTGGATAAAGCACAGGTCTGATAATCTCAACGTTCGTGGTTCGAGTCCCAGACCGTAACCTTTTTTTTTCGACATGATTCATTTCACTCACTAAAACACTCCACACCTTTCTTTCTCCATTATCTTTCATTGAACCGCAGTTCGGTATATCTCATCCTCCATTCATGCGGTCTCCACTAACATTCTGCAATGATGAATCCCACATAATTGCAAGCGAATCTTACGTTCCGTGGTTGGGTGAAGGCTGTTCCTTTTTTTTGAAAATGGCACCTGGGTGGTCGCCTTACAAGAATGTATTTAACACCGCGTGACAAAAATGCTTCAATACCGATTAAAGATGGGCATATCATGAAAACAAGTCGGCATAGCCCCCAAGTATTTGTTTTAATGTAGTGCAAAAAACACCAGTACAAAGTAAGTGTATGATCCGTAATTACACTACAACAACAAAATGGAAATATGTATGAGCATATATTGGATACGGTGTATATGTAGTATATATGAAGTATACTGATATCAAAAATTCAAGTTCAATCGTGATGACCATAGTTTTAACCTTTTGTCTGTACCTCTAAAATAAAGCTAAGTTCATTGTAAAAATCCTTCAAAACGGGTATCTAATCTAACACCAACTTAACCAGTTCTTGAAAGCATCCTGGAAAAGGATTGATGTTCCTCCATCATTTTTCTTGTCTATTTGATATATGTTTCACATCGGCCTGGCCTACTGTGCAGCATTTAAGGGGTAAGATGATTCAGAAAACTTCGGGCCAGTTTAAATAGAAGATATTTTTTTTCCTCTGTTCGGGACCTTACACCACTGCGACCAGTAATTTGATCTATTGTAGTCTATCCCGTGTCCTTAGTTTAGTGCATGTCGTATTACTCGATCACTATTGAGAAATGATAAAGTATTCGATTTTTTTACCGTTGTCATTCTTGCATTTATCGCAAGAATCTGACTCTAATTGAACGGTTCCGCTATTTATACCCTTCGGAGTGTTGAAACACCCTCCAAAGGCGCGCCCCTCTGTCAGTCAACATTGGATTCTTAGCAACAAAACTAAGGAATGACACCGATAATGACCAAACTAGAGATCAACGAATAGAAGATTAGGAATCACATAGATGAAGACTCATTTTTTCCTTGTTTCAAGGTCATCCTCGGTGGGTAAAGCCGAGTCTTGTCACTATCAACAAAGCATAAAAAGTAACAAGGACTAAGATGTGTTCCTTGGATTACTGAAAAATCCTGTTCCCCTAGTTTGAAGTAGTCAGGACTAGGAATCGGTGGTAGATCTTACACCCGTAACGTACCACGAAAAGTTGATCTCCCCATGTTACGGGGCAATCGAAGATATAATCACGTTGCTTCAGAATCGAATAACTGGCGGAAACGTAGACATCTCGTACCGTAAGTTCATTTTTTGGTAATTATATGGTTGGTTGGTCGTTGGAAGCATCTAAGCTATAAAGCTTAAGTGATGCTTCATTTTCCTCTGCCGGTTGGGACATTAGCAGTAACTCTTGTCCTAATCTTTTATGGCTTATGGCTATAGCGCCATTACTCGCTTTCTGAAAAGGGGAAGAGGGAAAGGAAAAGGAGAAGGACAAAAAGAAAGGTTTATAATTCTCTTTGAACAATATTATTGATTTGAAATATACAATATAAACATTTATAACGGAGGTGGTCACTACCCGAGTCTTGTCACTATTAACAAGGCTTGAAAAGTAACAAGGACTAAAATGTCTTCCTTTGATTACTGAAAAATCCTGTTTCCCTAGTTTGAATTTTTCATGACAAGGGTGCGGTGATAGATCTTATTCCAACAACACACCACGAAAAGGTGAACTACCAGCGTTACTGGTTTGAAGAAATAAAAATGGGCTAAAGGGAACAAACTCACCAAGTTTAGCCAATTAAACCTAAAGACAGCTTGACATGTGTTGATGTAGAAGTCCAAATTGTAGACGGTCCGCTTGACAAAGACCAATATGAACTAGAGCGGTTTGTGGTAGACCTTGCACGTAATGTTGTCCCTCGATTTGAGATAAAGGATGTCAGGATGTAGTCGATTTTTTATGTGAATTGGTAAGACTTTTCGTGGCCAATAAAGGGTGATACGGTCAAAATTTGGTCAAGGGAAAACGCGTGTAAATCGGTGAAATCGTTTATTTAAAAAATCAAATGAAATTTCTTTTTCAAGTTCAATTAGTATAAAATTCAGGAAAAATATTCAGTTAGGCTTCCGCTTTTCCAAATCCGAATTGCCGGGCCTTACGCTTGACTCCTGCCATCAGATTTTGTACAGCCACCTTGTCCACCTTCTTCGCCGCAGAAAGCCAGTTTGCCTTGAACTGCTGCTCGCCCTTAGCAGTTTTTTTGGTCTTCTTTAGGTTCCGCTTGACAATAGCCCAGTATTTCTCAATTGGGCGGAGCTCTGGCGTGTTGGGAGGGTTCTTGTCCTTGGGAACCACCTGCACGTTGTTGGCGGCGTACCACTCCATGGCCTTTTTACCGTAATGGCAAGATGCCAAATCCGGCCAAAACAGTACGGAACAACCGTGTTTCTTCAGGAAAGGCAGCAGACGTTTATTCAAACACTCTTTCACGTAAATTTCTTGGTTGACAGTCCCGGAAGCTATGAAAATGCTGCTTTTCAAGCCACAGGTACAGATGGCTTGCCAAACCAGATATTTCTT
Organism: Ochlerotatus camptorhynchus; assembly: GCF_037179485.1. Classification (NCBI taxonomy): domain Eukaryota; kingdom Metazoa; phylum Arthropoda; class Insecta; order Diptera; family Culicidae; genus Ochlerotatus; species Ochlerotatus camptorhynchus. Next base: position 2,489,018 of record NW_027040918.1, on the reverse strand, counting down.
TGCGAACTTTGACAGTTTCATGTGCTTGAAAACATCTGCTACCTTTCCCCTTCCTTTTGCCGTATAAAACTCCTGTCCCGGAAGCTGCTTGTAGTCGGCTTTGACGTAGGTTTCGTCGTCCATTACCACGCAGTCAAACTTCGTCAGCATCGTCGTGTACAGCCTCCGGGATCGCGCTTTGGCCGTCGTATTTTGTTTATCATCGCGATTTGGAGTCACTACCTTCTTGTAAGTCGATAGTCCGGCTCGTTTTTTGGCTCGATGCACGGTTGTAGACGATACACCCAGCTTATTTGCGGCATATCGGAGAGAGAGGTTAGGGTTTCGCTTGAAACTACCGGCAACTCTCTTTGTCGTCTCAGCGGCTTCCGGTTTTCGATTTCCCCCCGATCCAGACTTCCTGGCTGTCGACAAACGTACCCCAAACACTTTAATTACATTTGTAACGGTTGATTTGGCAACTTTTAGCGATTTTTCCAACTTTGCGTGCGAGTGGCTCGGATTTTCGCGATGCGCGAGCAAAATTTTGATACGCTGCTCTTCTTGCTTGGACGGCATTTTGACAACTGAAGAGTGAATTCCAAAATCAAAATAGGAGCAACATTCTACACACACACACCTTCAAAATGAGGGGTGTTCAGGTTTTTTAAATGCAAAATTGAAAGAAATACGTCAAGTTGATATTGACCAAATTTTGACCGTATCACCCTTTAGTCAGGTTCAGCACTGCGACTCAACGATGAGACGAATGGTGGGACGTCGAGGGTCCCATCGAGGTTCTACTTGGCTTTTTCTGTCTTAGTGAACTCGCGGAGGAACTAGAAATTGTATCCTGGGCATTGCTTTGACCAGATCAGCAACTGATTGTAGAAAAAAAACTCCACGGATAACAAACAAACGTCACGTTCGATCACACGCACAGCCTACTCTACGAAAATGAAGCAGCGGGTATTAAATAAAATTCGAAATATGTCTCAACTAAGAGGCAGGTATAGCTGTTATCTACTTCAACATTCGATAGGCTGAACTCCGTTCGAAATACTTTAAAGCGTCGCTGGACTTCGACTATTTAGTGCGAATGACAAGCCTATTCTAAGCGGTACGAAGCCCACTAGCGAAACAATCAAAAAAATTTACCAGCATTCGGACAACGTGTGGGTCTATCTTTCGGGATTTCACCCTAGCTCAACGAACGATGAAATTGCGACACTCGTTCGCGACTGTTTGACATTGGAGCCCAGTGATGCTGTAATGGTGACAAAGCTGGTGCCAAGAGGGAAAGATCCAATTGAACTTCGTGTCGTTCAAGATTGGTGTAAAGGAGGATCTACGTGCTTCGGCACTTTCCTGCGATTCTTGGCCGGAGAGTATCCGGTTTCTTGAATTTGAAGATTCACGAACACTAAAAGTCACCAAATTAAGCAATCCTGCCCCCATGCAGTGACGAGGATATCATGGCCTAACATACTCTGAGCATCCGAGACGCACCTTAGAAAGCCTGATGGAAGCTCCCAATATCCCCAATTCAGTCTTGCGTACTGCCGCCTTCGTTCATCATATTTAGTCGTCTTGGCCCTGAGGTTGGCGGTGAAAAGAGAGTCTTCCACCACGCTTGTTCAGACAAGTATATCAATTATTCGTGTTCGCCGTTGTGTGATGAGTTTTCCCGTATCCAGGTACTCCCGAATCCCTCGAGGCTAAACGATGCGTCTTCGTTATCCTCGAATGGTCCATCTGCTCCTCCGGAATACACCGTAGATGTTTCCACGATCTCCAAAAATAATGCTGCACCAAGCATTTTAGAAAGCATTTTGGGAGTCCCCAGCTCCTCTAGCTCAGTCGCGCCTATTGCTGCCTGCGTTCAATTCAAGTCGTCCTGGCCTTGAGCCTAGTTGTTGGCTGAGGGTCTCTCAGCTTGCTACATCAGGCAAGTACTACTGTAATTGTGAGCTTTTGGAGCCTGATGTTGTCAGTGCCAAAGATTCTACATCTGCCAGTTGATATACCGGAGCCTAGCCGGATACCGGGACGCACTCTTGTAGCTCGCGTTGAGGAAGCCCCCTTTCCACTCTCCGCATTCGAACCCTTCCCCCGCCAGCGACCAGCAGACATCCCCCGGTTCTGCGCTTGAGTCGAGAAACTGGGTTTTCCAAAAAAAATTGCCCGACAACGGACCTAAGACCTAAGGTACTCGAAAAAAATGCACCAGACAAAAGTGTTCGCCAAAAATTTATTTTAGGTTGGATTTTCTTGAAACTTTCAGGGAATGAACTAATACACATGGATTATGTTTCGGCATAATTACTTTATTCAATTTCCTTTCCATCCCTGAAAGCCCGCACCTTTCCTTTAAGACCCCTCATTACATTTTGTGCAATGGTGGAGCCAACCTTTTTGAACACTTTCATCCATTCTTTCTTCAACTCCAGCTCGTTCTTAAACACCTTGGACGATTTTCGAACTTTGGCTTTCATTATGGCCCAAAATCTGTCCACCGGACGAATCTCTGGTGAATTTGGGGGGTTGGCGGTTTTGGTACAAAAATAACGTTATTGTCTCTGTACCAATCCAACGTCGGTCGCGCGTAATGGCATGATACCAGGTCCAGCCAAAATAATGTCTCGCCTCCGTGGGACTGCAGGAAAGGCAACAGACTCTTCTGGAGGCACTCGGTGCGGTAAATTTTGCTGTTGATGGTACCCATTGTGATGTACGGTTTACTCAGTTTACCGCATTGGCATATGGCCTGCCAGAGTAAGTATTTTTTGGCAAATTTGTCCACTTTCTTCTTCCTTATGTCTTCCGGAACATCAAACCGTGATTTGGCAACGTAGAACTCCAGCCCCGGTATCTGCTTTGCGTCTGCCTTGATGTAGGTTTCGTCATCCATAACCACATACATCGGTTTCGTTAACCACTCTCGATACAGCTTCCTTGCGCGGGATTTGGCCGCCGTGTTTTGTTGATCACGCCGGTTCGGTGCCTTCCGGACCTTGAATACACGAAGCCCACGGAACACTTTGCCTTCAGAGCCGCGTCGCTAATCGGCAGGTTCGGATTACGCTTGAAAAAATTCAACACCTTCCGGGCCTTCACAGGGTCAGCTGTCTTCGATTTTCTTACACATCCAGCCCGCCGCTCGGTCGTCTGGAACTCCTTAAACGATTTTACCACCCGAGACACAGTTGTATAGGTGATTCCCAGTTGTCTTCCGATCCATCTCATGGTCGCAGTCGGATTTTCCATGACGGCGCGCAAAATTCTCCAGCGATTTTCTTCTTGTTTCGATGACATGTCAATAAACACTGAACCGATTGTTATGAAATTTTGCACATGTAATTCACTCCAAACTAGTTATACCCAGATTTTCATCAATTTTTACCCACGGATAAAAAGTTACACACGGATAAAAATTGTGCATTTTTTTCGGGTACAAGCCTTACTTTAACACAGTCCTTATAAAACGCTACGTGTCAATCAAGTATCCCATGAGTTTGGCAGCCCTGAAGATTTAATGACTTTTGTGATTGTTTGTTTGTGATTGTGCAAGAAAACATAGCGTGATAAAAATATATTGATACGCAGCCTAAAATCACTGCTGCAGCACGGAAATTTTACCAGAATAAGCAAACCAAACCAAATCTGTTCCAAAAAGACTGATTGACCCTGGTGCATGTCGGTTCCTTGGCTATACTGTGTCGGATGGATTCCGAAAAGCTGGATGTGGTTCTTCATCCGAGGCGATGACTGTGGAACAGTACAACAACGATAACAACTGTGAGGTGGAGGTGGAACTGTTCAATCGACTGCAAGTAGAGGACAACTACATGAAGATTAGCGGGGATTTTGAAAAAAAAAATGTGATTCTGTTGTATGCAAAGGGGAAGGTTTTAAGGGGTTAAGGATTGGGTTTAGGTTGTTGAAATGTATTCAGATATACCTTGATGTGACGTAACTGTCACTTTAGACTTATATCGTGTTCTAGCTAACAATCATTAAATCAAGCAATGCAATAACACCATCGAAGATATGAGACAATCCTCCGTCTATTGTTCATGCGAATTGAATAATTGAATTGATAGTTGTGAGATATCGACAATGTATGTCAAAAGTAACAGTTACTTTATATTGAGACATACCTGTATTGTTAGATGAATAAAACATAAAACAATGTTTATAGAAAGCCTATCTAATGTGTCGAAGACTGCACAATAGGGTATCATAATATTTATTGAACAAATCCTGATTACTTAAACAGGGTGAGCTACCGGTGGCTACAAAGATCGCTCATCCGAGGAGGATGATTTGTATGACGCTTTGTATTTGGTCACCGTGCCTGTGGAATGGACCCATATAAACCGTGATTACCGATATTGTCGCTACCGGAAACGACAAGCAATCACGTTGGTTGCAAACGCGGATGATCCTGAGCGTGATCTAGATATTGCTGTTGCTGATTATGATCTAGGCGCTGCTATTTATCACCACAATTTAACAACTCTTGCAGGGAATTAGACGAAGTACTGGCTGTAGGAAAGATCCGAGCAAAGTCCTATTGGTTTGACTTTTAATCCGGGATACGATCGTTTAGTCCGATGGATTTATTAAATTCATCCTGAAGCGAAGATCAGAGACTGTCAACAAAGTGCGAAACCTTAGTAACTATTGGAAAATCGTCAGCAAAAAACAGTGATGTCGTTTTATAATATATTCTGTGTCATTCTTGTCAATTTGTGCCCTAGCGTGCCAAGCAGTGTGCCGCACGCTATGTCTGAAGGCACTTTTTTTTGCAACATTCATGTACCTTAGTTTTTTCATCACAGGAAGTTAGAATGGATCTTAACAATCAAATCAGTGATGATTTTAAAATATTTCATCTTGGGTTTTTTGAGAAAAGGTATTTTGAAGTATACTTAGTCGTTTATGAAGGCGTATATGAACCATTGACTGAATATGATTGTTGGAGATTAAGGTAGTCAAAATACTTCGTTTCAATGATACAGTAAGATTTCCTCTTCGGTACCGTAAGATGTCGTAACTTAGTCGTGAACTCATAATGTTTAAAATGATAAAATAATTACAATGGAGAGAATAAACTAAATTTACTTAAATTATCAGTTCCATCTGTTTCATCCATTCTTATCAATGCTATACGATGCCACCACTTTCATCAAGTTTTTTTTTCGTATCTGAAATTATTTTTCACTGCTTTATAGATACTCCGTGTTTGGGAAAAATCGTTATGAACAGCTTCGTTTGTTTTTTCCGTGAACCAGGCTAAGACTTTTCCTGTACTCTTGCAAAAATCTATTATGTGATATTTTACAATATTGAATTTTGGTGCTACTGAAAGGTTTCGGTAAACCAACTTTCACAAAAAGACCTATGCACTCATCCATGAGTTCATCACCAAAACAATATCTCATCATAGCATCCATATTATCCAAAACCATTAGCTGATGATCAAAATTGCATCCTTCCAAAACTACACGTTTACCAAGCACCTACAATGGCGACCAGCGAATCCAAATTGCGCATGTTGAGTCGTATTTGCAGCAGCCACAAAATTTGAAGCGTTATTGGGATAATTATTGGCCGCGTTGTCTTTCGTCATAGCTGATTCGAGACAGGGCTGGATAGTTTGACGGTCGGTATGTCTCATACGTTGAGCCAATTTTAGCGTATGTAACATAACAAAAATATGGTGTAAAGTTATGTACATACTGACCTTATTAACACTCGGATTAAGATCTTTCTTAAAGCTGAGTAAATCTTCGTGAGAGATTTTTTACCATATTTACTCTTTGATGGACTTTCAGTAGGCCGATTTGACAGCACATCCCGCCCCTGCTGCCACCCTGCTCATGCCGTTGATCACATTTCATAAAGGAAGTGTAAAAGAGAAAGAGATATCGCAACAAATTCTCTCTATCATACCTGTTTTCTAAGACATAGAGTGGGAGTTGTTCCACGACCCGATGAAACAGCTTATAGAATTTAAATACATTCAAATTCATATCCCTGTCCATTTGGTTTTTCCTTGATTTCGTTGAACTTCGATGAAATTCTTCAATTTTTTCTGATGTTCTTAGAACTTTTTTTTAAGTTCTCAGAACGTCTCTGAGTCTTGTGAGTCGTAGAACTTATCAGAAGGGCATTGAACTCCCCTGAATCTCGAAAAACGTCCCTGAAGTTGGCAGAATTTTCCTGAAGTTTACAGAGCTTCTCTGAAAATCGAAGCACATCTTTAAAGTTTGAAGAATTTTTCTGAACTGAGATCAATAAACTTCTCTGAAGGTTGTTAAACTTCTCTGATTCTTTTGAGGAACGTCTTTAACTTTTCTAAAATTCACTACAGTTCCCTATAGTTCGCAGAATTTTCTAGAAAGTCGCTGAGCCTTCCTGAAAGTTTCCTTAGACAAAATATAGGAACTGCAATGAAGCATTAGCAATTCGGTAGTAATTAAAGGTGAAGGCTACCTAAACTCACTGGGCAAGAGCAGCTCATATCATGTGAGTTTCATTTCTGTATTATCGGCATTATCTGTCAACCGATTTTCAAACAACTTCGTCATGGGTTCCAAAAAACCAAACTAATGCCACCTTCGTCACCAGCTGAGTACGGGACACAAACATTCCAGATACCTACTGTCGTGACCGGACCGAGGTTTCCAGCCTTGGTCACGGCTACACGAATTAGCGATGCAGCTCCCACGGGTCATTTGTTTATGCTGCTGCTGCTGTTTCTGTTGCTGCTTTTTCTTTTGCTGCTGTTTTTGCTGCTGCTGCTGTTTCTGTTGCTGCTGTTTCTGTTGCTGCTGTTTCTGCTGCTGGTGGTGGTCCGTCACCTCCAAAATTCGTTACAAGAATGACTTCAACGAGTTAGTTTAAATGATCTTTATTTTAGTTTAACTTGGACGATTACCATATAAATTTTTTTACTAAGTGATTCAATTGCTTTCTTCATCTTTAGGTATGGGCAAAATTCAAAATTTGTTTTACAGAATTAGTCCTAGACTTAGTACACGGTCGACCACCTTGGTGGGATTGGTTTGTTTTGTTTTTAGAATTTGAAGAGAAACTACTTAATACTACTATTTACAGCTTAAAACTAACCTACTCTACTATATACACTTAACCTACTATGTACAAATTGCTTATTAAAGCATGTTCAGAAAGATTGCATTTTTGAATAAATTTAGTTGTCATATCATCAATTTTGGAATCTACTTTGGGAATTTCTGCCTCTTGATGGAGGTCTGCTATTCTTGTGTCGAATGGACGATCTAGGATCATCCTCAACACTCTATTCTGTGCAACCTGGATTTTGTTCCTGTGGGTCTGAGCGCACGATTCCCACACCGGGGCGGCATAGAAGATCGCGGGGGCTATGATCTGTTTGTAAACAGCCAGTTTGTTTTGCCTTGAGAGGCGGGATCTGCGGCAAATGAGCGGATACAAACACCTAACCAAGGCGGAGCACTTAACTAGGGTTTTCTCTATGTGCGAGCGGAACAGGAGCTTCTCATCGAACAACATCCCGAGATAAGTAACATCAGTGGACCACTCGACCCTTGTACCATCCATTATTACGGTACAGGAGGGAGACGGTTTAAGTTTTAATGATTGTCTGTGAAGGAACATGATCGCTTGGGTTTTCGAGGCGTTGATTTTGATTTTCCACGTGGTGGCATAATCAGTAAAGGTGTCAAGGCATCGTTGGAGCTTGTTCGTAATTTCACGAGGCATCCTACCTTTGACGGCTATCGCGGTGTCATCTGCAAACAGAAAGAACACGCAACCGTCTCCTAGAGGAGGGATGTCCGACGTGTAGATGCTGTAAAGCAGTGGTCCCAGCAGACTCCCTTGCGGAACACCTGCTGGGATCGGAAATTGTCCCGAAAGGGAACTATTCAACGACACCCTGAACGACCTTTGCTGGAGATAGTTACGGGTGATTTTCACAAGGTATGGTGGAAAGTTGGAGTTACAAAGCTTGTATATAAGTCCGTCGTGCCAGACATTGTCAAACGCCTTTTCGACGTCTAACAAGGCCATGGCTGTGGACTTGGATACAGCTTTGTTACTCCGGATGTTATTCATCACCCGCACTAGCTGATGATTGGTGGAATGCCCCTTACGGAACCCGAACTGTTCCGGAAGAAGAATGTCATGTTCCTCCACAAACTTGTTTAGTCGGCTGAGGATCAATTTTTCGAACAGCTTGCTCAGCGCTGAGAGCAGGCTAATCGGTCTGTAGCTTGACGGTAGTGAAGGGTCTTTCCCAGGTTTGCGGATCGGGATGATTTTTGCCACCTTCCAGATGCTTGGAAAGTAGTGCAGCTCCAAGCATCTGTTGAAGGTGGCAGCTAGCAGCGAGTGCACCCTCGGGCTGAGATTTTTCAACGCTAGGTTGAATATTCCGTCAAACCCGGGAGCCTTCATGTTCTTACTGTATTTCAGCGCTGAGCAAATTTGTTCCTCTGTAATCCGTTCTTCTGGAGGGACGGCACAAGGGGAGGCATCTAACGTCAGGACGCACTGCGCAACCTGGTTCTCGAGTGGACTTGGGATTTTAGAGCCAAGCAAATGCGACTGGGCAATGTGCTCCCCAATCGCATTGGCCTTCTCTTCGTTGGTGATAAGCCGTTCGTCATTGACTCTAAGTGGTGGAATGGGCTTGGGGTGAGACTTCAGCACCTTGGCAACCTTCCAGAATGGTCTGGAACGGTCGTCCAGGTTCTGAACGAACCGCCCGAAACTCTCGTTCCGGATTGAGACCATTCTGGAAGCGATCTGCCGATTCAGATCGACCATTTCGTATTTACGCTGCAGATCCCCAGTCCGCTGAAACTGGCGTCTACGAACATTTCTGAGCCGAATCAAGAGTTTGGTGTGGGAATCAATTGCTTGAAACTTACCCCTCACAGGAACTCGTCGAACGCACTCTTCGTCAGCCACGGATATGGCTTGATGGAGACCCTCCAGGGCCCGGTCGATGTCATCCACTGTGTCGAGCGGTGGGTTGTCGTCGATGTGGCGGTCGACCACGCGTCGAAACTGGACCCAGTTGACTCGATGGTAGTCCTTCCGCTGGCACGGTGCAGGGGCCACGTTGTAGCCCAGCTCGGTCAGCACCGGTTGGTGGTCCGAACTCAGGTCGTTGACGGCAACCGGCTTGTGACTTCAACGAGCTTAGGTACTTCATATTTATACCTGCTAACCTATCAAAATTCTCTAACCAATGAGATTCCGTTTACATACGGACTATCATGCTTCACGCTCACTCGATTCTACTCATTATTTGTTCAACTCTAACTCTATCTACTACACCTACTAACTCCTTTATTAAACTCTGATAAAAATCTTTCAACGAACGTCCCTACTAAAGTGGCGCGATTTTTTTTTCACAAGAATCGCTTTTAGAAGCACAACAAACGAACTATTTATTTTCTTCGCGAGATTCAAAAACACTCGAAACAGGCAGAAAATCAATGCCTACTATGATTACGTGGCTGTCTTGGACTGTCCTGCTCGTTTATTTCTCTTTTACTCTTATAAGGGAAGAGGCATTAAACAAGAATGATCAGGAGATGAACCAGCGTCTGGCTGAACATCTCCTTAATAAAGACAACCAACCAACCATTAAACAAGAAGTTGTTCTAGCAAAATATATTAATTGATTTTACGCAAAGTCGACGTAATCAATACGCATCTTGCTTAACAGTCAAAGAGAACTCTTTAATGCCATTTGGATTAATTCAATCAACTTTTGAACCTGATTTAACTGCATTTGTTCAATTCGCAATAGTTTTGTATCGTCAAAAGTCCAATATACGCCTGCGTTATCGGCGTTGTAAACTTCAAAACACCTTTTCTCAAAAAACCCCAGATGAAATATTTTCAAACCACCACAGAGTTGATTGTTAGGATCAATACTAACATCCTGTGAAGAAAAAACTGAGGTACATGAATGTTGCAAAAAAAAAGTGCCTTTAAACATATCGTGTGCCGTGATGTGTTTCGGCACAGTGTGCAGCTTTGATTACCCCTTGCAAGAAGCGCTCATTTCCTCGCATACTCGACTTTGTTTGCTTGTTCTACTGGAGATAATTGAAGCAAATGTGTGTGTCGGTCTACCATATCATGGCAAATGCTTGCTTGTGTAGGTTAAATCATATACAGAGCACGAAATAAAAAAAAGATTAAAAATAATTACATCGTCTGCAAGGTCCACTTCTAACATTCGCTGCGATGTTCATGAACAGTGGATGATAGGAAATGGAACTAACATTCATTGTAATAAATTTTTGGTTTGCATGTAGAGCTTGCTGATGTCTTATGATATCGATTAAATGTCGATATAATATAAATTCTCGACATTGCTTATTCTAGTCTAGAACATTAAGAAAAGTAACATTCATAAAAATCAATAAAAATAAAAAGTAACCTCGAAACTGCTTGACAAAATACCGGTGAATAAAAAAGCACCCGGGGGAGGGGACTAGATAATTCTGGAGGGGGCCTGGACCCCTTGGCACCCCCGTTAGCTACGCCAATGCACCCCGGTTATAAGCGAGTCAAGCTACACTCCTGTTACAGTACCACTTAGTTTAGTTAAAAATCCACATTCAAGCTTATCACTACGGTCATTGCAGGCCTTTGTTTATTTGATTATTTTAATTGTAATTTGAAGCTTATGCAGTAAATATACTGTTTTGTTGAGAAAAGCTCATCAAAACAAGCATTGACGAATTACTAACAAGATTTCACTTGATGCTTATCTCAGAAAATGTTCAACGGAACAGCTAAACACACAAGGCTCAATGATCAACTTCCCCCCGGTGATCCATTTTCCGACGGATTACAGTACTTCTCGGAACGGGTCTGATGGCCATTTGTGAAAAATTCATTTCCCAGCGTTTGAACAACGAAGTGAAGAGAACGCAACAAAAAGCAATTTTGAGTCACGGAGAGCCTGTTCTCAGATATTCATGAGATACGAGTAAACGGAAGAACATCCTACATAGAACGCAAATGTGTGACCGAGCACAAGATAACACGATTTTCGTTGTACCTACGTTGATTTCGAGTTTCCGGTTTGATGTGCTGAAAAAGTTGGATTATGAAGAAAGTTTTTAATTTGCCTAGTGAAGTTGTTGGCATGCAGGTAATGCTATTAGCTTTGAAATACTATTGTAGCTCTGCTCTTTGATGTTTTCTACAAATAACGTTCATAAAAAAACATCACTGGCACCTATTTAAATAGTCCACATCCTGTACAAAAATAATGCAATAATTACTGATGCTACTTTGTTCAATAATGAATTATACTAAATTTTTAACTTATTTTGAATGCTGGAGTATGAAACTTTGCTGTGTCGTTAACAAAATTATAGAACTGCTAAACTCAACTTAACATTAACTAGATAAAAGTCTCTGTCGATTTGAAGAAAAGCTCCAAGTCCCCTCATCCATTAATGTACATATGAGTTAGGTAAAGGAGTGTGCGTTTGACTAGTACTGTCGCATTACCTTCGCTCATTTTTAACTTCAATTTTAACACTGCCGTACTCTAGCGGAACTATCAACCTATCCTCTTCAGGCCTTTCTCTAATTAATCAATTATCACTCTAAAGCTTCATGTTGATATTAGTTTAGCATTGCCAATCAACTCTAAATTAAAGTAAAACTAGACCATCTGAATGTTGCAATAATTCTTCTCAATCCTAATATCGCAATATTCATTCAATTATAAGTAAAAATGTTTACCCCGCGGAAATAAATCCCCATCATATATAAAGTTTTGAAAATAAAAGAAACGGATCCAGGAATGGCATAATGCTATCTGTCCTTGAACTAAACATATGCTATATCACCTTTCTTGCCGGCGCTAACTGTGCTTCCATTGTTTGAAAAGTTCACTTCAAACTCGCTATTATGACTGCTAGGAGCAGTTCGAAAGCCCTACGTGCCACTTTGCACACAGAAATAATGCTGAGATAGAACAAACATCGCTCGTTTTCATAAAATAAACATTCCATCCCGGGTCTTCTTTCTCGTCCAGAATCCACTTCAACTGGGCCCGTCTCCCAACTATGCATGTGTGGATGCAGTTCAGTTGGCCAGCTAGATGCACAGATAGAGGATAACACAGGCACACGATCCTGTCGGATGATGCATCTAGCACGTGCACTGGACACATTAAATCCCCTCGGGATAGATGGACACCGAGGACACCGACTCTGTTAGTCCTCCTTCTGCTACTGCAGTGATTTGCATAATTCTGCCATCCATGGCCACAGACACTACACTAGCCAAATGATGCCACTGCTGCTGTTTTTGCTGACCAGCACAGGACAAGCCGGCATCCAGCAACAAATGGCGGTTCGGTTTTATGTGGTCCACATTTTGGCACTGCCATTAATCATGTTCCGTTTTTCGCTCTCTCTCTCTCTGGAAAGTCCAATTCCGAACAGTTTTGTTTTATTGCCAATCTTTAAAAGTTGAGCGTTCGCTCGTTTTTGCACGGAAAAAAACCCTCTTATTTTTTTTAACAAAAGGAGTTCTACGTCCGTTTAATCCCAGCCTGGAGTTTATCGAACCGAATCATCAAAGCAAGTTGCCTTCTTTTAGAGTTAAGTCCTTTTCGTCGTTGTACAAAAAAAGAACGCCGATGCGGTAAGAATCTTTCATTGCCGTTCGCAACCTGTGCTCGCATTTCTAATCTAATTACCATCCGACGAAAGCAAAAGAGAGCAGCAGTTATAATGGCAAGGTCACCTACGTTCATATAGCTATGCCAACCGACAAGATCTCAAATTTCCATCGACCGTAATGCGTAACGATGCGAAAGAGGAAAAGTATGGAGTAGGTACTTAGGGCAAGTAACCCAGTGTGGTTTTTACTCTTTTGCCTTCTATGCTGCTCGTGGACTGCGGCAGGTGTGCCCCTGGAACGTGTCGCCGTGCACCCATCTATATACAATTCAAATCATGTTAACCAGAAAAGGCATTGAAATTCACTTTTGTTCAAAGTCCCATTGAATGTTATTGCCATTTGCCAATGGCTTACCCGTTTCCACTTCCAACGATGACGAAGATGATTATTGTGCAATAACCGACCAAGAAGATATTGCTGGTTCTGCACTCTATAGCTAGGGTGTGCGGCTTACGATTGAAGTAGTCATATCCTATTTCATGCTTCAATGAATTGGCGTTAAGAATGCCATTCATAATGGGAAGCCCGATATAATTAGAGCCCTCATAAAGTGGGTAGGAACCCCTTTCGGTCGATCGATATGTCAGCGGCAGAGCGATCGGGAATCGAGGCGGGTGATTTGATGTATAGGTCTTCCCGGAATCGTTCATGCGTTGAAGCTCAAGACGCAAATTTGCCAATGGTTTGAAGGGCTGTTTTGCTTTCACCGACGGCTAACGGTAATGGATTTTGAGGCGTGGGTGGCTATAAAAGAATTTCCAACAGAATGCCAATTTGCTTGAGAAGGAGCTCTGAAAATAAGCACGAAAGAGAGAACAATACATAATTAATTGAAGAATAACAAGAGCAGAAAAGGTTCTACTCTCCGAAGTGTCATTTGCTCCGGACAAGAGGCTTTGTCTGCTGTAATTTATTGACAAGGTAAAATAATTGATTTAAAGGATAAATTTGAATCAATAATTATTTATTTAATATTGATATTAATTATACAGGCCCATGATGAATTTAAACTCTTCGACCAGTCCGCATCGTGCTTTCTTGCCGTGTGGATCTATTTGCTTTTTATTGAATGATATTTTACTGCTTCCTAAAGCTACAACAAATTTAAACAGCACTTTTCAGTGCTCAATATTACCTGCAAATTTTCTACTTTGTTCGACTCTTATCTCTTCATTCCTTGTTTGGACCCTACCCAAGGTAATCCTGCTTGGATATCGATTTGGAAAATTCCTCTTCAATCTTTCAGTTTCTTACAGTAATCGGCTTGGAAGTCGATTTGGAGAAACGGTTTACTACCGCCATGGCGCCTAAACGCAAAAGAAAAGGGCAATCTCTTGATCCCCCTTCTCATCATCCTTTGGTTTGTTTTTCCCGTCGATCTTGTTTTCCGTGCTGAGCACCAATGCTACCGACGTGCCAGGAAGGCAGCTCCCACACCTGGACCCTACCTATCGACCCATCAACTCATGAACCGGGGACCAACAGCTTTACTTCCCATCCGAAGGAAGGCGTGATCAGAGATGTTATGCCTCAGAACATCCCGGCGGCGCCGACTGGGATTGAACCCAGGCCTGCTGGGGTGTTGATCCCCCTTCTGATGAAATTCATTTGAGCAATTAATTTGATATGTTAACGAATGTTTAGAACGACCCATCATCCAGGCAAAATTCCAGTTAAGTTTTCCGTCTTAATGCCAAGAAGGAAAAGGTCCCCCCTATTGTGATAACCACTTCCGATTTCCATGCTCTTCGCATGGAAATTTTCATCTTCATTAAATTTTAGTTTTCACTTCAAATTGGCCGTCGGGGTGAATGCAGTGTATTGGTTGAAACCTTGGACGGATTTAAACGTCTTCTCAAGTATCTTACTGAGAAGCAACACACTACGACACTTACGACACAAACAATGAACGTCTGTTCAAGGTTGTCTTGAAAGGTTTGCCCGCTGGTGAATCCCTGGATCAGATCAAAGATGAATTTAAAGCATTACTTGGAGTTGAGCCCCTCCACATAATCAAAATGAAAATGAAATCCCGTCCTGGCGTTTCGCGCAACGAGATTTCTAATGATTTTTATTTAGTTCACTTGAAGTCTAGTAAACTAAACAACCTTAAGGCCTTAGAAAAAGCTAGCCTTATGCTCCATGTCTGAGTGAAGTGAGAATACTTCAGGAAGATTGGCGAAAATTTCCACATCCGCACCTTAATTGAATATCCCGGCCAGTGGTGGCACGAGTCCTGGAGTTTAACATTTTTTCCTTAACATTTGATACATTTTGCGATAACCATTGTGACGACACACAAAAACAAACTGGCAAGCGGCAAAAATGTCATGACATTTCTAAACTGTTTTCTGCCAGCGACAGAACATTTTCGCACAAAGAAGCAGACAAGACCGGCGGCGCGCGCGACATAAATTTATGTCGTGTAGAATTTTGCTGATTTCTGGTTAATTACTGCATTTATTTGATGTTTATTGCATGGAATTAAAAGATAAAAATGAAGACTGACCACTCATAAGCATTGATGTTAAAATTATGCGTAAATAAGGGAGTTGGTAATTTACTGTCACACGCATGCCTGCAGCTAAAATTTCATTACAATAAACTGTTTGGAAAAATCAGGCTGCGAGATTTTATTTATTCTCTATCTCCGCTGTTCGCTTGGAATGTAGTTATACACGGTCGCCCGTGTGCTGGCTGTTTTGTTTCGCTCTGGACGATGGTTTTTCAAAAAATGTACTGTTGCCACCTCTGATCCCGGCTGCCAACCGGTAAAGTAGGAAATACCACTCTCTACCGACATAGTTTTGCATATTACGCATATCATTGTCGCTAAAGCACAAAACTGAAGTTCGCTTGTGGGACTTGCGAAGCCTCTGTCAGTTGTTATCAGACAAAAGAAAACCAAAACATTTGTCGCAGTTGTTTATCAATCTTAATCTCAGAACTTATATTTGAATATTGCTTGTTTTCGCTCATCTGAATTTGGTACTTTTGAAATAGTGCAATCATGGTCGATCTTCAAAATAACTAGTTTTCTTTATATATGCATACAGGTAAATATCAAATGCATAACGGCTAGTGTAATTACATAATATGTTCGGTGGCGGCACGCGCTTCTGAACGCTCTTTATGGGCATTAGGAATTCGTAAAAAAAAGAGTTGGCTCACATTTATGGCAAACCATTGTCCACAATGTTTAAATGGATTTCAAATTTTTAAAACTAGTGAATTCTTCAGCAGAAAATAACGGAAAATTACATACAAGAAGTTTAGTGACAAGATGAGAGAATGATTTGTTGTTTGGTACTCGAAGGAACCTGTCTTGTTTCTAGACGAGACCAAGCACAAATTTCAAACACGATTTCATACAATAATTACCACGGCTTCAATTTATACCATTCTTCATGATGCAGGACTGTCATGGAAATCAATACAACGACGAGCCATCCAAATTAGGGACGAAGAGATCGTACGGTTCATGTGGGACTAACTTGCCATACGGTGGGATATATACAATCTCATGTTTCTAGATGAGGTGAGCTTTGACAACCGGGATTTGCTGCGGACGAGATTTACCGTAAACCTCTAGTATCTGTTTGTGCTTTCTTGGAGTAAATGAAATGCTGGACAGTTTTACCACAAACGAAGTGACAGACGACTAACTGGCGAAGAAATCAATTAAAATAATGTGGTTCGCTATAATAGAATTTTCTTAGAAGCTTGTGCCATCAGCTACCAGATGGGCTAATATTTTTGTTTTGATTTGAACAAAGTTGATTTCGTGTTCAATAATAATTGACAGTGTGCAAATAGTGTATCATTTGGCATTTTTTTTATGAATTTCAGTTTTGAAAAGAGTGAAAGAGATAGAATCAAAGCATTCTTGTACATTTGGTAAAAATGCTAGTACAATCAAGTAGTAGTGTTGCCATGTGGTACACTGTCTTTTCGTTTGTGGTTTTACCACAAACCACCTGAAATATTTCGCCAAGTCCACCTGAAATATTTCTCCAACCCTAGTGGCGGCGATGTTGCGTGCTTAAGCAGTTTCTTCAAGAACTCGATGACCTTCACGAAGTTCTTCTGCTAGCATACCATCGTCTTTTGTTGAATGCACATCAGCACTGTCCGTATTATGAGGAGTTATTAAAGTACGCAATACGCTTTGATGTTGAGATTTGGTTTCCAGGCTTGTGGAATATACATGTACTTGTACTTTGATGCATTTACCTCTCCATGTTGTTACCACTCGTGGGGTCAGGCAAGGTAAGTTTTGCGCTTCGATAGATCTCGCAGCGTTAAAAAATTGGGTTCTTTAAGGGTATTGCGGTAAATGCATATTCGTAATCTGCATTAAAAATGGAACCCAAACCCAAAATTTCATCAATTTTGGTACATTGGAACTATTTTAAATAAGTACGATTACATTAGCAAAAATCACCTTATTAGCGCCCCTCGGTGTCACTTTATATGGGAGCGAGCTGTCAGTTTGTTAGTTTAGTGTCAAACAGTGAAGTTATTATTTAGCTTTAAATCTTGATTTAAAAATCAAGATGAATGTATGTGGGTTCGAAAAAAATATCGCTGTGCTCAGAAAACGAAGCTCTTTCGGATGATGTATAAAAAACAATACATTTTTCAAAATTAAAGAACCCAATTAGAAATATCATCTTGACTAGGCTCTACTGTGCCAGACCAATGTGGCTCATCATCATTGAATATGACTTGTCGATGATTATACTCATTTGATACCGACCACAGCAGCGTCAACAGTTACAGAATTGAATTGGCACCAATGTTTCTCTGACACAACTCACGTGGACGCAACTGATTCCGATAAAGCCGCCTGTAAAATATTGCTTTGAAGAAACACAGGCAATCTTGAAGGTTTTCTTCTGATGAATCCGGTTCATTTTCGTTGTTCGCTATTCTACTCTGTTGTATTTCAGATTTAAATAAAACAGACCCGTCCGGGTCATTCACCATTTGTGCATATTCTCTCACTCCCATTTTACCACAGACCTCATACAGATGAATCACTCACATTCTACAGACAACATCACAACATCTCCTATTATTGAAATGAAGAAAACGAAATCAATAATCAAAAATGAAATCATCAAAGCGTTTTGCCTTCCTGATTTCTCGATGTGATCTGCTCCGATCTGTTTGATCGTCCTGGTCCATGACAGCCTCTTCGGATGGTTGACCCACAGAGTCTGGATTTGGATCAACCGTATTACCTGCAATCACTGGGGTTGACTCGTTAATCCGTTCCGTATCCGTTGGTACATTATCACCCTGGTGACCATTCCCAGTAGCTACTTTTTTTTAGATGGCTGAAATTCCTGTCATATGATCTCCCAGTTTCGCTATTCTGAAATGTTACGCAATAGTCTTGCTTTGCAGTAACTGTCATAAACGTTGGATTAAATGTAGGCGTAAGCTTGTGCCCTGGAAGGACGTTCTTCATGTACACCTCATCCCCTATTCCAAGATTCGATGGTTTCGCTCTACGACAGCTTTACCTTTTTTCCTTTTCCTGCAAATCCCGGTCCCATGTTCGGTCAGTGGTGCTCCGGTACTCAAATCTCCCAGCGATGACAATTTGGTACGTATGTTGCTTCCGAACATCAGTTCAGCCGGAGTTTTCCCAGTTGTGCTATGTGGAGTCGACAAGTAAGTGAGAAGCTCACGCTTCCAGTCGCGATTTAGGACCTGGCTGATCTTAAGACGCTTCATCAAAAAGCGATTCAGTCGCTCTACGAGTCCATTCTCTTGAGGCCAATACGGCGTGGTTTTGTTCAGAATAATTGCTCTATTCCGACAGTAACGTTCAAATTCCATGCTTACAAACTGTCGACCGTTATCCAGTGTTATTGTTCTAGGAAAACCCAAACTTACAAAAACCTTCTCAAGTCTATCTGACGTCTCTGTAGCAGTAATCTCAACTTCTTTATACCTTCTATAATAGTCGATGACTACCAGTAGATAATCTCCTGAAGGTAATGGCCCAAGGAAATCTATGTCAATATCGATCCATGGAACCCCCGGCATTCTACGTCTTTCCATAGGTTCAGGCCTATCCGACTGACTGACCAGCCGGCATCCTTCACAACCATCCACTATGCGGGCAATAGATTCATCTATTCCAGGCCACCAATACGAAAGACGCAACCGTTTTTGCATCTTGGTTCGACCAGGGTGACCCATGGGCAAGTTGTAGCATTCTCTGCCTCAACTCGCTGGTATGAACAATCTGGAACCTCGAACCACCAAATCTCCTACTTTACCAAACTCATTCCGGAACACATGGTAAGGTTTGATAGTGCTTGAAGTATAGTACCATACTCCTCGATCAAGATACTCTCGTAGTTCACGTAGCTAAGAATCCTCACAAGACGCCTTTTCCAGCTCTCCAATGTCTACTGCTTCCAACTCAAGCACATTCCGTATATAGACATCAACATCTGGATCAAATGGTTCCTCCACTGATGTTCGAGCGAGACGTGATAGAGAGTCGACTATGTTCGACTTACCTTTTCCACGTCGTAACTGAACGCCTGCAACCGTAAGACCCAACGTTCTTCCATTAAACAGTAAGATGAATCTGGTGAAAATATGGCTTCGAGGGGCTTATGGTCGGTCTCCAATTCAAACCTAATGCCCACGAGGTAAATCCGAAACCGTTCAACAGCCCACACTAAGGCCAATGCCTCCTTTTCAGTTTCAGTTAGACTCTTGCTAGCATACGATACTACATTCCTTCGAAAAATTGCAGAAGGACCGCACCCAGTCCTACTGCGGAAGCATCTGCAACTACTCTTGTTTTGAACTTGGGATCGAAATGCGTAACATATAGCTTTAAGCAGATGATCAAAAACTTTCAAACTCCATTGAAAAACAGCTTTGTTTTTCGTAAGTCCTCTGAGAGGAAATGAAACTGTGGCGAGATTCGGAATCTTCCAACCACAAGACCAAGAAAGCTTCTGACCTCTTCACAGGTAGTTGGTGCACGGAAGCTTTGAAGAGCTTCTATTTTGCTTGGTGATGGAGTCATTCCATCTCCGTTGAATCTGTTTCCTAAAAAGTCAATTTCAGTTAATTTGAATGCAAAACTCCATAATCACGAAGTTTATCCAAAACATTATGGAGTGCCTCGTCATGTTCCAGCTCAGTTCTGCCGACCCGATAGAATTTGTTCAATGATCTTCTAAAGACAAGCCTCTTGTAACGAAAAAGACCTTTATGAGTTATGAAAGTTGTCAACGGTTTGCTCTCATCATCTTACTCCAATTGATAGAAGGCATCCTTGGTGTCAAGCCTGGAGAAGTAAACATCTCCATCGAACATCCTCAATTGTCGGAAGTAGATGATTTTCACGAAGAACTGCTTTTTTTACTTGCCTCATATCGATGCACAATCATATCTCGCCACTGTTTTTGATTGCCACGACCATCGGTGAAACCCATCGACTTGGCTCGAATACCTTCTCAGTGATGTCATTAGCGAATAATTCCTTAAGCTTGTCCTCCACACGCTCTAAGGTAGCAAATGGAAGCCTTTGAAATCGTTGAACAACTGGCTGGACCGATTTGTCGATCGGAATATGTATCTTAACACCACTGATGCTGGGAAACGGTCGAATACTTCCAACGTGCTGTACAGATTCATGTTGGCTAGGAAGCCCGACGATCAAGACTCCTAACTGTTTTGCCGTTTCCCTGCCGACCAAGGGTTGAGGTTCATCCTTGAAAAATAATCTGTTTAGTGCATCATCATGCAATAATCATCATTATTTACCTGTAGATCACAAGAATCAAATCAAACGTCGCAATGTTTACTAATAACGTACTTAATTATTCTTTGTCTCTAACATGAACACCACTTTCTAGCGGTGTCAACAATTTCCGCTGTCAAGGCGCGGTATCAACGCCGCTCTCTCACTGCGGTAGCAATCATCAATCACCACTTCCTCGCCGAGGCAGCTATTCCTTTCTCTTTTGCACCGCTTCTCAAATACGATGGCGGTCGAATACCTTCCTTCCTCAACCGAATGTTTCACACAAAGAATGCTAATCAAAATATGACAATTATTTATCACAACTCAACTCCTTCTAAAAAAAAACACTTAACTTCTCCAGCCAAGCCAATTATTCACCGTTTAAAAAAAAACAATCCAAAATAAGAATATCCCACTCTCGTCGTCAATTTGTTATATTTCAGATTTGAATAAAACAGACATCGCTAATTGTGTATATTCTCTCACTCCCATTTTACCGCAGATCTCATACAGATGAATCGCTCACATTCTACAAACAACGCCATCACACACTTAAATCAAACTCAGGGTCCATCGTTTCATCAAGTCGTTTTTCATCTTCCGGAACATGCAAATTTTCCCCCTCTTAGTCCAGATCCACTAGCTGAAGGCTCCAACTCTTTCTCGTATGTGCTGGCTGCCGTAGCATGTCCGGTACCGAAGTTCTGTTGATTTTCTGACTGGAGTGGATCCTCGGAAGAGTGTTCGTAGCTGTCCCGAAAGCTGTACCAAATCAACAATCTCAACGTCTTCCAAATACTCTGAATCAACGTATTTAGCGACACAAACCTATTTCAAATAATTTAATTCGGAGAAATTCGTGAAAGTACTTACTCGCTTCTCCATTCGTCCATTTGCGATACGTAAACAAACAACAACAATTTTATTGACGAATCGGTATAACTATAGAAATGAGAAGAAGAAGTCTTTTAAATGACGTTTAATGACGTCGCTAGTTAATGGGCATGAAAATAAGGAGTGCGGCATTTTACGATTTTTGTCTTAATAAGGCAATGCTGGAAATTGATAGTACTAAGCATAAGGACTGTTCATTAATTAAAGTAGACAACTGTTTCTCAAAGGAAAATATTTATTTTTATTTAACAAATTCATAAGTTTACTTTAAATAAATGAAAATCAACATACATATGACAGATTTCACGTGAGTTTGAATGTTTACTTCTCATCAGGCATGGAAAATCATTTGCATTCATTTCGTGCATTCATTTACATTCATTTGCCTCTAACTTTTTTCTTGAACAGCATTCCGCAAATTGATGTATAGAGCTTTTGTAGGTTTTGTTATTAGCTACAACTTTTGCCAGTTAGTCAAATTCGTATCTCTTATGCACGGTGAACCAGAGCGAACAGAAGCCACTACTGTTTTTCAGTGAATATATTTTACATTCTCTGAAAAACAGTAACAAGTTCTGCCCGCTCTAGTTCGTGATGCATAAGAATAAATATTTGAGTTATGAGCAAAAGTTGTAGCTAATAATAAAACCTACAAAAGCTCTATTCATCATTTTGCGGAATGCTGTTGATGAAAAAAGTTAGAGGCAAATGAATGTAAATGAACATATGAAATGAATGCCAATGATTTTCCATGCCTGCTTCTCATTTCTGAAGAACGCTCGGACTTTACTCTTAATACCACCCTTTAGATTCTGCACAACTTTCTTCTTAACTTCTGTAATTTTCACCATTGTGCCCGTTGTGAAATACGAAGAATTCTTTCCAAGTTTTTCGGTTCGGATGTATCGCACATCATCAGGCACATCTGTCCTCTGCTCAGCGTTGAAAAATTGCGGCCCGGGAAGTGTACTGGTTTCACCCCGGGAGCTATTTGACAGCTCCAGTGTAATGTCAATGTAACCCGAAAATTCTGGTACTCTGGTTTT
Source organism: Ochlerotatus camptorhynchus (assembly GCF_037179485.1). Classification (NCBI taxonomy): domain Eukaryota; kingdom Metazoa; phylum Arthropoda; class Insecta; order Diptera; family Culicidae; genus Ochlerotatus; species Ochlerotatus camptorhynchus. The sequence continues at coordinate 2,466,572 of NW_027040918.1, read as the reverse complement.
GTCAAACCGAATAATGGTGGAGTAAATTTACAGTTGGTCTTATTTTTAATTTACTATTTTTAAGAAACGTCAATCTGAGTATTTATTTTTTTTATAAAAACTTAGATATTTTGCCTAATAGTCTTCCAATTGACTCAGCTTGACGGAATTGGAAAATTTCTGTCTGTGTATGTGTGTGTGAGAGCACGTAACACAATTTTCTTAAACGTATTTCTCGGCTACCACTCTACCAAATTCAACGCAACAACCACCAAATAAAAGGTACTATGATTCTATAGTATAGATTTTCAATCGATACGATACGATACGAACGGAACAAGACCCGAAAATCACGGAATTCAGGAGCTAAGTGGTATTTGTCGGCAACCACATAACCGAATTAAACGATACAACCAGCAAATAAAAGGTATTATGATCACATGGAATACTGTTGAACAAATTCAGAAGCGTTCAACTATTTTATTTCCGGAAATGGAGGGACAAGTTCCGAAAAACATGGAATTTGGGAACTATGTCGTATTTCACGGTAACCACTAATGCGAATTGCACGCAACAACCACCAAATGAAAAGCATCATGATCGCATAGCCTCGCCCATAGAACATTATTGAACAGGTTCAGAATCGGTCAACTGGTGCTGGAAATGTGACAGGAGCAATAAGCCATAATACTAAATTTGAACGGTAAGGAATGAAACCTATAATGTGATAAAACAAATTACTTCAAAATATGATAACCAAATCAATTGTGGCCGTTTCCTACGCCACAAACCACATTGGTCAGCTCCGGGAATTCCCCAGATGCCCCCCGAGAATTAACCAGACCCGTTTTGAATTAAAATCCAATCCAATATGGTGCATCAAAGTACTTAAAAAATTAATAACATTATCAATGGTGGTAATATTGTGTGCCCACTTTCAGTTGGGTTCTTGCCCACCTATAAAATAACCATAAAAAGAGCTTAACAACCTGTTCAGGTTATCTTCCGAACTATGTGTGATATGGTTAAACCATTTGGGTTACGGTTCGTAATAGGTACATTATTAGGGTGGTGCTTTCGGGGTCATTTTTAAGGAGAAAATCAGAATCTACAGTAATAAGAAGGGTCAGATCACACCATTGTGTGGATTAATTCAGGTTTTTTAATTGCGACGTTTATTGAAATATACACCAATATTTCATTTTTTATTCTCCGTGGAACAGTATCAGTTTAGTTAGTTTTTTTTTTATTCAAATCGAATAAATTTAAAGATATAATAAGTCTCACTCAAAATTTATTCTTGGTTTGCTTTCGGCGTCCACTAGAAGTGAAACAAAAACATGTTTCCTGATGTGAAAAAGGTTGTGGTATCCAATTTGACGTACGTCTCGTCGTCCATCAAAATGCACCGGTTCGGCTTTTGAACGTCATACAAGTTCCGTGACCGTATTTTCGAAGAAGCTTTCTGTGAATCCGTCCTTTTGGGTGCTTTTCGCCTCTTGTAGGTTCTGATATTGTTACGTTTTTTGATATTCTGCACAGTTCCATTTTTTTGGCAATTTCACGAACGGAACACGGTTTATGCGATTTAAAAAGGCGTACTGCTGCCAGCTCCTTTATCTGGTCCGATGCCCCCTTTTTGCGCCCAGATTTCGGTAAATCTTCAAGAGAACACGTTTCCGCAAACTTCTTAACAATCTTGAACACTGTATGTAGATTCACTGCACTTCACGCATTTGGCCAATTCTCGGAACGACAACTTTTCGGAAAACCATTTGTGCAGAATTAATCTGCGAGTTGATAAGTTGATCCGACCCATCGTTTGAAATTCCTGACTTTTTTTTTATTTTTCAGAGGTGTTGCCAAAATAAACAATGTTTTTTACACACTGAGCGAAAATTCACAATTTTTCGTTACGTTTTAGGGTTAAACCATTGATAAACAGGTGTCCACTTTCTTTAATGAACAGTCTTTATATGGTGTAACGACACCATATACGCCCTCAAGGAACCTCTACTGACCCAAAGAAGCATCCAGAATGACCGATAAAGTGGTAACATTAAAAAAATTGTCCTAGAACCTTGCGATTTTTTTATATATTGTTCAGAATAACGAGATGAAAGCTTATTAAACATGGAAAACATCCGGATACCTAAAATCAGTTTTTGAAAATACATGTGTTGAACTGTTAACTTTTTGATGATTGAGACTACATCTTTTATGGCTTCGATAATCAAAGGCCACGTGTCATTTTGGGCAAACAACTTAATAGTTTAGGCACAGACAAACAGGCATAACATTCGCAAGTTGTTCATCGAACAAGCATTTATCGGACAGCTGAACAGTATCGTAGTTGGTAGTACCGCCACCTGTGGCGCGCATAGTCAATTCCCTTGCGTTTGACGTTTACACACTGCCGCCATCTGTTCAGTGCAGTGTCCACCAAAGTGTATTCAACAGATGGCGGTAATGTTTTTGCGACGATGTTTTACAGTGATTTTTTTTGCTCACATGATAGGTTTCTAATGCAAAAGGAAATTGACAATTTCCAACGGGCATTCCTGATCATCAAAAACCAGAATCCGTTCTGTTGTAAAATCACAAATTTTGACCCGTCGGATGGTACCAGTACATGAGGTATTATAGTACCAGAGCTGAGCCAAGAAGTTGAGCACATTTCTTCGGGACCTTCTGGTCTTAGTCTGGTCTGGTCTCTAAGGTACTAGTACATGAGGTTTTATAAGTGTCCTTTTGTACTCTATCAGAACCGGTGCCAGGTATCCTAAATGGCCAAATTGGAGTAACCCTGAGAAGGGTACCTTTTAAGGAATCTTCATCTTTCAGTTGAGGCCAATAGATCTAGAATCGGTTAAAAAATTGATTTTTGGAAGTGAGTTGCAGTTTGGGTCTTTTTTGACTCTAATGCACAATGTGCATCTTATCTCTAATGCATTAGAAAGGGCGTTGATGATGCATACTTCTTCCTATTATTTTTATTTTCCTTCTTCACATTTTCAAGCTTATTGCTTATCGCATTTTGGCTTATGGCGTGCTCTCAACTTGGATAATCTAGATGCACTTCCTCAGTTGTTAATTGAGAGCTTTCGATGCCTGTACCATTTTTGCATTGATATGATTGTGTGGCAAGTCCAATCATACTTCTATGCCCAGGAAAGTCGAGAAATTTTCCAACCCGAAAAATTCCTATACTGGACCGAGAATCGAACCCAGCCACATCCAGCATGGTCTTGCTTTGTAGCTGCGCCTTTAAAAACTGAGGTAAGAGAGGAGCCAAGGTGCATTCTTAAGGTTGACCAAAATTGCTCGTAAGTTTTATCATAGTCTTTTAGTATCACTCAGAATGATCACACACTATTATTATGTAGCGAAGTAGACGTAATATTTAATTGAAAATGAAGTATCCAAAAGAATGAACAGTTCGGTATTTTTAAACAAAACCCTAATGGTTGGTCTTTCTTGCAAACTCTTGACAGTTATCCCTTTTATAAAGTTATCGCTAAAACTCCCTAATGATTCTACCATCTGTTCAACCATCAGCCAGATTGCTCCTTTTTCTATTAACGAAAATACTGAAACAAATTTTCCATCGTCTACTTTTCTATTTATCACAACGCCTCGCACCGAGCAACGCAGCTCAACTTTCCAATCCAACAAGATATTGGGAAAAGCTCTCCCGAACGTGCCAACTCCCATTTTTCTTCATCAAATTCTTCACGGTCGATAACTTTTCGATATCGACTGATGCAATATAAGCCGGCGTCGGACAGAAGCGGCGTTCGGGCGTTCGGTTGGAAGAAATTCCATAAATCTCTCCAACAGCAGGCTCCCATATAACATAGCCATAGCCACATTACCGTCATCAACCTAACCTGTTCGCGTTGGCCGGTGGTTATTTAGTAGAGCTGCGTTGGATTGATTGGAGAACATAAAATGCTCATTGGCCATGGCAATTTTCGGCGTTGATCCAATAAACTTTTTTTTCCTGCCATTCGAGGTTAATGAAATAAAACAAAGCCGCCCCCTGCAGGGGGGCTGGTCGGAGTTGTGCAATGAGCAGTTCCACCTAGTAAATCGCTTATCCGATTGTAAACCCATAAAGATTAACAATGGATGTAAGTGAGCGGCAGTCGGTGAGTGAAATAATGAGCAAATTAGCCGAGTGAAAATAGAAGAGCCATGGGCGGCAGTCAGTGCCGTTATCATCACACGCCTCGAACTGATTTATGGGTGTGCGCATTTTGATTTTCAATTTATTAACTTTAGGAGAAAGTGTCGATGGGCGGCTGCAATGGCAGAGATGTGCTTCCAGATGTTCGGCCATGAAATTCACGTTGCAGAACTCTGCTAAGCTGACAGCTTGATTGATGCTGACGGCAGTTGTGCTAGACAAAAATGTGTTGAAATATTTTGTAACATAAATTAATTCTGATGGAGAGAAGAAGTAGCTGTGCTGCTGCTGCTCGAAATTTTCGTGGTTCAAAGACTAAGGGAAAAGGCATTAGGGTACAGAATATTCATTCTCGCTTGTTGCTGGGCAGGTATGCAATTTTCAAAATTTAATTAAAGTCAATGGAAATTCTCAAAACATATTACGACAGATGACTGACAGAAGGCTTTCCATAAGGCAAGGGATAGAATATTGAAAACAAAAACGTCTCTTCTAACGTTAACAATGGAGGAAATTTGCCTGTAATTAAAGAATAAATGCGCTACTCTTTGATGGGTAAGAAAAGTTGCACATTTTACTTAGCGATTTTGCTCGCTGGAACTCCCCCAAACTGTAGCAGAGCCCACTTCAACGTGACCATTTCCAATTTTCCTCTGGATGGTATGGCAAGGCATTCGGATTTTTTTTTTGCGCTCAGGCGAATTACCATTTTAATTAAATCACTGTTTAATGGTTACTCATCGGTGTTTCGATCCAATTTGAATTGCAAACAATGCGACAATAACCAACAGCCAATACCACCACGGCCGCCGCGGTAGACCGGATCCAGATGACCCCGTTTCGGCGGAATCGAACCCATTGCAGTAGTCGGTTTCGCACGTTTTGCACTCCTGGACGGTTATCCCCTGTTTCCAACCGGTGCAGATGTTGGACTCCCCATAGGTACAACTCTTGACCATCGCCGTGTTATTCCCATCGGAGAGCATCACCGTGAAGCATTTGTACTGTCCAATAGAGGTTGCTTGAGCGTACAAATCAGCCATCGGTTCCAGCTGTTGGTAAAGGTAGTTGACGGTGCGTTCACTGCATTCGATCAATTCCTCCGAAGTCCCACAACGAGCGAGGGCGCATTGATGGCAGCGGAGGGAGTTCACTGGAATCAAAAGAATTTCACTTACAATCAGATTTATTCCAACACAATATCAAACAAATAAAGCATTTTCCCTTTTTGTGTATTAATCGGTCAACATTGTTTGTTCTCTGTTTACTTTCAGGCTTCCTATCCTGGGACGCGACGGACTGTCACGTCGACCTAGAGGATGAGTTGCATGCCATCACGCTGCAGGCCCTCGATGGAGAGGAAGGCAAGCACGGTAAGTAGGCGATGATTATTTTTGTGCGTGCGCTGTTTGACCACATTTTTATCAGATAAACAAAAACAAAACGCATATAATGGTAACTGCAGCGTTTATCAAGGCTTTGAGCGTTCACAAAGGAGCTACGAAACTATGGTGAAAAATAACGCATAGTTTTAACGATTTAAAAAACCTGTTGGAAATTGGAACCTCGCAGTTCCAATGCCTACATTGAAAAAAGTTCACACGTCTGATCGAAGTGTTTAAAATGCCAGATTTTTCATATGCACAATATTTAATTTAAGTGTATTTCTTCATGGTTCAATGTGTTCTACACGATGATTACTAGTGTTTCAAACTTTGAAATGTTAATAACCTTTCTCTATCAATTCAAGTGTATTGCAGATTGAATCACACTACTGTTCTATTCAGATGGATTTGAAGTGTTTTGTATTTCAATGCGATGTGAATTGTTTGTTTTGCAAGGTAAACACCGAAAACATGAGTTGTGACTTCATCTTTATCAACCACCCTCATATATGAGAACAACCGTGACCCTGTGAGATCAAATGAAGACAACTGCAGCAGCACATCCCAACAGTCCCATTAACCCTCCGTTACTCGCGCTGTTGTACTTTGTACAACACACATGAGTTTTCCATTGCCATTTTGTTGCTGAGTTACCAATCGATCTGAAACCAACGAGTATTCCTCAAAAAACTTGTTTTGATCTAAATCTCACAATCAAACAGTAAGCACCTAAAAAATGCGGATAATAGGAAAAATGTAAATGAAAACCGCGTAAACTGTGACCATACTACGTGGGATTTGACTTAATTGATTACAACATGGAATATATCGAGATCCTGACCAGATAAAAAGTTACTGTCTCCAACAAAGTTGTTCAAGATATCATAGCCTTGTCGCTGGCGGACAGTAGATCAGAATTTTCTCACTACGTAGCGCTAGTATACATGTGAAATTCTCGCATATGATATACCTCGAGATCCTTACCAGATAGAAAGTTACTGTCTTTCACAAAGTTTTTCAGGAGGTCAAAGCCTATTGTTTGGTGCACAAAAAATCATGTAATTTGCAAACTACGCGACGCTAGTATACACGTGCAATTCTCATATAAAATATCTTGAGCTCCCAACCAGATATAAAGGTACTGTCTTCGGCATAGTTGTTCAGGATGTTAGGCTTTTTCGCAGGTGGACAGTAGTTCAGAGTTTTCTCACTTTGCGACGCTACTATACATGTGAAACTCTTGCATATAAAATATTTCTAGATCCTGACCAGATAGAAAGTAAATGTATTCGGCAAAGTTTTTCAGGAAGTCAATATCTTTTTGTTGGGTGACAATAGTTCAGAATTTTCTCACTATGCGGCGCTAGTATATACGTGCCTTACTCGCATATTCAATAGCTCGAGATCTTGATCAGCTAGAAAGTTGATGTCGTCGGCAAAGTTGTTTAGAGGGTCAAGACTTTTTGGCTGGTAAGCAGTAGTTAAGAATTTTCACACCACGTGACGTTAGTATACATGTACACTTCTGACATATGCTAATCTCGAGATCCTGATCAGATAGAAAGTTACTGTCTACGACAAAGTTGTTCAGGAGGTTAAGGTCTTTTGGCTGGTGGACAGTAGTTCAGAATTTTCTCACTTCATGGTGCTAGTATACATGTGAAATTCTCGCATATAAAATATCTCAAGTTCTTGACCAGATAGAAAATTACTGTCGTCGGCAAAGTTGTTCAGGATATCACAAAATGTTTGCTCGTGGACAGTTGTTCAAAATTTTCTCACTAAGTAGCGCTAGTAAAATGTGAAATTATCGCCTGTTATATATTTCGAGATCCTGGCCAGATAGAAAGTTACTTTTTTTTTATTAATTTATTTGATAAGGCTCAACCGAATTAACTTTACAGAGCCGAGGATTCTTGTTCTTGGATTGCTATATAATACATCTTAAAACTATAGTAAAAAGGTACAACACAATAAACATTTTATCTTCCGCTGTCCAATAAGCCTCCTCCACCAGAACGGGAGCCGCTTCCAATGGTTTCATTCTATGGCAGATTCGCCAACGAGGGTCAGAGCACGTCCATTGCAACAATGGACGCAAAACGTGGTCAGCACTCACACATTCATCACGAAACGGTTGCTTTCCAAAGTCGACGACGCATCGACTGAAAGAACTACTGATGAAGAACGATGAGGAGGACCATACAATGGTTGCTGCCGAGTAAACAGACGATCGCGTGACACACATTGAGAGTGGTCTGCTTCTGTCGACAGCCGAGTGAACACTGAGATAGAAAGTTACTGTATTGAACAAAGTTGTTCAGGATGTTAAAACCTATTGGTGCACAATGTGTAAGAATTTTCTAACTGCGCTGCGCTAGTATACACGTGTAATCCTCATATATGATACAACTCATGATCCCGAAAAGCTAGAAAATTACTGTCTTGGCCAAAGTTTATTGGAGATCAAAGCTTTTTTGCTGGTGAACAGTAAATAGTTCAGAATATTTTCGGTATGCGGCGCTAATGTGCAAGTAAAATATTTGTATATGCTATAGCTTAAGGTCAGTAAGTAACTGTCATCGTCAAAGTTGTACATGCGGCAAAGTTCTTCCGGATGGTGAACATGCAAATGTGTTTTGTTCAAAGTTCTCTCAGTTTACGTCTAATTTTTGATCTCCTTATGTCAAATGAATGGTAAGAATGGTATAGCGTAAGGGTTCTACTACTACGTTTAATTTCAAATTATTTTTTCAAGTCAATTCTGAGAAAATCAATCATGACTCTTCAGAGTAAATTTTGAAAAATAGTGTAACTTTGGGTGAACCTTTGGCATACAAAATTTTAAAATGATATTGAGCAATTTGTCTCTTTGTATTTCCATTCAAAATCTTTCAAATGTTCTAAAATGAACAAAAATTTTACGTTTTTAGGTGGTGTCCTTAAACTTATGATACGAAGGTACGGTTTTGTAAATTTCTCCATTCAACCGAGCAAAAGTGCCTCACTCTGTTAGTCTCGTTGTCCGTGCACACGTAAATACAGGGATTTTTTTTTTTTTTATTGTTCTAGACTCCTCGATAAGACATTTTGAAATTAGCCTAAAATGAAAGGAAGACTCTAAACATTCATTTGGTGGAAGTTTCAGCGATATTGATCTTCAAGATAATGTCTTCCATCTGAGATACGTGTTATTCCTAATTTGTCAGAGGTATAAAAGTGGAACAACTCACCCCAATTTATGTATCCACAAATATGCATGAAAATCTTCGCCAGTAAAAGAAATCCATAATATATTTTTCTTATCCCTTTTAGGCTGATGTAAATTATATGTTTATTTTATAATATTTGATATGCGAGAAAGGCCCGCCAAGTTTTGAGAAATTTCTGAACTACTGTTCATCAGCCAAAAGATCTTTATCTCCTTCACAGCTGTGCAAAATACATTAAATTTCTAGCTATTCAGGATCTCGAGATATTATATACGCGAAGATTTCACGTTCGCCCCGTTGTGAGAAAATTCTGTACTGTCGACCAACGAAAAAGTTTTGATCCCCTGAACAACTTTGCCAATGACAGTTTAGCAGGTTTCGAAATATATCTAATGCGAGAATTGCACGTGTATACAAAATTGAGTTTCTGTACACCAGACAAAAGGCCTTGGCTCCCTGAACAACGTTTTCGAAGACAGTAACATTCTATTTGGTCAGAATCTCGTCATATTTAATATGTTAACATTTCACGTGTATACTGTGGTGAGTAGTATTATATTTAGATTTCACCAATTTCTTAGATGGTTGCAATATTGATAATTTCAACAACAAAAAGAAAAAGGATTCGAACCACCAACGTTGAGGTTATCAAGCTTGTGTCTTTACCACTGGTTTATCAGCACTCACGACATATACTAGAGCCGCTTAGGAAATTTTCAACTATTTTTCACCAAGCAATAGGCTTTGACCTCCTGAACAACTTTGTCGAAGACAGTAGCTTTCTATCTGGTCAGGATCTCGAAAGAAACCACATGCGAGAATTTTACGTGTATTCTAGCGCTACGAAGTGAGAAAATATTGAACTACTGTCCACTAGCAAAGTCTATCTGATCAGAATCTTGAGATATTTTACATGCGAGAATTTTGCGTGTATACTAATGCCACGTAGTGTGAAAATTCTGAACTATTGTGCACCAAGCAATAGGCATTGACCTCATGAACAACTTTTTCGAAGACAGTTATCTTCTACCTGTTCAGAATCTCGAGCTATAGTATACGCGAGAATTGTACACGTTTACTAGCGACACGTGGTGAGAAAATTCTGGACTACTGTCCACCAGCCAAAAAGTCTTGACCTCTTGAACAAGTTTGCCGAAAACAGTAACTTTCTATCTGCTCAGGATCTCGAGCTATTGTATATACGAGAATTACATGTGTATACTAGCACCGAGTAGTGAGAAAATTCTGAACAACTGTCCACCAACGAAAAGATCTTGACTTCCTGAACAACTTTGCCAAAGACATTTACTCTCTATCTGGTCAGGATCTAGTCATGTACCACATGCGAGATCTTAACATGTATACGAGCACTACCTAGTGAGAAGATTCTTAACTACTGTTCACCAGCAAAAAGGCTATGATCTCCTGAACAGCTTTGCCAAAGACAGTAACATTCTATTTGGTCAGGATCTCGAGATATTTTATATGAGAATTTCACGTGTATACTAGCGCCGCGTAGTGAGAAAATTCTGAACTACTGTCCACCCGCCAAAAATACTTGACCTCCTGAACAAGCTTGCCCAAGACAGTAACTTTCTATCTGCTCAGGATCTCGAGCTATTGTATATGCAAAAATTGCACGTATATACTAGCACTACTCCACTAACAAAAAGATCTTAACTTCCTGAAAAACTTTGCCGAAACAGTAACTTTCTATCTGGTCAGAATCTCGAGATATTTTATATGAGAATTTCACGTGTATACTAGCGCCGCGTATTGAGAAAATTTTGAACTATTGGGCACCAAGGAATAGGTTTTGATCTCACCAACAACTTTGTCGACGACAGTAACTTTCTATCTAGTCATGATCTCGAGATATATCACATGCGATAATTTCACATGTATTCTAGCGCTACGTAGTGAGAAAATTCTGAACTACTCTCCACCAGCGAAAAATTTATGATCTCTAGAACAACTTTGCCGAAAACAGTAACTTTCTATCTGGTCAGGATCTCGAGATTTTCCATGTTGTAACCAATTAAGTCAAATTCCACGTAGTACGGACACCGTTTACGCGGTTTCCATTCACATTTTCTCTATTATCCGCATTTTTTTGGGGTAACTGTGATAAAACTTTAGCTTGTTTAGTTAAAAACAAGTTTTTTTAAGGAATACCCGTTGGTTTCATATCGATTGGTGGCTCGACTGCAAAATGGCAATGGAGAACTTACACTGTTGTACAAAGTACAACGCGCGAGTGCTCGTGTTACAAAAGTTGGCGCGAGTAACGGAGGGTTAAAAAAAGGCATGTGCATTCTATGACCTCTGGCAGCTTTGTTTACATATTTGTCGGTTCAATTTTTGAGTCAGTAAAGCAGAAGTCGATGAAGTAGAATATTGTAGAACATTGAACCACAGACATTCTGTGATTGAACTTTGGTGTGCAAAGATGTGTGTCACATTAAGTCCAAAATTAAGTGTAAGACACATGATGATGACGTGTGGATTTTTTTTTAGTGTAGCCAAGCGGTTTTCAAACATTCGTTGATGAGTCATGATTCATGACAGGCCGTAAAACGGAGGGAAGTTGATCACTTTTTACCGATAAACCGGAATATTTTTCCAACCCTATGTTTGGCACACAAACAAATACCTCTCATGTCTGTACACAGCCAATCAGAACAACTCAGTAATTGAATTAAATTGACTCAGAGCATTTTTTTCATACGAAATTTACTCATATCAAGGTTGCAAAGACTCATTTCAGCTAAAATAATGTTTTTCGGAATAATAAAACCAAAAGATGGTATGATGGCATGTTTTACTTGTAACTTACAAGAAGAGGTTACAAAGTATGCGTTGGAAACATAAAACCTGTAAATTTTGCTTTCTATGAGTCACAATCAGCGATTTGCTGATCGCTGAGTGAGTGAGTGAGTGAGTGAGTGAGTTTGTGAAAAATTGCTGATTGTGACTCTCATGAAGTGAAATAAACAGGTTTAGTATGTCAAACACATGCTTTGCAACCTCTTCTTGTATCCTACCAATTCAAAATTTGATCATGGCATCTAATTATTTCATAATTTAGAAAAACATTGTTTTAGCTGAAATGAGTCTTTGCAACCTTGACTCATATTTGGGAAAACCTGCAGTTACTCATTAACTTTGAGTACCTGCAGGTTTTCCCAAATATGAGTAAATTTCGTAGGGAAAGAAAATGCTCCGAGTCAATTGAATTCAGTCACTGAGTTGTTATTATCACCGATTGCCTGTGAAAATCGATTTCCCTAACACAGATTTCAAAGTTGAATTCCATCCGGTCTCACCAAATGGTGTTTGTTCAATCACCGCGTGGTGAGTGGTGATGTTCACTAGTACACAACAAAAGGCTGCCTGGAAGCAGCGAGCTGCAGCCCACATGAGCATCCATAGAATGAGGAAGAAGCTGCACGGCTATTGATCGCAATCAGTAGCTCTTCGTGAGTTGCTGTGGGCCATCTAGGTCAAGCGCGTCATACTTAAGAGCATAAACAGAGAGAACCCCACTCAAATTTCTATTCCTACACAAAACACAAGCTTCTGAATAAATTAAAAAAAAAGGGTTGAGGTTGGGATTGAACTCGCGACCTTCTACTTGGAAAGCGGAAACGGTAACCACTATGCTACCAACTTTGTTTTGTTGTTAGTCTGAAACAGTGTTGTGGAATAATGAATGAATACGCCGTTTGAAAAGCATCTACTACGCATGCAATTAAAACATGGACGCATAATGGTATAAGAGCTATTATGCTGACAGTATTCACCTTTATTCAGCAATATTGTTTAGCAATGCAATGGAATCTAATAATGGAGTTAGAAAACAATTATTAAACGTATAATAAAGCATGTTATTAAATCAATTGAAAACAGTCGAATTAAAACGTCAATGTATGTGCAAATTACATTTTTTCAGTATGTTATTAGATCAAACTTCTGGTGCTGAATCAGGAAGACAGTCATCGTTTGTATAGCTTTTAATAAGTATATTAATCAAATCAGAGCAAATAGCGGAATAAAAGCGCATCTGTCATAATTGATCATAATGAGGTTTTTTCAGCACATAATTTGACTACTCGTTTTATTCAGCATTGTACACTGTTATGAAGGATTTATTCAATATATATGCTTATTTGTGACTCTGCATTGTTTGTTGGGCTACTACCACTCGGACTTCGAAATAAAACAATATTTTGAGATTTTTTCTGACATCCACGAGAAAAGTAGCCAAGATTTGAGCGTTTCATTAAAATATTGTAATTTGTTGGTCCAGTTTTGAGAAAGCGCTGGTAGAAAGTTACGTCAAAACTGCTTGACAAAGTGGTCCATTACATCAGCATTAAATAAAATAAAATAATTGGAGTTTCGGCTATCAAGGCTGGTGAGTTCAAACCGTAGTTATTTAACTGCCCAACGTTTCGTTTGGTTTTGGCAGTCTTCTTCCGGGGAAATTAATTCAACCTTGATTAAATTGCTCCTGAGGAAGACTGCCAAAAATAACGGCGCCGGTGGTGTAGTGGTAAGCGTGATTACCTCTCACCCCAGCAGGCCTGGGTTCAATCCCAGTCGGCGCCGCTGGGATGTTCTGAGGCATAACATCTCTGATCACGCCTTCCTTCGGATGGGAAGTAAAGCCGTTGGTCCCCGGTTCATGAGTTGATGGGTCGATAGGTAGGGTCCAGGTGTGGGAGCTGCCTTCCTGGCACGTCGGTAGCATTGGTGCTCAGTACGGAAAACAAGATCGACGGAAAAAACAAACCAAAGGAAAAAAAAAAAAAAAAGAATACTGCCAAAAATGTCTGAGTATTTTTTCACCGAGAAACCGTTGTGAACATAAACAAGCAAAAAAGTCATTATAAATTCAGGGTTGCCAAACTTATGGGACATTGACGCCTTTATTGACAGATTTAGGCTCATTTGGCACAGCTATTGGCACACACAGCTAAATCTTTCGGCACAGATTTAGGTGTGCTGAGTTGAATACCCCTTGTAAAATACAAACATATTTCAATCAAGACTGTAAGGCATTTTAACAGTTTGACGAACAGGCAATGAAGAGCAACCATTACTGCACATCAAACAGATGAATGAAAATAACCTTACAAAAAGGTTTGCCGTTTGAAATTCGTTAATCTGATTTGATGGTTAAGAAAATCTCTTTCATAGAATTTTTGACATGAATGAAGCTCTTTCAGCTAAAACGGAAATCATTTAGAAATCTCAATCCAAAAATATAATGTGAAAAAAAGATTAAGCTCGATCCATTCAATGCAAAACAGTAGAAATCTGCTGCTGCACAGCAAGGCAAAAGTTTCGTTCGGCATGCCAATTCCTGTACTGCCGCAAGCGTTGCGATCTCTTTTACAGACAGGCAAACCGAAATTGCTTCGGATCCTAATTAATTAGTCGGTGAAAGTTTTCCCGCACGGAACGCAATAAATCAACGGGATTAATTCGAGTACGGGAATGAATAGAAAAGAAGCTGCTTGAGCATTATAAATTTATGATGAGTGCTCATCTGTTCACCGCGTCGTGTACTTCCGATGTATCAGTTGGCATTAGCATGAAAAATGCTTTCCCAATTATGCTGAGAAAATTTCCCAACTAGGATTCAAAATTGGGTCCGTAATCACATCAGGATCGTTAAACCGGCTACCATAAAACTTAATCCAGAGCATGCCACCGTGAGCGCCGTTCGGTAATGAATTTACACCTAAATTTGCCGTTCGCGCTTATCCTCGTCCGCCACTTGCTTCCACGAACACGTCACCGTAATCAGTTTATTGCTCGGAGGCGTTTTCATTAATTCTTGAAAATTAACTTCACTGGAGATCGTGACTCCTGGTAAATTTCCAGTGATTGTTGATGCTGAAGAGCTTGATGGCCCTGCTGTCATTGTTTAATTCAGCAGAATTTGTTTTTCACGAACGACGAAAGAATTTTCCGAATTAGGCCTACATTATGTTGAAGTGTGAACCGAAAAATTCCATACGTAATATCACCATAGCAACCGTGGTGACGGCTGCTACGATCGTTTTGTTCGAATCTATTAATTTATTAGTACTATAACTGAGCAAGTACCCTGGCTGGAGGGAGCCCACTTCCAAAAATAGGCACTCAAAATGGTGCACCTGTGAAAAGGCAATTTCGGGGAATGCCAAAGCCGCCGTACGACGTGGGGTCAGCTATTTCCCTCTCGCTCTTAGCATTCCATAATGGCATTTCTGATGGTGCTTTTACTCCTTTTCTTCTTTAGTTTTCTCGGTTGACCGCTTTCGGTATCGAATGGTTCTGCTGCTAGCTATACATACTAGAATGGGGAAAGCCTGCTTTGTTGGCTATAGAGTAGGATATCTGGGAGCCGGGAGAGGTCAGGAAAAGCGATATATAAGAGCACTTATGAACATGGAAAACATTTTATGGGGACATTTCTCCGATTCATGGTAGGTTATTATTCGTGCCCATGAATACCCAGAATTGCTACTTCGAGTGGAATAATAACGAGATAATTTTTTTGTAATGTTTGACAACAACAGAAGTTCAAACAATACTAATCTCACATACCCAATCCAAAGTTCGCCCCCAGCACTACAGTCATCCAAATGGCACAACTTTCGACGAGAAGCTTCATCCTGTTTAACGCTTCCACTCACTCTCGTTCTACACTGCGACAAACAAGCAAAAACTAACTGAATAAACAAACGAGTCCCTTTAAAATAGTTTCAAACTTAACGTGTCGACTCTCCGACTCGACTAACTTACACACGATACAAACCCAATGGAAACGTGATTCCACTGAGCAACGAAGTAGTATTGAAGCTTTGGGATTGAAAGCAACACTTTTGCCAAAAAAAAAAAAAGATTGTCAAACAAGCATACGGCAACTGCCATCATAAGTTCTGCAGCCAATTTGGGCACGTCCGCACTATGGCACTTTTATCGAGTTGTCGCACCTCCAATCAGTTGTGCTTTTGTTGTCTGTTTGAGTTCGTTATATGCATGAGCTCTTGGAATGTGTTTCCATTGGAACTATTTAAGTCTGTCCAATGCGAAATAGTCACTTCCTTTCCAGTAGTAAAATCAATTCCAAGGATGTCCACAATATGCTTTGACAAATTCAACGTCTTGTTTGATACAAGGTTTAAACTTTATGCTTTTAAGAATACTATCGATCAGACCAGCTCAAAATTGAGTCGAGTCGATTCAATTTCGTAAAAAAAGTGGTTTTGAATAAAAAGTGAGATCAATTTCCCGGACTTTTCCTGGAAAAACATCTCGAATGTGAGGAAAATTGACAGAGGTTTCACACAGTTTATTAGTATACTTCAACACTGAGTAAAATTTTGATGGATTTTCCTCAGAGTCGGAAAGTTTTTCCTGGTTTTCCTGGAAAATTTAACACATTTTTGATTTTAACTTTGACACTTTTGAGTCGGACCGAACAGAAATGGAACTTCGAATCCAAAAGTGGCTCCACATTATTGTTGGGAACACTAGCGCACCTAGCGGTAGAAAGCAAGATTTGCCTACAGTTTATATTAGGTTGATGAGTCCATAGAAAACCCGTGTGAAGCGCATCCATAAGCATCGTTTGGTGACCTAACATTTTCTCCTACTTTTTGATTCGCTCACACTTCCACTTCAACCCATATTAGGGGTTGTTCATAAACCACGTAGACATTTTGGGGGAGGGGGTTGGCCAGAGTCTACGGTCTATACAAATTTAAAAAAAAATTGGGGATTGTCTACGAGGGGGGAAAGAGGGTTTGAAAGCTCTCAAAAACGGTCTACGTAGTTAATGAACAGCCCCTTAATGCCTACTGATTCGAGCGCTAATTTTGCCTATTTTAGAGAGACAAATTTAAACACCAAGAATCCTCGGCTCTGTAAAGTTAATTCGGTTGAGCCTTATCAAATAAATTAATAAACAAAAGAAAAAAAAAAAAAAAAGCGAAAAAAAAATTTAACTAATATAGCCAACTCCATTATTGACTGAATAAACCGCCAGTGGATGCATATTTGTCTCATGTTCTATGGACATTAGGGTGCCAATGAAATTTATAGGAAAAAGTGTTCATCGAATTTTTCAAACCGGCCAAATGTTCATTGACCTGAAAAAAAACCTATTCAAAATTTTGACTCAATCGATCATGGGGCAAAATCGTTAAAGTTTCGCAAGGAGCGCGATATTGCAGAGATCACCAGTGTTGAACCTGGAGGCCCCAGCGAGTTTCAACAGGAGCAGTAAGCCCCAACGTGAGCAGCAAGGACACCAAGGAGAGCTAGGTCTTGTGCTAAGCCAGATTTTCACACCTAAATCCAGCAGTATCACACCCCAAGAAGGATTGAAGCTTGGGAAGACCAAATTGATGGAGGTCAGGAGGAGGGTCAATGAACTCCATGACTTCGTCAAGGATAATACCAACGTCCACAAGGCAATAAAGGAAATGGTGACGGGCATCAAATCCACCATGATTGCTGCCGAACGTGAACAGGATGCGCTTAGGGTGAGATCCGTGACTGCCGAAAGGGCGCTGATCGAGGCCAATGAGAAAGCAACAGCTTAAACACAGGAGACGCCGAAGGGACCTTGAAATCCCCGCTCGGAGAAGAGGAAAAAGGAAACACCAGGAAAGGAAGAGGAGTTTTTTTAAAGTCAAGAACGACAAGGAAGACAACAAGGAAGAAGGATGGCATACCGTCGAGAAGCCGAAGGAGAAGTGGAAAAAAACAGAAGGAAAAAGAAGTGAAGAAGAAAAAAGAAGTGAAGAAGAAAGAGAAACCCAGGCCTCGTCGGGAGCGAAGCATGGGCGATGCTCTGATCGTCGAAGCAAAGAAAGAGTATCCGGAGTTGAAGCAAAGAAAGGTGAGATGCTCTTTGAGCTGAAGAAGGATCCTGCGATCAAGAGCTCAGCCTTCAAGGAGCTCGTCGAAAAGTCTATTGGCGAAGGGGCGAGCGTAAGAGCTCTATCCCAGGGGACAGTGATCGAGAGCAGGGATCTGGACGAGATCACTACAGAAGAGGAGCTAAGAAGCGTTGAGAGTGCACTGCGATCTGGGAGATGTCCCGATGTCAATCCGGATGAGGAAGGCGTACGGCGGCATGCAAACGGCGGTGATACGGCTTTCGACAGTTGCAGCGAATAAGCTGTTGGAGACGGGCAAGGTCAAGATTGGCTGGTCAGTGTGCTCGCTGAAAGCCACTTCTTGGGTTACCAAGCAACTAGAGCGATGTTGCATGGGTTTCGGTCACCAGGCCAGGAACTGCAATGACCCTGACAGAACTGATCTGTGCAGGAAATGCGGAGAGAAAGGTCAAATTGCAAGAGGCTGCTTAAAGCAACCGAGGTGCATGCTCTGCAAAAAAGAGGACGGAAACGATCATACAACTGGAGGCCTCAAATGCCTAGCATACAAAAAGGCGATGACAGGCCCACAGTAATGGAGGTAACCTAACTAAACCTCAATGATTGCGACACTGCTCAGCAGCTGTTGTGGCAGTCGTCAACAGAAACAAGGTGTGACGTTGCAGTTATTGCGGCACCGTATCGAGTCCCTCCCGATAACGGTAACTGGGTGGCGGATAGAGCTGGCATAGCGGCTACACAAGTTATGGGCAGATACCCTATTCAAGAAGTGGTTGCGAGCTCATACGAAGGTTTCGTGATCGCCAAAATCAACGGAATCTTCATGGGTAGTTGTTACGCATCCTGTAGATGGACGATAGAGAAGTTCCATGAGATGCTGGATAGACTTACCGAAGAGCTGATCGGACGACGACCGGTAGTCATCGGAGGCAACTTTAATGCAAGAGGGCACAGTCTGCTGGAAGCTCTGGCAAAACTGGAAGTTATGCTGGCCAACGAAGACACCAGCAGCACTTTTCGCAGAGATGGCCTCGAATACATTCTGTAGTCCATCGCTGGTGGCAAACATGGATTGGAGAGTGAGCGAAGGATATACCCATAGCGACCGTCACGCGATCCGATATGGTATCGGCCAACGGAATACTGGGGCAGTACGGACGACGAAAACTTCTGACCGGAAGTGGAAGGCAAAGGCTTTCGACAAGGATCTTTTCGATGAGGACGCGGACGAGCTGACAGAAACGTTAGTGAGAGCATGTGACGCGACCATGCCGAGGAAACTGGAGCCACATAACAGACGGCGTCCAGTTTACTGGTGGAACGAGGCACTTAGCACCCTCCGCGCTAGTTGTTTCAGAGCCAGAAGACGTGTTTAGAGAGCAAGAACGAAAGCAGACAGAGAAGAACGAAGAGGAGTGTTTCAAGCAGCCATGGCCGCACTTAAACGAGAGATAAAGCAGAGCAAGTGAAACTGTTTCAAGGAGCTGTGTCGAGACTGTGAGGTGCACAATTGACTGAATGGATTACCATTAAGTCATAGTGCAATATCCATTGATGAACCCTTCGACGAGCTGTCAACTGGATGAACAGGATGAATCTATTCATCCTCTTTAATCTGACCACCCAACGACGCTTCAATCAGCAAGCATCTCGTTCGTCCTCTTTTCGTCGCAGTGCAGTTGAATAGGTAGGTTGTGCCTGCTCTCCAAAACGGTTGGGTGATTCCGGTGGGATACGGTCCAAACCTCACAGAGACGCTGATGCCAACCCCTGGGGCGACGCATACCGAGTCGTGATGACGAAGATCAAGAAGAAGGTCCAACAATGCCCGCTGAAATGCGCCCAGAGAAGCTGAAGTTCATCGTGGAAGGACTTTTCCCGAAGCACAACCCAACGACCTGGCCACCTACACCGTACGGAGAAGGAGTGGGAGATAACGTCGAAGTTACTAACGAGATCCGGATGAAATCTCCAACGTATCGTTGAAAGTGGAAATCCAGGCGTCCCGGGACATGTTCAGGATGGTGCTGCAGAAATGTCTGGACGAGGGTCACTTCCCTGACAGGTGAAAGATACCGAAGCTAGTGTTGCTGCCGAAACCAGGAAAACCACCGGGGGATATATGCCTGCTGGATACACTCGGAAATCTCTTGGAAAGGATCATCCTAAACAGGCTGATGAAATCAACGGAGAGTGAGCACGGATTGTCGGAGAGGTCGTTTGGATTCCGGAAGGGGAGATCGACGGTGGATGCAATTCGGACAGTGGTCGAGAGAACCAAGAAGGAGTCCAAACAGAAGCAGAGAGGAGTTCGATATTGCGCCGTGATAACGATCGACGTCAAGAATGCGTTCAACAGCGCCAGCTGGGAGGCCATCGCCGAAGCGCTGCATAGAATGAAGGTCCCTGATTACCTGTGCAGGATCCTGAGGAGTTATTTCCAGAACCGGGTTCTGGTCTACGAGACAGACATGGGACAGAGATCGATTAGGATCACAGCGGGAGTTTCACAAGGCTCCATCCTTGGTCCAACGCTCTGGAACGGGATGTACGATGGCGTGCTAACGCTGAAGCTGCCCAAAGGAGTTGAGATCGTTGGCTTTGCGGGCGACGTCGTCTTGACGGTAACAGGCGAGGCGCTGGAAGAGGTGGAAGTGTTGTCAACCGAGGTGATCGACATGATTGGTAACTGGATGCAAGGAGCGAAGCTGCAGATAGCCCACCACAAAACGGAAGTGTTATTGGTCAGTAACTGTAAAGCGGTACAGCGGGCAGAAATAACTGTCGGGGAGCACGCCATAGCCTCGAAGCGTGTGTTGAAATACCTGGGAGTGATGATCGATGACCGGCTAAACTTCAACAGACATGTTGAATATGTCTGTGAGAAGGCTTCGAAGGCCATATACACAGCAAAAAAATAATTTTGATATCACATCAAAGTGGATGCACTACAATCATGTCAAAAATTTCATGTAATTTTTATGACCACATAAATAAACAAATGCAGTAAAAGCAGCGTAACGTCAGTTCATGCATTGTATTAATGATAATTTTGTCCTTTTTAGCAAGTAATATTACACCATATTTTCGACATGATTGTAGTGCATCCACTTTGACGTGATATCAAAATTATTTTTTTGCTGTGTACGCGATAGCCAGAATCATGCCGAACAACGATGGTCCCAGCAGTAGCAAGAGGCGTCTGCTGGCCGTGTGTCAACAAAATCAGTGCAAACATTCCAAAAAGCCGTAATTCCTATTCAGAATTCCGAAGGTCTCAACATGAACCTCTGGATATATTTCTGAGGCTTCAGGATGATCAGGCATTATTCTGAAAATCAAGAACTGACCAATAATTCAAATCACGTCTTTCAAATATTTTGTCATGATACCAGATTGCTCATAACTTATTCCAAAAACCTTCAGGATTCCAAAGATCTTAATAAGAGTCGCTGTACATCTTTCCAATACTTCAGCATGATCACCATTGAAAGCTGAATAAGAGCTCATTCAGGTATAAATATGCTTCCCAAGTAACCATAGAAACTCTATTTCGCCTTTTTGGCTATATATATTGGCTGATATAGCCCTTGTTCAGCTGTATACAGCCAAAAAGGCGAAATAACGTGCCTATGGTTACTTGGGTACTTCGGGTAAAATCTAGCTTATTAGTCTTTAATCAGAACTGAAGATCTAGAACTGTTCATCAATTCAAATCACGTCACTCAAACCTTATTTCATGATACCAGATTGCTCAGGAATTATTCAAAAGACATTCAGAATCGCAAATATCGAAAGCCATCTGAATCTGTTTCTAAGACTTCAAAACTGATCAGGCATTATTCTAAAGATCTAGAACTGTTCAACAATTTGATTGACGTTTCTCAGATATTGTTTCATGATACCAGGTTGCTCAAATTCACAGACCTTCAGGATTTCAAAGATCTTAATAAGAACCTCTGGATATTTTTCCATGACAACAGGATGATCAGGCATAATTCTGAAAATAGTTTAAACTGTCTTCTTCTAATTCACATTTTAAGCTTATTACTTATCGCGTATAAGCTTATTGTGTGCTCTCATCTCAACGTAGTGTTCTAAATGCACTTCCACAGTTATTAATTGAGGGTTTTCGATGCCAATACCAATGCATGAATTTGCATATTGTGTGGCAAACTCAATGATACTCTATGCCCAGGGAAGTCGAGAAAATATCCAACCCGAAAGATTCCCTCGACCGGATCGGGAATCGAACCCACGGCCTCCGGCTTGGTAGTACCACAGACAAACAGACATAACACTCATAAGTTGTTCATCGAACAAGCATTTAACGGTCAATTTGAAAGTATCTCAGTTGGTAGTACTGCCACCTGTGGCGCGCATAGAAAATTCCCTTGCGTTTGACGTTTACACACTACCGCCATCTGTGCAGCGTACTACCCACCACAGTGTACTCAACAGGTGGCGGTAATGTTTTAGCGACGATGTTTTATAATGAGAAATATTCAATGTGTTATGTCTGTTTGTCTGTGGTAGTACCGTGCCTTTTCTGACTAGGCTATGGGGCCCCAGTTATTTTAAACTGTATTTGATCATCATCTACTGCTACTGAGAAGCTAGAGCGGTACAGGCATACATGATCGAAAGGATACAATAGAATGTTTCCGAACAAATTGCGGTAAAGGGCAACGATTGGAAGCTACGTGACATTGACCAAATTGTTCGTCGAGACAGACGGTACACCGTAGTATAATTAGCAATTGTCTCATATACACACGTGTACTTCCGATTATGAGTACTTTGCTTTTCAGTCAGGTAACCTCACCTTTAAGTGGAGGTACGTTAGTGCAATGTGTTCCTATAGTGGCTTATGAAGTCTCTAAGCCACTACGTACCTCCACTATAGGTGCGTTTACCGTATCTTTCTAAATATTGCCATCATCAATTAGGGTAAATGTACCAGTTATGGCAGGTTATGGCACTGCCAATTCATGCAAATCTGTAACAGAATCTTACATTTCCTGGTTGGGTGTAAGGTGACAGATAACCTTAGTTTCACGTACCTACTTGCACCTGGTAGATGTCGCCACACAACGTAAACAAAGGGATTGTCCTTCACCACCGTAATGGTATTTTTTTCTATGGGAAATCAACTTTTTGTTTCACCATGTGTGGATGACAAACAGCATGCAAGAATGCTATTTGAAAAGAGCGAATTTATGATTTTCGTGGTGAAATGAAATAAATCCAAACGAATTGAAACCGATTGATGGAGGTTCATTTTCTTATATAATCAAATGACAATAAAAATACGTTGCTGTCTTGTATTTTATTTTGCTCTTGAATATAATCAGCCTTCAGATATTTTTATTTTTTTGATCATAGTTCTAGATAGAGCTGGAATTAGGGCGTAACAGCCTTTGCAAACAATGACTTCTATCGATGATTTCTAGGAACTTAAGACACGCCTACGCAAACAAACATAACATTTTTGTAGGGCAAGTCTTTCCCTACCCGATGGTGTGGTTGATTTGCGTTGGCGAGCCTTAACTTTCTAGAAATCATCGAAAGAAGTCCCCTAACCTCGAGATAGCCGCGAGTAATCGTCCCCCGCTTTACTAACGTTAGTTTTAAGTAATTTTGTAATCTAATCAATGAATATTGGCTCCGCAAAGCTATAGCAAATGAGCCTGGAAAAATAAACGCATTATAAAAAAAAAATCGAAAGAAGTCGTTGTTTACAAAAGCTGCTACGACCTAATTCCAGCTATATCTAGAGTTGTGCGGTGATGAACGCTTGCCCTAGGCCGTATGTGTTCTTCTGATATGCAAAATTTCTGAAACTTAACTGAAAATACTCATTAATCACCACAAAAATTTCAACGTTGGGAAACACATATTACGAACGGCTTAAAAATAGAATCATAATGAGCATCTGCAACATTCATCAACATGTTTTTTTTGTTGTAACAATCAGGACTTTTTTTGGAGCAGGATGCTGTAAACATCCATCGCAATATCCTGATAAAGTTGTGCATAGACTTTTATTTAAAACGCTGGCTTGAGGAACATGCCCAAAACTTTAGCTGAAATTGTTGGAATTTCCTTAAAATTGTAGGAATTTCCTTGAAATTGTTGGAATTCCTTGAAATTTGGTGGAATTTCCTTACAATCTGTAAAATGTCCAATTCTTCGAACTTCGTAGGATTTTTTTGAAATTCATAGGAACTTCCTTGTAATTCGTAGGAATGTCCTTGAAATTTGTAGGATTTTCCATGAAATTGTAGAAATTTCCTCGAAATTTGTTGGAATTTCCATGATTTTTGCTAAAAATTTCCTTGAAATTCGTTGGAATTTATTTGAAATTCATAGGAATTTCCGTGAAATTCGTAGGATTTTTTTGAAATTCATAGGAATTTCCTTGAAATTCGTAGGATTTTTTTGAAAATCATAGGAACTTCTTAGATGTTCATTGAAATGTCCTTGAAATTCATGGGAATTCTCTTGAAATTCGATGGAATTTCCATAAAATTTGATGGAATTTTCCTGAAAATTGTTTTAATTTTCTTGAAATTCGTTGGAAATTGCTTGTAATTCGATGACATTTCATAAAAATTCTTATGAATTTCCTTGGAGTTCGTCGGAATTTCATTGAAATTTGATGGAAATTTGAATTTCTGGAAGTTCTTATGCATTTTCTACAATTTTTGTAGAATTTCTTTGAAATTCAGTGGAATTTTCTAGAAATTGGTATGAATTTTCTTGATTTTTTTTTTTTTAATTTCCGTGAATTTGTTAGGATACCCTTGAAATTGTTGAAATGTTGTTGAATATTTTAGAATTCCATTGAATTCATTGGAAATTTTTCTAAATTCGAAGGATTTTCCTTAAAATTCATAGAAGTTTCTTAGGAATTTCCTTGAAATTCTTTGGATTTTCCTAAAAGATCGTTGAAATTTCTTTGTAATTTTCTTGAAAGTTGTATGAATTTTCATGAGATTGATGTAATTTCCTTTAAATTGATGGAATTTCATTAAATTTGTTGGAATTTCATTAAATTTGTTGGAATTTTCTTTAAATTCGTAAAAAATTCCATAAAGTATTGTTCCTTGAAATTTGTTGGAATTTCCATTAAATTGCTGGAATTTCCTTGAAATTGAAATGAATTTCCTTGAAATTCGTAAGAATTTCCTTGAAATTCAAAGGAATCCCCTTGAAATTCGTTGGAATTTCCTTGAATTTCGAATCAATTTCCTTTGAAATTGTTTGAATTTTCCTGTAATTCGTTGGAAATTGCGAAAACCCATGAAATTTCCTTGAGGTTTGTTGAAATTTTGTTAAAAATTGATGAAACTTTTATAACATTCGATTTAATTCTGTTTTTTATAATTTATTGAAATTCTTAGTAATTTTCTATAAAGTTTGAGGAGTTTCCTTGAAATTCAATGAAGTTTTCTTGGAATTCGTAAGAATTTTCGTGAAATTCTTGAAATTTCCTTGCAATTGTTGCCATTTTCTTGAAATTGTAAGAATTGGTTTGAATACGTTAAAATTTAATTGAATTCATTGGAAGTTCCTTGATATTCTTGAATTTTCTTAAAATTCGTTGGATTTTTTTTTGAAATTTTTGGCATTCCTTGAAATTTGTAGGAGTTCCCTTGAAATTCGTAGGAATTTCCTTAAACTTCGTTGGAATTTCCTTGAAGTGAATTGGAATTTCCTTGAACTTCGGTCGAATTTCCTTGAAACTCGTTGGAATTTCCTTGAAATTGAAACGTTCCCCGTGCTACGCTAAGCTGACGGTTTAAGCGCCTCCTTGAAACGAAGGACCGTCAACTCGTTCTTAATTACCCGGTAAGAAACTTCCCTTCTCAGGACAGGTCACTCAGATATTGACGCAAAGGAACATACTTATTTTGACCTAAACGTCTAAAGCCAACCAATCAGATTAGGATACTCAAATTTAAAAACACCAATTCAAACCGCGAAAATGAAATAATTCTTTAAAATCAACCAAGGGAAAATATGCAATAGGTGTTTGAGCCCAAACCAATCTAACAAATATAAACATTCAATTCAATTGGACGAAACCCGAAACTTTATTTATCGAGCTAGCGATTTATTAATTAAAAAATCAAGGGAAGTAGAAATTTATTGAATCAAGGCAAACCTAACAGTTTCCTACTGTGACGTCACGTTTCTAGTTCATGTGTGTTAGCATATCAATTCAAGATCAAATCAAACTAATGTGACCAGTTTTCGGACAGATCTGACCTGGTTCTTTCAGCGTATCCGGTCCCTCGTCGGATGTCCCGCGACGTTCTAGTACGCGAACTCAAATCGAATCAGTTGGTCACCGAAAGCCTACGCGCCAAGATGTCTCGCGCGTGGGCAAGTGGGGTATAGGCGTCCCCAAGCGTAGTGGAGTGATGAGCTGTAGTAGCGGTACGCAGCTTACGCCGCACGACTTGGCGAGATGAGTCGTTCCAACAAAGGCTACCAATTGCGCAGTAGCAGTGGTAATGCATCGTAGCCGAACGGCTGTGCTACGAGAAAATGCGCAGTAGCAGTAACGGGTGGGCGAAATTGCCGTCTGACCAACAGCCAGCAGAAGACGGTGGATGTCCTAGCTGCTTGAAACAGTCCGCTCCAGTTTCTACGATATTTGCCAATTCTAGCACTAGCCAATACAAGCCGATACAAGCCGCCCGCGTTGACTGGGTAAGGAGGGCCTGTTAACTCGGGAATCTCACATAATTTGCTCTCCAATTTACTACTAACTAATTAGGCTTACCTGAATTTCAACTTTCACCAACTTCACAATATATATTCAATATCAATTTTGATCAAAATATGATCCTGCACTCGACAAATTCAAAACTGCGGAAAATTATTTAAATGGATTTAAATCACCAAATTTCACAAACCGCCCGAACTTACTTCGAGTTTAGATGTTGCGCAGTAATTATCAATATATTGTCTTCAACTTAAATCAGCAATTATCAGCTTCTGCCAACTTCAAAGCACTCCACTCAAATGATTTGATAGACGCGGAGTAGCTTGGGTTGTGCCTAAAAACTACTGCGACTACTACGACGCAATGGTTTTAAATTTAAAAAATGGTATCTTAACTGCCGTGTCAAAAGTTAGGTGGCGTCTACAAAAGGTGGATGTCTAAGATAGCATACAAACTGACAGCACGCTTTGAAAATGCATGGACATCCAAAGCTTTCATGAAACTTGTCTTTACTTGTATGGGTAGTACGAACGAACGGGTAAACATTAATAGAAAAATGATAGGGTTGAAAACAACGTTACAAAATGGGTTGAGATTTTCTTGAAATTCGTTGGAATTTCCTAAAATTTTTGGAACTTCCCTCAAGTTCCGCCCTGAAGTGCTAAGAACTTTCCTAATGCCGTATGATATTTTCTACAGGCCTGTAAACTTATCAGAGCCTTTCTCGGAGTTCAGGTAATGTGCATATACTTTTATTTAAAACGCTGGCTTGAGGAACATGCCAAAAACTTTGGAGGCATTAAGAATTCTGTCCACAAAAAGTTACAAAATTGTTTTTATACGCCTTTTTAATAGAAACTTAGCGATAAATCACGCGTGGTGAATAGGAGAACGTCAAAAAGAGTGATGTGAGCAGAAATTTATGCTGTGAGACATAGAGAAAGCGAAACAATTTGACGATGCCAATCATTGATTTTCGTTTTACAAATCATATACTTCTTGTTCTGTACTGCTTAAATATATACGATACACCAAATAAAAAAAAAGTTTCCTAAACTGATTATGTATTGTACATACTACTGACAATCAAACCGATATCAGTCGCTTGGAACACTGGAGTTTCTATGTCGCTAATACTAGTTTTGTCGTCGGACGTCGCGTTGGCATTTTAAACTTTAATTTTATTTACAGCACATCATTTCCGAATTCGCCCAATTCAGATAACAATCCTTAAAATTTGTAAGTTTGACAGAACCACCAGTAGCCAATTTTCGTGGTACAATGACAATATACTGGAGTTGTCAAGTTGCCCCCGAGTTGGTTTAAACTTAGCAGCAGAAAAAAAAAGTTCTGAAATGAGAGCTAAATAGAAAAAAATTATAAAATTAGTTCTTGATGATATTATGGAGGAAGTATTGTTCAAAGATTAACATCTGTATGCATTAATTCTTCAGCTCCTAGAAAGTTCTTGGTCAAAATTATATTCTTCTTTTCCTTGCCTTTGACGCTCTTACATGAGCTTACGCCTACTGATTATTGAGATTTTTCTATGCTAACTAATGCATGGATTAGACTATGGCGTGAGAGGTATGGATGTTGGTGGGCCATCCCCATAATGCATGAATCTATATATTGTGTCACAAGCACAATGATTCTCTCGGGGGAAATCGAGAAAATTTCCAAACCCAAAAAAGATTTCCTCAACCGAACCGAAAATCGAACCCGCCACCACCGGCTCGGTAATGCCGTACTCTCGAGGTTATCTAAGGCTCCCAAAAATATTGAAATGAAACGCCTTAGTAAGCAACCAACATACTTTAGCATTCTTCAAACATCCGCATGGTTTCGAGTTATCAAACACGCCCTTTCACTTCACTCTCGACGAAATGCTTCACTCTGTTTGCGTTCGTTTTTCGCCGAGAGCTTAATCAATCACCACAATCGCACTTATCTTGGCATAATTATCTCAACCTTGGGTCGAGGACAAACTCTTTCATCGCCGGATTAGCACGTCGATTCGATTCCCAAATCGTTCTAATTTTGGGTCCACCGAGGAGCTAAAAAAAAAAACAACATCTCAACGTCAAAGTTTCGTCGTTGCTTCGTCAGCAGACACGTGGGCACATTTTCATCCGTTTTCGAGATGCTGTCAGCAGAAAGTCATTCATCATTCTCCTAACTTCGGAGGAGTTTGAAAGTCACTTCGAACAGCGTGCAAGAACAGGACCTGAGGCCTGACCTTAAAGAAAATCATTAGTTGTTCCAGTGGACCATGTAAATAGATTTTCCTTTTTATACTCCTCTGTTTCCGGTCCATGGTTCGATGCTGGTCGCATTATTCATCTTTTTTATGTTTGTATGTATATCACTCCTCACTTGTTTTTCGCTTGGGCAGTCAGTTTAGATAGATTGTCTCGGTATCATAAATAACAACAGCTACGGCCAGTGCAACCAGAGCATTGTTGTCGACCAGGAGATCGACACAGACAACTTTATCAGTGCATGCTAGCTTCATCCTTCGAAAAGGTTGGTGAAATCCCAAAATCACATTCTCATGCGTTGGGTGAATGAATATTAGGTTGTTTTCGTGTTATAGAATTATTGTGAATTTTTACCCTGCTACGCTTTTGCGAGTTTCTATTGAAGGTGAATTAATGCTGATACTTTCAAATAGCTTAGCAGACTAAGCAAAGCAAACGAACAATGACGCAATTAAATTTCAATTCTTTCGCTTTCCCATATTGGGCGGTTTTTTGAAAGACAATGAAAATTGCAACGTTTCAATGGCTTCTTTCCGCAGATTCTCCGAATCAAATGGAAGGCCATAAATAACCCGGATAATCATACGTCTTGCTAATGCTTTGCAATCCATTCTATCGATCGGAAAATTAATCCCCTCCATCTAACTTTAGCAATTAGCATGATTATGTGTCTGCAACACAAAATTCCAAACGAACTGTCTTATATGGCATCCGTCCTACCCCTACGGCGGATATTAGCGAAATTTTCCTGGGAAAAAGGTGCCTAGCGAAATCCACCCCATCAGCATATATATTTCAATATCGATCCAAACGCCTCCCCCACCCGAATCATCCTCGTGTTCGTCGTCGTCGTCGTCGTCGTTGTTGTCTACCGTCGGACAAGACAGCCTTGAGAAGGTGATTTATTTTGAGCTGCCGACCGGCAATGACGAGGCTTGTGCGAACCTCTATAATGGCAGTATTCGTTGGCACGCATATATAAAAATACTCATACATATATAAACAGACGGCTGTTTTCCCACCAAAACACCGACCCAACCCGAACATTGGTGCTTCTGACGAACATGGGCTGTGAAAAAATGACGACAATTATGAAAGCCCAACCGAAAACGCAGCTTGCCAGCATCAGGGATTGGAAGCAGGTCTGGTCGGAAGATGAAATATGAACAACACGAGTCGTATTTTATGGATTAGGTAGAACGGATCCTACGCAGGTCGTCTGCTATGGGCGAATTTCGGTGACAACGAATAATGGCTCTGGCTTTCGCTCTACATTGAAGCACAAACCGACCGTCGTGGGAGATCGGCCCAATGAAATGAGCAACTTTTTTTTTGTGGAGATGTCATCCGGTTAATGATTTATGATTTATCAAGTCAAGTCGAGCAATCCTTTCATCTTTTGCCATTTGACCGCAGCAATCAGACGCTCGGGATTCCGTACTTAACCTGAGGCCAATAAAATACTCTTCAAGTCAAAATCTTAAGGAACTGTCCAACAAATTAGCTGGACATTATTTGAGAGATTATGGACTCTCTCTGCATAGGTTGTCGTGCATACATATTAACACAATTTTTAAATGCATATAAAGCAAAAAATTAAAGTCGAAAATAAGATGTAATTTTGACTGTAATTTAACGATATTTTATTTCGTGGACGGAAAACTAAAGAGGTTGCATCCAAGACACGACCGTAGATTTGACGTATTCAATTTTCGGCGACTGTGTTAGGGAAACCACTTTTTTCCATCACGCTTCGTTTTCTGATGACAAAAAATGCATTTTTGGGCACAAAACGCACGGAATTTTTGGTTTATTAAATAGTGAAAAAGTGAAAATTGATTGGAGGAATTTGTTGCTAAAATTTTCCAATCGCGAGAATTTTCAGCTTTTTTCTAGCGTCTTGAAGAAAACCCTACCTTAATTCGAAGTGTTTCTGGTTAATTGACAAGGCGAACGAATTCTCAATGAAAATCAACTCTTAAACAACAATAATTTATTATGGTCCTAAAAAGAACCGTTTTGTCGTGATGGTTGGATAATCTTGAGCTATTAAGCTGTTCAGCACGGATGAGGCTGGCGAGCAATATGTTGTTTGGAACGAGGGTGACGCGATTAGCATTGATGGCCCACAGCAGCTCATGACGAGCAAATGAATCCGATCAGTAGCGGTCCGGCTTCATCCTCCTTCTTCGGTGAATCGAGGGCTCTTGAGGACAGCCTTGGTAGCTAGCTGCTTGCGCGCAGCCTTTCGTTGTGCACTGGAGAAAAATGTTCAACGCCATGTGCCGAAAGCACTGCTGCTGATGACGAGCGACCAGACACCATCACACAGGTAATTGAATAAGTACCGTTCGACGAGACCGGATGGAATTTGAATTTGAAATCTGTGTTAGGGAAAGCGCTTTTTGCAGGCAATCTGTGATAATTTTGATCACCATTGCAACAGTTGGACATTTGTGTAATTTTCAATAGTAACCGATTGAAAATTGACAAAGTGTTCATTTAAACAGATTTGTTGAAAATTTTCCAATCGATTGGCTTGTTTAGTATTAAAATCCATCCGCTATTGACATAGTTATAAGTCGTCAAAACCTGACCACTTTTCGTAACGCGATCGATTTTGTTTTTTTTTTAAATTGCACCCCCAATATGTAATCGTACGTCAAAACTGCATTCATGAAACATTCCATGCTTCTGCGTTAATTTTCCTTCAGATGTCACTGCTATTCTTAGTGGTTACGTCTAGCGAAATCTACGCATACACTTAATTCCGTTAATTGTTAACAGAGGCCTGTGTGCTCAAACCAGGTATGGTACCTCTATATATGCAGTTAGTTTAATATTCGGAGTCCCCCTTTCTTACATATTCACGACAATATACATGCCAAGCTCCATCGATATGTAATCTACCTAGGTAACAAATTGATGCCTAACAAGAGATCTTTCAACGATTTTATTTCAGCATTAGTTTGAATAATTGTTGTACATGGGTAGTCTAGGTAGTTAACCTTTTTTTTTTCTTTGATTTGTTTTCCGTCGATCTTGTTTTCCATACTGAGTACCAATGCTACCGACACCAGGGAAGCAGCTCCCACATCTGGACCCTACCTATCGACTCATCAACTCATGAGCCGGGGAGTCAGTCTTCTTCAACCCTTGTTCAGCCGTCTAGTTTTGGTTAAAAATTATTCCATGGAAGACTTATTAATTAGATTAGTTATGGGACTGGTTTACCCTAAGCAGACAAATTGGCTTTACATATTTACATTGTTATTGAAAGTCTAAAACAACCTTAGCATTTCGGGACTCGAACCGGCAGTCGCTGATTTTGACGCCATACTTTTGTTTTATTCTGTTGGAGGGAGTTGAAACACTGCGTCCATTATTTGAACTTTTGTGATACCCCTGTTTACTGTTCGTATCATGCAAGCTGACCACCATAAACAGCTAATTGCCTGGACACCTTCTTCCCCAGTCAAGTATGATATGGTTTATGAAACCAACTACCATTCCATGATTAGCAGACCAAATTCCACTAGGTTGTAAGATAACACTACCAAGACTTTTAGCTCAACGCCTGTATAATGCACCACAACTGCATAGCAGATGTTCCGAGGTCTCCCGTTCTATATTGCAGAAATGGCAGAAATCGCTCTGAACCCAACCAATGTTCTTCAAATGATATCGACTCGGACAGTGCAGTGCCCAGTTAGTAGGCCAGTGTATATACTAAGAACTCGTTTATTGAGCTCCATGAGCTTTTTGGTACACTGTGTATGTGTTACATTTTGGATGATCGCAGTAGGCCGCCCTTGAAAGCTGACGTGTTTTTCTTTTGCTGCGTATTTTTCGTCAGCGAATTAAACTTTTTTTTTACTTTGAATTTGTTACTTTGTATGCTGAAATTTAGTTTCAAGTGTTCATAAAGTTATCATTTAGAGATAAATCGTGTTCCTGTGTTGAGGCGTCCAGTTTTGAAGCCAAAGGAGAATATAGTTAGAGAAAAATAGAAACATGCAGTGACAAAAGAAAGAAGCAAGAAAAAAAGGTCCGCTTTGAGTGATTCGGTTGACCTTGAATTTAACCTCCAAAATCTACGTCGCAGCTTCAGTTCCATTGACTCCTGGGAGCCCGGTTCTCCGAGTTCGGATGCCACACTTTCGGCTCTATTGGGAGATTTGTCACCGTGGACGAGTTTTAACCCGGTCCGATTGCTGTATTAGCCCGGGAAAGTGATGATAATGTGTCCGTCGCGAGTTTTGGTGGCGATTCTTTGGCAGACGTTGCCGTGAATCAGCAAGTTTTCCGCTAGCAAAAGTGTTCGGCTGCTGGTCTCTTGCCGGTGTCGGAGAATGCGACTAATCTGAAAAATGCCTCGCTGGATACGCCCAAAACTAGACGGGGTGTATCTGGTGGCTGCGAACGGTTCCTGCGGAAAGCACTACACGCAAACATCCTCCCAGGCATGGCAGTGCAAGAAAAATTGTGTTCGGAACTGCGAAACCCATGGATTGGAGGATCAAATTAACATGGTGAGACCAGTCCAAATACTTTTTTCCAATTTAAAAAGAAAAAACATAAACTATATACGTGCCAGGATTCAAAAGAAAGAAGTGTGTGTGTGTATTACTAATGTCCAATAATACATACATGCATGCGGGGCTTATTGTAAGTGAAAGTAACCTCGGAATGGGCGTGACTCTCCAGACATTCTGAAATGGGTGGCTGGATCTGCAATAGAGCTATCACTTTCTAACTCCCGGACCATAAATGCGACCTTGTAGAGAGAGTTCTTCCATAATAACACTGCCGGCTAGTGGGAGTAAGAGGAAATACACACACACACACACACACACAAATCTATTCGACAGGTTGCACTTCGTGACGACAATCCAGTTGACCATTACCCTTTGTTCTTCCCAGCGTTTGAGTTCCATTTTCACCGTACAGTTTGATATTCCACAGTATGGTTCTGGGCCAATAAACTGTGAATTGGATCGTAATTTTGCGAGATCGTCTGCCCTTTCAGTCCCTTCAAAGCCACCGTGTCCAGGAACCCAATACAAGTTTACTGAGTTCTATTGGCACAGCTGTCGCAACAAGAGAATACATTCCCAGACAATTCGACATCAAGTAGGGGAAAGTGGGCACATTAAGAAAATCATCACCAATCATACAAAATTCAGTGGAAAATTTGAATGATGTTTACCCAATTGGATTGAATGGTTTCAAGCCCTATTTACATGAATACAAATGGAATATTAAAAGTAAACTTTTGAATCTTATGCAAGAAAATTTAAAAAATGTTCGTTTTGTAACCGAAATTAAAACGTTACGTTATTTTCTGTAAAATAAATTAAATTTCAGAAATGCTACCTATTTATAAATCGAAAGAGGATTAATCTTCAGCAACAAATAAATGTTGTTTTGGAACATGCATATTTCCTATAAATTTGAAATTTAAACTAGTTCTGGATTTAAAAGCTATAATAATTCATGAAATTTACTTACTAAACTTCTTTCAAACGCTCCCGCATTTCGTCAATGTTCATAAAAAATTCCTGAAGTTCACGAATCTCCTCTTAAGCTCCATAGATATGAAGTTCTCCAAATGTTTTTGAAGACCACTGAAGTTTTCAAAGTTTTCTAAATGTCTGGAACTTTTGTGCTCCGGCAATTTTCATGGAATTAGAACGAAATTATTATTGTAATTCTATGATTTTCTCTGAAGTTTTCAAGATGTTTCTGAAGTTCGTGAAATTTTCCTTAAATTATCGACACCAATTAAAAACTTTTTCAATAGTCTAGACTTTTCTAGTGTTATTAAAACTGCCTAAACGATTACTGATTTTTTAAAGTTCTCTACCCTAAATTTATCAGTACTTTTTTAAGAACCCGCAACTTTTCCGAAAATAATTGATTTGCCTTGAAGTTTCGACATCTTTCCTTAAGTATTATAACCATTATAAATGCTCACTAGGCTTGCCTGACGTTTTCTAAATTTGTTCAATAATGCGCCAAATTTTCTGATATATATTCATAATTCCCTGACGCTTCTGACGTTTTCAGATCAACCATAGAATTCTTGGAATACCCCATAATTCCACAGAGCTCCTTGTAAGTCGCTGCAAACTTGCTTAAGTCAATGGGATTATTCTGAAGCTATCTGATCTGATCGTCCTTGAAGTACTCGGAACTTCGCTGAATATCATGAATCTATCTAAAAATATCTAAATTTATTTAAAGTTCTCTGAAATTTCTTGAAGATATCACTGCTTGCTAAAAGTTCTTTAATTTTTTTTATTAATAGAACTTCGTCGATGTTCTCTAATCAACTTTGCTAAATTTTCGATTTTTTTTTAAGTTCTGGAAATCTCCATGATATAACACCTTTAAAATACTCTCATGTTTTCCGGATATTCATATAATTTTTATCACGTTCCAGAAATTCTCTCGGAGCTTTGCTGAAGTTTCCGGAAATTCCCTGAGTTTCTCGAAACTTCTTTAAGGTTTCTACAATATCCTTGAAATTATTTGAACTGCCCTTTGATTCTCTGATCTGTCTTGATGTTCTCGAAGCTTCCCTAAAGCTCTCATTTCTTCTGAAGATCCCAGTTTACGATTACAATTATAGATCTTTAAACTGCTCCAAAAGTCTGGACCAAAATTACGGGAACTGCTCTTACGATCTGAAATTTCCCAAAGATTTCTAAATCTAGCTTTTCTGAGGTGCTTAGAACTTCTTAAAAATTTGCACAATACCCCTCAGGTTTTCAATATTTCTCAAGTTCGTTGAACACCTGTGAAGTTTTCTGAAATTCTAGGAACTTCATGAAAGTTCCTGAAAATTTTCGTATGCTAAAAGAACCGCTTTGAGGTTCTTAAAGCTTCCAATAAGTTCCCATGTTTTCAGCGTGTTAACTTCCCTTATGTTCTCGCAGTTTGTTTATGGAGCTTCACTGAAATTCTCAGCATTTCTTTTCATTCCTCAGAACTTCTCCAAAGTTCCTACAATTGTTGTGAAGTTAATGGGATTGCAATGAAGATCTCTAATCTTTCATAAAGTTAATTACGAATACGCATATATAACTTTTTCGCGTTTCATTTTAGTTAAACGGGAACCAAGTCTCACTCCAGTTCCACCTTTATCCGCTGACTTGCTCCTGCTTGCTGCCACAAGCAGCCACGCCGTCCGAAGCGGTAATGAGCAGAGGCACGACAGCAGTGCTGTTTATATCTTTTCAGGTTCAAGCAGAACGATGTGCAACCAAGTGGTACTCGATTATGACGACTGGGTTTGGGAAAAACGTTTATTTCATGAAAACAGAGGTAATCATTTGTACATTTTCCAAATGTTTTTTATTGAACATTGAAAAACAATATTTATTTCAGCTGATTTGTAATGTAATATCCTATCGATTGACGTATTTGGATTTAATTTTCATCTATAAATGGCAAAGTTACAAGCGTTCAAAACCTAACACTATTTAAACATGCATATTTTTTGATTTGCACCCCAGTATAGTTGACAAAGACGTAGTTCTACTTCAAAAGTGACCAAGTCATTAACATGTTTACATTCTTGTTCAGTTTGGTAAAATGGCGTTGAATCAAGTGGAAGTACGCAAGCACATTTTGTACGAACGGCAGCAAAATCCAACGTTTGTCGGTACGCAATCTCGCCAAAAAGCCAAAAGTGCTGAATAGTAAGTGTTGATCGGAAGGTTGGAAGCGGAACAAATCGAAAAGTACGCTCTTGACAAATTGACCAGAAGGTGTTAGCTATTATTGAGAAACATCCAAACCTTTCAGTTCGTAATGTGGCTCGCAAAGTTAGAAAATCGAAATCATATGTACAACAAGTGATGCCGAGGCATGGGCTGAAGGCGAACAAAGTTTAAAAAAAAGTGCCCAATCGTAATGATAAGCAACATTTCACCCAGTTTTGCAAAAATAGTCTTGTATCATAATGGACGACGGAACATACGTGCTCGAAGACTTTCCGGGTTTGGCTTTTTATATTGTAATGCAAAGGAATGCCGTTACCGAGTGTTTCCGGACAAAAAAGCTATCAAATTCCCCAAAAAGTATTTGGTTTCGCAGGCCATATGTAGTTGCGTCCGGAAATCCAAAAGTTACATCTTATGAACAAATAATATTTGCAAATGCGGTGACACTCCAGCTCTGTTTTGGCATGATTTGGCCTCTCCTAGTGACGTATGCAAAATACGTCCTGGAATGGTATAATGCACAAGAGATCAAATACGTGCCACAAACACAAAATCCGCCAAACTGTCCAGAACTTTGCCCAATAGAAAGGTACTGGGCCTGGAAAGCAAATGGCATCAATGACTTCAAGAGAAGATGGAGGCACATCGCCACTAAGACATCCGAGGATACTGTACGGAACCTGGTGGCGGGTATCCCACAGAAAGATTGAGAATTTATAGACAAAAGAAATAACATTCAAATAAGCTGCGTTTGTTATCGATATACGTCTCCCTTACTAAATCAAACAAATGGTGATTACTTAGTGTCCGAAATTTAACATGGACAGGCTTTTAGTAGATATGTCACCCCTGTGCATCGATTTCTAATTATCATCCACTCATCGGTAACAATCTCGCACAACTGCAATTTGCTAAGTAAACTGTACTAGTGTGATGATAATTACCATTATTCCCCTTACATAATCAGTTTACTGATCATCGGAAGTCGGGCCTAGCCCTTCTACAACGGAGACAGACAGTGTCGCGATGCTGTGTCGTGTCATATTGGTTTGTAGCAATTAGCTCTCTTGCATATTTACACACACACACCCATACACATCTTGGATCGCCGGATGACATTGCAACTGACGGACATTCGAGAGATCCTAATAGGACATTGATTCAATTACTTTCATAGGCTCCAGTCCAGCAGCAGAGGAGTGGAGCGGTAGCACCTCGTAATCGAATCACTCGGCTAAGCTTAGCTCGAGCATCATCCCGATGCTGATTGGAAATTCGATTTCATCCGATTACCTATTCATCTTTTGTTTCATCAATCTCGAATCGCCGTTGTTTGTTTTTAGTAACAGGACTTTCGTTGAATCTGTTTCGATTGAACAGGTATCCTAAACACAAACAAACTGCACTGCTTCGATACATTTTAATGATATTTGGGAAAAGAGCAACATTGCTAGCATCTTCGTCTAGCTCAAAGCTACCAACCTGACACAACCACTGTGTGTTGATCAAATATCCGATACCGATTCCACAGATGGGACTTATTCACACCGAAATTCGGTTCGCAAACATGTTGCGCCATTGGGTAAATATGCACCTACCACCTACACACTCAGTACCTCTCACCATTTCGTTCAGGTTCGGTTTCTTTGCTCAGTATAGAGCCAAAAGCCCGTCGGAGCCAGGGAGGAAAAATCGATTTCGCTGTGCTAGACACATGTCGAAACTCTCGAAGTTGCTACCCCGCTCTATTGGTGGGATGAAGACGAACGACGACGACGACGACGACAAGAGGGTGCGCGTTCAACGAGCTGTGATTGGAAAAGCTTCAAGTCGGAGTGACATCCCCCAAAGGGATAAGACGATGGTTGAAAGTGTTGGATCAACGCAGAACGTGATGGTGAAAGGAAGGAAGGAAGGAAGGAATGAACGACGATGGTTCAAATGTTCAAGCGAGCGTGAAAGGAAAAAGTATTGGGATAGAACTAATCCGAACCGGTTCAGTTTGGGTTTCGGTCGGTGGAGCACTCGTTCCATGCTGGGAACCAGACAAGTTGTTACTGTTTTTGTGGATTTATTTATGCCATGGAAATTGGAATATTAGGTGTCTATTTTTGGGGGAATGGTACCACCTTAACAATGGACTGTCCATAAGCTAAGTAGACAGCTTTCGAATAGTTAGTTAGAGGTCTACTTCTCCCTATTACCTGAAGTAAGCAGATGTTCTTACAGATAAAAAAAATATGTTACAGACATTCCATAGCAAAACGATATGGTCTTCTCAGAATTTGGTAAAAATTGGTAGTTTTGCTCCTTATTGCAAAATATTAGACCCGTATTTTTATTTTGTCACTACCATGTTAGGGTGGTCCAAAAAATCATTTTTTTTTTTAATTCAAACATGACTTTTTTTTTAAATTTATAACTTTTTAATCCTCGAGCCAATTTCAAAGATCAAAATATCAAATGGAAGAGAATTGAAAATACTTTCATAAAAATATAATGATATTATGGAGATTTTGCATTGAAAATATAGATTGTAATTGTTTTTATGATTTTTATGGTTTGTAGACAGAGGGCACAAAAGCTATCAAGTTTCGGATTTTCGCTCAATACTTTTATGTACTCCTAAAAAGGTATAGATTATGTGACTAGTTTAGCTATGTATCAATGGTATCAATGAAATATTGATAACTTTAAAAAAATATAACTCAAAAACGAAAACAAAACACATCGCTGATTTTTAATTTTACTGTTTGAAAATCGTAAATTTCACGTATGAAGTAACAAAAAACACTTTGAATGTTTCTTAAGTAATTCAATACTATCCGAAGAGACTCCGAGCTCTTCTGAAGTAATCCTGTACTTTCTGAAGTGATTTAAAACTTTTCTGAAGTAATTCAGTACTTTCGGAAGTGATAATAAACTCTGCGGAATTATTCAGAACTTTCCGGAGTGATGCCAAACTTTTCTGAAGTGCTTCAGAGCTGTTTGAAATAATTCGAATTTGATTAAGTGACTCTGTTTTATCAGAAATGATTCAATGCTTTTCGAATTGATTGCAACTTTTCTGCAGCGATTCAGTTCTTCCGAAGTAA
Source organism: Ochlerotatus camptorhynchus (assembly GCF_037179485.1). Classification (NCBI taxonomy): domain Eukaryota; kingdom Metazoa; phylum Arthropoda; class Insecta; order Diptera; family Culicidae; genus Ochlerotatus; species Ochlerotatus camptorhynchus. The sequence goes on along the minus strand of NW_027040918.1, from coordinate 2,427,081 downwards.
TTCCGAAAATTTCTTAAGTGATTCAGTGTATTCTAAAGTGATTCAATTATTTTCAAAGTGATTCAGTTTTTGCGGAAGTGGTTAGAAACTTTCTAAATTAATTAAGTACTTTCTGGAGTGATTTCAAACTTTTCTGAAGAGATTCAGTACTTTCGAAAATGATTTCGAATTTTACTGAAGTGATTCAGTACTTCCTGAAATAATTCAGTACATTCCGAAGTGATTATGAACATTTCTAAGCCAGTTCAGCACTTCCGAGTGATTCTGAGCATTCCTGAAGTTTTTCGGTATTTTCCCAAATATTATAATATAATATTATTTAGTGCATTTCTTAGTGATGCAGTTAATTTTGAAGTGATTCAGTTCTTGCGGGAATGATTACAAACTTTCCGCAATGATTCAGTACTTTCGGAAGTGATTCCGACTTTTTCTAAAGTGATTTTATTTATTCTGTGCTTTGTGTGTAATGATTTCAAACTTTTCTAAAATGATTCAGTTATTTTCGAAGTGGTTCAGTACTTGCGGAAGTGATTCCAACATTTTCTAAAGTGTTTCAGCACTTTCCAAAGTGATTATAAACTCTTCTGACGTGATTCAATAAGTTCTGAAGTTATTCCAAACTTTTCTGGAGGGATTCAGTACTTTCCTAAGTGACTCCTAACATTTTTAAAGTTATTCAGTGTTTTCTGAAGTGGTTACAAACTGTTCTATTGAGGTCCGTATTTCTCGATAGCCAGGAAAGGATCAGTTTTATTTTATAACTAAATTATTGAACGTATGGTATGTTCAGTTAGGTATGACACAAAAAAATAATATCTCTAGGACATCAGAAAAACTTGGGTTGCTGGGATGAACGGTGCTCGTTGAACACCGATGACTTGATTGCCAACACCCCCTCTCAATCGGTGACTCCAATCTTGCTTCTGAGGTATTGAAACCGTGAAACATCCAAACCTTTTGTGAAGAGATCTGCCTGCTGCTCAGTGCTAGAAATTGCTTCTAATATGATGCTCCTTGCAGCCACATGATCCCTGATGAAATGGTACGTGATGTCGATGCGCATAATCCATTTCGATTCAGCATTCTTTGCTAGTCCTATGCAGCTTTGGTTATCTTCTTATAGTGTGACAGAATCTGTTGATGTCTTGGCGTTGTGGTCTTCTAGAACTCCGGCTAACCATACTGCTTTGGAAACAGCTGCACTTAATTCAACGTATTCTGCTTGAAGACGTAGAAACAGTTGTCTGTTTGCGGCTGGCCCAAGACACCGACACCTTAAACAGGAAACACGTTTCTGACTTGCGGTCTTCTATATCAGTCCGCATCTACGAATCCGACAAGCTGTCTGCTATCTTCATTCCTCTTGAATCGTAGACCCATGGCGCTTGTTCCCTTCAGGTATCTGCATGTCCGCTTCAGTGTATGCCAGTGATTATCCATTGGTGTTTGCTGAAACCGTTCCATATAGTTGACTGAGTAGCACAAGTCTGATCGAACTACCCATCAGTAGCTCCCGGTACGGTCTCCATCACGGCTCAGCTTAATTCCTTTCTCCATTGGGCTTTTGGTGGAATTGCAGTCCAATATTCCAAACTTCTCCAGAATCTTGATGGCAGTAACTTCTTGTGACAGCATCAGTACACCTTGCTCCGGGTCGTAGTTGAGTCGTATTCCCAAGAAAAACTTTGCATCACCGCAATGGGTCATTCTGAATTCTTCGGAAAGACGGTGCTTCAGTGCTTCAATTGTTCTGAGGCTTTTTCCAACTATTAATAGATCATCCACGTAAAGCAACAGGTAGATTTCATCATCTTTACATGAAAAGAACTAGAGGCAGTAATCATGTCTGGATCGATGAAATCCCAGCTTCAGCAGCGTTGAGTTGAAACCTTCGCTGCCAGATTTCGCTTTCACGCCTTCTGGTACCTCCAGATGAAGATCTTCTTTTAGTTCTGGATGGTGTAGGAAAGCTGTCTTGACGTCCATCTGGTGGACACGAAAACCACGATGGACAACAAGCACCACGCGAACTGTGGATAGTTTTGCCACTGGTGCGAATGTATCTTCAAAGTCGATTCCAGGACGTTGAAAGAAGTTCTTCACAACCAGTCGTGCCATGTGTCGAACTTGTCGTCCATTCTCGTCCTCCTTGAGCCGGAACATCCACTTCGTTCTGAGTGGCGTCACACCTACAAGGCACGTCATCCGCTTCCATACATTGTTAGTTGCCATGGAGTTGAGCTCTTCGCTCGACAATCAACAGCAGCTGCTCTAAAGCCGGTAAGATAGTCAATTAACTTACCCGGAAATTTGCATTTCCGTTCGTTATGCCTCTTGAACGGTTCGCCTGGTAGGCCGGAAGTCACGTCCAGATCTGGTTCCGCTGGATCTTCATCTTCAGTCTTATCATCGTCTAATGGATCGTCCAGAACGGTATTGTCGATAAACTGCTCGGTCAGCAACAGGGGGAGCTCGTAGGTTAGAGGAACCACCAAACGCTCTACAGAAAGGTTTATGGTATCGTTAGTCCACGGAAAGCATTCTTCGTTAAACTTGACGTCACGAGCAATCACGATTCGCCTGTTATTCTTGTCCCATAATCTGAAGCCATTTGGTGCGTATCCGACCATCAGCTGCTCGCGGCTCTTCACGTCCAGCTTCTTCCGATGTTGGTTCGGCACCCACGCATAGGATTGACATCCGAAAACACGTACCTTCTCAAGGGTAGCATTCTTCCAGTACCACAGCTCAGCTGGCGTGTGACTATCTGATAACGCAGAAGTTGGGCTCCGGTTCACGAGGAAAACAGCCGTCAAAACGGCTTCACACATTGTACGTACCTTCTCTATCAGAGTTCTGTTAAGTCTCTCTGCAACCCCGTTTTGCTGCGGCGAGTAAGTTGGTTCGATCTGAATCCCTTTGGTCTTGTAGTGCATCTTCTGATTGCCCGACCAATATTCACGTCCTGATCTACTGTGAACTTCGAAATCTTCGTTCCACAGGCCGCTGTAGACACTGCTTCAAATTCTTGAAATTTTTCAAAAACCTCCGATTTCTTCATTAACAGCAAAATGGGAATAATCGTCAATGACTGAAACGAAATAGCGATGTCCATCCCAAGATGCTGGTTCAAACGATTCACATACACCGGAGTATATACCCACCAAAAATCGAGTTGCCGGGTCTCTTGTTCCATCGAATGGATTTCGGCTGCGTTTTCCTTGTACACACACGTTACAGAACTACAGCTTCTCCGGCTTGAATGATATGGCCTTCAATGATATGGCCAAGAAGGTGATGCCAAAGATCAGCATCCTCCACTTTTGCCAAACATGTATTGGCTCGTTGCACCTTCATCTCCAAGACGTCGAGGATTCCACGAAAATGTGCAGTTGAAATGGTTTTTTTCATTCAAATTCTTCAAAGTAGCAACCTTGTCGTTGAACTGAATTTCTATGCCAGCGTTCGTCAGCTTCTTGACCGACATCATCATGCCGAAAGCATGTATCATAACGCCACGGCTACTGTTTCCAGTGATTATACCTGTTTCCTTGGCTCCTAGAGATTCTCCGTTCTTCGGTACGTTGATTTATTCTGATTGCTTCAAGACTTGTATTGTCTAAAAATGTTGCTTCACATTCACCATATGTTCGCTAACTCCAGAATCTAGCAGAAATTCAACCTTCTCACTGCAACTTGTTCTTGTTGCTCCACCATGAACATGACAGATCTTGTTTCGGTGGCCCCTTTTGCCACAGACGTTATATTTTCCGCTAAACTTCTCGGTTCTTTGCTTCTTACGAAATTCTCCAAAAAATGCGGTAGATTTCTCTTCGGAGCTTTGAACGCTGTCCAAACGCTTCGACTCGCCACTCAGCAACCGGGTCTTCATCAACTCGTAAGTCAACTCATTCTCCGGTAGGTTTTCGAGGGCAGGCATAAGGGGATCATAGGACACCGAAAGAGTTAAACTGAGTGCTGCACAGATATTGCTTTCTTCAAGTTTTGAACCTGCCACTCGGAGTTGCCAAACAAGGTACTCAAACTTCAAAAGATGGGCTCGTAGTGATGATCCTTCTGTGGAGTTTTAGCTACTTACCTGTGCGTCCGTACCCTGTGGCTATCTGATGAGGAGTGCTGAGTGGATCGATGACGATGCTTGCTATGGCTCGTCGTATAACGGGGCCAAAAGGTTAACGCTTGCCGTGCCATAAAGCCGAGGGGCTCTGCAATAGGTAGCTTACAGCTACCATCTGTACTCGAGGGGGCACATCCATTTCCTGAATTAAATATATAATTCATTATTTAATTTAGCAGCTACAGAAACAAAAATAGAAGATTCAATTATTTCTCTTTAAAGTGACGTTACACATGTTTTTGGTCTGCTAACACAAATGCATATGACGCTCTTCTTTGCCTTGGTAATCCAACTCATTGATCCGGAACGTCATCAATCACATTTTCAAAACACCTCTTTTTTCAAGGCTGTCAAATACGAACAATCTTTGCCTACCTCGTATAACTGGTCCCAAACACAGTTTAACAGGAACTTGTTGAGGATGACGACATCGATTTTTGAGTAGTCGAGTGGTTGTTAACCAGCATCAAGGGATTCCACACAAACATCACAATTTGATTGAGTTGGTAAGGAGAATAGAAGCGGAGGATTATGCAATTCAATAGCCAGCAATGGGGACACAGCTTCGCTAACTACAATATGCCTTTCGAAATAACATAAAACCAGATGCAGGAGACGCCCCAGGTGGTTCTGAATAGAGTTGTGTTGCCGGAAATTCAGGAAGTTCGTACCGTCCACCAGAGCAGCGTTGGAAGCAGACATCATGGAAGGATCAAGGTTTAAGATGGAGCCAATCCCATGCTATGCGTGGTTGATTGTAGTCACCACAAGCAAGCAAAAGGTCAACATAAGGCATTGCGTCGCGTAATTCAGGAAGAGTAGATAAATGGGCATCGATAACACCTATGTCCCGCCTACGATCCGGAGGAATATATACAGACCAAAGCACGAACCGCTTTCCGCGAATACAGACGGACACACTGACTTGTCCCAGGTTACAACCATTAATAGTCTTAATCTCAACAGGCTTGTAAACGCTGGAGGACTCCTCTAAATTTTGCTGTGTGACTATTACGAGCACTGCGATCGCAACGAAATACATTAGTCCCAAAAAGTTGAAGCGAGTTGATGCTGTCGTCAAGACCTGTTTCTATCAATATAATGACATCGTAATTGCAAACCCAAACCGCTACAACAAGGTCGTCAATTTTGGTTCTTAGATCGCGTACGTTCTGGAAGTACAACCAAACGTCGTTATCGCTAGTAATTCCACAACTGTTGTCACGAGATGCTGGAGTATCACGTCCTGACGTAAGGATGAGATGTTCAAGGCGTTGTCCAAGTTGTCTGAAGCTACTCCCGGTAGAACAAGTTGGCGATCTGAGGAGGGAATCATCATCATCAGGCAGGAAATATTGAAAATTACTAGGGATGAGACAGCTTTTGATAATGACTAATATTGGAGTAAATTTTGAGTAACTCTGAGTAACTCGAGTTGCTCAATATGCACGGTGAAATAGTAACCTGTTAATTTTGAGTGCATTCCATGATTGTCAAGCAAAGACGTTAGACGAGGAAAATCTACGTTCATCATTTAACAACATTACATACCGGATTGCCATCCACAAAATCCGTGTCGGAGCCTACAAAATCGGTGTATGCTTATCATTGTTTGACGATGATAACAATGGGATTTTCAAGTGAATATGGAGTTGACATAATTTATCGTATTGATGATGCACATTTTGGCAGATTGCATACCCACCAACAAGATGCCAAATCCGTCAGTGCCCCTTACAAGTTTCACTTCACTAGGCGTCAAAGACTACCGCTTTGTGATTCCAGGACTGTATTGCTCACGAATGAAAACTGATGTTTTTGATGGTAGTTTTTTCTCTTCTTTTGCATCGCGTTTCACTTGCTACTTCGGAGAGAATTAATCATTGAGGAGTTACAGTTTTCACAAAGTTTAAACCGAGATTATTGGAAAGATCATTGTCTAGTCACATATAAAAATTTACTGCTCTATCAGAACAATTCAAACTAGAATTCGTTTAATCTTGAACAGGTTTAAAACTAGGAACAGGTCTAATCAGCACTTTTCCAATGTATGATCATTATAAGAGCCAATGCCAAAACTGCTAATAGAATGCTAAATTAACCATCGAAAGAACACATCCTTTGCAACCCGTTATAAAACATGACAAATAACCGGTTCGTTTCTCGGGATCATATCGAAAATATCTTCGCCTGATTTATCAACTTTATTGCCCACGATAGTAGAGACCACGCATGTAAGAGTAATTCATACTGAAAAGAAGTACACACGGATTAATGAGTATTTGATGCGAGAATATAAAACTAAAATACGGATATTATCACCCTGACACTCTGACAGATAATGTATGTTTATAATGATTTGATTTTAAATTTTTTAACGAATGTGGCCCTGTGGCTATTTGATGAGGAGTGCTGAGTGGATCGATGACGATGCTTGCTATGGCTCGTCGTTTAACGGGGCCAAAAGGTTAACGCTTGCCGTGCCTTAAAGCCGAAGGGCTCTGCGATAGGTAGCTTACAGCTACCATCTCTACTCAAGGGGTATTGATACCGCACATACGTTCCTTCAATTTAAGACGAGCGATCTGCTTCAAAGGCTTTGTAGTCGTAGATTTCCCGGATATATCCTAAGTACTCGTCTGATACCAAGCTCACTAGCAGTGCCTTTGCCTTGCGGTCCATTTCATGAAACTTGACCACCTCTGCAGCTACCGCTGAAACATCCTTCACCACTGCATCGGCTTCGAGCTACACCTGAACGCGGAACTTCCAAGTATCGTAGCCACTTCTGGAAAATTCCATAAACAACTAACCATTTATTTTTGCTTGTTGCTCATAGTTTATTAAGGTCCGTATTTCTCGAAGGCCAGGAAATGACCAGTTTTATTTTATAACTAATTTATTGAACGCCTGGTAAGGATGGATGATGAGTTAGGAAATACATAAAAAAGAATATCTCCAGTACATCAGAAAAACTTGGGTTGCTGTGATAAACGGAGCTCGTTCAACACCGATGACTTGATCGAAAAAAAAAAAACATTTTATGTAGGGGAAATGACGGCTTCGGCATGACAGACTATTTTCGGCAACCCAAATTGAAACACTATTTTCACTAGATTTTCTTACGAAAACACTTCGCTGAATGCATGCAAACGATTCTTTATGCTTTCAGCTTCAATTTGACTATATTTTTACCACTGAGAAAAAGCAATCTAGCAGGGTTTTCTTGAAATGAAACACACGCACTACAAATTGTAGCTGATTTCGAGTTGCCGATAATAGAACAGCAGATTTACATGCAGTTCAAATGGAACGGTTGCCGAAGAAAACCTGGTTGCCGACAATACTCGCTCTTAGAGAAGATTGGAGCTTTGTAAAAGCGTTTCAAAACAGTTTTTGACTATTCTTACGACTGAAATTGTTAGAGCAGCTGGCAGCAAAAGGTTGTAAACAAACCAATACTGCATATGTGTGCGTTCCATAGAGAAAAAGGCTATAGAAAGAAAGTCGCTGCTTAGGTTGCCGAGAATACGTAAATTCCCCTACTTTTGAATGTGATTTCGAACTTTTCATAACTTATCCAGTCCTTTCCGAAGTGATTCCGAACATTTCTGAAGTGATTAACTACTTTTTGAAGTGATTCAATTCTTTAAATTTCTTAAGCGATTCAGTACTTTTCCAAGTGATCCAAAACACGAAGTGATTCAAAACCCATCTTCTTTGAGTGATGCTATTTTTTTCAAGGTAATGCAATATGCAAATTAATGTTGCATTACTTTTCTATGCGAGTCCATACCATATGACGGGTAGTGTATAAGTCCATTAGAATGAAACATTATCCATCTGTTATTATTATTATTCCGAGTGACAAACTAGCATTCCTGCAGATACCCCTAGGACGACAATCAGCACAAAAAAAATTATACCCCATCAGCCATCAACGTTCAACGAGCATGATTCATTTCAACTCGTTCGCTTCCCGCTTCGTTGTCACGTCGCGTTATCGTTTGCCTGCCTCGGGCTCGGAAATTTATAGGAAAATGGAATTTTCCATCTTTGGCTTAGCACGCGAGCATGTAAAAGGTATGCAGTCACTGTGAAACGGGAAATCAGGCCATGTTTGCATCGCCGGCAATCAAGATCTCGAACATAATCATCATCATCATCATCAGCATCAGCAACATCGTCAACGGGAATCACGGGAATGACTGCAGAGTCAGCGCATAAATTCTGATGATGCAAGATATGTGACATTGTCACAATCGTGTAGGAATTTCCACAATCCATGAATGACACGAGATGGACAGTTGAGGGAAAATTTCACATCGAACATAACTTCACTTGCTATTTTTAGCACAGGTTGGGTATTGATTTTTGACCGGCATCGATGACTAATGTTACCTAGTGCTACTGCTGCTGCATGAAAATGGTCTCACCTGAAGGAGCAAAGTGCCCCGACGATGATGGATTGCGATTGGGAATGATAAATTGCGAATTATCGATTCGGTTAGATAACACAAGTTTAGTGGGAGATCAATGTCATGCCAGCTTTGACTTTCAGGGTTCAATAGATTACACTTTCCCAATCCGGGTTCATCGGAATGGATTAACTAGAGTTACTTAATTAAACTGAATATCAACAGATTATTTGACGAGTTGGGTTCTCAATAAAGGAATGACACAATGCAGAATACAGTGATTTCAAATCTATGGGTCGCAAACTTCCGGACAATGGGCAAATAACAGGGTCATAAATTCATTATCTTGGAAGGAATGGAATTGAATTACAGTCAAGATTCCTGTAGTGCGGATTTGTTCTTGCCGGATTCCTATAGTACTGATGCCACTGGATTCCTATAGTACGATCGATCCGGCATTAACGAATACACGTAGCATATGGGATTTGAGCTTACTGGGATTGTACGGCAATTTGAAGAGATAACTTCCTGATGTTTTTGGAAAAGTTGCCTATGTGGCAATGTGCATAAAAACTAGCTATCTACAGAAAATCAGCTCTTTTGGTCGAAGGACAGCCAAGCAGCAGTGGTGGGTGGACGGAACCACCCACCGCCTATTTGGAGGGACTATTTTATATAGTTTCTTTAAGCATGAGTTTAACCTTCATAATACTGATATTAACAGCAAAATGCTGTATTTATTGACAATAAAATAATAACAATGCTTAGGGTGACCGTCTTACCCCCAGCTCACTAAGCAATTATCGCTGAAATTCCATCTATGTTAACTAACCTACTATCGCCACCCTCTTTCCCATTTTATGAAAACAAAAATGAATTGGCTGTATTTTTTGTCTGGTTTTAATACGTTTTTTCTCTTCTATTCCAGGTAAGAATTTCAACCTAATTATAATAGAGAATACTGCTAAAAGAGTAAACAGGTATTTTATGATAAGCAACGTGGTGTAATTCATGCCAGCCAGCAATATGACCAACGACCGTTTTCTCGTTCAAACTCCAATTGATACGAACATTTCACCAAATTATAAATCAGTAGACCATCTTGCAATTCTCGATAAACAATTCTTGAATTTATTTTGAAAAGCCTCTGAAAAAATGCTGTAGGTTACATGACCGACCCGTTTTACTCACTGCCACTGCACACCCTGCTCCTGAATATTAACCATATTTTCAGTGAATACCATTTATTATAAATCCAAAGATTCAATCGGCTTCAATAAATATTTTAACAATTACTCGATAGAACAGTATTCCCATGAAAAGTGAAAAATGAAATCGAAGATTGCAAACATTCTTATTTCCATCCATTAGTGACAATCGATGAAAACTGTAAGCACCCCTGTCAACTCATTCGCATTCATAAAGCAATACCAATACCAAAATACACGGTAAATAAATCCCTCGAGAATGGCGTCACCACCCACCCGAACGTTGACAACCGAGGGCGATGGTGTCGTAATGTCGAAGAAAATAGCCAACATAAGCCAAATCAGCAAATTCACAGCAATAGGGTGCGATTGGATTGGGATCGGACAGATATCTGCCTAGTCCTAGCTATTCCCCGTCTCGCTATCAAGGCAACCATAAAAGAACCTACACCACCGATAATTCATGGTTAGTTTACCTATCCGAAGCTTCTTGGACACGGTCAAAGTAGGCACTCCATCTATTCGGGTCATCTCCTGCGACGGATAAGGAGGCGTGTTCTCGCTCTATGTGCGAAAATAAACTCCGAAAAGCTCGGCATTCGATAGACGTGATGAATTTTTGATGAGCCGAAAATTGCTTCGACCCGTACCGATCATTGATGATGATAAAACTGCATTAATTTAGATGGCACCATTAATGGGGATGTGGATAGAACAAGGGCTGCCTAAATATATATCCTCATTGGGTAATTAATTTAAATTGTTATTGATTTTCGAATGACAAATTGAACACTATTTGTGGTTTGCATGTTTACAATGAAGATGGTTCCATAAAACAAATACATCAAATTTATTAGAATCATGACAACAGTGCATTATCCACAACCATAACCAGTTATTCTAGGCACTCCATCCAATTAAGTTCATTTTTCATGCCATTAAAATTTCCATTTGCACCGTCCGCCCCTCCGGTGAAGAGGCCATTTTTCGGATACGCCCCAACTGCTCTACCCCACCAGGAATTCTACATTTCAAGATAATAAAAAAAGACCGAGAACATTGTAAAACGAGAGCCTTGCTGAAAGCAATCATCAGCACCAACGACTCAGCCTCTTATCATCCTCGTGCGAGCCGACAGACACCGTGAACTATGTAGCTGGTAGCACCCAACGACCGACGTCGTTGCCGAGAGGCTCAAACCCTCGTAAAACTCTTCACTTTATAACGTGATAAAGTGAATTACATAATGGGTTTTGTTGGATGCGCCACCACCGACCCTCCCACCTTCGTTGGCCTTGAATTTGATCCTTAGAGGCTAGCCGGATTTTGCACTGACCTCCCCCTGTTCGGCGTGTTACGACACTACGAATGGGACCGATGGGGTAACGACTTGGCAATCCGCACCATTTCTGGCTTCGATGTACTCATGAATATTATCTGCTACATATATGCATGTAATATTTCAATTTGAATCCCTCATTGCCGCCGCTTCCGTAGTAGTCCGGCCTGTTGGTAGCTACTGGATGGGATTGCGGTCGTAGGGCTTTGCTAGATTTTAGAGCCATGCTTTTAAATGGACTTTGCAAGTTCAGTGGTTCAGCATTTTGCGGATCAAAATGTGGGAAAGTTTACCAGATCCCGGGAAGCTAGTCGTAGGTGGCCAGTTCGATTTTAAGTCAAGGTATTTATCGAGTTAGTTATCGAAGTAGGCTGCGCTGCGAAAATGACGTGTTGTGTTTTAGCTCCGTCATTTTGTTTTTGTGAAAATATTTAAAAATTAATTTTCAGTACCTGCTTATGTGAAGTTGATGGAACGGTGAATAAAGAGTGAACTAGAAGAAAGTAATCGGTTAAAGTGCCAAACTAAAATCTCAAAATGTATCTTAATTCTTCTGCTTAACGTGAGCCTCTGTTCCGCAATCTAGTGCCCACCGACGAACATTGATTTCGATCCATTGACGGCAATCGAATGTGCAGAGCGGCAGCTTCCACACCTGCGTAGGATATCGCATCCATTAACAAACATGGGCCGTGGACCAACGGCTTTACTTCCCTTCCGAAGGAAGGCGTGCTCAGAGATGATATGCCTTAAAAAATCCCAACGGCGCCGACTGGTATTGAGCCCAGGCTCTTTGGAAGGAGAGGCAGTCACGCTTACCCCTACACCACCGGCACCGCTATTGCAATGGATCTCACTTGCCAATTAAAAAAGACAGACATTTGAACAAATATTTTTGCTATTTTCAATTAAATTAGTCAATATTTTTAAAGGAAGTTTGGCACAAGTTCTAACGGATTGCGGAATTTACGCGGTTTTGACGTAATATTACGTCTTTCGGCAACGTATTGGGGGTGCAATTTCAAAAATCGAAAATCAACCGCGTTACGAAAAGAGGTCAGGTTTTGACCACTTATAACTCTGTCAACAGCGGATGGATTTCAATTCTTAAGAAGCTAACCGATTACAAATCTGCTAAAGTGAACACTTTATAAATTTTCAATAGGTCACTATTTAAAATTACACAAATGTTCAACTGTTGCAATGCTGATCAAAATTATCACCGATTGCCTGCAAAAAGCACTTTCCCTAACACAGATTTTAAAAACGAATTCCATCTGACCTCGCCGAACGGTACTCTTGCCAATCGATAGGAAATTTTTCTAAATTGTGAAAAGGTCACTATTGAATTGCTATGATAATTAAAATTTTCACCGATGGCCTGCAAAAACCGCTTTCCCTAACACAGATTTCAAAATCGAATTCCAACCGGTCTCGCCGTGTTGTGAGTGGTGGTGTCCAGTCGTCATCGGCTGCAGTAGCAGCAGTGCTTTCGGCGCGTGGCGTTGTACATTTTTCTCCAGTACAGAACGAAAGGCTCCCCGTAAGCAGCTATCAAAGCTGCCCTCACGAGCCTTCAATTCACCGAGGAAGTAGGAAGAAGCCGCACCGCTACTGATCAGGTTCAGTTGCTCGTCGTGAGCCACTGTGGGCCATCTATGCCAAGCGCGTCACCAAACAACAATTTTCGCCAGTCTCATCTCGAAAAATCTCTAATTTATATTATTTTAAATAAAAGAGAGATATTATCCATCTTTATTAATCAAATGTATGAGCAACTTCCCTGGTGGTATCCGCAACATGTCCAGTAGGATGCCAAGAAATGTATAGGAAAAAAGTGACCAACGATCAACACAATTATCCAGATTTCAACTTTAGCGTCACGGAGAACAATTGGTTTGACTAATAATTGCGCAGGTTCCGCGAGGAACCTGTATTTTTCATGTATTAGCTCTAGAATTTCCACAGTTATCCAAGTAACTAGGTAAATGATCTTGTAAATTATAGCTTTGCCTTATACGGTGTCACATTAAATCTGTTTGTTCTTAGACATGCATGGCTCAATCTTTGAGACAAGTGTTCATTACTGGTATGATCAACAAGAATTCTCATAGTTGTATAGTGAGTGACAGCAGAGTATTCTCGGGGTAAACACTGCGCAGCGCTTCAGACCTCTTTGAACTTGCATCAGACTCTCCAGGCCTAGTATGTGCGTGAAGCACCCCTCGGCATTTCACACACCGCTGTGTTTTGTCATATAACCTGCTACGGGCGCTATCCTTCCATAATAGCGTGGTAGCCGTATGACATTCATGCAAATCTAACCTCGTACCTCTTTATGGTGGTGATGGTGCGCTTGGGTCCGAAACGCACGCTGGCCACACACAGAGTGATACGAGATGGGTGGTGATGCTTATGGTGGTCTTCGCACCTTCGCACCTCACTCATCGCAATCTACGTGTAATGTGGTTCGCACCGCTTCGACGCTGACCAACCCCGACCGGGAAATACAAGCAACAGAGTTCTATTCGTCAGGGCTTTTCCACTCCAAACTCATTTCGCCTTCGCTCATACTACCTTCCCTATAAGTACTTTTTTTAACCAAAAGTAGCCCCGTCGATCCCTGGAGAGAGGTACCAATTTGGCCAACCACGCTGACCTGTTGAGTGGTCGGTGAGGTCAGCAGCCTAGCTGGGGGTCCCGGTAGTTCCTTCCGCTTGATGTTGTGTATGGTACAAGGCCAATGACACACCGGCTGCCTGCCTGGCGAAAAGGCTGACTATAGTGCTGGGCTGATGCTGGAAGATTTGTAATCGGTTAGCTTCTTAAGAATTGAAATCCATCCGCTGTTGACAGAGTTATAAGTGGTCAATTATAACTCTGTCAACAGCGGATGGATTTCAATTCTTAAGAAGCTAACCGATTACAAATCTGCTAAAGTGAACACTTTATAAATTTTCAATAGGTCACTATTTAAAATTACACAAATGTTCAACTGTTGCAATGCTGATCAAAATTATCACCGATTGCCTGCAAAAAGCACTTTCCCTAACACAGATTTTAAAAACGAATTCCATCTGACCTCGCCGAACGGTACTCTTGCCAATCGATAGGAAATTTTTCTAAATTGTGAAAAGGTCACTATTGAATTGCTATGATAATTAAAATTTTCACCGATGGCCTGCAAAAACCGCTTTCCCTAACACAGATTTCAAAATCGAATTCCAACCGGTCTCGCCGTGCTGTGAGTGGCGGTGTCCAGTCGTCATCGGCTGCAGCAGCAGCAGTGCTTTCGGCGCGTGGCGTTGTACATTTTTCTCCAGTACAGAACGAAAGGCTCCCCGTAAGCAGCTATCAAAGCTGCCCTCACGAGCCTTCAATTCACCGAGGAAGTAGGAAGAAGCCGCACCGCTACTGATCAGGTTCAGTTGCTCGTCGTGAGCCACTGTGGGCCATCTATGCCAAGCGCGTCACCAAACAACAATTTTCGCCAGTCTCATCTCGAAAAATCTCTAATTTATATTATTTTAAATAAAAGAGAGATATTATCCATCTTTATTAATCAAATGTATGAGCAACTTCCCTGGTGGTATCCGCAACATGTCCAGTAGGATGCCAAGAAATGTATAGGAAAAAAGTGACCAACGATCAACACAATTATCCAGATTTCAACTTTAGCGTCACGGAGAACAATTGGTTTGACTAATAATTGCGCAGGTTCCGCGAGGAACCTGTATTTTTCATGTATTAGCTCTAGAATTTCCACAGTTATCCAAGTAACTAGGTAAATGATCTTGTAAATTATAGCTTTGCCTTATACGGTGTCACATTAAATCTGTTTGTTCTTAGACATGCATGGCTCAATCTTTGAGACAAGCGTTCATTACTGGTATGATCAACAAGAATTCTCATAGTTGTATAGTGAGTGACAGCAGAGTATTCTCGGGGTAAACACTGCGCAGCGCTTCAGACCTCTTTGAACTTGCATCAGACTCTCCAGGCCTAGTATATGCGTGAAGCACCCCTCGGCATTTCACACACCGCTGTGTTTTGTCATATAACCTGCTACGGGCGCTATCCTTCCATAATAGCGTGGTAGCCGTATGACATTCATGCAAATCTAACCTCGTACCTCTTTATGGTGGTGATGGTGCGCTTGGGTCCGAAACGCACGCTGGCCACACACAGAGTGATACGAGATGGGTGGTGATGCTTATGGTGGTCTTCGCACCTTCGCACCTCACTCATCGCAATCTACGTGTAATGTGGTTCGCACCGCTTCGACGCTGACCAACCCCGACCGGGAAATACAAGCAACAGAGTTCTATTCGTCAGGGCTTTTCCACTCCAAACTCATTTCGCCTTCGCTCATACTACCTTCCCTATAAGTACTTTTTTTAACCAAAAGTAGCCCCGTCGATCCCTGGAGAGAGGTACCAATTTGGCCAACCACGCTGACCTGTTGAGTGGTCGGTGAGGTCAGCAGCCTAGCTGGGGGTCCGGGTAGTTCCTTCCGCTTGATGTTGTGTATGGTACAAGGCCAATGACACACCGGCTGCCTGCCTGGCGAAAAGGCTGACTATAGTGCTGGGCTGATGCTGGAAGGTAGGTTGATGGCCGATTACTACTGTCTCTGACTATTGACTATTAACTATTGCCGTGGGCATTGAACACTATTTTTTTTCTAAACGCCAGAGGACTTGTTCAAAAAAGAGAAGTCCACACCCCAAGGCCCATACCAAACAGGCCATGATGGTGACTTCTCTAGCTCTGACTTACTGAGTGACTAGCAGTGCCTACCTGTGCCGACTGTGATCTACCTTCTCTCGCCAGAGGTTATTTTCAACAATCCTTTAAATTTGTCGAACCTCTTAACGGAATCCCTTTATGAAGAGTTTTGAGTGGGTTGGTGCCATACACCTCGCTGGGCAGGAGTAGGCCAGATAGGTCGAAGCCTAGCACATACAGAGTGGGAAATCACTTAAATGACTGTTGAAAATCTTTGAATGGGTTGGTTTATTTCCTTTAAATTCCGTTATAATTGCTTATCTTTTGACAGATACGCCTATTTCTTCTACTACTTGCAGACTTCATCAGTGCCAAGTACTCAACACCACCTCAACAACACCAGTGGTGTTGAGTACTTGGTACTGATGAAGTCTGCAAGTAGTTGACGAAATACGCGTATCTGTCAAATGATAAGCAATTATAACGAAATTTAAAGGAAATAAACCAACCCATTCAAAGATTTTCAACAGTCATTTCAGTGATTTCTCACTATGTATGTGCTAGGCTTCGACCTATCTGGCCTACTCCTGCCCAGCGAGGTGTATGGCACCACAGGCCATGGCAGTTGACTACCAATATTATGAATATTGAGAGATGGACACTGATGGGTGAATGTTGTTCCATATTCCTGATTAACTGTTCGACTATTGAGTATTGACTACTGTGCATAGTTTTAGGCGCCAGATGACTTCATGCAGAAAAGAGAAGTCCACACACCAAGGCCTACTATGTGCCCATGATGGGGACTTCTCTCGTTCTCTGCATATACCCACGTCTCGACGGACGCGCGCTCACCACCACCTAGCCGGGTGATGATGAGCGCGGCTGGATAATAACCACCATAACACCGTGCCATAACCAACTATCATAGTTGGTAATGGTAGTTCACGCGTGTAGTGCGTGTGCGCCGTGGGGTAACCTCCAAGCAAGGATAGTCTTTTTTATACAGAGCGGAATCTGCTCCCAGACACCTGAGAAGATAACTCAGGGTGTGGGGATGGGAGAAGTAGCACTCCCGACCCACTAAACCTTACCCTGTGCTCTTGGCCCTTGCCCTCCACGGTACCGCCCGAAAGCATTACATCATGGGAGGGGGCCGGTTGCGCTATGGCGCATCACTAGTGTTTTCACTTGCTACTGCACAGTGAGCAGCTGTGCAGGGCCTTCCTCTTATCGTTCGCTGTTAATTGTTCGCCTGAAATTCTAGAGCAGACATGATAGCAAGCCACTGTTCACGGTGGGACAGGACAGATGTGACTCCGTACTCGTATTTCTCAGCAACCGTATGGACCCCTGAACAGATCCTGCACCTGGTCTTGTTCTTGCAACCCGCGCGACCATGCCCATACCCATAGCAGTTGTAACACTGCAAGGGCTAGGCGTAGTACGCTCGGGTCCTAATGCTGAGGAGACCAGACTTAACCGTTTCCGGAAAGCTGGTCCCCTCGAAAGTTAACACTACGGATGAGGTGTAAACCTTCCCCTCGCCACTACCCTTGCAAATTCTGTGGACATCTACTACACCTTGTGTAGCAAAATGCTCCTTCAGAACCTGCTCCGATTCGTTGATGATATTCACACTTGATATCACGCAACGAATTTTGTTCAAGGTAGGGTGTGCACCCACCCGAACCTTGAACCCTCCACTTAGTTCAGTGATCTGCTTCAGCTTTTCAGCATCAGCAGGATCACTGACCTCTAAAACGTAGCGCGAGCCACCCCGATCTGTATGGGCCTCAACAGTATGCCAAGCAGAACGCTGAACCGCTGAAGCCACATCGAGATGGTTCCACGCCACATTCTTCCCTCCATCGACAATCGTCCCACTGCGTTCATTTTTCGCCAGAGTCCGTCGACCCTCACAATAGCTGATTGTGTTTTGCATTACTACTCAACTATTTCCTACGGGAGAGACCCTCTCGGGCCGAAGCCGCCGGAGTCTGTCCCCAATGAAAACCTTTGGGGAAAAAATATAGGACAGTGCCTCACCCCTGTTACACTGAACGGAAACACTTAAGACGGGAGGTTCCATCTGCCAGCCCGAATCGCTCCGTTGCTTCAAACGTGGACGCTAGAAGTAGGTCCATACACTCTACCTACAGAATGCATTCATCCTGAAAAAACTTTAGCCACACGAAATCCACTATCTACAATTGTTTAAAGTCCGGTAGACAACTGACTGCCGCCAGAAAGGCTGAGCACGGTAATCGGATGGGCCTAAGACATGACTAGGTCCCATCCTGCACACACTCAAAACCTTCGGACTCCCCCGTTCTTGTTCGCGTTTCTGGCTACAACGCATCATAGCCAGCAACCCCACCGAGCACCGCGTGGAGGTAAGAATCGGAGTTCAGATGCACAGATATCGCAAGTCGCCGATCGTCTGGCAGAGCCCGACAACCGTTGACGAGCGCTCTTATGCACCTGCTTTACCCGGCGTTTGTAGCTGTAGTTCCTCTCGTACTGCACAGCAATTCCTTTAAGATAGCGCAACAATATCGCACATCAGAAGGGTAAAACTAACCTGTCTCACGACGGTCTAAACCCAGCTCACGTTCCCTTGAAAGGGTGAAAAATCCTACGCTGTGTGAATTTTGCTTCACAATGGTAGGAAGAGCCGATAACGAAGGATCACAAAGCCACGTCGCTATGAACGCTTTGCGGCCACAAGCCAGTTATCACAGAACAGAAGGGGAAGTGCAAACAAATCGGTGAATCAAAAAGTGGTTCGTTTTTATGCTCAACAAGCGATGTGTTGTGATAACGTTCCACACGGGCTTTCTATGTGCACTCACACTATCATAGCATGCTGCTTATCTTAACTGCAGGCAGAAGATGCCTTCTACCGCAAGGTGCGCTAATGTTCGCAAATGACAAGTGGAGCCAGTTTCTGATCCGAAGTTCCACTCACACTGAGCTGACCTTTGGATACATCCATTATTATTTAGGAGATGTACCGCCCCAGTCTTGGAGTATCACGATGTCTTACTGTCATCGGCGTACTGTGTGAACGTCAAGCAAACGGTATGCCATCTAGACTGGACACAGAGTATTGTTACAGTACAGTGTTACAGTACTCCGGTAGCGGTAGAGCCAAAACTGCAAAACTACCAAAGCGGACAAAATCACAAACACTTACAGGCATGTGCACCAACAAAAGTAAACAGGGTTGAATCTCATTTTGACTTATGATTTATGCATCCCTTCATAACGCCCACATTCCTCCTTCCTAGCTCCTGGCTCTTCTTATTCCTTATTGCTCTTTCGCTCCTATCCACTATTCGCTAAACAGCCATAGATCTTCTTCTCTTCGGCGTCGCTAAAGCGTCCGCCCATCACGTAAACAGGAACGTACTCACAGTATATTTCTCCTCTTCATCGTCGATGTTGCCACCGAAAGGTTTACTGCATGGCCTCGCAGCTCCGGTGTACCTCGTCGACGTACGGATGTCACGACGCACCGTGTTGCAGTCGACGTCTGACCGGCGATTCGCCGAACGTACACGAACACCCGTCGTTCCGCACTTCCGCTTACGGCCGTCGACTTGGCGATCGCTGACCGTGCTACTGGCAACTCCCTGACGCTGCTGGCCGTAGTCGGACACTTTCGTCTTCGACCGCCGTACTGTCGTCTTCGGTCGCCGTACTGTCGGCCACTCGCCGAACGCTCGCACTGCTTGATCTCCGGACCTCCGTTGCTGGCTGTCTTCCGACACCTTCCTCCTCGGCCGCGGCACCGCCGTCTTCGGTCACCGTGCTGTCGGCAGCTCGCCGAACGTCCCAAACACTTGACGTCTCACGGATCTCCGTTGCTTAGGCAACACGCCGAACGTAGGATGGTTTGCCGTTACACGGACCTCCATTTCTGGCCGTCGGAAGCTTCCGTCTTCGGCTGCCGTCCCGTCAGAATTCATCGAATGAATTGCGACCACTTGCGTAGACGACTCAGCAATAGGAACACAAAAAAGTGCCCCTCGAATTGGGACGCTTCTTTCTCGTTCCACTTCTGATATCTTCCAGTTGTCTTCCGAACGGTCCGTGTGGCAGCCGGCTGAACGCTGATGTCAAATCAAGCCAATTTAGAAGCGTGCCTTCGACTACGTTGCGTTCCTGACGAGGCGTCCGTTTCCCAACCGGTGTGTAAACTTGTCTTCCAGCCGGTTTGTCTTTCGACCGATTCCTAACGTCCGTGTTGCGACCGTCGTATCGCTGATGCCGATCGAATTTGACCAAAGCGTGCTGCCTTTATTTCTCTCTAGTTTCCTCGGCTAAACAAGCCCGATATGTAACAAATCTTTACGGTTGTTTTTCGTCGGTCCGCGGTGTTGGAGATCGTTCCTCCGACTCCGGAATGTGAGGGACTTGTCTCGCCGATTTTCCTCCTTCCACCGGGTCTATTTCCACTCGATCTTTGTTGGCACTCGCGGATTTCGGCGGAACTTTTCGCACACGCGATGAGCTCGACGCTGCCACAATGGCGGTTCCACTAGCAATAACTTTTTTACTGCCGTGTTTTCTTCTCACGACCGCGGCGGCAGCGGCGGTGTCCTCGTATGTGTGCGTGCTTTTTTCCCCTCCTTTCGTGTATTCTCGAACGGAAAACGGTCTCGCATGCGCATGTTGGTGTCAAACACGAGCGGTGAGCAAGGCAATTTTTTGGGCGCTTCTGTTTTCAAGCCAGGAAGGGGTTTGGACCACTTGCTATAATAGCCGTATTACCAACAATCAATACGAAACTAACGATTTTAAATTGGCTCACCACTTGACTAGCCTATTTGTCCCAAGCAAACGATTAACGTAGCCCATTCTAGTCGAAATTCTAGTACTACGCAATGTTTGTTTTGATTCGCTATGAAAGATTGACAGATAAAATGTGGGGTTCGTGGATTTTCCTATGTTTCGAGGGGTGAATCGATTAACTTGGGACCGAAGAGAGTACCAGAGCTGAGCCAAAAAGTTGAGCACGTTATTTCGGGACCTTCTAGTCTTAGAGTTACCTCTATGGTATTACCAACAATCAATACGAAACTAACGATTTTAAATTGGCTCACCACTTTAGTAGCCTATTGGTCCCAAGCAAACGATTAACGTACCCTATTCTAGTTGAAATTCTATTACTACACTATGTTTGTTTTGATTCGCTATGAAAGTTTGACAGATAACATCAGGGGTGTGTGGATTCATGCAGCACATGCAGGGGTGAGTGAAATAGCTTGGGACTGCTTGGGACCGTTGTTCTGGTACTGAGTGAGCCAAAAATAATAATGATTTTCTTCGGGACCCAGTGGTCTTAGAGTTACCTCTATGGTATTACTACACTGAGTGCAATTATCATCGTATTTTTGCTCACTAATGTGAAATTCTAAACTGCATCTTACATTAAACGTAACAGTATTTCAATTTGTTTAGCATGTGGAGTCCACCTGATTCGACGTGATCGTAAAGCTTCTTTGATTTGACATGCAGATGACGTAGAATCATTGAATGCCCTTCTAAAGTGAGTGGCAAACGAATTGCACTTTTCCGAAGCAGGAGTGGTGGCTTCATTGCCCAGAAACATCTCAACGGGTAGCCCATTCGTCTTCCGTTTAGAGTCGACAAATTTCCAAAAAGTGTCGTGGATGTCTACGTAGATTTACCGGAGTTCGTTTGCGGTAGCGTTT
The DNA here is from genome assembly GCF_037179485.1 of Ochlerotatus camptorhynchus. NCBI lineage: Eukaryota > Metazoa > Arthropoda > Insecta > Diptera > Culicidae > Ochlerotatus > Ochlerotatus camptorhynchus. Next base: position 2,405,527 of record NW_027040918.1, on the reverse strand, counting down.
GTACAGGTAACGGTTATACGTGCGATAATTGTTACTAGCACTTGCGAAATGTTGCTTGGCAAAAGGACACCGAGACTGGCAGTAGGTTCGGAGTGCTTTGGATCTTAGAAGTTTCAGTCGTCGTAAATGTGTATTTCCCGAAGGTGGTTTTGAAGATGGCCTGCGCAGTGGAACAAAATCAACCAAGTAACTCTTCAGCAGTACAGTACAGAAGTACTCTACAGCACTGTCAATATCTTCAGTGGATTCAAGGATATGCCAGTCACTGTGGCGAAGCGCTTCAAGTAATCCTTCAAAATCAGCGCGGTGAAAGTTAAGTCCAGGTTCGTCCGGGAGACTCTCAAATTCAGTAGGCTGTGATAGACTAATAGCAACTTCAAAAGCGGGATGATTGGCATCAATAATAGAGAGCGGTTCTACAGCTTCTTCAATCTGGCATCGAGTGAGCGTTGTTTCATTCGCCACATCGAAATCCAAGATTCGCATTTTCTGATTAGTAATATAGTTATCTTGAGACAGACAGGCAAGCAGCAGAGATGTGAGACTGCAATGCATCTACGGAAGGGCGATCATTGCTTGGAGTGTTCCAGATAAGTCCCGTTAGATTAAAATCGCCAAGCAGAATAGTAAGATCGTTATTCCCAAGTTGTGAATGAATCGCTTATATAGACTCGATATGGCTATTTATGACTGTTAACATTCTGGTAGTATGTACACCCTTAATTTGTTATTTACATCTGAGACCGGTTCGTTGCAAGCAAGGGAGTTGACACAGAAGAATCGATCTGGAAATTTGATCTACTTGATTGTCGTGCAATACCATTCACAGCTTCGGCTGGACATATACTATTTCTAGTATTACCTAGACAAAAACCTGGAATAGCATCGAACTCAGTAGCAGAGTAGGAAGCATTGGGTCCACTGGCTGGAGGGAATGCTGATGCTGTTTGCTCTGGTTCGATGACGGGTAACGGCTGAGCAGCAGGCACGAGGCAGGCATCAGTGCGTGGTACAGTATCAACCACTCCATTCATAAAACTGGCGCCGCTGTCAATGAGACAGATTTTAGGAAGCCAAGAAGCGGTAATATTATCGTACTTGCCTTGGTTAGCAAGTTGGAAGACCCCCTCACCAGCTCCAAACACAGGAACGGAATGGCTTGGATGGCAGGAATAGTCAGCAGAAAAGCAGCGGTGCTCGACTGTGTCGGGTGGATTAGGGGCTTCCATCATGTTGATTAACTTGCATTCCGTTATTTGCGAACTTTGATGACTGTTAAGGCGATGACTAGGCAATTGTATGGAAAGGAACTGTACTTGCCTGTAGCGTCGGACTGGAAGACCCCGTTTCCATACCCAAACACAGGTCCAGGACGACTGCTGCGCGCTGGCGGGAAAGACACGACTGTGATGGGGGAATAAGGGGCTTCCAAATGGCTTAGACTGATGCGTTCCGGAAGAGTTTAACTCAAATCCACAACAGACGTGATTGCGGATGACAAAGCTTCTGGTGGGAGCAGCGGTGTTACTGGCTTCTTTACTTTGAGTGGAACCCGAAATTTTTGAGATCCGTAGTCCTCAAATTCCCGAAACAGCAATCACTCAGGCCATGTTTATGGAACCAGTGCTTTTCTTTTAATCGAAGGACACGAAAGAAAGGGAATCAAATTCCTTTCCTTTCGGGACGAGCTTTACCACGGCAAGATCACTGTCAATCTCCAGATTGGCTTCAACCATAGCAAATACGAATTCTACGGAGACATCCGGGCGAATTCTCGACAGGTTACTTCCCAGTTGGCAGTTTTTAGGGACCCGTGCAGCCACCTCGAATTCACGAGGTCGCTTAGTAGCTCTACGTTGGACAATGGCAGGCCAGCAAATGTTTGCAACTGATGAAAACTGGGCTTTGAATTCATTTACTTTATCTCGGACCGCAATTCAGTAATCGCGCAGTCGTAAGCGTGCAAAGAGGTGATTTATCATCGGCCTGACACGAGATCGCACGGAAATGTGAGTTTTCGAATAACTCAGCACATTTGTCACACATCCAGTAGCCATGGCAGACTACGAAATCGATGCCCGTAATAGATCAGCATAGATCTAAGAAAATCATAAAATTAAATTTCCAAGATGGGCATAGTTTTCAAAAATCAAGAACACACATTTGTCAGATAATTCAAGGATTAACTTTAAAATTCTCCAATAAATAGTTAGCTGGGCAAACTCTAACGATTGTGAAATTGAAAATATTAGTCCTCAAACAGCTCATTTCGTGTTTGTTTCAATTGTCTTATTCAAACAATATTCTCACATCGTAATGTTGTAAATTTAGTCATGAACATCAGAAAATTTCCAATAGTCGAAGAAGCATTCAAAGACTACCAAGTTGATGGCAGGCGATTTGTTCCAGTTGGTACGAAGCAGCCATGAAAAAGAAGCAAAAACTATGAATCATTGATAACAAGTTGAAAAACTACAAGGGACAGCCCTATGGGATTGACGTAGGACTACGTGGTCTTATATGATAAATCTTATTTGTTAACTGCAGCAGGAGCTTGTGTTTTGTGTAGGAATACGAATTTGACCAGGGTTCTCTCTGTTGATACTCTTTAGTATGACGCGCTTGACCTAGATGGCTCACAGCGACTCACGAAGAGCTACTGTTTCCGATCAATATCGGTGCAGCTTCTTCCTCTTTCTATGGATGCTCATGTGGGCTGCAGCTCGCTGCTTGCAGGCAGCCTTTCGTTTTGTACTGGAGAACAATGTTCAACGCCACGCGCCGAAAGTACTGCTGCTGCTGCAGCTGATGCCGACGACCGGAACCCCAACAACTGAATCCGATCAGTGGATGAGCCCAGCCTTGGTAGCTAGCTGCTTGCGGGGAGCCTTTCGTTGTGTTCTGGAGAACACCATCACTCACCACGCAGTGCTTGAATAAACACTATTTGGTGAGACCGGATGGAATTCAACTTTGAAATAATTATCAAAGCTACAATTGCATATTCGTGCAATTTTCAATAGTGACAATTTGAAAAATGATAAAGTCTTAAATCAATCAGATGCGTAGAAATATATCTGATCGATTGGTGATAAAATTATTGAAATTGATCCAGGGGCAGCTGAGTTATTAACGTTCAAAATCTTTCATAATTTTGTTACATGTTCGATTTTCGGTTTTCACAAAGTATACCCCCATAAATAAATCACAGACGTAGCCCACCGTCAAAAGTGTTTCGTTTCGGAGTTATTAATATTGTCTCACTGGATTGCTTTCCTCACCCAACGTACATTGTATTCACTTCATCAGGCAAAACAAAAATCATCCAAACACATTGACTAATGCCACCATCCCAACCATCACAGTCAAACTCGAACTCAGCAACAGCCAATTTCCGTTATTCAACGAACAAATTTCCACCGTCTCACATGCATCACACTTGATCGACCGGGTTGCATTGGTCCATCCGTAGCAAATATTCTGCTGCTTGAAAGTGCATCCGGACGCAAAACCCCGGCTAAGATCTCCTGTGGGTGATAGATTTAACTCCAGTTCAATCGAAAAACATTGGAAGCTGACGTTAGCCGCTGACGATTCATCTACGATCTCCAGGGTGGGATTGAAAGCCATCATGTCTTCATGAAGTTCATTAACCAAAGCGACGGAACAATCCAGTATGCTACTTTGATTTTTGCACTCGTTCCATCCCGCTGGACTAAAACAGGTTGTGCAGTTACGGGCGAAAGCTGGAAATTGAGACAATAAGATTGATCATTTGAAGCTGATCGAAGAAGGGAAGTACCTGAATCAATGCTCAAAAAGGCTAACAAGCAAAATTTAATTTGCAATAAGCTAACCATTTTTCCACGCGATGCTGCTAGTTGGATGTTGGTTGTACAACTGAAGTAATTTTTAGTTTCGATTTAAAAATAATCCACAATTGATGAGTCACCTTTGATATCAGCATTTTCTGCAATTCTCGTGGCAGATAACCAAGTTTGAGCTAGGATTAAGCGGGTTGTAATCTAACTACACATCGAAGAACTATTTTTCCGATCGATAAAAAGTGGTATCAAGTGCTCAGTTGTGTCATCAACAACGTTTTGCAACTTTTTTGCTCGCAATTTAAATTTAATGTTAAGGCCCTAACTTGCAACTATTCACAATTTATGGTATAAAAAAGCACATTACGCGTTCTCAGTGACGGCTTACTGATACATAATGTTGAATAGTATATAAGATATTAATTTCACAAAAAAGTAGATTGCACCCTCTAGAAGAATCATAATTTAAAATAAATCAATTTATCTGTCAGACAAACGGCATAATCCGCCACGCTTGTCGACACAACAAATTACTTAGCCCGTTATCTATCCCCAACGTTTTGAGCTCTTCACGCCAAGTGCCTAGCTAATTGATCACTTAAAAGCGATGTTTCCTATCAGTGTACGTGAAAACTATAACTTCACCTCGTAAATCGCGTCATATCGATTTCAACCCTAGCAGAATGCAGTTCGTATCAGGGATCTTGACCTTCCAGTGTCTACTGGTGCTGACGGCCATTTTTGTGAGCGGTGAGTTCTTGTCCGACGCAAAGTGATCGAAGAAATTTATCAAACATTCATTCTAGTATCGAACGCTCTGATATGTACGACGTGCCTGGACGACGCATCCTGCACAAACAAAACGGAAACACAAGAGTGTACCGCTGTCTTGGTGACTCTGCATCATAATCTCCTGTTGGTAAATAATCCCAGCTTGAACGTATCGCAAAGTGATGTCTTCAAATGCTACGATCTGGCCATGTCCTATCAGAGTCCGCTGACGGGAAGCACCGTTCTGGTAGTTCAGAAGGGATGTACCTATAATGCGACCAAGTTCTGTGAAGGATGGGTTAATACTACAACCATCACCCGATGCACTACTTGTGATTCTGGTGATGATTGTAACAAAGGTCAAACGGAAGGTACTACTACTCCGGTAGCTCCAACAACTCCGCTCAACAATTCAACTACAACAACGGAAGCTTCAAGCACAACATATGCTCCAGCCAACTCGACAACAACTTCCGCTAGCGTAACTACAACGACTGAAGTGGTGACTACAACAACAGCAGCTTCAAACACAACATCTGCTCCAGCCAACTCGACAACAACTTCCGCTAGCGTAACTACAACCACTGCAGCAGCGACTACAACGACAGCAGCTTCAAGCACCACATCTACTCCAGCCAAAACGACAACAACTTCGGCAAGCACAACAGTAAGCACGGCAAGTCCCATTACCACTACAACAGCGAAAGCAGGAGGCACAACCAATCTAGGATGCGTAGTAAATTGGTTTACAATAGCAGGCTATGCCGTGCTGCATGGGCTCATCGCTCGGTGGTAAAAATATTCGAGGGTGTGAAGGAAGCTGCCATTCAAGAAGTGAACTAATTGTCGACCTTTTTTTTTAATTGGTTTCAAAGGTACTTACGAAATATAAACAGAGTTTGGTCATAGACTCTAACTCGGCAGTTTCATTAGAATATCGTAGAAAGAAATTGAGAAGTCGGCTCGGTAAAACAAAATTTGGTTATGTCTGTACCACGCATGCCAGATTTGAAGACATGAATATGAATATCTGTGAAGGCATTTTGTTTTCGAATACATTTTGAAGATATGCCATGATCAAAATATCAGACATTTGAAGGTATTTGAAAATTGGTACACACAATTTAAGCTTTTTTTCCTACAAGATACCATTTTGACTTCAAATTACAAACAGCTGCTTGAAAATGAATATTATTAGTAAAAACGTAGCCAGGTTAAAAAAAAAATACTGTGTGAACGAAGTGATCAAACTTCATAGAAAGATAAATCAGTATTGATGCATCATTTCATAGTCTGTGAATGTTTAAAAGATGTTTGAAGTCTGTAGTATTTAATTTTGGATCAGTATGGAATATCTTCTGATTTGTTTTCCGTCAATCATGTTTTCCTTACTGAGTACCAGTGCTACCGACGCAAGTGAGGCAGCTCCCACACCTGGACCCTACCTATCGACCCATCAACTCATGAACCGGGGACCAACGGCTTTACTTCCCAGCCGAAGGAAGGCGTGATCAGAGATGTTATGCCTCAGAACATCTCGGCGGCGCCGACTGGGATTGAACCCAGGCCTGCTGGGGTGAAAGGTAATCACGCTTACCACTACACCACCGACGCCGCTAACTTGCGAGTGTTGCTGCAAGGGTAAAAGCTCCCGTACCCCCTTTCCCAAGGAATCGAAATCAAGCTCGAAGGCGCCGTTGGACATAGTGTACGGATGTGTGTGGTCCAGTGAATGTACCATCGGAGTGGCGGATCGACGAAACCGTTATCTCATCGAAATGGTAGGTGCCTGCTGTTTGATTATGGATTGCATCAATGTTATTGGGCGGTAGCATTGAATACGGCGGTGTATTTGCAAAACATATAGCAATCAAGATCCGTTACAGTCCCGCCGTACGAACTATGGAACGACCGAAAACCAGACGTTGGTCATCTGCAAGTTTTTGGTACCACTGAAGCCCACCGTAGCAGATATCAAGCTGAACATTGCATTATGTCCTAAGTAACATTGATCGATTCTCTTCGTCGACTTTCTCTTTCGTTAACAACTTGAGCACATAACCGTTTCTTGTTGTGTTTGTCGTATTAGATGCTAGATAAAAGCTTCTTTTATCAATCTGTGTGCTGAAAATACCTGGGAATGTCTTTACATGGCCGTAGGAATACAAAGAGAAAGTCAACAAGGTTTATGTGATGAACTAGCCTACGGCTAAAAATCACAAAAAAAAAGAAAACAAAAAAAGAAAGTCGACGAAGAGAATCTGTAAATGTTACTTAGGACCTAATGCAATGTTCAGCTTGATATGCCCGACGATGAGGATGACGGTGGAGAAGAAGAAGAAGACGACGGTGACGGTGGTGATGGCTACAATACTGCTGTTGGGAGCGAGCCAGACGACGTCGAAGACAACGACGACGAGTCAATCCATAGAAAGCGACGGCGAATGGCGATATCAATGTGAACATCGAACCACCAACTGAACTGAGACGATCCAGAGTCACCAAGAGAATCCTGCCGAAACGTTACTCAGAGGTCACTGGCGTCACCAGTATTGCTGCCGATGAACCCAGGAGCTATATCGATGCAATCCAATGTCCAGATGCAGAAGCGTGGCATTTCGCAATGAAGGAGGAGCTACAGTCGTTACTGGACAACCAAACATATGAGTTAGTACCACTGCCCCCTGGAAGGAAGACCGTTGGTTGTAAGTGGACCTTCCAAAAAAAGCTCAAAATGGCAACACAGTGCGATACAAGGCCAGGTTGGTCGCACAAGGATTCACACAAAAATAAGGGACGGATTACGATGAGGTATTCGCTCGGAAAACTACTCTTCGCATCATCTGGACCATTGCCAGTCGGGATGCCAAGCTGGTGCAGCACATGGATATCAAGACTCCTTAGGAGCTGTTCATAAACTACGTAGACCGATTTTTAGATCGACAGCACGTTCAAGAAGATGGGGTTCAATCCTGCCGAATCGGATCGTTGCCTGTACGTGAAGGCGCAACAAGGTAAGCGCAGTCACATCTTGATCTACGTTGATGATATGTGTGCTGCCACTAAAAAGAAGAATTCGAGACAATCACAAAAGCGCTGGCTAAGCAGTTCAAATTCTCAAGCCTGGGAGAACAACGACTGTTCCTTGGGATATGCATCGAGAAGCAAGACGGACAAGATTGTGGGGCGGTTTGGACACGAACACGCCAAGCCGTCCAAGATTCCACTCGACCCAGCTTACGTAAAGCAAAAGGAGGAGGAAGAACTACCTACCAAATCGTACCGTAGATTGGTAGGTAATTTGCTGTATTTCGGCGTCAACACGCGGCCAGTCCTCATTGCTGGGAAGAAAGGTTTCCAAACCAACAAACCGCGCCTGGACGCAGGCGAAACGGGTGCTGAGATAACTCAAGGCAACCAAGGACTTTTCCCTACATCTGGGATCTGGAAATGAAGGTTTGGAATATTTTGTCGACGCAGACTGGGCTGGAGATGAAGGAGACCGAAAATCCAACTCTGGTTTCCTGATCAAATTCGGTGGAGGGCTGGAAAGTTGGGGCACCCACAAGCAGTCGTGCGTTGCACTTTCTTCAACAGAAGTCGAGTTTGTGGCCTTGGCTCAGATGGAAGCCGATCTGATGACTAAGCCATCGGGTGAAGCTGGAAAAACATCGATATGCGATCGGCGTCCAAGGAAATCTGTAAGGCAATCGTTGACTTCGTTGAGGTATGAAACTGCATTCAACGAAGCAACCTACACTGAAAATAAAATTTCGTTTATACAACGAAATCACTCGTTTGTTATAAAGGGTGTCCACGATTAAATTGCCACACTATGAAATTGCTCTAACTTTTTAACCGTTGGGTAGAATTTAATGAAAATTTGGGTGGATTTAGTTCATAGTGCATTTTTTACATCCTGCAAGTTTTAAAGTCCTGTGATCAAAACTCGCGGAAATGGAGTCGAAAGAACAGCTCGTGCGTGATAAAATCTTGCGCATTCATCACGAGAACAAGGATCTCTCGCATCGTTCCATCGCTAAAACGTTGGGAATCGCGAATTCCACGGTGTCGCGAGTGATTAAGCGGTTCGAGGAACGGTTGACCACCGATCGGAAGCCCAGAAGTGAAGGAAAAAGTATTCCGTACAACACCAAAAATCACAACCGCGTAGTTGGGGCCTTCAACCGAAATCCGAACGCCTCCGTTAGGGATGTGGCTAAGAAGCTGCACCTAAGCCGAAGTTTTGTCCAGAAGGCCAAAACTAAGGCTGGGCTTCGAACGTTCAAGGTACAAAAGGCCCCTAATCGCGACGAGAAGCAGAACAAGTCCGCCAAAACCCGTGCCAGGAAGTTGTACCTCAACATGCTGACGAAAGTTGAATGCTGCATCATGGACGACGAAACATATGTGAAGGCCGACTTCAAACAGATCCCCGGCAACCTGTTTTTCACGGCCAAGGATAAGTTCAGCGTTCCGGAGCATGTCCGCACTCAGAAGATGTCCAAATTTGCGAAGAAATTCCTGGCTTGGCAAGCCATCTGCACGTGCGGGAAGCGGAGTGCACCTTTCGTGACCCAGGACACGATGAACGGACAGGTGTACATAAAAGAGTGCCTCCAGAAGCGGCTGCTTCCTCTCCTGAAGGCCCACAACGTCCCAACAATCTTCTGGCCGGATTTGGCCTCATGCCACTACTCCAAGGACGTGCTGAAGTGGTATGCGGACAATAAGGTCAATTTCGTGCCGAAAATGTTCAACCCTCCCAACACTCCGGAGCTCCGCCCCATCGAGAAGTACTGGGCGATTATGAAGCAGCACCTTCTTAAACGACCTAAGGTAGTGAAGACAGTCGAGGAACTGAAGAAAGTATGGGTTTACATGCAAAAAACGGTTGATTCACAGGTTGTGCAGAATCTTATGGCCGGGGTTAAGGCCAAGGTGCGGGCATTTGCGTATGGACTGTAAATAAAATACGAGTAAAATGGTAAAATGAAGTTTAATAGTTATTTCTCAATCCCTGAAAATTTGATGGCAATCGGATGAAAACTCGAATTTTGCGAATCAATTTTGTGTGTGGCAATTTCATCGTGGACACCCTTTACGAATGTATTCGTTTTTTTTCTGCAACGAAATTGATTTGTACATTGTATGAAGCTAGTTTCGTTAGAACTGTCACACTCGCTATCGCTACACCCAACCAGCGTTGGGTGTAGCGTTGGTTGTGGGACCGAAAAATCTGCAGTGTGTTAGTGAGGATGGGTAAAAATAGCTTCATCATTGGAAGGAATAAACATGACAAAACAAAATTAAAAATGGTTCAGCTAGGCACATACCATGCAAAGCTGCTGACCTTACAGAGAGGCACAGATGGCCAATCCAATCCGATTTTTCTCCGTACTTTTGGGTTGAATAGTTATGTTGGTCCCATTTCAGCATTCCGGGAAGTTCGATACATCGTAGTGGGAGTAATTAAACTTGAATGTTGAATACGAGCTGCTCCGAACCTTGTTCCGATGTTCCGAGGATGATTGATTTCAATGTGTGTGTGTATTTACAATCTAACTCCCACTGACTCCTGCAACCATCTTTAATTTATTTAAATAATTGCAATTAAATCCAAGAGTTAGAAGTGACAGCTCTATCGCAACTCCAAGAGCCCATTTCAAGAACACAAGCATTCCGAAGCTATGTTCGTATACGATAAGCCCCGCTCCAATACATTTCAAGGTGGGAATCATTAAAAGTGTACTGAAGTTTATTGCTTGAATGACGCGTATTTAATGAGTTGTAAATGTTTGTAGTATCACTAGTACTAGTACTAGTACTCGGAATTTAAGTATAAAATATTACAAAGGACAAAATGGAAGGAACTCACCAAATCTGGCCAAGTGAACCTAACAAGCTGGCTTCACGGGGTAATCCGGTTTGTGGAAGAGCTTGCACGGAATGTCCCGAATGTAATCTTGAAATACCTTTTGGTCGTCCGATAAAATCCGCATATTTTGGAATTCGATTCAGGAAAATCAAGTATCTGTTCGTCACCAATATCAGTTTACTGTTAAAAAAAATCCGGAACAACGCAAAATCCAAATATTTGACGGGATGAAAAGCTTTCGCTTCCATCTACAAGCACAGCACTCTTCGATTTTTTTCTCCGAGGATGATTGACATCCGACTTCGATCGAACATTAAACGTCGAGATCTAAACGACGGTGATCGTAGCTCATAGGTGCCATTCCTTCCTATCGGTATCGTAGCATCGGATCGTTCCAACCCATTGACGTGCCATTTGTAGGATGCGTTCGGATGTGTTGAACATTCCATGTTTTCTATCCAAACCGTAGTGGATGATCGAGTTGTGGAGTTCCATATATCGCGTCTGTTTACTCTTGTCACAGAGAACAGACGTTGAGGCTCGAACAAAATTTCTCTAAAAACTAGTGTAAAGATTTCTATCCGGCTTAAGCGCCAATAACGGCAACTTCGCTACCTAACCCTCTTTGACAACGTGATAGCGCTGGCGTTGCACAATTTACACTACACTGCTGGTAGCGCCAAGTGGAAATTTTCAACAGAAGTTGGACGTCTGTTCTCTGTGCTCTTGTCGAACAGTGCGGTTGATTACTCCGGATCGGTAAATTGCAGTAAATCGGAAATCGTAGAATTTAATGTTAGTGACATTCCGTGTAGCCTCGACTGAACACACAGTAAAGTAATGATTACCTGTTGAAACAGGCATTCCAGCTGGAATGAATCCGTCGATATCCAAAATTCGTGTGTGAACGATAAACAGTGTTCGTATTTTAATTCGGATGGGTGTATAGGTTGCCGATTACAGGTGTGAGATTTCCAGAAAACCGGGCTCTGTTTTCCTATCCGCCACTGCCTTCCGTATTGTTGACCGGTTCCAGTATCGGTGGAAATCGTGCAAGTGTCGATCGGTGTTGAATTTTCCTCTGATCCCTTACACCAAACATGGATCGTAGTGGTGTTCATGATTCCATATTCCTTACGAGAACTTCGCAAAATCACACCCAAGTCCGTGTGTGAATTGTTGGTTTATACCGCTGCATGTTATGCTGAATCCTTAAACGAAGCTGATTAAAAGTGTATATTACTCATCTCATGACATCTACATAACCAATAACTCGTACTTATTAACATAAACATCGAAAGCACATTACTAACAGTCCAACCGATGGACATTCGATTTCGCTAAAAAAGGTCTGACCGGACTCAGCTCCAGCACAACACATTCTTCGAGAAGCGTCTCCGAGCGGCAGCTCGCTGGATAGACCATTCACAATGCTGCAATTCTCTATGGCTCTTCTTTCATCGAAAAACTCCTCACCGGGAAGCGATATGATTAAATTCAATCTTCTGAAAAATCTCCCAGATATCGCTAAAAGACGCTTGCTAGACTTATTCAATTCCTTACTATAAAACAACATTATACCGCCTGAATGGAGACAGGTCAAAGTAATAGCCATTCGAAAACCTGGCAAACCAGCATCTGACCATAACTCATACCGTCCGATTGGGATGCTTTCGTGCATTAGGAAATTGTTGGAGAAAATGATCCTTCGGAGACTCGATCAGTGGGTCGAAACAAATAACTTGCTATCAAATACACAGTTTGGGTTCCGCAAGAGCAAAGGAACAAACGATTGTTTAGCGCTGCTTTCCACAGATATTCAACTGGCCTTTGCGCACAAGGAGCAATTGGCTTCAGTATTCTTGGACATTAAGGGGGTTTTTGATTCAGTTTCCATTGAAATTCTGTCAGACAATCTGCACAGATGTGGACTTTCTGGAATTTTAAATAATTTCTTGTACAATTTGGACGTTGGACGTACGTTGGACAACTGACAACTTTCAGAATTAGCTACATGGGCCTGCTCCAAGGTTCATGTCTCAGCCCTCTTCTTTATAACTTTTATGTCAAAGATATCGACAACTGTTTGGCAGAACAATGCACGCTAAGACAACTTGCAGATGACGGTGTGGTTTCCGTAAGAGGTCCACATGCCGTGGACTTGCAAGGACCATTGTAAAGTTCCTTAGATAACTTGTCTTCTTGGGCTAGAAATCTAGGGATCAAATTCTCGCCGCAGAAAACTTAACTGGTAGTGTTTACTCGAAAGCGGTACCCAGCCCAAATGCAACTTAATCTTTTGGGCAGAAACATTACTCAATCATTGTCTTTCAAGTACCTTGGGGTCTGGTTTGATTCAAAGTGACCTTGGAATACTCATATTACGTATTTGACGCAAAAATGTCAACAGAGGATCAACTTTCTCCGTTCAATTTACGGCACATGGTGGGGTGCTCATCCGGGAGACCTCATAACGCTTTATAAAACAACTATTCTCTCTGTTATAGAGTACGGCTCTTTCTGTTTTCTCTCGGAAAGAAAATGTCACCTAATAAAATTGGAACGAATTCAATATCGTTGTCTGCGTATTGCTCTCGGCTGTATGCACTCAACGCATAACATGAGTCTCGAGGTTCTGGCAGGAGTAACACCCCTCCAGAACCGTTTCTGGGAGCTCTCTCTCTCAGAATACTAATCAAATGTGGAGTGACGAACACACTTATAATTGAAAATTTTGAAGAAATTCTTGGGCTGAACACACAATCTCGATTTACATATCGTCAGATATGTGTCTTCCTTGTTACACTCCAGACCGTGCTCACTTCAGCAATCGCAGTTCCTCAATTGAATATGATCTGACCATGAAACAAGCAACTCATGGGATTCCCGATCAACTTCGACCTATTATTATCCCGCGTATGCATCAAGAACACTAAGTTGAGAGCACGTAATAAGCTAATATGCGATATGCAATAAGCTTGAAATGCAAAGAAGAAAAAGTTGTCTTGTCCCCCGTCTCGATGAGCCTCATCGTCGCCTACTGGTCACCATAGCCGGTTGAACTCCAGACGAATCTAGAACCACACTACCGTTCATACTGGCGACAACGCTCTGATGAGGCAACGATACCCTACTCCCAAGCTCCTCCTCTTTTCCTATCCTTCGAAAATGTACCACTCTAACCTCGAGTAAGCCGCGAGTATCCAGCCCAACTCCTACTAGACATAGAATTAAGTGAATTTTGTTACAAACAAAGAACAATGAATTATCGGCTCCGTAAAGCTAACCTGATTGAATCTTACAAATAAACGAACTTGATAAAAAAAAATTAGTAGTTGGAAAAAAGTTGAATAAGCAACGTTCAACTTCGTACTCAGCTTAAGCAGCTGGATATCGGCTGAGTAGAAGCGATAACGGATATGGGATTAAGGGCTGTCTAATGTGACCAAAACTAGCTGCCTAAGATAGCTTATATAGAGGTTGTGTAAAAGTTGCCGCATATCGTACAGTGTTTCAATACAGCTTGAAGCTGTAAAAATAATTTGATAAAGCGTTTACATATACAAAAACTGTTAGTGTTGGGTTATCAATGCGATTCAGTCCGATTTTTTGTGGCTAAAATCATAAGGCAGTTTAACGATCTCAATTGATTGATGAGCGTTTTAGTAGAATAATTGTATACCATATTACGTTGTGTTTCCTTTTAATTCTACTACTTTTATATCACTTTGCTTTTACTAATTCACTATTTACTATCACTATCACTTTAAAACAATACTGTAACAGGAAACGTATTCCGTTTACTACTTGCAAACTTCTTCAGTCTATGACTAGATACTGAAGAGTGCATAGTGATAGGGAAAGTAAATAGTGAATTTGTGAAAGTGCAAGTGATACAATAATAGTAGAATTAAAAGGAATAATAAAGTAATAAAGTATACTGTTTAATTGAGTGGCACTAAGCAAATCTTCAAGAGGAGGACGATCCAAGCGCTAAGCAATTATAACGGAATTGAAGAGAAATTACTCACCCCACTTCAAAAGCTCTTCGGTTCTGGGAGTGTTAGGTGTTTCAATCATGCGTTTGGAATCTTTCGCCTACTCGTATAGTCGTCTGCTCCATAATTCTCTTTGCACGTTTATATTCATCAGATTCCGGCACTGGTGCTGGCTTCACACCTGCATCCTCCACCGTGAAATAATCTCTCACCGCATTGTGTAGCTCCTGGTCACTCGTACATTTGCAGGCATGGAAATTCAGCGTATGTGATGCCTCCTTACCATTACCACCGAAGAGGCTCTATCCTAACCTGGTCTTTACCGCGATAGGCTCACCTTTCTTGCCTTCTTTCACTTGCAGTGGTACCGTAAGGTTCACGTTATTTACGCAGATTAACAGGCGGGGAACAGCTTTCTCGTAGCTGACAATTGGTAGACCCTGAAGATAACGGTAACGTTGCGCAAGATCATTGTAGTTAAGGCTCTGCTCTAGGATTGGGCGATCTTCAGAGAAAGATCGATCTTGACGGATCGATCTTATATTTGGCTCTAGAATCGATCCACTGATTAAATCGGTATCAAAGAATCGATCTTTGGTAGATCGATCTTATGGTTTTTTATTTGAATTGACAGATACAGATAGAAGCAAGGCTGCCAGTTTGTATGGATTCTTCACTTTGGAAAGCCTTGGTTATTTGGTTATACATGGTTGATAAGTACATCCAGTTGAAATTTAGAGTTTTCTTTACTGACCAATACACCTGTTATCAGTCTCAATCGAGTGATTGCTCAACTTCACTTTGCTAATCCCTCTTCAGACACGTGCTCAACGATATTTGCTGATGTGCTTAAAATCGTATTCTCGAGTTAATCAAAATAGTTGAGGTGTCAGTACATTTCTAGCCTTTACAAGTTAACTACACCATGAACAAGATTGGCTCTCTGTGTGTGCTCCTCCTTATTGCCAAAGAAGGTAAAATTATCCTGCGGTCAAATTACCATTCATTGACGCTTGTTTATTCTATTCAGCATCATCGCTAAGCTGCAACCACTGCAATGACGAATTCGGGTGGGATTCGTGCCACAAAAAGGTCCAAGTTGGGCAATGCGACCCAATTATCACCACCGATCTGCACCGAAATTTGCAAAACTTGAATCCAAATCTGCCGGTGAGACCGCCGCCCGCAATCGTTACTCACAGCTACCGATGCTACGAGCTGGCGATTAAGTTTAAATTTACGCATGGATCTTCGTCTGTAATGTACGAACAGGGCTGTACCTATTATGAGGCAAATTTCTGCAATGGATGGGATATGAACATACTGGAACAGGTCAACTGCACTACCAGTGAGACAGGGTTTCCGGATGTGGATGACTCAGCGGTGGATGACGGTACGGAGGATTCCAAAGCAGGCTCGGAGCAGCTGTCGTCGCGATCGTTTTGTGGCTGGTTGATGGTGGTGATATTGATAGTTAGTAAGCAGCTACAGTAGCTAAATTTACCTAGCAGTGTATTGTCTAGGCAAAAACGAAATCCGCGGAAGATGTGCTCCAAATTAATTACCGAAACCACCCAATGTATGAAGCTGATACAAAAGTAGCACCACACTTAAAATGGAAAAACATTCTTCAAGAATTGAATTGAAATGGACTTACCTAATATAAATCTATATATATATATATAAATGAATTTCTGTCTGTCTGTCTGTCTGTCTGACCCTTATAGACTCGGAAACTACTGAACCGATTGGCGTGAAAATTTGTATACAGGGGTTTTTGGGGCCGTGGAAGGTTCTTATGATGGTTCGAGACCCCTCTCCCTTCTGTAAGGGAGGGCTCCCATACAAATGGAACAGAAATTTCTGCATAACTCGAGAACTAATCAAGCAAATGCAACCCAATCAGGCATGTTGGGGCGAGTGTGGGGGTATAAGGAGATAATCGTAGGGGGTAGCCCCTTAGATAATAGGGGGGGGGGGGCTACGTACAATATATCATGCTTTTTTTTTAAATCGGCGCACAGACTCAAGCTAATATTGAATCCCGAGCAAGACCGGGCACACTCAGCTAGTAATTGAATAAATTAAGACTTTAATCTGTCCACGATTTATTCATGTTTTAAAGAACCCTACTTTCGAGCATTGGCAGTTTGATTTTTCTTCAGCTTTTATCTGTCAAAAAACTGCTCATGTTTTAAGGAAGGTACACCCCAAGCAAAAGTGATGACTTTCGAGCATTTCCAGTTGAGTTGTTCATAAGTTTTGACGTAGTCTACGTCTTACGGGAAGGTACAGGGGCTAAATCGAAAATCAAAAAATGCGACCGTCACAAAAGGCGTTTGGTTTTGAACGCTTCAAACTTTGTCATCTATAGATGGAATTGAAATCCAAATACACCAATCGATAGGAAATAACTCCACAAATCTGCTGAAATAAATACATTTCCAGTTTTCCATAAAAATCTTTTGAAAAATGTACAAGTGAATCGTGATAATTTTATCACTGCATTCATGAAAAAAAAAACGTTTCCTACAACCCAATCATCATAATCGAGTACCACTTGTTGGCGCATCATTCTGTTTAAACTTGTAAATGTATAAGCGCCATGTGAAAAAATAAGATTTTTAACCCTTGGACAATTTTAAAATTCTTGGACCAGACTAGATTTGTTGTTTCGAAGGAGTTTTTAGAAGATTATAGATTTTAAAATGAATGCCAGGGATAATACCAAGGTCCAAGGTATTTAAGAGAAAACGTGAGAGATTTAGAGTATAATTTCTAAGTAGCTTTGCGATCAATTGTGAAAATCCCAGGATCCGTGAAAAATACCAAGGGATTCGAATTTTGAGGGTAAAATTCCAAAGGAATTTTTAGAATAATATGAAGAGAATTTCAAGTACATCCTGAAACGAATTTCTAAAAAAAATTAAAAAAAATTTCTAAGCAAAACTCCAAGATAATTCTGCACAAAATTTCAAGACAATGATGAGGTGAATTACTTGAGAATTCTAAACAGAATTCAAGTGAATTTTAAAAAGAATTATGGAAGAAAGCATCGAAGAAAATCAAAGGATGAATTTCATGCTTTTTTTATAAACTGATCTTCAGAGAATGTTATAAATTCATTTTTAGGGACTCGCAGAGATAATCTCAAACTTATTTTTTTTTATGAAGGGAAATAATTCCAAAGGTAATGTTTGAAAATATTGCAACAAAACCCTGTGAAAATTGATCGTAAATATCTCGCGATCAGAACATTTTAGCTTCGAATCCTTCTCAATTCTCGGTACACCCTAAACACAATCGCCTATTGAAGAAACGACTTGTTGACGATTTTATTCAACTGCATGCTTAATAATATTTGTACTATTTTTATTAATAACTTCTGTCCAGGCTTTGTTCACATAAATCTGCGATTGTATCTCGAGAAGCTTTTATTAGACTTACATGATTTGTAACAGAGCTTATTCGATCAAATTTTTGATTGTTCAGGATTTATTAAACATCATTGCTTCCTTAAACAGAGCGATGCTCACATGCTAGGTTGTATACGCTTGATTCTCATGTGAAGTAGTAACGTTTAATTAGGCAGTTTTGTACATTTATTAAACGATTATTCAACTGCGGAAAAATTAATCCGAAAATAAGACGGGAGAACGACAGACAGGGTTTATTTTTCTTTAGTAATTTGTGTCTCATACATGTCATGCTGTTGCATGCAGGGATGGAAAGCGCCTCAGATCGTTAGCAAAGCAATTTTGTGCATGCATCTCACAACACTCGACAAAGATTGAGTGGTTCTCCCATTTACTTCGCACACTCTTTTCCAACTAATCTGTGAGCAAGCGTTCCACACAATGAGCGGTACACTCCGTGCGGCGCAGGGAGCAAATATAATACAACAAGCGCTAATATCTTCTTTGAATTCTTTGCAGACTTTGCTTACCACGACTGCATGCATAGGAGATGAAGAAGAGCATAACGAAGAAGAATTTTGTATTTTTGCTGGGTTTCCCATTTGCAACCCTACACTGAAAGGCGCTCTTTGCGTCGAACCCGTCGGAGCGATGGCTACACATTGAGTTTTCGTTATTTCTGGGTGTGTGTCTGTCTTCTCTTCTCCGCTGCTTTACACTTGCGCAGGGTGAAAGACAAGCAAACTTTTTGTTTGCTTGGTTCTCAATTTGTTTATTTCAGAAAATCAGTACATTGTCAGATGACAGCCCTGGTTGCATGCGATTTGAAGCATGTAGCTTCCGTTCACCAGCCGCTTGCCTTGCCATCAGAAATTGATTCCAGGTCATCGGTTCAAGAAATACTGTCAAATACCCTACAATATGGGTATCTTCGGCAAGGGAACGACGTGTAGAGGCCGGATATCGATGCCAGACGTCATTTTGGAATCCAAAATGGCGACCATAGGGTCAAGAAAAGCTGTCAAATACCCTACAATATTGGTATTTCCGGAAAGGGAACGACGTGTAGAAGTTAGAAATTGATGCTAGACGCCATTTTCAAATCCAAGATGGCAGCCATCGGTTTCAGAAAAACTATCATATATTCTACAATATGGGTAGTTTCGGATAAGGGACGACGTGTAAAGGTCGGAAATCGATGTTGTAGGGTATTTGACAGTTAAGATTGTGGCCATCGGTTCAAGAATCCAAAATGGCGTCTGACATCGATTTTCGGCCTCTACACGTTATTCCCTATCCGGAAAATACCCATTGTAGGGTATTTTACAGTTTTTCTTGACACAATGGTCGCCATATTGGATTACAAAATGACATCTGGCATCGATTTCCGACCTTTATACATCGTTTCTTTTCCATTTTACAGTTTTTATTGAACTGATGCCCACCATCTTGGATTAAAAAATGACGTCTGGCATCGGTTTCCAGCCTTACACGTCGTTTTCTTCCCGGAAATACTCATATTGTAGAGTATTTGACAGTTTTTCTTGACCCGATGGCCGACATCTTGGATTTCAAAATGACGTATGGCATCGATTTTCGGTCTCTACACGTCGTACACTTTCCAAAAATATCCATATTGTAGGGTATTTGACAGTTTTTCTTGAACCGATGGCTGCCATCTTGGATTCCGAAATGGCGTCTGGCATCGATTACCGGCCTCTAGACGTCATCCCTTTTCCGATTCCTGTTCTCACATTGCACAGCAACATCTTATATGGACAAGCTTTCGAGACATAACATATTAAAGAAGTTCATGTGCACACTAGCGCCGCGTAGTGAGAGAGTTCTGAAATAATATGTACACCATCCGAAAGGACTTAGTCACCTGAACAACTTTGCAGAAGACAGCAACCTTCTATATGACCAGGTTCTCGAGATACAGCTTATACAGGAAGTTCACTTACTTGCTAGTGCCGCGTAGTGAGTGTGTTCTGAACTAATATTTAATAATCATCCGAAAGGACTTGGTCAGCTGCACAACTTTGCTCAAGACAGCAACTTTCTATATGGTCAGGCTCACGAGATGCAGCTTATACAGGAATTGCACCTGCACACTAGCGCTGCGTAGTGAGAGAGTTTTGAACTAGTGTGACCACCATCCAAAAGGACATGATCACCTGAACAACTTTGCTGAAGACAGTAACCTTCTATATGGCCAGGATGTTGAAATACAGTTTATACAGGAAACTCGTGTGCAGATTAGCACTGCTTAGTGAGAGACTACTGAACTAATATGGCCACCATCCGAAAGGACTTGGTCACCTGAACAACTGTTGCTGAAGACAGCAACTTTCTGTATGTCCAGGATCACGAAATATTCTAACTTGGGTCCACGTTCCATATATTATAACGCCCGTCATAAGTAATATAAAAGTAAAGCGCCTCTAGCGGCGTAGTTCCCAATTAAACATGAATGCAATGACACAGGCTTGTTGGTCTATCTCAGTACAACAACTTTTTTGAAGACAGTACAGCTCTATATATTGAAACGAATGAGATGATCCACCACAGCCCCTATTAGTGAAAATCCCATAAGCTGTGGCTATCCTTATTCGCGGATAGCCCGGCAATAAGGATCCGGCAATAAGGGATATCAAGTTCAGGGAAGCAATAATTCCAAGATTACAAGTTCAGGGAAGACCTACTGAAGCTCAGAGAAGTCTTGCCGTAGTTCCGGGAAGGCCTGCCGAACTTCAGGGAAGTCCAGACGAAAGATCTGCCAAATTTCATGGAAGTCCTGCGGAGAGGCTCACAGGTTCAGGTTCACAACCCTCCAGAAATCAAAAATTAAGGTGGGGAACTTGTTTATATTTCGTTATTATGTTCCTCTTTTAATAATCATATCTAATTGCAGTTCATGAACCAAATGTAATAGACTATGTATACTGAGGAGTTCCAATCTCGAGTCGAGTGAAATTCATGGAAAACTAGTAAAATTCAGGGATTGTCTAGTAAACTTCAGGTAGTATTAAGAAGATATCTGGTAACTGGGAATAACTAGCGGAGTTCAGATAGCAGTTTAAGGAGCATCTAGAGATGTTCAGGGAATATCATTGGAGGTTCATGTAACTTCTAAAGGTCGTCAGGTAACATCTAGAGAAGATTAGGGAACATATAGAGATATTCAGGGTACTTTAAGGACATCCAGAGGAGCTCATGGACCATCTAGTAATGCCCAGGAAACAGCTAGCGAATTTCAAGGATCATCCTGTGAAATTCAGGAATCATCAATAGCAGTTTAGAGAACATCTAAAGAGATTCAATGAACACCTAGGGCTCATCCAACAGCCCACGGGCAACATGCGGTCCGTGTAATGGTTTCAGTCTATGGAATGTATGCTCGCAGACCGGCCAAGCATTTCAATTATTTAGGTATGCTTAATGTGTTTTGTTCAAGGCAGACTTCAAGTTCTTTTAAGCTCAGACCTTAACAAACACTTAAGAAAACTTCTGAAGTTATAAGACTTAATGAAACTTTGGAAATTATTCGAGATCTCGATCTTCAAAATACTAACTTAATCTCAGAGCTCAGGAAATTTGTTGTTTTTTTTTTTTGTTATAGCCAAAATATTGCTCATGCTTCATGACTAAAATGTTGTACTACGTTGCATTTTATTATCCTAAAAAATATATCAAAATATGCCATTAATTTTGTGGAAAGTCCCTAAATAGAAAAGATGAATTCTACCCTATAGCATGACACTTAGGAGGCCTAGGACCTACGAGGATGTTCAAAAGCAACTTAATCAGTTTTTGACAGGTTTCAGACCCCCCTCACCCTGCGTAGACAAGTAGACAATAGTCCGTATAACCGATAAATATCTACGTGGTAAAGAATTTTACACCAGCAAGCTTCAATCAACATCTAGAGGAGTTCAGGAAACCAACAGAGCATTTACGGGAATTCCTAGAGAACTTCTGGTAACATTTGGAGAATTTCCGGTAACATCTAGAAGAGTTCAGAGAGCACCTAGGCAAGTTATGGATAAGTTTGAGAAACACCCACTTTGCTTCAGGGATTCGAGAACTTCAGGTACCATCTAGAGAACATCTAGAGAAGATCGTCGAGAAATTTGTCGAACCTCTTAACGGAATCCCTTAATGAGGAGCTTTGAGTGTGTTGGTTTATTTCCTTTTAATTTCGTTATACATAATTGCTTATCTTTTGACAGATAGGCGTATTTCGTCTTCTACTTGCAGACTTCATCAATGCCAAATACTAAACACCACTGAAAAATCCATCTTTTATCTACGAGTTATAAACTAATCAATAGGTACAAAAAATCAGCAGGTACCCACTGCCATGTTACAATTTACTTAACCAAGTACCTAAATTTAGTCTCCAACAGGTAGAGGCATGCTACGATGTGTGGTTTTAAGAAACATGCTAAAGACTCTCGAGTATCCGTTTCCTTGACCTCCATTAAGCAATGTTGATGGATTATAAAAGTTTAGAAATATTTAAACATAATCCATCAACATAGCTAAATAGAGATCAAGGAAACGGATACTCGAGACTCTAGCATGCTTCCTAAAACCACACATCTCTTTTTAATACACTAGATTTAAGGAAAAGTCAATTCTAACCGTGGAAAATACTGAAGCTGTTTTCGGCTTTATAAACTCTGTAAACCTAATCTAATCTAATCTAACACCAACACAGCCAGTTCTTGAAAGCATCCTGGAAAATGATATATATATATCTACATCATTTTTCTTGTCTATTCGAAGATGCGTCACACATATCAAAACGGCCGAACCTACCATGCAGCATTTAAGGGTAAGATGATTCAGAAAACAGCGGGCCTGTTTAAATCGATGAAACGTGGACATCTCGTACCGTACGTTCCGATTTTGGTAATTATATGATTGGTTGGTCGTTGGAAGCATCAAAGCTAGAAAGGTTAAGTGATGCTCCATTTTCTTCTGACGGTTGAGGCATGAGCACTAACTCTTGTCATAGCCTTTTATGACTCATGGCTATAGCGCCATTACTCACTTTCTGAAAAGAGAAGAGGGAAAGAAAGGAGAAGGATAAAGGGAAAAGGGTTATGTTAAAACTATGAACATAAACAATATTTTTGATTTGAAATAAACAATAGAGAATTGCATACCGGCGTGGTGGTCACTACCCGAGTCTTGTCACTATTATCAAGTCAATTCGGAATATGCTCTTCACCATCAAATTTGAAAATCACTTATGCAGTTTGACACAAATTTAAAAATCAGTTAAATTACTCATTTGACCTAGTGACCCCTTGGGCCTAGTTACATTCGGCTTAATAGCGCCTGTTGACATCTGGCCATGTGGAACTTGTCTACGCCTTTGCGATCAGGCTATGTCGCCAATCCTCCTCAATGGTGGGTCTTCCCCCTGGTAAGCCCCTTAATTCTCCGGAAGAAATGATTTCCTGACTGTAAGCATTCCGCATTTTCAGCAGTTTAATATTGTGGTCACGAGCCAATGATGTAGATCCAGGGCTCCCTAGTAGCACGCTTGTCGCAAACCGAGTGTAGAAACTTATATACGACTAATTTCAGTCATAATCAAGTTGCTGTAACTAATTGTGATGAAAGTGTGCTACTCGGGCTGTTTGCTAGTCTACCAAAGGCTGCAAAATATGCTGTTTCCTCGTTTTCATTTACCCCGATGTGTCCTAGGGGTCCATACAAAATAATATACTTCTGAATTCCTTTGATACAGTGTTATTTGACCATGTAGAACTGGAATTTGATTAGTACGCTAGCAGAATTATTTCTTCCTGGGGTTATTCAATAGTTTCAATCCACTCTGCACCCACGATAATGGCGTCACCGTGCTGTGGCGATTATCTCTAATCCAAGCCAACCTGATTTTGAAGCACTGGGTAAGCGACTACTTGCATGAGCATCAGCATGAGCATGATTAACCGCCCACGGCTGCTGCTCTGTTATCACCAGATCAGCTGCATTTACATAAAGAACCAACTGATGGTGTTTGGGACTAACATTCATCCGCAATGTGTAAAACAGCAGATCTTATACTTAGCAATACCAGCGCCGGCCGTGTCCGAATGCAGGTCAAATAGGGAATGGGAAGGAATGTGTTGACATGACACTCGCTGCGAATGAAACCTAGAAGTGCTCTGCGCTTCCACGAGAAATTACTGGGATGTTGAATGTGGGGAAAGATTTGCAGCATGGATCGCTTTGGTAAACTAATGCTGATTGTAGCGTACACAGGTGACTATAAACAGAATATCATATGATATTTGTTTCTCTATGTGTTTGCAGTTAAATTTACAACTATTTAAATCAAAGCTCTCACCTAATTCTGCAATTTTTTTCTGGATGTTCAACGCTGTTGACGATCATCATCACAAGTGAATTAATAAATACGAGCGAACTCACCAAATGAATCCATGAGCAATGTCAACCGGATGAAATTGCATGGCGCTGCTGGTCCATCTTTCTTGCTTGAATCAGAATGATATCCACCCTTGACCGCTTCCTACACCTCGTACTGATGAACATGTTGCCTCTCCTTGAATACACCTTGATCCATGGTGATTCCTTTTAATCAGGGGAATTTCCTGTCTGTATCTGTGATTAAAGGAGTCTCCAGGATCACCACTTGTGGATCGCTTCTCCGTGACGTCCTCGCAAACGAAAGAACGTCGAGGGGGGGAAGTTTGTTTTCGGAGCTCCTTCTTGACTCTTTGCTTGAACTCTTCTGGACCGGTATGATGGTTGGTTTTTTTACTGTTATAAAAATATGACGAAATATATTTTACTATTTTTTACTCGTCAAATACACAGCGGAGAAAATGCACGTCAAACTTGTCCAAAGGCAGAGCCTGCTCTGCGGCTATAAACTCTGTAAACCTTATGAAATAAACTCAGTCTTGCTCAAGCACGACTCTGACTTCAATGCGATTCCCTCTGGGAAGACCGCAAACTGAAGAAAGCCATTGGCTAGTGATCTACGGTCTAAAAACCATCCAGTAGATACCACTAAGTCTAAGTCTAGAACGTCCCCCGCGATTATTCACCTTCGTTAAACAGGATCGTATACATGTGGAAAAAGTAGGCATAGAGAAAATGACAGTTAAAGTGCAATTCCCCTGTAAATATTTTAAAAATCATAGTAAATTAGGGTGGGTGTACCAGTTATGACTATACATTCCTATTATGGTGTGTTCCAATTATGGTATATAGAATTCCTATATGCCATAATTGGAACACACCATAATAGGAACGTATAGCCATAACTGGTACATATTCTCTAATTGATATTTTTTTTAAAACTCATTAGCTTATCAGCGAAACATATGGCGATCCAAAAAGCAGAACTGCAACTCGGACGATCGAATTTCACAATGGGACTGCTATGCGATTACTTTGCTTGATGGGACAAACTGACTTGATGTTGTTTTCACATTTTTCATGATCAAAGTCCGTAGTTTTATCACGTTGTTAATATTTTAGTGGATAACGTAGTTACCTTAAAATTGACGAAAATTCATATGGGACTGATATGCGATTATGGGCAGTTATGCAGACGTAATTTCCCATCTACGGAGAACGTCACGCGGTCAGCTGATAGCGGATACGTTTCAGTTCCAACCTGGATCGGGTATCAAGATTGGGTCTGCTTGTTTTCTGACAAACGTCAGTTTGCTCGTTTGTTTTTAAAACCTAGCTCAGGTTGAGGTTCGCACTGACAAAAGGTTCGGTTTCGCACTGAGAAGCAACATTCGATTATCAAGCATGCCATGCTTGTAGATCAAAATGCAAATTCTCGTGAGAAAAAAAAAACCCCCCGAGACAACATCTTGATACACGCACTTGCAAGGCTGAAATAGCAGCATGACCCGGCACAGTAGTGGTGAAATCGAACGTTGACTTCTCGCCTAAGTTGTGACTAATCCAAACCTGCCAGTGTAGCCGTATAAAATCGATTTGTCTATTATTTTCAACCACGAAATCAGCAATCAAAGTGTTCGTCCTGAGAGCGATTTGTTTTTATTTTTCAACCAATAAAACGCATGCATCAGCGAAGCCGCTCACTAATACTAACGATGGCAGATAGGTCTACTGCTACGAAGCGAGGCAACGGAATTCAAGATTCATTCATTCATTCATTTTCAAACGGTTCACAAGAAACTATGTCGTCCAGCATCGCATTTGTTTTACTGATTGTCGCAGCCGCATTTCTCGATTCAGGTAAAGTTTTTTTTCATTCATCACAAGCGCAAATCTCCATCTGACAAGATGTTCCTCTTTCAGTTTACACCCTGAATTGCTCGTCTTGCGAGTTTTCTGCCAATTGGGATGCGTGCCGGAATGAAAGCAAGATCTTGGAATGTACAATAAAACAGGTCAATCGGTACCACGGGGACATGAGCGATAACAATCCCACCTTGAAGGTGCTGGATATATCAACGGAAAATGTAACGTTCAGTTGCTTTTCCATGGAAATTAAATTTACGGAAGCCGATGTTTCGCAGAGTGGCGTAATTTCGGGATGTACCTTCAAGCCGCAGAATATTTGCGAAGGGTGGACCAACGAGACCGCTTTGATCAGGTGCGATATGTGTGAATCGGAGAAGATCTGTTCCGCGGGTAGCAGGAGTTTTGTTGGGAACAGTGTGGAAATGGTTACGGAGCTCGCATTTGTCTGTGCAGTATTAGTGGTTGCGAAAGTGTTCAGATGATTATGATTATTTACTATTAGACAGTTGTAGGGTAGTGGAAACTGAAAGTATTTAAAGGGAGCCTCACATGTATCAATATATTGACGGGAAGAGGCATTATTGCCAATAAAAGCAATCGTGTAGGGTCCACTTAAGAATACAGTCATCATTCGCTTTAAGAATGCAGTCATCATTCAGGGATTTTCTCTCTCAGTGCCTTTATGCCCGGTTTACACTTGTGCTGATACACTATAGTGCTGGTGGCCGATTTACATGAATTATGAAGAATCAGCTTTACGAACCAGCACTAGTGTAAACCGGGCAGTGCTTGTTGATTGGATGACGTCCTAACCAAAAAGCAGATACCCGTCACATCATTCTATTCAATTTGGAAAAACAAATTTCATCGTTGATATTTGATGGAATTGACCTAGTAAAGTAGTTTTCATGAAAATCTATAGCTGGACAGCATTAAAATCGTCCTAATTATCAGTTGACATTGAGGAGTTGAGAAGACATGAATGAAAGATATGTCTCAGGCTAACAATTTTTTTTTAATGAATCGAATTTTCGCTCATCACTAGCTATTTTCACAGAAATCGATTAATGAAATAATTTAATTATTTTTATTAATATTATAAGTTATATCTTTAGAACATCTGCAATGTAAGGCAATAAAATTAAACAGTTTAAAAAAACATTTTCTAGAATCCGAAACAATCTATGAAGACGTAATGATAATCAACTTGCATATTTATGATCTTGTTTGTTTAAAAATACTCGCAATTCGAAACCGACTTGGAGGCAGTTTCATTTACATACTCATGAATTCACAAGGGGGACGACTCTATCTACGATGCAGAAAAGATTGTGTTTTGCTGTGGCTAGCTGCACGCACGCTGAGTAGATAGAAGGAAGATTTATGTTGATTTTGAAGATTTCCTGCAAAAAGATGACGCTCGATGCAAGTAGATGCGAAAAATGAAAGATGATTTTCCGAAGATTGATTCGCTAGTGTGAGATTTTTCGAGCATCTAGAATTGAGATTTAGATGTGTCGCCTCCCTCGTGAATTCACGACTTACACATACCAGGCTTGTTACTTTTTTTATTAATTACTTTATTTGTACAGGCTTAATCGAATAAACTTTACAGAGCCGAGTTATCATTTTCGAGGCTTGTTACTTCGCTCCTATCATTTTGTGTGTGACGTCATCAGAATCGTATTTCACCGACATGTGTCAAGTTTTCACTGCACATCAATTTTCAAACTCTTCTAATGAAAATCAAATTAAATGCAACAACAGTGAAATCGGCTTTTTTTTTAAGCTTGACGGTCCTTTGCCCAACGAATGTGGCATCTGTGGTGATGATTTTCTGATCCTCAGCAAATTGCTGTCGAAGAAACGGCTTTCCACCTCTGTTCCCACCTCGTAGGATCTCATCGGAAACCGTAAGAAAACACCCCGAGGGAACCGGCTCCGATGCTCAAAACTTGAGTTGGATTCAGCGTTGCCAGATCTACCGATTTATCAGTATTTATAAGGTTTCTCAGAATACCGGTTTTTAAGTTTTAATACTGATTTTTTAATAATCAAAATGATTACTGCTTATCCGCGCTGAAAAGTATTGAACAGTGTTGGTAAAATTATCAATCAAATTATATTTTTTCGCTCTCATACGCTCTCAATATCACGCGTGATATTGGAACAAAATATCATGCTTGCCATTGATTTTACAAGCTCCTTTGATAATGCGAGACTATTCACAAGGTGCCAAAATCAAGCTGAGAGTTGACTCGACCAGGGCCCCACAAAGTCACTTTCAATAGAAAATCATCAAGTGACGATGAAGCTGTAAACCATCGCTTTCAATTGAAAGTCGAGCAGATTCCCGTCAACATCAACAGAATCACTTTCGATCAGTTTTCATGCTGTTTGTTTTGGCTTGACTCGTGTTCATTTCTTCTTTCATTGTGAAATGAACTTACTTTTACATTGAAGCGAAGCTGTTCGATCCAAATTCGCGCAATCTTAATGACTTTTGTTGATTGTTCACTCGGTTCATTTAAGCGTATGTATGTATGTAATGTATCATTGTCGGGTGGTTTGTTTACTCATCAATATTAGCATTTTTTGAATCGGGGTGACGTGTAGAGATCGAAAATTGATATTCGACGTCATTTTTAAAACCAATATGGTGGCTTTCAGCTTAATAAAAAGTGGGAAATACTATCAAAAACCTATCAGTGATTTCAGAAGAAGCGTCAAATGGCATCGAATTTTGATTTTCAGCATCTACGCGTCGTGGGAATCGGAAAGATCCCCGTTCCGAAAAATACCCTGGTACTTGGGGGGGGGGTGCACTTTTTATGAAACCTAATGGCCACCATGTTGGATTCCACCTCGGATTCCACAATGGCATCGGATATCGATTTTCGGCATCTACGCGTTGTCCCCGTTCCAAAAATACGCATATCTTAGGGTAACGTTTGCATTAAAAAAATGGACTTTTTTCGGATGGTGATAAAAAAAACGCTAAGACAGATTATTTCTTTTGATAAATTTCCCATGGAAGGTTATATCTATATTCAGCCGCTCCATCTCCTCCAACGATCGCTTCGAGTAGTGAGCCGACGCCAGATCCGGCCAGAACACCGCGTCTTCGCCCTTATGGTATTTCTTGATCAACGACGCAACTTCCGGCAGGCATTTCGTACTATAAATTTCCCCGTTCACGGCCAGTCCGGAGCGAAAGAAGAGCGGCTTTGACATCCCCTTCTCGCTGATTGTCAGCCACAAAAGCACCTTCTTGGGGAACTTGGTGTGTGAAATGAACTTCAGTCTGCCAGTCGTTGCCATCCAGGGTGCATTAGGTCTCGTCGTCCATCACCACCGCCAAGTCGCGATTCGCCGGGAAAAACGAGTTGACCATCTTATTCAGCCGCTGCCGCTGCGTCATTGCCTGCAGCTCCGAAACCAGTGGACGTGACTTTCGCTTCCTGACATGTATGTTCATGTTCGCCAGGTACTTTTTCATTGTTTGGCCAGTTGCACCGACCTCCCGGCCAAGCGCACGCAGCGATGTAGCCACTTTTCCCTCGGTCTTCCTCTTCAACATTCTTTGGAGCTTCTTGTCGCTCAGGGTCGTCGGCCGTCCGGACCCGGGCTTTCTTTCGATGCTCTGATTGTTGTCTAATAGTGCCAAGATGTTGTAGATGCCGGAACGGGCGTATCCGGCGTCCACAAAGTGCCGCACGATGTCCGTTTTCGACGCGGCGCACACACTTCTGATAGAGCTGTCAAATTTTGTCTGCTGACTCATGGTTTACTATGATTCATGCTGCATGGGTAGTTTTGTCAGTGCGAGTCCATTTTTTTTTAAATGCAAACGTTATTTGACACGTTTTATGATAGCCGCTATATTGGATTCTATCATAACGTCGGATATAGATTTTGACATCTACGTGTTGTTCCCGTTCCTAAAATACCCATATCTTAGGGTATTTGACACTTCCGAATTGACACTATTTTGTAATTGAAACAAGTCTTTGCTTCAAATGAAATGAACTGACGAATGAAACAAGCGATAGTCCAGTCATGTTTGAAAGGAGTAACGTTCATTGTGACTCCATAACAAGAAACACAATGACTTACACGAAAATGATATTGCTCAAAATGAAGCGATTCGGCGGGGAGTTCATTTTATTTTCTTTGTTTCGAAAATGCATAGCCTTGGACTCGACACAAAAATGATTCCGTTGCACATCATTTTATTAGAAAGAGAAAGTAAAGTTTGCTATCTCTCTTTACTCTTCACCGATGGCAGGCTCGAAGCTACTGCTGCCAGAAGTGCCGGTAGTTTCGTGTCGCATTCGGGTGTGAAGCAAAAATTATGAAACTCAAACTCACCACAGTTTGTTGAGATTTGCAGCTGGTGAGTTTTGTTAGCTTGATATTCCGAGCGTGATCTTGGGCATTGGTGAGATTTGATTTTTGATATTTTCCCAACACTGTGAGAGACTTTTACCTTTTTGAACATTTCAATTTGCGCCTGATAAAAAAAAGTGCTTCCATTTTCTCGTCGTTTTTGGCTATTATGGTATCGAGAAACATCTAGTGGGTCATGCTGGTAATTCCTGGAAATCGGGAAATACTAATATTCAGTGAACAAAAAGTCCATCAAAATATCAATTTTTCAACTTCCTAAAATTTGAAGTTTCTACCAACTTTCCCTAGGGATGTTCGTCCACCTTACACAGCAAAAAAATTATTTTAATATCGCAGTGGATGTACTTCAATCGTGTCAAAATATGGTGTAGTATTACTTGCCAAAAAGGACACAATTATCATTAATACAGTCCATGAACTGAAATTACGCTACTTTTACTGCATT
The DNA here is from genome assembly GCF_037179485.1 of Ochlerotatus camptorhynchus. Taxonomy (NCBI): domain Eukaryota; kingdom Metazoa; phylum Arthropoda; class Insecta; order Diptera; family Culicidae; genus Ochlerotatus; species Ochlerotatus camptorhynchus. The sequence goes on along the minus strand of NW_027040918.1, from coordinate 2,374,511 downwards.
TGTTCATTTTTGTGGCCATAAAAATTACACGAGATTTTCGACATGATTGAAGTGCATCCTCTTGGATGTAATATTGAAATTTATTTTTTGCTCTTTACCCTGTAAATAATGTTCCGATTCCTTCCGGAAAACTATTTCGACTTCCCATGATATCTTCTTCTGGCTTCTCCCGTCAGTTCTGATTTTCAACTTCCTCGGAACTTCAGGATTGCTTCCAGAGTTTTATTGCGGTTCCATTAACAATTCCAAGAAAACTGCAGGTGTTTGAAAGACCAATGTAAACTCTACTAAAAATTAAGATTCCTGATAATTCGGTTTTCTATACTTCAAGCAATAACAGTTTGAAAAAGAGCAGTCAAATGGAAAGCGTTTGATTAGGATTGTTCAAACTTTTCACCGACCCACACAAAGTTTAAACCGATAAATCTTGGATAGTTGATGTACTAATCACTAAAATTTCAGAACATTTGATACTCATTTTTAAAAGTAACAGCTCATTGAAATTTTTGGAGGGTAAAAAAATATGATGTACTTTTGTCCGATACTGTTGAGTGGCATTTTAAATACCAGAATTTCAAGTAATACTAATTTAATCTCTAATCTGACCTAACAGCAACACATCCAGTTCTTGAAAGCAGCCTGGAACATGATACATATACTTCCATGATTTGTAATGCCTATTTGATATATGTTACATCAGAGATACGCAAAATATATCAAAACGGCCCAACCTACCATGCAGCATTTAAGGGACAAGATGATTCAGAAACATCTGGCCTGTTTAAATCAAAAATTGAAACACGATGCTTCAGAATCTAATAATGGACGGAGCTCGGACGGACACCTCGTACCGTACGTTCCGTTTTTTATTATTGATTATTGATAAATGATTTGTCGTTGGGAACATATAGTCTAAAATGGTTAAGCGATCCTTCATTTTCCTCTAGTGTGAGCACTAACTTTTTCTTTCCTTTATTAGAGAGATTTTTAGCCTAAGACTATTTCATCTCTTGGCTGAGCACTAACTCGTTTCCTAGCTAACTCGCTTATATAATCCTGAAAAGAAAAATTCTTTTGTCTAAAAATGTTTTTTTGGGGCTTGTAGACTTGTTTCATTATCGGATGGTTTTTCGAAAACCGGTAATTCTTGGCACCGGTAAAATACAAGCATAGTCTTTTTTCGAGAAAATTTACATTTTTTATTTAGTCGGTTTAATTTTTATAAATTGGCACCCGACACTATGTACAACGCATAGAACGAGTTTCGCTAGTGCATTTTTCCAGTTTCCAGCTGTAACGACATTATTATTGTTGTGTTGCATTCATTTATTTAATTGTTTAATTACTTATGTTATTCATGTTTTCAACCCCTCCGTCACTTGTTACAATCATCGTCCGAATCGCAGGTGCTGCACCGTTCGACCTGGGTAGTCGAATCCCATCCCGAGCAGAAATCCGTACCAGCAGAGGTGCATCCTTTTTCATCAACCGGAACGCTGCTCCCGGTCAGTGGACTGATGTAGGTCATTTTAAGATCGAAACACTTATAGTCATCAGCACTGCCATTACCAGCGGAAGCCAGGCTGGGATTTTGATACCCGAGCAGCCTATGATGAAGCGATACATTGTCCACTGTACACTCGACCGCTTCCGGGCTCGATCGGCAGGAATTAGGATCGAGGCAGTGTGTGCACTGTAATCCACTGGTTACTGGAAGTGGAGAAGTCGGTATGGTATCTTTTTCACTGTACGAAATTCTAGAAATAGAACCTACCATTTGCTAAAATGCTAATAACCACCACCAGGCAGGGACAGATAAATCCTTTTGACACAAGCTGCATCTTAACAGCTTTGTGAATGAAGACTGTTCGTCTTTAAAGGGGCAATGTTGGAATTATAAACGAAAACTACCACTGAACGTGACTGCTACGGAGCTGCGTGATTTATTACTATATCTACCCGTTACAAATGTGCAAATAGCTCCATGGATGTTGAATAATCGATACCATAATTTATAAGCACTTAGGCAGTTGTATACAGGCTAACTAAATACTTCAATCCGCTAACTAAACACAAACAACATAAAACAAAATCCACCGATCACTAGCTTAGTTCCACTGCGAATTTTACTGTTCACACCACCGGTACTATTTGGATTGGCAGCAGTTGTGGTACTTGACCCGGAGGTTGTATCGTTGTTTCCAGAGATCGCATTACAACCATCCACATGGCAGACTTGACATTCGTGAACCACCACGTCATCGTCCCATCCTTCGCAGAATTTCGTCTGTCTGAAGGTGCAACCGTAGTCCACAATCGGTAAATAATGCCCGACGAGTTCAGCTGGAAGCATGCATAATCGGCATCTGCCGGAGCAACAGACTCCAGCGAAGGGTTCAACTCAGCTAGTAGTTCGTGAGTATGCAGCACAATTGCAGTGGTGCATTCTAATTCCATTCCACCAGAGTCACAATTTGGATCGTTACATTCGATACATTTCAACGAGTGACCTGGGAAGTATAACACAGTAAGCTGACTTGCAATAGAAACCATTCTTTAAGAAATAATTCATACCTTCGACAATCAGAGTTAGTAAAATGAACAACATTGCAAAAACTTCCGTTCTACTTCCGAAATACATCTTTGAGCTGTCAAGTTTCAAATGATTACGGAATGTGTCGCAAGTAGATCCGTGGTTTTATCTAGACTCACAGTCAGTAATTATAAGTAGTAGCGCGTGCCTCAGTGGTAAGCACTTGATGTTTGCTATCAATCGAAGCTTAAATCGAAATGCCATATGGTGGACGATAAGCGGATAAATCGATTCTTAGCTCCTTCTTTTTCCTCGTTCCATGTGATATTTTTACTTATCAATCGTATGAAAGTTGGCCTATTTAACCATTTAATTTGAGATTTTTTTCCTTTTTTTGTTTTCCGTCGATCTTGTTTTCCGTGCTGAGCACCAATGCTACCGACGCCAGAGAGGCAGCACCCACACCTGGACCCTACCCATCGACCCATCAACTCATGAACCGGGGACCAACGGCTTTACTTCCCTTCCGAAGGCGTGATCAGATATGTTATGCCTCAGAACATCCCGGCGGCGCCGACTGGGATTGAACCCAGGCCTGCTGGGGTGAGAGGCAATCATGTGTTTCTCGCTTTGTATGAAGCCGAAAAGTCCTCTGCACTTCCACGAGAAATCACTCGATAAAAAGGTTGGGTATGCAGCAAGGTTCGTTTTAGCAAACTGTTCGCTGAATTACAGTGATGGGTTCGAGTTAATACAAAAAAGTGGCTTACAAATCTTGAATGTGGAGGGGCAAGAGATTAACTCATGACGTTCTACTCAGTAAGGTAAAACAGTTGCTCTAAGGCCACCGAGCCCCTCATACCACATCACACCACTTATGATCGAGTTGTTGTATCCATACAAACCCGTCCCCGACGAAAACGACGACAATTTTCGCAAAACACGGTGAGCAAGCAATGCAGCTATGAAACTCTTTAAAATGATTGGGCCTGGGTTTGATCCCACGATTTTCTGCTATGTAAGCAAAACCACCTAAGGAAGCCAAACACTTCATATCGCTCGCCTGTCTAGAAGACGTTTGTTAGCCAAAAGATAATTTTAATTTTAAAATAATGCGATTTTAACAATTCAGAATAAAAGTGCTGGTTAAAGCATACTGATTTATTATATACCAAACATTTAGGTGTTTTTTTTTTCATTCAATGCAACAGCCTTCGTAGTGCGCGAGCTCGCTTGTCTAGAGCACGTTTATTAGCCAAAAGGTAATAGTAATTTTAAAATAAGGCAACTTTGAAAATTCCATATAATAGTGCTGGATATTGATTTAGTATGCATCCAAAATTTAAGTAATTATTTTCCAATCAATGCAACATACATAATTCATCGGATGTATTATTTTACTAAGATTTTAGGAAAGTTCTGAGAGCTTCAAATATAACGAGCAGTTAAAATTAAAAAAATACCGGGAAATTTCAAGAAGCTCAAAAAATTATAGATTTTTAGAGAACATCATGGAAGTTAAAAGAACTCAATTAAAATATCTGAATCTTCACAAAAGCTCCAATAAGCTCAAGGAACTACAAAAAACGACTGAATGTTAAAAGATTTTCAGGACAGTTTAATTGATTTCAGAGCTGTTACAGAAACATCTTCCGAAGAATAACCAGAACTTCAGCATAGATTAGAGAACTTCAGAGTTATTCACACAAAACTTTAATGAAGATCGGAGGAATGAAAAGAAATACTTGTGATTTCGGAAGGATTTCATGGAACAACTGAGAACTTCTATACAATTTTAGGCACTTTAGGGAAGTTTTGAGAACTCAAGGTGGTTCCATCAGCTTTATGGAAAAGGCAGGAAATTTTTAGAAGTTCTAATAGCATCAGGGAAGTCAAGAAAACTTCAGAAAAGTTCAGAGAAATTGTGGATACTTTATAGAAATTCCAACAACCTCAGACAAGCTAGTTCTTGAGATTTTCAGACAAGCTCAGGGATATTAAGGGCAGTCCCAATTACTTCAGAAAGTCCAGTCTTAACTTAACTTCAATAAAATGTCCAGATTGTTAAGTCCAGAGAATCCCTGAGAAAAATTCATACATATTTTGGTCACATAACAGAAGTCCAGAAATTTTCATCTAAAGATATGCGAGGTATGCCAAGTACATCACTCCGTCGAACATGCCATCTGCCACTGCCCTCAATATGAGGGCCCAAGCATACTGTACAGCATTGCCGGAAGCATCCGGAATGCCTTAGCAGATGACCCGGCCAGAACTATGGCCCTCGAAGGTTTCCTCAGAGAAGCCGACCTCTTCGATGAAATTTAATCGAACTAAACATGACACTACTGCCGAAAGTGAACCCCTCTACGAAGCCTGGTGGTTTCTTTATAAAATCTGTAAAGAACCAAAAATCACGACCACTACTACCCACAAGTATTACGATCCAAACTTTCAAATAAACCACCATTGGAGGCGAACCAGCCTCAGGCTGAAAGCCTCCTAAATAAAGATAAATCAATCAATCAATCAATCAATAAACCACTACCAAACAAGAACTCATTCAACTGACAAACGCAACGAAAGGGACCTTCCAAGATTAACGACCCGGCAATATCGACGAAAACCAAACGACTGTAGACAGCATAGACAGCAAAGACAGTTTAGGGGTCTCCCTTCTGAAGGGCCGAACCAGGCTCTTCTGGACTCCCCTATCACAGGGGAAGTCCATTCCAGGCTCCCAAACCGCTCAATAAAACTCTGAAACTTGAGGAATCTCCTTCATAGGCTCCCAGAGATGAACCAGCCTACGGCTGAAAGTCTCTTAACCAAGTATTCAAGTCGACGTCAACCAGTACAGGTCGAAGTCAATTAGCTCTCTGACGAATCGCGTTTTATAACAAAAATCGTCACTCCAGGGGTCTAAAAGCTTAATACCTGGTATAAGCTCCCCTCAGCAACCATGGATTCACTAAGGATACACACCGTATTCATGGACATCCGCGGAATCCGCAACATAAAGTATCCGCTCATCTATGAATTCATTGCGGAGCAACTCCATTTAACACCGAGCGAAGTACAAGCGATCCAGATCGATCTGACCGAAGGGAAGGTCTACATCGAGCTTCTCACACAGCACAAGGTCCAGGAAGTCATCCAAAAATTCGACGGCAGGCGAGAGCTGGTATGCGAAAACAAGCCACACAAAATACGACTCTTCGTTGAAGATGGCGGCATCGATATCAAGCTGCATCATCTTCCACGTCGGATGCCACCAGAATGGATAGAACAACACATGCAAAAATTCGGCAATGTACTGAACATCAAGGATGAAATGTGCAAATCTTCAAGGTTTCCGAACACACCAAGCGGAGTGAAGATCATCAGGATGCAATTACGCCGAGCGATTCCGTCGTACATAAGCATTCGTGGGTACAGTACATATTGCACCTATGACAATCAGGTCCAGACATGCCGCCATTGTGGAAATATGATGCACAAGGGTCGTGGATGTGCTGAAAATAGGGCTCGGCTGGCCGCAGAAGAGCGCTCGGTCACCACGTACGCAGACATTGCATCCGACAACACTAACAACGAATTACCAACACAAGCTCCATCCATCGAGGAAAGGTCTCCAGCAGAAGGAAGTAAGTCGCAACGGCAACAAGTGTCCCCGCGCCGATGGGAGCACAACAACAGCAACAACACCTCACTAAACGTCCGGCAGTGCTTAACGACGATCTTGAACAGCAGAGAAGAGAAAAAACAGCGAAAACCGACACCGAAGATCGAAACTCATCAACTGAGAGAAGAAACGGAGATACAGTGGTCAGCAGTGCAGATCGAGAAGTAACTCACGGGAACCCATCTACAACCACAACAACCAATAAGTCCAACGATTCTACGGAGATGATCGTCGACGAAGAAGGGATGCAGACTCGAGGACGGAGTAGCCGAACTGCGACGAAGGCAACAACAGCATCAAAATCACGAGAGGCAAGTAAATCAAAAAATAATGGATCCCTCTCTTGATCGTTCGTACACATTAGCCACAATTAATATAAACGCAATACAAAGCCAGACAAAACTTGCTGCTCTATCAGCTTTCGTGCGGATGCTTGATTTAGATGTAGTGTGCTTACAGGAGGTAGCGTGTCATGATATTAGTGTATCTGGTTACGAATCCATAATCAATATTGACGAACGCAGAAGAGGTACTGCAGTGTTAGTTAAACATGGGATTAGGACATCTCAAATTCAAAAAAGCTTAGATTCAAGATTGGTGCGCGCCACACTTGAAAATACAGTTACTATAGTCAACATTTATGCACCGTCTGGAACGAATAACAGATATGTGAGGGAAGATTTTTTCAATCGTGTCGTTCCACAGTATGTTTTAAACACCGCTACCAACCTCATAATAACCGGTGATTTTAATTCGATTACCGATACACGAGACGCTACTGGAGCGACCAATATTAGCCCAAATTTAAAAAGACTAGTCCAAGCTCAAAATCTAACTGACGCGTGGAGATTATTCAACAACTTCAACGATTACACTTTTGTACGTGGGCCTTCTATGTCACGGATAGATACTATCTACGTAAACCAGCCTATCGTAACCCGAATACGTTACTGCAGGATTCAGGTGAATTGTTTCAGCGACCATAAGTCTGTGGTGATGAGAGTTGTGCTTCCTTTCGTATCACAACGTCCTCCTCGTCCCCCATGGAAGCTCAACAACAATTTGCTAACCGCCAGCAACATGGAAGAACTGCAAAGGAAGTGGACGTACTGGAAAAGGACGAGGCAGAATTATCGATCGTGGGTCGACTGGTGGGTGGACTTCGCCAAGGGTAAGCTGGTTTCATTCTTCAAGTGGAAGCAGAATCAGTTCTTTACTGGTTACAACAACACCTTGGGATTCTACTACTCGTGTTTGAATCGAGCATATACTACACACTTAGAGAACGACAACACGGCAGAAATAAACCGGATCAAAGCAGTGATGTTACGCAAGCAAAAGGAATTCAACGGTTTCTTCAGGAAGGAGTCAATTCGTCATCTACCGGATGAAGAGGTTTCAACTTTCCAAATCGATGATCATCGTAAACGCCAGGCAGGAGCAAAAATAGAAAATTTATAGATCAACGGGAGAATACTCAATGATCCCAATGATATCGAAACAGCTGTTTACGAGCACTATCGGTCTCTATTCACGGGTGAAGAAGTGGAAAACCGAGACACCTTCCATCCTACAAGAGCAGTCCCCCAAAACAACGAAGCCAACAACAGAATAATGGACCGGATTACTGAGGACGAAATCTACGATGCCATCAGATTCTCTGCTCCTCACAAGACACCCGGGAAGGATGGATTGACCAGAGAATTTTTCATGAAGTTATGGGACACAATCAAAACAGAAATAGTGGAAATTATCAATGAAATGATGAATGGCTTAATACGTCCAGAACAATTAGAAGGAATCATCGTACTAGTTCACAAAAAAGGAGGAAACAACTCGATCAGTTCTTACCGTCCAATATCACTGCTGAACGTGGAATACAAGATTTTGAGTCGAGTTTTGAAAGAAAGGCTTAATAAAGTAGTGTCATTGGTTCTTTCCAACGAACAAAAATGCAGCAACGGGAAAAGGAACATTTTCGAAGCAACCTGCTTGATTCGGGATGAGATTGGACACTCCCACCGCACGAGACAGAATGGACTTGTCATGGCATCTTAGCAGCGCATTTGACCGGGTAAACTACGACTTTCTGGCAAAAACTTTACGGGAAATGAACATCAACAGCGATTTCGTGAATCTTATGTCGACTATTATGAGACACTCCAAATCACAGCTAGTTGTCAATGGGAGGTTAACAGAATTTTTCGACATCAACTGTTCAGTTCGCCAAGGAGACCCATTAAGTATGACTCTGTTTGTAGTGTACTTACAACCCCTAGTAGATCAGCTTTCACAAATATGCAACGATACAGGTGAGTCCATCACCGCCTATGCTGATGACATAACTATCATCATCAAACACACTGGCAAAACACAGTTAGTGATAGACTGCTTTCGTCAGTTTGGGGAAGTATCTGGAGCACGTCTAAACCTTCAGAAAACAGTTGGCCTGAAACTAGGAGTAGGAATTCCTTCACCAGAGGAGCTGATCATCAGTGAACAAGTGAAAATTCTTGGAGTCCTCTATAAAACTACAATCGAACACACAGTTGCAGTTAACTGGGCGAAGTTAAAACGGAGCGTAACTTCATTATTATGGATAAATCGTGCCAGGCTTCTGAACATTAAACAGCGGACTTGGCTCATTAACACGTACATCTGCTCCAAATTGTGGTATATTGCTTCTATCCTGCCACTACCATTAAGTATTGGAAAGTTTCTGAAACAGCAAATCACCAAATTTATTTGGATAGGAGTACCACATAGAGTTAGGTATGAACAAATAATAAAAACTAAAGCCAAGGGTGGCCTTGGTCTTCACTGCCCGATCAGGAAATCTAAATCTCTTATGGCCAATCGATTTCAACAGACGAAGGAGGTGCTTCCATATCAACAGGACTACGCTAATAGAGTACGGAGACGCAGAGTCCTAAGAACAATTCCAGAAGAAATGTCACATTTTAAGGAGATCATCGCAGAAGTGCTCAAGCTACCAAGTCGAATAACTGAGGAGTCAACAGCACACAAAATCTATGCTCACAATCTAGATTTACTTCCGGAAAATAGAATCGAGAGGTCGGTACAGCGGGATTGGGAGAGAGTATGGAAAAATGTCAATCGTAAAGCTCTCACTTCGGAAGAAAAAGCTGTATACTACTTGCTTTGCAATGACAAATTGGATCATAATTTTTTGCGGTTTAGAGAAAATCGCATAGCAACACCGGCATGCGATGTGTGCCAAGCTGAGGAAACAATAAGACACAAGTTTTCGACGTGCCCAACTGTAGAATCCTTGTGGAGACGAATAGCTGTGCAAATTGAATCCATAGGAATAAGGAGAAATCAACTATTCAAAACACTACAATTTCCGGAGCTGCGAGGAGTAAATGCTCGTACCTTAAGCAGAACCTTAAAATTATTTGTCAGATACATTATATTTGTAAGTGACACTCCAATCGAAAACCTTAATGTACAAAATTTAGATTTCTACATGACTATGAATAATTAATTTTAATAAAGACAAAGAGGATTAAAAAAAAAAAAAAACCCTCCGTTACTCGCGCCAACTTTTGTAACACGAGTACTCGCGCGTTGTACTTTGTACAACAGTGTGAGTTATGCATTGCCATTTTGCAGCCGAGCTACCAATCGATATGAAACCAACGGGTATTCCTTAAAAAACTTGTTTTTATCCAAACAAGCTAATTTTTTTATCACAGTTAACCCCCAAAAAATGCGGATAATAGAGAATATGTGAATGGAAACCGCGTAAACGGTGTCCGTCCTATTTACGTGGGATTTGACTTAATTGGTTACAACATGAAAAATCTCGAGATCCTGACCAGATAGAAAGTTACTGTCTTCAGCAAAGTTGTTCTAGAGGCTATAACCTTTTCGCTGGTGGATAGTAGTTCAGAATTTTCTCACTACGTAGCGCTAGAGTACATGTGAAATTCTCGTATGAGATATATCTCGAGATCCTGACCAGATAGAAAGTTACTGTCTTTCACAAAGTTTTTCAGGAGGTCAAAGCCTATTGCTTGGTGCTCAATAGTTCAGAATTTGCTCACTACGCGAAGCTAGTATACATGTGAAATAATCATATAAAATATCTCGAGTTCCCAACCAGATAGAAAGGTACTGTCTTCGGCTCAGTTGTTCAGGAGGTCAAGGCTTTTTCGCAGGTGGACTGTAGTTCAGAGTTTTCTCACTTTGCGGCGCTACTATACATGTGAAACTCTTGCATATAAAATATAGCTAGATCCTGACCAGATTGAAAGTAAATGTATTCGACAAAGTTTTTCAGGAAGTCAAGATCTTTTTGTTGGGTGACCATAGTTCAGAATTTTCTGACTATGCGGCGCTAGTATACACGTGAAATTCTCATTTAAAATATCTCGAGATCCTGACCAGATAGAAAGTTACTGTCTTAGGCAAAGCTGTTCAAGAGATCATAGCCTTTTTGCTGGTGAACAGTAGTTCAGAATCTTCTCACTAGGTAGTGCTCGTATACATGTTAAGTTCTCGCATGTGATACATCATTAGATCCTGACCAGATAGAGAGTAAATGTCTTTGGCAAAGTTGTTCAGGAAGTCAAGATCTTTTCGTTGGTGGACAGTTGTTCAGAATTTTCTCACTACTCGGTGCTAGTATACACATGCAATTCTCGCATATACAATAGCTCGAGATCTTTAACAGATGAAAAGTTACTGTTTTCGGCAAACTTGTTCAGGGGGTCAAGAATTTTTAGCTGGTGGACAGTAGCTCGAGATTCTGAACAGGTAGAAAATTATTGTCTTCGAAAAAGTTGTTCATGAGGTCAATGCCTATTGCTTGGTGCACAATAGTTCAGAATTTTCACACTACGTGGCATTAGTTTGCACGCAAAATTCTCGCATGTAAAATATCCCGAGATTCTGATAAGATAGATTTTGCTAGTGGACAGTAGTTCACATTTTTTTCATTACGTAGCTCTAGAATACACGTGAAATTCTCGCATGTGGTTTGTTTCGAGATCCTGATCAGATAGTAAGTTACTGTCTTCGACAAAGTTGTTCAGGAGGTTAAAGCGTATTGCTTGGTGTACAATAGTTGAGAATTTCCTAAGCGGTGCTAGTATACACGTGAAATTTTCACATGTAAATTATCACGAGATTCTGACCAAATAGAATATTACTGTCTTGGGCAAAGTTGTTCAGGGAGCCAAGGCCTTTTGGATGGTCGACAGATTTATTTTTTCACATCACTGCGCTTATTTACACGTGCAGTATATACTTATATGCATCGGCAAATTTGTTCAGGAGATCAAAACTTTATCGTTGGTCAACAGTACAGAATTTTCTCACTAGGATATACGTGAAATCTTCGCATATATAATATCTCGAGATCCTGAACAGCTAGAAATTTACTGTATTTGGCAAAGCTTTTAAGGAGATAAAGATCTTTTGGCTGATGAACAGTAGTTCAGAAATTTCTCAAAATTTGGCGGGCAATTCTCGCATATCAAATATCATAAAATAAAAATATAATTTACATCAGCCTAAGTGGGATAAGACAAATGTATTCTGGATTTCTTGTACTGATGAAAATTTTCATGCAGATTTGTGGATACATAAATTGGTGTGAGTCTTCCACTTGTATATTTCTGATAAATTAGTGGTAACACGTATCTCAGATGGAAAACATTATCTTAAAAGATCGATATCGCTGAAACTTCCACCAAATGAATGTTTAGAGTCTCCCTTTCATTTTAGGCTAGTTTCGAATTGTCTTATCGAGGAATCTAGAATAAAAAAAAATCCGTGTATTTACGTGTGCATCGAGACTTGCTCAGTTGAATGGAGAAATTTATAAAACAGAACACTCCCGATCATAAGTTTAAGGACACCCCCTAAAAAACACCCAAAGTTAAACTATTTTTCAAAATTTACTCTGAATAATCATGATTGATTTTCTCAGAATTGACTTGAAAAAAAAATTGAAATTAATATTTGCATGTTCACCATCCAGAAGAACTTTGTCGCATGTACAACTTTGACGATGACAGTTACTTCCTGACTTTAAGCTATAGCATATACAAATATTTTACATGCACACTAGCGCCGCATACCGAAAATATTCTGAACTATTTACTATTCACCAGCAAAAATGCTTTGATCTCCTAAACAACTTTGCCGAAGACAGCAATTTTCTACCTGTTCGAGATCTCGAGCTATAGCATATATGAGGATTGCACGTGTATACTAGCGCAGCGCAGTGAGAAAATTCTGAACTACTGTTCACCAGCCAAAAGACCTTGACCTTCTGAACCACTTTGCCCAAGACAGTAACTTTCTATTTGGTCAGGATCTCGAGATATAGCATATGCGAGAAGTGTACATGTATACTAACGCCACGTGGTGAGAAAATTCTTAAATATGCTTACCAGCCAAAAAATCATGAACCCCTTAACAACTTTGCCGAAGACAGTAACTTTCTAGCTGATCAAGATCTCGAGCAATTGAATATGCGAGAAAGGCACGTATTTCAGCGCCGCATAGTGAGAAAATTCTGAACTATTGTCACCCAACAAAAAGATCTTGACTTCCTGAAAAACTTTGTCGAGTACATTTACTTTCTATCTGGTCAGTATCTAGAGATATTTTATATGCAAGAGTTTCACATGTATAGTGGCGCCGCTAAGTGAGAAAACTCTGAACTACTGTCCACCTGCGAGAAAGCCTTGACCTCCTGAACAACTATGCCGAAGACAGTACCTTTCTATCTGGTTGGGAACTCGAGATATTTTATATGAGTATTTCACATGTATACTAGCTTCGCGTAGTGAGCAAATTCTGAACTATTGAGCACCAAGCAATAGGCTTTGACCTCCTGAAAATTTTTGTGAAAGACAGTAACTTTCTATCTGGTCAGGATCTCGAGATATATCACATACGAGAATTTCACATGTATTCTAGCGCTACGTAGTGAGAAAATTCTGAGCTACTCTCCACCAGCGAAAAGGTTAATACCGAAAAGTTCAGCTGTTCAGATTTCGGTAAAAATTACCGAAATCGGCGATAATTTCTAAGTGTGTACTTCTCTTAATTACGATTAAGGACGCTTCTTAAAGGGACGCATGGATTTGAGATGAGCGGGGAGCACACAAGCAAAACCAGTGAGTAACCATTTCTAAATTTATCATGACAGCACTGTTTTCACTGCCACACTGATTTCAATTTGATCTTCAGCTTTGCTCGGGTAGCATCCATGCTTCTCGAGTTGAAAAACTTGAGTTCAAATCACACCCCAGACTGATCACGAACGTCCTGAAATGTGTTCAACAAAACAATTAGACAATATTCGTTAGTTCTATTTTCAACAAGACGTTAACAGCAGAACTTCAAGTTAAGTTGCTGAAACACCTGAAAGAAACTGAAAGCACAATATGTAATCAGACTTATTTCTAGACCATTAAAATCAAAATGAGTTTTCATTATGATAGGAACAGCAAACTCTTTGCTTTCATTTTGTTAACCGACTTTACTGCTATAGCGCTAGTTTACTAGAGCTGCACTAAAAATATCCAGCATAATGTAAGTGCGGCATTAGTTCTATCAGCATGAGCAGTCACGTCTTTCACTGGCATCTTTGGATTCATCTGTGCTCCACTCAGGCGTCCTGAGATATAACTCAGCCAGGAAGTCCACCCACGCTCGATTGTCCCGTCTGCAAAAATGTTTGCCTTACTTCTCTGAGCCAAATACCGTTGACGGGCTTCGTTCTTGGTTTTGGTTCTAGCCCGCTCTACTGTTCTCACTATTGTCTTGATGACCGTCCACTGTTCTTCTACCATGCCTCCTTCCGGAACATCCGCTGCTCGGGTCTCAAGTTCTTCAACGAACAATCTTTTCACAGCTGGATCTTCTAATAAACATCTTGAATCGCCGTCCGAGTCTCTCCTCCCGCCGCTGCATCCGTGCAATGCGTAGCCGGATCTCACCGATTAGAAGGTGATGGTCAGACGCGATGTTGGCGCTGCATTTATTCTGGACGTTGAAAATGACTAAGCTGTTTTTCTGAAGAATGTATACCTCTATTTCTGCAAATAAGAACGTTAGATTTTTTTATTTAATTGAAAATAAGCAACAACAACCAGTTTGTATTAAAGTTTTAATTTCAGGCTCAAACATTCTTTACCACTGTAACAATGACAAACTACCATTTTAATGTCATCCGGAGGTCATACGGATTGTTGAAATACTCGGTACTCCGCTTTGTGGAAGAATACACTCTACACGTAAGAAATAATTGAATTTTTATTGGTCTCAATTGAAAAAAAACCTCTATTTGATTAAGCTTGAAATCCATTTATAATTTCACAATGAAAATGCTTGCAATCGATACTAGAAGCACGACTACAATCGTATTCATAGAAAAATACTTTCCTGCGACTCCGCTCCCTACCGTTAAAATATTAGGCGCTGGTGTGACATTCATCTCGCTTGAGGATGATATATTGTTAGTAGAATCCGTTGAATAAGACGTCTGATCTCTCTGGCTCTGGGAAATTGTCGGCGCATCCGATTCGGTTACATTCTCTTGAGACGGCGGCGTTGCTGTTATCGTTGTCGTCGTTGTAACTTTTTCGACTACCTCCGTCGTAGATTGTCCTTTTGCCGTTGTTGTTGTCGTCCAATCCACAATACAAGGTTCTTCGGTTGACACTGTTGTCGTCACCGGGCTACTTTGTGCAGTCGAAGCGCTTTGGGTCGTTGAACTCATCTCAATTGTACTCACTGCGGTGGTCGTTGTCGTTTCGGATGGCAGGTTCGTAGTTGTTGTCGTCGGAGAAACATCACCCGTAGTGTTCCGTTCACACATATCAGTAGAACAAACGGCACAGTTAGTGGCCTTAGCACCGTTTTCTGTCCAACCATCGCAAAAGAAGGAATCATCATAGGTACATCCCCGGATGAAGACTTGGACCGATGCGACGTCTATTTGCAGCTCCAGTCGAAAACATCGGAATTGGCGCTCAGCCGTGGTTGGACTTTCATTCAAATTGAAGTTATACTGAGCCAGGAAGCTATGGGTGTCCACTACGAGTTTATCCGAACATTCCCTAGGTTTAGCCGAATCATCACAGTTGGTCCAATTGAAACGATCCACGCACATGTTGCACTGAACTGCTTCCGTTGACGTGCTGACATCGATCGGTTCCATATTGACTAGTAGGTTAAGATTCACGTTTAAAGTTCAACAATCCGAAACAATAACAATTTACACTTACCGTACACAAGTGCGTAAATGACAAGCGACAGATGAATGAAAGACATCTTAATTTTAAAAAAGTGATTTACTACGACCGGATGTACAATCGCTATTGAGCAATTGCGTTGGGCATTGAGTAGCGAAATAGTCGTGGATATTATCAGTGGCAGGAGCAATCTCATGTTTGCTCTGCATATTAGTCATACCATTCAAGTATTTGAATTTGAATGTTATCGCTATCTTATTGATTTTTTTTTTCAATGGTGAGTAACGATCTATTTGTCAATACTAGTTTACTTAATTCACTGATAATAGCGAAAGGTGCACACACTGAGGCATTGCTTTCCTTTTCTGGATCGGTTTTGATTTTTCTAAAAATATTGGAAACATGCGTTTTCCAAATTCAAGAAAATCTGTTGTTTCCACAGATTTCTGAGAAAATTTATTTGTAAACATATTATTAGTATCTTATCATGCAAAAAAAATGGAATCTAATCAACTTTGTGCCATGAAAAAATGTGTTTACACCTAACATTTCTTAAGGACCTTTTTTTTCGATTTTAGATATCGAAACGTTTTTTTTTTTTTCGGTGTTGTAATCAGTTACCGTTTGGAAATATATCATTGTTCTGCTTCCAATGAATCTTCTTGGGGTTCATTTCAGGATTGTATTCGAAAACTAAACAGAACTGTTTAAGAATTTACAGAATTTTATCAGAAAATTCAATTGAAATTCGGCATAGCATTCTCAAACCATCATCTCGGAATTCCTTATGAATTCCGTTAAGGTTTTGTTTTAAATGTGTTAAAGATAATGAAGCCCCTTGCGCGCCGCTAGCACGCCTCTACACTGAACCAAAACATCATCCTGGCATCGAATGATTATTGCCTCGCTCAAGCCCTATAACTATTATCAGATAATTTTGAGAGGATCTTCATTCGATTTATCATCTGTTGGAATATGAACAAATCAAATGACAATCATCCATATAATGAATGAGTTCAGATCGATTTGCGAAAACCAAAGTAGACCTAAATCAACCATAAAATCATAGGACAATCGTATTATTTTCAACTATTTATTAAATTGAAATTTTATGATCGATTTTCGAATGAAAATCTGGCGCACAACATCAAGTCATTTTACCATTTATTTATGATTATATTATACACAAGTTATGATTTAAACTGAGCTGGTGGGTCCTTGAGAGACGAATGATGATGGCGAGGTAGAGCCCATTGAAGGGCAAAGATGTTTTTACACAGCAGATTGATGCTGGCTTCGTAGGCAGGAGTTGTCAACGATGTCATTACAGGAGCGATTGCTCTGACTCTTGGAAAACGTATCCGTAGGTTGCTATGGGGCCTGGGAAATAATAGGAAAACTACAATAGTCTCAACGTGCAAGTGCATCTGGAAGGAAACTTATCTTCGGGCCTCGTTAGTAAAATTGGTCGACCACGACGTTCGGGATGATCCAGTAGCGCTGACCGTTCCGAATACTGACATTCTTGAACATTAAATGCATGTGGATTAGCAAAATGATACGTATACTTACATCTGAGCATTTCAATTCTCTCCTCAAGAACCAAACCCGTCCTCCGTCCTGCGACATATCAAACTTCATTATTGGCGGTTAATGGATTTATTGAGATGTCACGGTCATATTGGCCATCCCGTAAATGTTCTGGTGCCCTCAGAGACGTAGACAATACTCAACAAGAGACATCAAGGCGGCGCCGGTGGTGTAGTGGTAAGCGTGGGTCTGGGTTCAATCCCGATGGGGTCCGGTGGGATTTTTCTAAGGCATAAAAATCTCTGGTCACGTCTTCCTTCGGAAGGGAAGTAAAGCCGTTGGTCCC
This sequence comes from Ochlerotatus camptorhynchus, assembly GCF_037179485.1. NCBI lineage: Eukaryota > Metazoa > Arthropoda > Insecta > Diptera > Culicidae > Ochlerotatus > Ochlerotatus camptorhynchus. The sequence continues at coordinate 2,357,178 of NW_027040918.1, read as the reverse complement.
GGCCCATGTGTGTTGAATGGGTGCGATATCCTACGCAGGTGTGGAAGCTGCCTTCCTGCACATTCGATTGCCGTCAATGGATGGCAATCAATGTCCGTCGGTAATTGGCACTAGGTTGCGGAACAGAGACCGACGATAAAGAAAAGAAGAAGAAGAAGAAGAAGAAGAAGAAGAAGACACATCAAACTTCATGATTTTGCAGAACTTGGCCAGTCATTGCCTTTGTGAGAGTCCACGGTCATACTGGGTCTCCCAGGCATGTTCCAGTGCCCCTAGAAATGTTCCGATGCCCCCGGAAAAATGGCCAATTTCCAACATGAACCGTATAAATATCGATGATACTCTCATATTCAGAACTTGCACCACAATTCATGATTAAATGGCAACTCGAACAACTCGAATGAAGTCAAATCGAATCGGATGTCGGACGATGGGTTTTAATATTGGATGATAATTGGCCTCTTCCCGGGGGGGCACCGGAACATTTCCGGGAGGGCCAATGTGACCATGAGCACTCAATAAGGCACACTCAATAAGGCCAAGTTTTGTAAAATCATGAAGTTTGATATGTTGCACAACAGTTTTTTGATCTTGTCGAAAGCGACCGCTTCTCCGGGGGCACAAGAACATGCCTCGAAGTGCTGGTGTGACCGTGGACTATCAATAAGGCCATTATCAGCCAAGTTTTGTAAAATCATGAAGTTTGATATGTCACACGACGGGTTTTGGTTCATGTTGAGAATTGGCCACATCCCCGGGGGCACCAGATTTTTTTCCGGGATGCCCAATGTGATCATGGATCATCGGTATAGCAGTGAATGGTCCAATTACATCACTTGAGTGCGAAAATATTATGTTCACCGAGTGCATGATTATTACAGAACAGTAAAGCCTAATACACTGGAACCTCCATTTACGAACCAAAACGGGGGCTCGTAAATCGAATTAGTGCGTAAAAAAACCTCGTTATTTGGGATTTACTTCGTAAAAAGAAAACTCGTTATTCGGGATTTACTTCGTAAAAAGAGGTTTTTGAAAATATTGTCAAATACCCCACAATATGGGTATTTTTGGAATCAGGGTGACGTGTATGGACCGGAAATCGATGTCTGACGCCATTTTGAAATCCAAGATGGCGGCTTCCGGTTACAGAAAAACTTCAAAATTTTGTCATATACCACACAATATGGGTATTTTTGGAATCGGAGTGACGTGTAGGGACCGGAAATCGATGTCTGACGCCATTTTAAAATCCAAGATGGCGACTTCCGGTTACAGGAAAACATGTAAATTCTGTCAAATACCCCACAATATGGGTATTTTTGGAATCGGGGTGACGTGTAGGGACCATAAATCGATGTCTGACGCCATTTTGAAACCCAACATCGCGGCTTCCGGTTACAGGAAAACAGAAAAATACCGTAAAATACACAACAATATGGATATATTTGGAATCGGGGTGAACTGTGAGAACCGAGAACCCATGTCTGACGCCATTTCGAAATCCAAGATGGTGACATCCGGTTACAGAAACACTGGGAAATACTGTCAAATACTCAACAATATGGGTTGTTTGGAATCGGGGTGACCTATTAGGACTGAAAACCCATGTCTGACACAATTTTGATCAATATCGCACTTTCCGGTTACATAAAAACATAAAAGTAAAATTACATAACCTACAATATGGGTATCTTAAGAATCGGGGTGACGTGGTGGTATTTGCCAATTTTTCTGTAACCGGAAGCCGCCATCTTGGATTTCGAAATGACTTCAGACATCGATTTCCGGTTCTTATACGTCACTCCATTTCCAAAAATACCCATATTGTGGGGTGTATGACAGAATTTCCAAGCTTTTCTGTTACCGGAAGCCGCCATATTGGATTTCAAAATGGCGTCAGACATCGATTTCCGGTCCCTGAACGTCACTTCGATTTCAAAAATACCCATATTGTTTGGTATTTGGCAGAATTTCCATGTTTTATGTAACCGGAAGTTGCCATCTAGGATTTAAAAATGGCGTCAGACATTGATTTCCGGTCCCTACACATCACTACGATTCCAAAAATACCCATATTGTGGGGGTATTTGGCAGAATTTCCTAGTTTTTCTGTAACCGGAAGTCGCCATCTTGGATTTAAAAATGGTATCAGACATCGATTTTCGGTCCCTAAACGTCACTCCGATTTCAAAAATACTCATATTGTGGGGTATTTGGCAGAATTTCCATGTTTTTATGTAACCGGAAGTTGCATCTAGGATTTCAAAATGGCGTCAGACATTGATTTCCGGTCCCTACACATCACTCCGATTCCAAAAATACCCATATTGTGGGGGTATTTGGCAGAATTTCCAAGTTTTTCTGTAACCGGAAGTCGCCATCTTGGATTTCAAAATGGCATCAGACATTGATTTCCGGTCCCTACACGTCACTCCGATTCCAAAAATACCCATATTGTGGGGTATTTGGCAGAATGTCCAAGTTTTCCTGTAACCGGAAGTCGCCATCTTGGATTTAAAAATGGTATCAGACATCGATTTTCGGTCCCTAAACGTCACTCCGATTTCAAAAATACTCATATTGTGGGGTATTTGGCAGAATTTCCATGTTTTTATGTAACCGGAAGTTGCATCTAGGATTTCAAAATGGCGTCAGACATTGATTTCCGGTCCCTACACATCACTCCGATTCCAAAAATATCCATATTGTGGGGGTATTTGGCAGAATTTCCAAGTTTTTCTGTAACCGGAAGTCGCCATCTTGGATTTCAAAATGGCATCAGACATTGATTTCCGGTCCCTACACGTCACTCCGATTCCAAAAATACCCATATTGTGGGGGTATTTGGCAGAATGTCCAAGTTTTCCTGTAACCGGAAGCCGCCATCTTGGATTTTAAAATGGCGTCAGACATCGATTTCCGGTCCCTACACGTCACTCCGATTCCAACAATACCCATATTGTGAGGTATTTCACAGTATATCCCAGTTTCCCAAAATCACAAAAAAAAAACTCGTTATTTGGAATTTACTTCGTAAAAAGAAAACTCGTTATTTGGGATTTACTTCGTAAAAAGAGGGACGTAAATTGAATACTGCGTAAAAAAAGACTTCGTAAACGGAGGTTTCAGTGTACCGACCTAGAGTGACCCCAACGGAAACCGGAATAACTACGGAACCATGTATTGATCAAATTTTACCCAAAGACTTGAATAGATTTGCGACAATATGCAACTTATTGTGCAGAAAAGATTAAGAAATGATGTTTTTAGAGCTAATTGAATTCGGAAAAAAACGCTTTAGTAAATTACCCATTGGGTATTTTCTCGTGAAATTTGGGTAGAAGTAGTTTAGAGTGTATTGTTTACACTGTATTTTCATCGCTGTCAGTTTTTCGAAAGTTGGAAAAAATGGCGTCACCCGAAAAGCAACGTCGCGAATTGATTTTGCGCAAGCAGCTGGAAAATCCTCAACTCTCTCATCGGGACATCGGAAAACAACTCGGAATCGTGCAGTCAACGGTGAGGGTTGATGCATGTATTATGTCACGCTCTAAGGGGGGAGGGGGGGTTTTCAGATTTTGTGACAAGAAATGCATTAGGTATAGCAAAAACGTCACGAGAGGGAGGAGGGGGTAATTTTTGCTCGATTTAGCGTGACATAATTAATGCATGGGCCTTGATTCGTGCGATTAAACGTTACTACGAAACTCTAAGCATGAAACGGAAGGAGATCAGGATCACAAGCGTGTCGTGAAAGTGTTTAAGCGGAATCCCAAAACTTCGATCAGCGATGTGGCCAAAAAGTTGAATCTGTCCAAGTCTTTCGTTCAGAGAACCAAGGACCGAGAGGGACAGCATACGTACAAAGTGCAGAAGGCTCCAAATCGGGACGAACGGCAAAATACGGTGGGAAAGTCACGGGCCTGGAAACTTTACACCCAGATGCTGACGTAGCCTCATTTTCTCATCATGGATGATGAGACTTACGTCAAGACGGACTTCCGGCAGCTTCCGGGGCTACTGTTCTTCACCACCCAGCACAAGTTTGATGTTCCGGAGGAAGTAAGGAAGTAGAAACTTTCAAAGTTTGCCAAGAAATACATGATTCGGCAAGCAATCTGCTCATGTGGCAAACGGAGTGCGCCGTTCGTGGCTACCGGGACTGTAAACGGGGAAATCTACCTCAAGGAGTATCCACAGAAGCGTCTGCTTCCTTTGTTGAAGCAACACGAGGGCCCTACGATCTTCTGGCCGGATCTAGATTCGTGCCACTATTCAAATGTTGTCCTGGAGTGGTACGAAGCCAACGGGGTCACATTCGTACCCAAGGACAAAGGAGTGCGCCTTTGGAGGGTGTATCAACACTCCGAAGGGTATAAAGAGCAGGACCTTTCAATTAGTCGGATCCTTGCGATAAATGCAAGAATGACAACTGTCAAAAAATCGAATACTTCATCATATCTCAATAGTGTTGGAGTAATATGACATACACTAAACTAAGGACACGGGATATCCTACAATAAATCAAGTTACTGGTTGCAGTGGTGTTAGGCCCCGAAAAAAAAACTACCCTACATAATACAGCGCTTCCGATGTATCTGTTCCTCAAAACGCGGCACGATGACCAAGTTTACCAACCGAACGAACTGCTGCAGCTGTAAATGGTGCAAACCACCGTCATAGCTCTATGGTAAATGGCTAGCGTAGCTCCATTATCCTTGACCTGATTGAACATCTACAATGCTCAGCAAAAACCATGTCCAAAATACTCTTTATCGTTGGACGGGCAAGTGATGACCAGTTTGATGTTCTTCAATATTTGATATCTGACGACGACATCCTCAACAAGACAAGAATCTTGCATACGTTTCTTCGCTCTGAAAATAGATGTTGTTTTGACGTAGGATTACGTCTTTCAGCAACATATTGGGGGTGCAATTTCAAAAAACCAAAATCTACCGCGTTACGAACAGTGGTCAGGTTTCTACCACTTATAACTCTGTCAATAACGGATGGATTTTTGTTCTGAAGAAGCCAACCGATTGGAAATTTTCTACAAATCTGATAAAATGAACACTTTATCAAATTTTAATAGGTCACTTTTGAAAATTACACAAATGTCCAACTGTTGCAATGGTGATCAAAATTATCACCGATTGCCTGCAGAAAAAAGAGGTTTCCCTAACACAGTCGCCGAGTATCAAATCTACGGTCGTGTCTTGGTACAACCTTTTACTTTTTTTTTCAAATCAGCCACGGTCAGCATGGTCAAATGCGTGTTCGGTGAACAACCTGCGAGTGTTATGTCTGTTTGTCTGTGATAGATGGGTTATTAGGAAAGTACAACCATGGACCCAAAGGTCAGGACCAATAGCGTGGAAGAAATTTATCGAAAAATCATGGTTCTCGGTAATAGAATGGAAGTGCACGCAGTAGTAGGTTTTTTTAGATTTGTGGGAAGTTATATTTTTGAGTGCATGGGGGAATGCTGTCAACAATGCTGTCGGTTTGTTTACCAACAATAGCTGACGTTTTGTTTTAACCTAACTTTTTTCCTAACCTGAACTTCAGAGCTATTTACCTTAAGTGAATCCGACTTCCACCTCGAGTTGAAGCAATCAAATAGACTGTCCATTAGTGATATCAGTTCAGCCGTCGCTTTTGCTGCAGCGGGCATCAGACCCATGGTGATGTACGTGGAGATGCCTTTGGCTGTTGATGCACTTAGGGTTCGAGCTGCTATTCTGACGTTCATTTTTGAGAAGGTGTTTAGTATGACAGCTGAGTTTAACAGCTTTGGCACAAGCCGAGGTACCTTCGTCAAGTCAAGGTAGAACATATCTTTGATGTGCTTGAATGATATTATTTGATCGTTTAGCAATATGTTTTTAGAACACATATTATTCCGGAAAGATTTAATCAGGTGTGGGCTGTCATAAAATACGGTTATTCGATCATCGCCGCTTTCGAAGAATGGGTTTTCGCTTGTGATTTCTAAGCATTCGGCCATTTTAACGTTGGTTGGATGTTGATCCATAACCAGGGCAACAGGACGGAAACCAGCGTTTTTAATGAGCTGAATCGCTTCATATGTCAGCTCCTGTTGCCTTTCATGTCCCAATGTAGAGTTGGCTAGAAAATTATATAGCCGATTACTTGCTTATATTAAGTCAAGACGCTTCGCACCATGATAACAATTGCTTCAGTTGCCAACTTTCTCGTATCGTTCTGTTCGGAATCACATGTATTTACAGAATCCGGGAAACCGTGGATCATGTCACTTTTGGCGTGAAAGTGCAGTCCAGCTTTGATGGCCATCCCATTTATGAGTATTGCTACGACTCTTTCCTTGGGACTCATCGTTTCAGCTGCCTTCTTAATTTTGGCCAAAATCGCCATGTTGAAACCTGGGATATTAGATATCTCTCTGTGCCAACGATAAATTGTTCTAAAGGGCGAACACGAAATTATTGCGACACCGAAAATGTCATGCCAATTTTCTTATAATGTTTAGAATCAAACCAAAATTTTAGGGTAGTTTTATACATATATTTACTTCAAAAATCAAAAGAAAAGTTAATCGATGGAGCCTTGAGTGTAAAATTGAACGCATTTTCGCTTGATGCCCTCCATCAAAGTCTTTACAGTGTCATCCGGTACCAGTTTCTCAGTTTTTTTTTTCCATTTTCTTAACATGTCCTTCTCGTTTTTGACTGCCTTCTTGCTCTTCCGAAGTTCCCGCTTCATTATTGCCCAGTACTGCTCCACCGGGCGCAGCTCCGGACAGTTTGGCGGATTCATGTCCTTTGGAACAAAATGGACAGAATTGGCCTCATACCACTCCAGGACACTTTTAGAATAGTGGCATGATGCCAAATCTGGCCAAAATAGTGGAGCTTCGTCGTGCTGCTGCAAGAACGGCAAAAGGCGCTTCTCGAGGCACTCAGATTTGTAGATCTCGCCATTTACTGTGCCCTTTGTCGCGAAAGGCTCACTCCTCAGTCCGCAAGAGCAGATGGCCTGCCAAATGAGATATTTGGAGGTGAACTTCGACATTTTCTTCTTCTTAAATTTGTCGTCCACATCGAACTTGCTCTTGCCGGTGAAAAACTCCAACCCCGGAATTTGCTTAAAATCGGCTTTTATATACGTTTCGTCGTCCATCACACAGCAGCCATATTTTGTCAGCATCTTCTCGTAGAGCTTCCGTGCCCGAGTTTTAGCCGTCGATTGTTGCCGCTCATCGCGGTTTGGGAAGTTCTGTACCTTGTATGTATGTATTCCAGCTCTCTTCTTTGCATTCTGGACGTAGCTCTGCGACATGCCAATCTTTTTAGCCAAATCACGGCTTGAGACGTTGGGATTTGCTTTAATCATCCGCTTCACCTTTCCCTCCGTTTTTTGTTCTCCGGTCCCGGTTTTCTTCCAGCTCCTTTGCCGTGGTCCAACGTCAACCGCTCCTGGAACCGCTTCAACACTCTGGAGACGGTTGAATGGTGAATGTTCAACATGTTTCCCAACTGCCGGTGCGACAGGTCAGGAAATTCCAGGTGTTTGGAAAGAATTTGTTCTCTCAACTCGCGTTGGTTCACCTCCATTTTCGTTGAATCGAAAAACACGACTTCGAGTTTGACAGCATGTACACAATACACATCAATGAGAAAGTGTGCAAAATTTGGTTGATTTTTAACCAATGGTAAAAAAGTTATGCCCTGTTGAATGTGTCGCAATAATTTCGTGTTCGCCCTTTAGGATGCGGTAGCGTCAGCACACCAGCAGCCCTCAAAGTTTTATACGCGGCAGACTGCCACGGCAGCGGGTTTTTTGTTGGCGCTTTTGCTGGCAGTTGTGCTGTCTGTGTCACTTTTGACACCTGTTCTGGTACACATTGCTGTCTTTTGCTCTAGTACCGGGTCAGGGTGTCTACTACCAGGAAAAACCTGGAAAACCGGGAATTTACAGGAAATTTAATTTTTTCTGGAAAAACCTGGAATATCCAGGGAATTTTGGTTCCACTCAGGGAATTTTCCAATTATCACTTCATTCGTGATTCAAAAGAAGTTTTTCGTTCAGTTTTTCGAAACGTTCCTTAAGGACACTGAACTTGTCAAGCATCTGACAGCTAAGACAACGTGTACGAACGAGACAAGTTCATTTAAAAAGTCTTGTCACGCTTGCTCTTCGCTGATTTGTATGTGGAGGATCAAAATCGTCGTAAAAAGGAAACAGCCGAAAAAGAGAGACTGGCAACCGTCAAAATGAAGCATGTATTCACCCCTATTCTGTATTTCGTTTCGAACGAAATTCTCATACAAAAAAAAAATTTTTTGTATGAGAATTTCGTTCGAAACGAAATACAGAATAGGGGTGTTGTTTAAGAATAAGCATGTCAGACAGCAGGTCTGAGAGCCTACATAGAATTTTTTTTGTTAAGCTTCAGGGTAGTTCGTAGATCTAGAGAACAGAACAAATTAAAAGTACTAACTTCAAAAACTGTCGCATTAATGGCCCCTGCTCATTTTCAACTGCTATTCAATTTTCATACTTCCATACTCTAACGGAACTATCCACCTACTCTCTTCTAAAGATCATTCTCTAGCTAATAAATTATCACACTAAAGCTTCATGTTAGCATTTCCAACCAACTCTAAACTAAAAGTAATTAACAGAAATTCATCAAAACAACATCACAAGAGAGAGGTCGTAGATCTTCAGATAAATGTTCAAATGAATTTTCAAAACTTCAAGCAAACAAAATAATTTCAAATCAATTTGTAAAACTATAAGCGAAATTTTGCAAATCTTGAAATATAAAGTATTTCAAATATTACAGTGAAATATAAAGTATTTCACAGAAGTTTGGAGATTCTCGAAACATTATTCAACATCAGAAAAGTTCGTAGATCTTACGAACAAAGGTACAGAACTTTGAAAAAAAAAATACAGGACTTCTGAAAAATCACAAGAATCTCAGAAATGTTAATGGGTCTTCAGTAAAAATTGCAGAACTTCAGGGAAGTTTGGCGATTTAAAAAAAAAAATATTTACACGATTTCAGGAAAATTTGTAGATCATGAGAGAGACATTTAAAACTTAAAAGAAACTCAAATATTTTCAGATATATTTTGATAACTTGAGGTAATCTTCAAGGAAATTTTCAAATCTTCAGGGTAACCCCAGATCTACTGAGAAATTTATTGAGCCTCAAGTTTTTTTTTGTAGATCTTGGAAATAGAGCTACGGAGCTGAAGACAACTTTACAGAACTTTAAAGATATTTGCAGGAATTTGACAGAAAGTTTCACACAAATGTGAGATCTTCAGAAAAAATTCGTTAGATGTCAGAAGAGCACCTCAATTCCAAAAACAAATCGCAGCGAAGTACAAAAGTACAAAATTTTGCAGAACTCCATGGAAGTCGGAAATAGATAGATCTAAAGAACTTCAGAGAAGTCCGTAGACCTTAAGAAAAGTCTGTAGAACGTCAGAAAGTTCGTACGTTTTTAGAAAAATTTGCAAAACTTCAGCAAAACTCACAGATCCTCGGGAAAGTTCGCCGATCTTTAGATCAAAAATCCACAAAGAAATTTAAAGAGCTTAAGAAAAGTTCGGAGATCTACTGTGAAATTTATTGAACTTCAGGGCAGTTCGTAGATCCTTAGAGCAGAAATACAGTACTTCAGAAAACTTTAAAGAATTTTAAATAAATTTTAAGAACTTCAGAAAAGTTCAGAGGGTAGATCGTAAATCTACTCAAAAATTAGCAGATGTTTAAATAAATTTTCAGAATTTTACTGCGGTTATTGGATTTTGAAAGATATTTACAGAACTTCAGGTAAGTTCGCTGATTTTTAGAGATATTTGCACAGCTTTAGAAAAATTAGAAAAACTTCATAATACTTCCTAAAACTTCCGGAAAGCTAAAGAATTTTTAGATAATCTTTGAATTCTTTAGAAAATTGTATAGATGTTCAGAGATATTTGCAGATATTCATTGAATCATGAAAATCTGCTGAGAAAATTACAGAACTTTCAAGAAGTTTGTAGATTATAAGAAATTTTGTAAGCATCAGAGATAATTGTTGATCTTCAAGGATCTTAAATCTTCAGAGGTTCAGGAAAATTGTGATTTTTGGCAAATTTGCAGAACTTCTGAAAAACACACAGAACTTCAAAGAAATCTGTAGAACTACCGAGAAATTTGCAGATTGTCAGGAAAGATGGTTGATCTTTAAAGAAACTTTACCGGGGAACAGAAACAAAACTTCAGGGACGTCAGAAGGTATGAAGACCTTGCAGAATTGAGTTGTTAACAGAAATTTTCAGAACTCAAGGAAATCACTTTTCCCACTAGCTTGTCTAAACTTGGTATCGACATCCTGGCGAAGTTTTGAAATCCATTTTCATCTTCATATCGCAGCTCTTGATGGACAAGATGAGCCAGATCCCTGTCGGTGTTCCTCCTGAGCAACCATTTCCTACTCCACAAAGTTCACCTTCTCTTTCTAATTTTTTTTTTTTTTAATTTTAAAAGCAAATACGTCTGTCGAAATTAGAGCAATTTTCCGGTAATTCATGATGGAAGTATTTACTATTGATTCCTGATACAGTTTTGCTTTGAAATCTAAATTGGCAATTCTTTCGACATGTGCAAGCAGTGTGAACACCAGCAAACAGGGGGGTTCGACAAAGTGTGTCAAAAGTAAATTCGAGCAGATTTTTCATTATGGCGGCGGTCAAAATCAGACCATGAAATCAGATAGTCTAAACGGACCTTAAGAGATTTTAGACATGTGAAACCATGATTTATTCTGTCTTGATCTTCCAAACAGAGTTGAACAACATAACATATTACCAAAATGATATTTTGTTTTTGAAAGCATATTGTTATCAAGTTTTGATATATCGTTTTATCAAAATGGTATGAACAGCAGACTGGTGTAAAATTTGAAATTTTCGCTTCACAGTGCTCAAACGGTTCCAAATTGGGTCCTGATTAGCCTTCTAAAATTTGAACTCATTTAGTGAGAAACTGACTTGGCACAAACCATTTGAAGTTTATATGGGAATTACTATGGAGAAACCATAATTTCGGTTCATATCTATCTCAAAATTCACCAGTTTACTATACTTTAGAAAATAATAGCTGAGCTTGTTGAAAAATTTCTCAGCTACAACTTTGTTCAGTACCACTTTTCGATCAAATGTAAGGAACAAAAATTATTAATGATTCAAGTCACTGATGTCTAATGATTATGCCTAATCAACTGTCCAGCAGGCAACATTGGTGTTTATAGCGCCTAGAATAGAGAACAAAAATCATAGCTACTATGTCACACTGCAGAATACAGTGTTGCCCACAGAACAGCTGCTTGATCATGCCATAAGATTATCAATCTCTTAAACAATTAAAAACTATTTAATTTGACGTTTGGCCGAAAAACGATTTTCTGCAAATTTGTAGCTGATAAAAATTCCCATAAGAATAACAATAAAATGTGTTAACAGTACAATATGTAAAAAGGATAGAAGACAATGACCAAAAAGTTTGGTTTTACCATGGTAATTTCCATATAAACTTCAAATGGTTTGTGCCAAGTCAGTTTCTCATTAAATGAGTTCAAGTTTTGGACGGCTAATCAGGGCCTAATTTGGAACCGTTTGAGCACTGTGAAGCGAAAATTTCAAATTTTGCATCAGTCTAATAGACAGGTTTCTTACTTGTATTTATATTCTTGAATTAAAAAAATACTACACAAATACATAAAAAGAATGTAATATTGATTGACGTAATGCATGCTACTGTATGATTAACTAATGTGATTGCAAAAACCAAATACAATATTACACCCATGGATATAATTTCTTTTCGCAAATTATGTGTAGGATAAATGCACCAATATTAATTGAGAGCTATCGATGCCTGTACCATTTTTGCATTCGTATAATTGTGTGCCAAGTACAATCATACTCTATACCTAGGGGAGCCGAGAAATTTTACAACCCGAAAATCCATCAGCCACCTCCAGCATGGTCTTGTTTTGTAGCCTTTATCGACTGAGCTAAGGGAGGCCCACCCAGCGTGATATTACCTAATATAGCCGATTCATGAAAGGACGACTAATTACTTATCAAAAACCTACCACAGATAATGATTATAAGACAAATGATTCTTCCTCCAACAGCTGCAACAGAAACAGCATATGGCACCGAAGATTCAAGCAGTGCATAATTAAGCACTATCATTTGGTGTCGCGCGCTCTCTCACACTCTCCGATGCGATTTATCGTTGCCCCCTTAACGATAGGAAAGCGAGTGGCCTCATTCTGAGCATGCAAAATTAATGATGTGAGCAAGCAAATTGCCATTGCAGACGGTCATCATCGTCATATGGTTTCAGCGGTGATTCATACTTAAGCTTTATGCACAAAAGTACTACTAATTGACGAGCCGGACTATCGGAACAACACTTCCTTAGTATTTGCAATCAAACCAATAGGTGAAATCTTGCAAACAATGTGAATTTATTACAAACATAACACGTGCAGCAAACAAATGAATGAGAAGTATCAAGAACAGCTGGCATATTTTGCTGATTTAGAAATTGTCTACCCCGAGATTGCGGGTTAACCAATCTATAACAAATTTTTACCGATTTCACCAAGCACAACGTTCCAATGTGCAATTGATCAAGCACCTTGTTATCAAAGCAGTTATCAATTCAAATATTTGAAGTTCAGCCTACTCATATCGATAGCTTCCATCACTGGAAAAATTGTCTCATTTCCAAACTACGCGCATCGCATTCGAATAGTGTAAAGTATGCTGTCTCGTGCACAACTCTCGCTAGTTGCAGTACTCTTTGCATCTATCTTCAACAATGGTAAGCAGAGTCTTTTATCCGCCTTGGAAAAATTGATAACATTTTCACAATATTCAATTCAGCACTTGCCCTCAACTGCAGCCTTTGTTCCACGTTGATCAGCTGGCAAGCTTGTGACAAAATCAGCGATATCTGGACCTGCACCGATGAGATGGTTCTGCGAGAGCATGACTTCTTTGGAGCGCTCAATCCCACCTTGCCGCTGAACAAGTCGTCCACCGTCACGCAAGGATACAAATGCTTCAACCTGGAGTTGCATTTCGGCGCAGAAAAACAGCAGCACGGCTATGCAAGGGGATGCACCTTTGCGGAGGTTGATTTCTGTGCCGGGTGGATCGCCGGGACGGAAGTGGTCAATTGCAGTACGTGCCGCAGTGAGGACCCGAGTTCGTGTAATGGTGCTTTCAGCGCGACGGTTGCCGTGGGATTTTGGATGAATTTGGTTGGGGTTATACTTTCAACGGTCAGATGGTTGTAGCGTAGCACAGTGGGCAAGAAATGCAATTTAGACGATAAACCCGATATCTTTTAAGCGAAACATTATCGAGGTTTGGTGCCTTGGAAGAAATTTCTCGTTATAACTAAAACTATACATTGGCGAGAACAAATAGCTCGCAATTTGTCTGCAAAGATGGCACTCCGATCTAACTTTATCTAGCTTTAACTTGATGTCTTCAGAAAAGTTCTTCTGAAGACACGAAAGTTCCACAACCTGCCGTTTCCCAATTAGTTGGAAAATAAAATTAGAATTGGTTACAACATGAGGGAAATGTATGTAGATAAGAGTGTATCAGCGTTACATAGAAAAAAAAGTCAAAATCTGGAATTTCAAACGATATGGAATGGTAGTTTGGGGGGTCAGAAACACCCTGCCAAAATTTGAAATCATTTGAACTCCTCGCTCAAAGGGCTTGAAGTTTGTATGGGGAAAATCGACCAAATGTAAGGGGGAACGAGCCACTTTCATAATCGCGGCTCTATGTGGCGCTGTAGTTGATCGATTTGCTTCGTGTACAAAATGTAGAACCTTTGGAGTATTGGTAGCTTCTTGGTTGCAGATCGGATGTGAAGCCGAGATGTGTGTGTGTGTGTGTTTTTTTTTTGTTAGGAGGAAACCTTCAAAAACCTCCTTGGACGCTTAGCCCTTTTCCCCCGGAACCACTTGTCGTATTACTTCGGAGAGGGCCGTGCATTACGCACCTCACTTTACCTCAGCTAATTGGCGCTTCCAGTTCGCTGATCGTCTCTCCAATTTGTGAGCCATTTAGCTCCCAGCGTCGCGTTCTGCTCGGTTAACCCCAGTGGTGGATTCAGCCTACTCTGACGGAGAGTTCTCTCGGCTTCGGCTTCGACTTCGGCTTTCACTTCGCACTTGTGCGAGCACATTACTACTTTCTAGCTTGTCCTCTCGCCATTTTCGCTGCAGCGCTGACATGATCTGCGTTACTGCTCTGCTGACGGCGTTAAAGATGCCCTCCTCTCGACACATTTCTTCGACCACATTCTCCGTGCTAAGGGAGAGCATCTCCTCTCGCACAGCATGAAATCTAGGACATTCAAAGACCACGTGCTCTGGTGATTCTTCCACATTCCCACACTCCGGACAGAAGGGTGACGTAGTGTGTCAGAACCGATGCAGCCTGTTCACCCAGGTCGAAAGAATCGGTATTAGCCTGTGTGTCCATCTACCGTTCTCTGCTGCATCCCACTCCTGCTGCCACTTAGCCATCGACACCGTTCTCACCATTTTTCGTACTCCTCTGGTTTCCCTGGTCATATAGCACTCGTAGTCCTCCGCCAAGGTGACGCCGATTGGGATCATACCGGCGATAACGCATACTGCCTCCATCGAAATGGTTCTGTACGCACTCACGACTCGCATGGCCATGAGCCGGAACGTACTGCTCAATTTCCTTTGGTTCTGCTTCGTTTTCAGCGCTTCAATCCAGGCTGGACCTCCGTACCTTAGTATTGATGAGGACACACTAGCCAGAAGACGTCTCTTGCTGCTGCTTGGACCAGAATTGTTCGGCATGATTCTGGCTATTGCGATGATGACCTTCGTCGCCTTCTCGCAAGCATATTCGATGTGGCTATTAAAGTTTAGCCGGTCGTCGTGATGGTCGTGTGCGTGTGTGTGTGTGTGTGTGTGTGTGTGTGTGTGTGTGTGTGTGTGTGTGTGTGTGTGTGTGTGTGTGTGTGTGTGTGTGTGTGTGTGTATGTGTGTGTGTGTGTGTGTGTGTGTGTGTGTGTCTGTGTGTGTGTGTGTGTGTGTGTGTGTGTGTGTGTGTGTGTGTGTGTGTGTGTGTGTGTGTGTGTGTGTGTGTGTGTGTGTGTGTGTTTGTGTGTGTGTGTGTGTGTGTGTGTGTGTGTGTGTGTGTGTGTGTGTGTGTATATATGTGTGTGTGTGTGTGTGTGAGTGTATGTGTGTGTGTGTGTGTGTGTGGGTGTGTGTGTGTGTGTGTGTGTGAGTGTGTATGTGTGTGTGTGTGTGTGTGTTTGTGTGTGTGTGTGTGTGTGTGTGTGTGTGTGTGTGTGTGTGTGTGTGTGTGTGTGTGTGTGTGTATGTGTGTGTGTGTGTGTGTGTGTGCATGTGTGTGTGTGTGTGTGTTTGTGTCATCCTCTATCCCGTACTTGCTATTTTAAAAAAAATATAACTCAAAACCGAACATCGTTGATTTTCAATTTTATTGTTTGAAAATCGTAAATTTCACGTATTAAGTAACAAAAACCACTTTGAATGTTTCTAAAGTGATTCAATACTATCCGAAAAGATTCCGAGCTCTTCTGAAGTAATCCTGCACTTTCTGAAGTGATGTCACAGTTTTCTGAAGTGATTCAGTACTTTCGGAACTGATTACAAGCTTTCAGAACTTTCCGGAGTGATGCCAAACTTTTCTGAACTGCTTCAGAATTGCTTCAAGTAATTCAGAATGTGATGAAGTGACTATGTACTTTCAGAAATGATTCAGTGCTTTTCGAATTGATTGCGACTTTTCTGCAGCGATTCAGTTCTTTCGAAGTAATTCCGAAAATTTCTAAAGTGATTCAGTGTATTCCTTATTGATTCAATTCTTTTCAAAGTGATTCAGTTTTTGCGAAAGTGTTTAGAAACTTTCTAAATTGATTCAGTACTTTCTGGAGTGATTTAAACCTTTTCTGAAATGATTCAGTACTTTCGGAAATGATTTCAAATAATACAGTACATTCCGGAGTGATAATGAACATTTCTAAAGCGGTTCAGTACTTCCGAAGTGATTCCGAGCATTCCTGAAGCTATTCAGTATTTTCCCAAATATTGCCAAAAACTTCTTAACCCTCCCCTTGGCTAGTTTTTTAACCTGGACGTTGGTGGGCGGGCCTAATATAATGCTTCATAGTGGAGCGTTGGAGACGGTTGGTTTAGGTCCGGCATCGTTGGCTCATGCCAACGCTTCCCCTCTCTGATGAACCATTGCATAAGAGAACCAAAGTTCTAGCCTGAAGTGATAGTATCACACTTGTTACTCCTTTATTTCAAAGCCGCGTTGTAATACTCTTACGTATATGCACTGACGTTGGGTGCGGTACTGGCGGGTTTTGCCGCAAATCACTCTTATTTTATTGTTTTTTTGATTTATTTGGGTTTGCAAGGGAATTATACTATTGAAATATTTCAGAAAGTGCCCAACAGTGCTCCTTCTACTTGCGTGACAAGCTTTCGTTGTTGTTTTCATTGAGGTATTACTCAGGGAACAATGTTAAACACCATTTTTGTACATGGTATTGCAACTAATCTTATATGTGCTTCATTTTGATTTGGGATAAGTGTTTGAACTATGGCTCGGGATTTCCACTGTGGCGTGCTTCTATTGTGACATAACCATTAGAGTGATGCAAAATTTGATATTTTCGCTCCACAATACTTAAACGATTCCAAATCGGATCCTGACTAACCTCTCAAAATTTGAACCCATTTGGTGAGAAACTGAGATGGCACAAACCATATGAAGTTTGTATGGGAATTACTATAGTAAAACCAATATTTTTGTTCATGTCTATCTAATAATTCACCATATCGATCTGTTTCAAAAACTTTCAACTGTACTTGTAGGAAATTTTCACAGCTACAACTTTGCTCAAGACTACGTTTTGGTTAAATACAAGGATCGAAAGTTATCAATGGTTCAATGCTTTGATGTCTTATGATCATGCTCAATCAACTGCTCAGCAGGCAACATTAGTGTTTCTGGGGCGTTGAATAGGACACAAAAATCATGGCTACTATGTCACACTGCAAAATACAGTGTTGCCTACAGAGCAGCTGCTTGATCATGTCATAAGTTTACCAATCTCTTAAATAATTAATAACTTTTTCCTGTCTCGTTTTACATAGAAACGATCTTCAGCAAAGTTGTAGCTGACAAAAATTTCTATAAGAATAGCTATCGAACTGTTTCGCAGCTCAATATGGAAAAAGACTAGAAGGCAATGATCAAAAAAATTAGATTTCCCATAGTAATTTACATGTAAACTTCAAATGGCTTGTGCGAAGTCTGTTT
This sequence comes from Ochlerotatus camptorhynchus, assembly GCF_037179485.1. NCBI lineage: Eukaryota > Metazoa > Arthropoda > Insecta > Diptera > Culicidae > Ochlerotatus > Ochlerotatus camptorhynchus. Next base: position 2,339,752 of record NW_027040918.1, on the reverse strand, counting down.
CTAACCAAATGAGTTGTAACTTTGGGAGGCTAATCAGGACCCGATTTGAAACCATTTAAGCACTGTGGAGCGAAAAAGTCAAATTTTGCATCAGTCTAATAACCATACGTATTTTTGTGGTGCGACATAGTGGAAACGTGTGAGCGTAGTTGAAGCATATACCCTATGTAATTTAAAAATCAGTCAGGAAACTAACTTAAAAGTGAAGCATTTTAGTCACTTGAAGGTGTCACCTGGGACGAACTAATATATATTAAATATAGGTCAAAGTCAAAAACAACTTGAAACTCGTTAAATTTTAGATTACATTCACAAGTGCAGGTACTTAATAAAACATGGTAGGTAGATTAGAGATTTCAATTAGTTATTAAATTAGACTAGAGATATCATAATCATCAAACGAACTTAAATAAGAAAATTTAGACAGCCTAGTAGCATTAAGTGGATTAACAGAAGAGTTAGGATGCGGAGGGTCCGCTTAGGGAGGCAACTAGCCTTTAAAGCAACTGGCAACTAGCTTTTTCATGTATTGTCTGTTTATTTTGATTATTGCTTTAAAATATCAATTTGGTATATATGTGAAAGGATGAATCAGTGGGAGATGGATTTTCGGTTTATTTACATTTAGCATCACTATGTGTCATTTCCTCAAAACCCCCCAATAACCGGCCTCTTCAATCCCTTCCTTTTCCCATGGCGTTTAAGTGGTCCGCATAGACTATTCAGCCATTACCCGTCCTTATCCTCGGCTTTGGATTGACTTGCGCTCCCATTGCCCCACCAAACGCTGAAAAATGAAATATTGCCAAAAACTTCTTAACTTATTCAGTGCATTTCTAAGTGATGGAGCTATTTTCGAAGTGATTCAGTTTTTGCAGGAATGAATACAAACTTTCCGCAATGATTCAGTACTTTCGGAAGGGATTCCGCCTTTTTCTAAAGTGATTCCATCTTTTCTGTATTTTGTGTGTAGTGATTTCAAACTTTTCTAAAATGATTCAGTTATTTTTGAAATGATTCAGTACTTTCCAAAGTGATTCTCAACTCTTCTGACGTGATTCAATCAATTCTGAAGTTATTACAAATTTTTCTGGAGTGATTCAGTACTTCCCGAAGTGATTGAAAACAATATTATTGAGGTCCGTATTTCTCGATAGCCAGGAAAGATCAGTTTTATTTTATAACTAAAGGGTGTCCACGATGAAATTGCCACACTATGAAATTGCTCTAACTTTTTAACCGTTGGGTAGAAGTTAATGAAAATTTGGGTGGATTTAGTTCATAGTGCATTATTTACATCCTGCAAGTTTTAAAGTCCTGTGATCAAAACTCGCGGAAATGGAGTCGAAAGAACAGCTCGTGCGTGATAAAATCTTGCGCATTCATCACGAGAACAAGGATCTCTCGCATCGTTCCATCGCTAAAACGTTGGGAATCGCGAATTCCACGGTGTCGCGAGTGATTAAGCGGTTCGAGGAACGGTTGACCACCGATCGGAAGCCCAGAAGTGAAGGAAAAAGTATTCCGTACAACACCAAAAATCACAACCGCGTAGTTGGGGCCTTCAACCGAAATCCGAACGCCTCCGTTAGGGATGTGGCTAAGAAGCTGCACCTAAGCCGAAGTTTTGTCCAGAAGGCCAAAACTAAGGCTGGGCTTCGAACGTTCAAGGTACAAAAGGCCCCTAATCGCGACGAGAAGCAGAACAAGTCCGCCAAAACCCGTGCCAGGAAGTTGTACCTCAACATGCTGACGAAAGTTGAATGCTGCATCATGGACGACGAAACATATGTGAAGGCCGACTTCAAACAGATCCCCGGCAACCTGTTTTTCACGGCCAAGGATAAGTTCCGCGTTTCAGAGCATGTCCGCACTCAGAAGATGTCCAAATTTGCGAAGAAATTCCTGGTTTGGCAAGCCATCTGCACGTGCGGGAAGCGGAGTGCACCTTTCGTGACCCAGGACACGATGAACGGACAGGTGTACATAAAAGAGTGCCTCCAGAAGCGGCTGCTTCCTCTCCAACAATCTTCTGGCCGGATTTGGCCTCATGCCACTACTCCAAGGACGTGCTGAAGTGGTATGCGGACAATAAGGTCAATTTCGTGCCGAAAATGTTCAACCCTCCCAACACTCCGGAGCTCCGCCCCATCGAGAAGTACTGGGCGATTATGAAGTAGCACCTTCTTAAACGACCTAAGGTAGTGAAGACAGTCGAGGAACTGAAGAAAGTATGGGTTTACATGCCAAAAACGGTTGATTCACAGGTTGTGCAGAATCTTATGGCCGGGGTTAAGGCCAAGGTGCGGGCATTTGCGTATGGACTGTAAATAAAATACGAGTAAAATGGTAAAATGAAGTTTAATAGTTATTTCTCAATCCCTGAAAATTTGATGGCAATCGGATGAAAACTCGAATTTTGCGAATCAATTTTGTGTGTGGCAATTTCATCGTGGACACCCTTTAATTTATTGAACGCCTGGTAAGGATGTATGTTGAGCTAGGAATGACACAAAAAATAGTATCTCCAGTACATAAGAAAAACTTGGGTTGCTGTGATGAACGGTGCTCGTTGAACATCGATGACTTAATTGCCAACACGGTCAATCGGTGACTCCTAGGGGCATCCCACTCTAATACCCCGTTCACATTACAGCCTATATCACGTTATATAGGCAATGAGCACTCATCAGTGCTGAGATTTGTCATTGTCATTGACAGACTTTCGCACGATATTGACAGAATTGTTCGTCACATACCCAGGTAACAATTTGATGCTTAACAAGTGTTGGTTAATCGATTTCAATTCAGCCTTAGATTGAATAATTGCTGTACATAGACCACGTTAACCTTTGTCCAGCTTTTAAATATCTAAATCTGGTGATTTAAATCAGCCAAAAGCTTAACAGTAAAATACATTATAAGCTTTTTAAGGCATTAAATAACAGTATTTTCCAACCCTTGTTAAGCCTTCTAGTTTTATTTCAAAAATAATATTCATATCTTATCTTATGCATTTATATGGAACTGCTTTAACTTGTTGCTGACTAATTGGATTAACATATTTGTTAATATAAGTCTAAAAATTACCTTTGCATTTCGGGATTCGAACCGGCAGTCGCTGATTCATAGGCGTCAACCATACCTACTGAGCCATTTAGGCATATGTGAGGTAAAAGATATGGTCATTAACTTGAAGCATGTCAAATTTAAGTTGAATAACAGCAACCGGAAGAGTATTATACAGCAATGCAGAATTGTAAGCAACAACTGATGACAGTTAAACATTCCTCTCATTTTCAAGTGCAGTTAACACAATGTGGACAGAAGTGCGTGATTTATTTTGATGGTCATTTGGATGCTAATTTAGTACCATAATTGAGTAATATTTTTGGAATGCGGTCTAAAACTTCAGTGAAATATAACAGACAAAATACAGGATTATAAATGTATACTTCCGACGTCGTCGCAGCCTACATCTACCTGGAGCTATTCCTAAAAATCTTCTTTTTCTTGTCTCTACTGCTGCCACTGCCTGTTAATAGAAAGGTAGGCAGTGAATTTAGTAGAACTAAAATGCCGGACATGTAACGAGTGACACAGACACTGACGACATTTAACAAATCAAGCTATCAAAATATGTGTTACGCATTGCTGATTTGTGGAGTTGTGTTAAGCTTAAATAAGGCTTGTTCAAGCTTTGGATCAGCTAACCTATTGAGGTTGGATTATGGGGATACAATTCGCATCATGCACTATTAACCAACTATATATTCAGCCTGATGTTAATCAGCTTTGTACACCTTAAATCAACCAATAATCAGATTCTGTTCTTACTGTTCAGCTTGAATTGTTACTTGAGTAGTCACTGACAGACTTGATCCTCAAAAAAACCTTCGTCAAAATCTCATTCATTTTGTCGTCAATGACAAAGATTCACCTGTACATAGTACATTATGTGTCACATTATTGTTTTCCAAGCAGTTCAGGACGTAGATGCTTGTTCACTAAAATGGCTCCATATAATTGTTTTGCTCAAGTCATTTAATTTCGTTACAAATTTAGTTAATATAAAAATCTACACATGTTCGTCACTGACAGCATTGTCATGGACAATTGACATGGTTTGTCTTGACTACGACTGTTAGCTCAAATGAGTGACCAAAGCAGAATTGTCAATATCACCGTGTACTGTCGAGATTTTGCAGCACTGGCACTCATACATAGGATTTCCAGTGAAAACTAGATGTATGAGTGCTCATTGCAAGACAGTGTATATCACGTGAAATACGCTGTAATGTGAACGGGGTATAAACTTTGTATTTTCCTTCATATACAAATAAAGTTCTTATTGATATCTAAGATACCTGAAAATACCTAAAAATACTTAAGAAATATCTAGTGTTAGTTTATTTGCTTGGTTGCTATACCGATTTAATTTGTTTGTTTATCCAATGTCAGAAGGTTTGTGTGGATATTGGTGAATTTATTATGGAATTAGCATTAATTTGATTCGGAGAGTGAGCAGAGCAGCTGTATGTCACGAACCGGTTCCAGTGTAATCTGTTCAATCGGAACCAGAAAGAGTTCATTCTGATCTGAAAGACATGGGAACCTTTTGTTGGTTACTCGTTCGGTTTGATTTCTATCATTTGTCTTCCTTATCTCCATGTAAGTATTGTGTTATAACCGGGGATATATTTTTACTTTTCATCCGCTAGGTTCTTGCCCGTCAAACGAAAACTACGGGTATATAGCCTAAGCAAAATTGGAAGTGGTAAAACTTTTCACACCATACTATGGTGCGGACCCGGATCTCGTAGCTTCTTACCTTCTAAATTTAGAACATGTTTATTACAGAAGATAAAAAAAAAAATCATCAAGGCTGTTTAGCTGGATACCATCGAAGCAAGATATCTTCTTTGAACCAAAGGTGGATTGTGTTTGAAACTAATTTAAATCATTTTTAGTTTTCAGCACAGCTCTATTTTTAACTTTCCAGGAGGATATGGTTTATATCGTATATCGATTTTTAACTCCATACTCTCGTTGCATGATCTGGTGATTAACTAAGTAAAGAGTAATTCGAAGCAATAGTTGGAGTATAATGGTCCAACGATAACATGAAACAATTATGGGAATGATTAAATTAGTCGGATTTAACTTTTAGGATTTCCTACGCAGAATAGAAACAAACAACACAATGTTTAAATGTAATAGGTATTAGAATTTTAATAGAACATTTTCGTTAATTGAGAAACTCGATAGATTGATAATCTTTAATTTTGCTTTCGATCAGACGTTTTGACTCTCCTGACCCATTCCTCCAGTACCCATTCGCTTGGTCATCTTGGTTTCCTTAGGAATATTCTGTGACACGATTTTCTCGGCATCTTGAGCTTGAGCTTGAGTTCCTCATCTGAACTGCAAAAAAAAAATTACATAGTCAAATAATTTGCTGCTAGGAAGGTAGGTGTCTTTGTCCACCGAAGGGGTTTATGTGAGCCAATGAACAATCTGTGTCCTCTCGATCATTAGACACATCATAATTTATACTCGGGTACATCTCATGCCAACGATTGCAAAAAATCGTTTTTTGTAGCTACGTCGATCTTGACCTTTGCATTTTAACATTTTGAATGGCTGAAAAATAGAAACTAGAAATACTATTTCATAAACATAATAAAAATATCCACCTATTAGCATGAGTTTTCATATGAATTTGAATAAATACACGGCGAACGACTCGATATAAAAAAGTCAATAACAAACCTCTACACTAGCAATACGTCATAAAAACAAGTGTTACTTCGATGAAAATATAATCTTAGTTTAAAATACTTAAAAATACTTACGATACTTACGAGGAATTAAAAAATATTTAATTGATATTAGATCTAAAGTTTAGAGTGAGATGCCCCTAGGGTGACTCCAATCTAGCTTCTGAGGTATTGAAACCGTGAAACATCCAAACCTTTTGTGAAGAGATCTGCCTACTGCTCAGTGGTAGAAATTAATTCTAATATGATGGTCCTAGCAGCCACATGATCCCTGATGAAATGGTGCTTGATGTCGATGTGCTTAATCTGCTTCGATTCAGCATTCTTGGCTAGTCCTATGTAGCCTTGGTTATCTTCGTATAGTATGACAGGATCTGTTGATGTCTTGACGTTGAGCTCTTCTAGAACTCCGGTTAACCAAACAGCTGCACTTAAAGCAACGTATTCTGCTTGAAGACGTAGAAACCGTTGTCTGTTTGCGGCTGGCCCAAGACACCATTGAGCCATACACCTTAAACAGAAAACCCGTTACTGACTTGCGGTCTTCTATATCAGTCCGCATCTACGAATCCGACAAGTGGTCTGCTATTTTCATTCCTCTTGAATCGTAGACCCATGGCGCTCGTTCCCTTCAGGTATCTGCATATCCGCTTCAGTGTTTGCCAGTGATTCTCCATTGGTGTTTGCTGAAACTGTCCGATATAGCTGACTGAGTAGCACAAGTCTGGTCGAACACAAAGCATTTGATACATCAAACTATCCTGTAGCTTCCGGTACGGTCTCCCTCACGGCTCAACTGAAGTCCTTTCTCCATTGGGCTTTTGGTGGAATTGCAGCTCAACATTTCGAACTTCTCCAGAATCATGATGACAGTAACAGCATCAGTACACCTTGGTCCGGGTCGTAGTTGAATCGTATTCCCAAGAAAAACTTTGCTTCACAGCAATCGGTCATTCTGAATTTTTCGTAAAGACGGTGCTTCAGTGTTTCAATGGTTCTAAGGTTTCTTCCAACTATTAATGGATCATCCACGTAAAACACCAGGTAGATTTCGTCATCTTTACGTGAATCGCAGTAATTTACGCAGTAATCATGTCTGGATCGATGAAATCCCAGCTTCAGCAGCGTTGAGTTGAAACGTTTGTTCCAGCACTGTGGGGCTCTGTAGCTTGCATACGCTACCAGATTTCGCTTCCACGCCTTGTGGTACGTCCATATGAAGATCTTCTTTTAGTTCTCCGTGTAGGAAAGCTGTCTTGACGTCCATCTGGTGGACACGAAAACCACGATGGACATCAACAGCGTGCACCACGCGAACTGTGGATAATCTTGCCACTGAAGCGGACGTATCTTCAAAGTCGATTCCATGAACTGTCATTGGGAGCCAAGCAATTTTATGATGCTTGTCTTGAAAAATGAATAAGAATACACTAGGCGGTATGGAAATCTTGCGTGAAATAATTTACGACAAACTGTCGTTTCCAGCTGTTTTATTCAATGGGACACCGTTTATTTTTAATTCATTCAAAATACCCAAAAATTAATATGAAAGATACCATTAACCAAGGTTTTGTCAAAACATCTAGTGGCATAATAAAATACCAAACAAAAAAGTACAGTTTTTCACTGCACACTGAACAAACTCAAACAATCACTACACGCTCAAAGCAAAACAAGCTATTTTGCTACGCCTGTTTTGAATTGATTTCAATGGCACAAATTTTCATGTCAAGAAGAACAAGTATAGTATGAATTCCATGTGTGCTATCTGCTTCTCCCTCCCAGGTGCAAACTATTGAAATGCTCAAAACCTGGTAGAGAGAAACAGACTCGAAAAATATGAACGTCAAAAGTAGCCAGAAACAAGCTGTCACGAACTGTAATTGGAAGCCAAGCAGATTGATGATGCTTGTCTTGCAGTTGAATAAGAATACACAAGGCGGTATTGAAATCTTGCGTGAAGTAATTAACGATAAACTGTCGTTTCCAACTAACTTCTTCAATGGGACACTGTTTTAATTCATCAATTCAATATACACAAATCAATATTGAAAGATACAATTAACCAAGGTTTTTGTCAAAATATTTAGTACAAGGGGTAAGCCACTCCGCACATTGTGCCGAAATTAGATTCGGTACGGCTTGGGCACATCCATCGGCACAATCTCGTAAGCACTGGATTGTTGTAAATAAAATAGGAGCACTGCAGGACAACTGTCATTGAAGTTATTCACAACATTACTTGCTGTTTGACTGTATATTCAGGAACATCCTCTAATTGAATATACCAGAGGAACTCAAACCAGCAGTTTACTTCTCGGTTCTGATAGATTTAAATCCGAAATGTACGTTCTAGCGTGAGCTTGAGAGAAAGAGGCAGTTAATTAGAACCCCTCTGATTTTTTTTTATCCAGACAAAAATCGAATGAAAAAGATCGATCTAGTCGACTTTCGTCGTGTTTGAGATCGATTCAAAAAATCGATTAATCGAACCAAAATAATCGATTTCTTGTGTTTCGATGCAAGATCGCCCATTGCTAAATCGGTACACCTGCGGCACACTAAAAAAAAAAAATTACCCAAGATTAGTGTGCGGAGTGACCTACCCCTTGATTTAGTGGCATAATAACATACAAAAAGAGAAAATCGTGGAACAAGAACTTTTGTTATAATTTTTGAACTTTTTGTTGGCATGCTTTTATAAGTATTTTTCCACAGAAAATAATTTAAAATGCATTGTTTTTTTGTGAGCAGAAGTTACACAAAACAAAATTTTTAAAAAAAAGTTCAACTATTTGACTGATAGTTCTTGCTCTACGACTTTTGTCAATTTGTAAATGTCCCTAATTTTAAACATTCCTAATGTTTGCATTTTCATGAGCTAATTTAAAAAATCTAAGTATTGGAAACGTTTCCGTGCTGCAATTTGTTGAAATATTTCGCCATTTTAAAAAATTTCAAGATCCAAAATGGCCAAATTTCAGCAAAAATGTGAATCATTGCTTACAACAAACAATTATGCAAAGTTTCATGCAAATCGGCGAAGGCTGAGTTTTTCCAAATCGTTATTTGGAGTGGAACTGCTCATCTGCAAAATTCTGTGGGATAAAAAATGACTTCATCGAATTTAAAATGTCTTCCAAATGAAGGCATGTCTTCAAATCTGGAATTCCTGCTATAGAAAATCAACGTTTCCGTGAGACGTTTGCGTGTAGCAAACAAATAAATAAAAGATTATTAGTCGTGAATAAGTTAAAAATAAGTAAATAAATTTTAAAATCGCTGCAAAATTTCCTACATTACATAACATATGTTCCCCTGCCAATTGAGGACATGAATCGTGGGTAAAATTTCCGTCTTCTGGAATTTTCCTATGAGCCCTTGATTTCTTTGTTGAGGCTCCGATACCATGATTCTTTAGCTGTGACTCTGCTGCGCTATCCTGCCGGATTTCAACCCAGTTTTGTATCCTCCCATTCGTGGCGTGTGGTCGACCCAACCTGTGCTATACAAGGTGAGGAATTGATGGGCTATATGTATTGGTGCAGTTCGTTTTTCACTCGGCTTCCATTCGGCTTCCCACGATTCGACTCATTCGTAAGCTCAGCGTTTATCGATTTTAGAATTTCTGAATGAAACCAATATTTATGAATGTTCTTCCACTGAATGTTAAGATCATTTATTGAAAATTGTATTATCAAACTGTTTAACATGAAAAAGCATACCAGCAAGATCACATGACATTTTTACCTAGGGCATGAGTACTTAAGGGGGTTAGGTTTTTGATAAGTCTTTATCGAATTCCTGGTTAGCGAATTCCAGGAGTAGAGTTGTTTCCGTCGAGCGTGGAATGTTTGTGCTTCAGCCACTACCGTGCTGGCTGATACGCTGGCTATGTATGATGCCCACCGTACACGGAAAGATCTTTTCGTGTCGACTCGTCCAAGACGAGTCTGTTGAAGAAGGTCCCACTTTTCCCAACACGGACGTCGAGCCAGACGCCGACACCAACATCCACGTTAATGCCCTAGTAGCACACTTGTCACTTAACAGTTGTGGTTACTTGTATGCACCTTATTTCAGTCACAATCAAGTTGCAGCAACCTGTTTTGATGGATGTGTGTTGCTTGGGTGGGTTTCCTATTAACGTGAAAATATGTTGCCTTAACGTACTGACGCTTTTTTATAATGTGAACTCTTACCTGTGCTTTTCTCAAGGTATAATTTACGGTTTGCCCTTTTCGGCGAGTATAACTTAAATAACTTTAGCGTACTATGAAATTGAAATTAGAATTCAACAGGTTACAATTAACAATAAAATAAAGTTCTAATTTCATGGTACTACATAGTTATTGTGTACTTATGGCGATCTCATAATTCGAGTTCCAAAAGTTATCGATAAACTATCTACAAAATAAGATTTAAACTAATGAACACTTACACTTTCACAACTTCAATAGATTTGACTTATTCCACACTGCTTTGACACAAACCTTTAATGAAAATTTTCACTAGAACTCACTTCTTCTCATATTTTAAATTTTCCGAAAACATGTCTTAATGAACTGAACAATCCACTAAAAGTGAGGCAAGCCATAGTTCTGTGTTCACAAAGAACCCTGATTTTTATTAGACGAACAAATTTGGTTATGCCTTTGAGCTATTGTGGATTATTAATAAAGAAGTATATCAACTCCCGTGATAATCAGATTGAAACAAATCGAGCAGTAAAGAAGATAAGAAAAACGGGTCAAGCATGATATTGCTTATCACGTCTGTAGGCTAATCAAAGGCGCCAACTAATTTAAACTATGAAGTCAATCTATAGAGTTCTAAACTTATCGTTACAAAAGCATACAGTCCGGCGCAATCATCATGCAAACATAGCTAGGATTTGCTGCATTTGCAAATTTGCTTTCGAGTGTTATGACGTCGTGACCAGCCTCTTCGGCAATATTTACCTTTTTTCCCACTACCAACACATACGTGAGGGCTAGATTTTCACACCTTGTGTACACCAGGTTGTGGTCGACCCACCTCCCCTAATGTTCTGGATTTTCTTTTTTTCTTTTTGGTATTGGCTTCTGATGACATCGACGATGGAGCACATCATTCGAGATCCAATAGTGAGGCCACCAAGCATGAATCAAATTCCGCAGTCATCGATGGATGAAGACCTGTATCTTTCAGCTATTCTCTACTAGCATTTGCATTACAGAATTGTTCTACGTAGTTGGAGGTTGCATCATTTACATTTAAGAGGCTCTAAGTGATCCAAAATTCCTCCTTAAGGCACATTAACTTCGTTTCCACGACCAATAAATCATGCAATTTATCGCTTAGTACATTCTAGACTGCAAACTGCTTGGCTTCCGGCAAAAAGAAAATCCAGTCTAGTACAACAAAGTATGATGCTTACTTTTCTACATACAAGTCAAACCTGAACGGTAACTGAATAGAAGCTGAAGCTGCCAATAGACAATGTCGGCATTGCAATATAGCCATGTCCTACAAAACTCCCAACGGTATGCACCAGCAGTAGCAGCTACACCGATCATGCACCTAAAATTAACTTTCTGTCAATATTTGAACCCTTTTTCTGAAAGCTAAAGGCAGGCTTCCTAGAGTAAGTGCCTTTCACTGTACCTTAGCCACACGGCACAAAGGAAGAAACGTGATCAAATGGCTGCCTGCCGTACTAACTGCTCCTTTCGAAGCCTGATGGAGTGGGACGGTACGTACAGTAAGAAATTCTGTTTCTCCCTCACACAAAAGCAGGCTGCAGTCAATTTTGCAGCTCCTTGTGGTGGGATAATTTTGGATCTAAAATTTCTATGGTAGCAACGACCGAAAAAAAAGCAAAAGCCACTTGCTCATTTTTGCACGGATATGCTTCTACTAATGAAGCCATAAATTTGATCTAGTTAAGACGTCATAGACTTTGCATCACCGGGGGATGCAAGAAAGGACAAGCATTGCACACATTTTCTTGGAAAGCTCACCGTTCTGGTCTGATCTCAAAAGGGAAAGGTGTCACGCCAAACAGAGACATTCCAACGGCGGAGGCTCGATGGTACTGATATGGAGAGAAAGACAGAGTGATTTATTATGCATGCATAACGTGGCGTGCGGTTTTCGCGAGGTTCATGATTTTCCGTGTAGATGTCAAAGGGAAAAGTTCTTGGCAAGACGTTTCCCATTCCCAAGGTGATGTGGGTCAGGTTAGAGCGCTTCATGCAAAAGAGGCTGCATGGCTCAGGTCGTTGTTCTTTCCGTCCTGATTGGGAAGACAAATAGATGTCAAAACATATCTGATCATGTAGATTATGACAGAAATTTTCATGAAGATTGAAGCATAGGCAAATATATGAAAGCGACAGTATGTTCTCTTTCATTTTTGTAAGGATATTGGGATTTGTGGTAAAACAAGGTCCATTTTGAATTTCAAACTGGGGTTGGTTGCAGATTTGACCAAAAATGCCGCTGCCAAACAGTGGAAGATGCAGTGTACATACATACATACATAAAATAACATTTAGGCAAAACGGCAAAAACCTTTTATTCATCACCTCCAAAGGCATTTCACTGGAGCAAACAATGCAAACTATTGACGAAAAACAACCAAAGAATCACACACAAAAACGCACAGCAGTGAAAATGCGGTAAGACGCACATGCGCGTTCACCCGTAACGCCTGAATGTAGGCATGAATATCCAGTATCTAGTTATATGCACCAACTGGATGCACCATTCCGTCTGCTTTGCTTTATTCCACTTTATTGCTTCCGCTTCGTGCCGGAATGTGGATACCACTTCGGTCGCTCGCCAAGATAGGGCAGGACATTTGCATTGAAGCCACAACGCCCGGAACCAGCAAATACAAATAGCTTTCGTCACTATTTGGCAGCATCATCAACGAACCTCAGTCAGTCAATCTTTGCCGTGCAGTCGGAAGGTTTTAATTCATATTAGGTACCCACTCTTTTGGGTGAACCATGAACTTTTAAGCTATCCCATTGATTGAATTACGCGCCGTCCACTGACTGTTCGGTGGGGATAGGACCATCAGACTTTTCCAGATAGCAGCTATTTGTTGACCTTTCCAGAACAGTACATACAACTGAATACAAGGCAACAATTTGCAAACAAGCCGCACAGCAAACCCAATATGCAAATTTCGAGAGGAAAAACAACTTCATTACATGTTACACTTTTACACGTCGCCTTCGTAGCGATGGCTGAAAACGGCTAATGAAAAACACACAAAGTATTATCCATACCGGGACGACAAACAAAAAATACACTCTGTTGGCATAAAATGATTCAATTATGATTCCATCATCGCGGTAACTTTATCCCTATCAAAACCGCTTGCACTGCTACTATTTTTTTGATAGCCATATGAGACGAGCAAATTATGGTTCGTTCTTTGAAGTTACCCACTCACGACAGGAGCAAGGCAAAAAAGACGTCTTAATATTCCTCCCCAACAGCCGATTTGGGGTCTGCTATAAGAGTTTACACACTAAACGACAAGCACGAGATAAGCATAACCGCTCATACGGGAAATCGTCCTTCCAGATTCTGCTGACGGTGGAGGGTCGGACGAAGAACAAACTCATATCCTTCATATCGTGAAATATAGCACCTAGGGCACTGTGTAATATGAGTTTTGGCATAAATTATGCTTTTTATGTTGATTTAAACATGAATACTCGGCATTTTCGGCTTCTCTTTTCGGTAGAAGGAATACGGATTGCGGTTATATAAGTCCATGAAAAAGCGTTATTTTTTTATCGCGGTACGAATCAATCCAAAAAGGCAATCAATTCGTCATCAAGCAGGATGTTGATTGATTGCGGTATGTGGTATTAGGTTGACTCAGAATTTGAAATTCATTCGTTCTGTTTCATTTGAAATTTACCGGTTGAAATAGGTATGAGAAACTCATCTAAATAGTATTTCATTGTATAGATTAAAAGACTGGATAACTGTGCGCGTAGAAACATTTATTTTTAGCTGCAAATAAACTGAAAACCTTATTTTAAATTAAGGTTAAGTAAGCGTAAATGAGTCCCTCCCCATGTCTAGTTGTTGCATCTTGACGTTGGTGGGAGGGCTTAATCTCATGTCATTATGGAGCGTTGGAGACGGTGGGGTTATGGGCGGCATCTCTAGCTCATGTCGTAGCAGTGAGCCGTCATAGGCGGGCGTTGTGGATTAGTAAGCTTTCCGTCTCTGATGAATCATGGCTTGAGAGAATCAAAGTTCTAGCCGCTAGTGACAGTAGCACACCTGTATATATTGTATTCGATAGCCATGCCGCAGCACGCTTATGTAAAGGCACTGACTTTGGGTGTGGGTGTGATACTAGGGGGATAGGCCGCAAGTCACTCTTGTTTTATTTTGACACAAGTTTGGCTCAAATTGGTGACCCACTTGAGCTGGAATGACCCATATCGGTTCAATTTAAATTTGGATGTGGCTCCTTTAGTAGGTAGTATTTCACTATTTTTTTTTTTCTATAAAGGGTGTCCCACATCAAATTGCATCACGGAAAAAACGCTGTAGAAAACTACCTAGATGACCGATCCTTTTCAAACTAACAGACAATAAAATATAACCCATTAGTAAGCTTTTGGCATATTTATTTCATTCAACTTCAATACCATAACCATACGCTCGCACCCTACGCTTAACTCCACGCATTAGGTGACTGCAGCTTCTTCTGTACGGAAACCCACTTTTTCTTCATGTCTTCCTCATATTTGACATCCTTCCGTAGTGCGTGCTTCGTAATAGTCCAGTATTTTTCGATGGGCTTTAGTTCTGGTGCGTTGGGGGGGGGGGGGAGGGTTCATGTCCTTGGCTACGAAAGTGACCCCGTTGGCTTCGTACCCACTCCAGGATAACATTTGAATAGTGGCACGAAGCTAGATCCAGCCAGAAGAACGTAGGGCCATCGTGTTGCTTCAACAGAGGAAGCAGACGCTTCTGTAGACACTCTGTTGTGTTTACGACTTCTGAGTGGGTGCAAAAGCTCAGACAGTCTCGGATAGCTCAAGGGCAATGCACCAAATTAGTGTTTCTTTTCCCCACAAATCAGCAAAAGAACACAAAACCCATTCATTGTGAGAGTAGTATATTGATTACGTTTATATATTCTCGGTCCATAGTGACCACTAGAGTGATGCAAAATTTGAAATTTTCGCTCCACACTACTTAAACGATTCCAAATTGGATCCTGACTAACCTCTCAAAATTTGAACCCATTTGGTGAGAAACTGAGATGGCACAAACCTTTTGAAGTTTGTATGGGAATTACTATGGTAAAACCAAGATTTTTGTTCATGTCTATCTAATAACTCACCGTATCGGTCTGCTTCAAATGCTTTCAACTGTACTTGTAGGAAATTTTCCCAGCTACAACTTTGCTGAAGACGATTTTTTGATTAAATGCAAGGATCGCAAGTTATCAATGGTTCAATGCGGTGATGTCTTATGATCATGCTCAATCAACTGCTCAGCAGGCAACATTGGTGTTTCTGGGGCGTTGAATAGGACACAAAAATCATGGCTACTATGTCACACTGCAAAATACAGTGTTGCCTACAGAGCAGCTGCTTGATCATGTCATAAGTTTACCAATCTCTTAAATAATTAATAACTTTTTCCTGTCTCGTTTTACATAGAAACGATGTTCAACAAAGTTGTAGCTGAGACTAGAAGGCAATGAACAAAAAGTTGAGATTTCCCATAGTAATCTACATGTAAACTTGAAATGGCTTGTGCGAAGTCTGTTTCTAACCAAATGAGTTGTAACTTTGGAAGGCTAACCAGGACCCGATTTGAAACCATTTAAGCACTGTGGAGCAAAAAAGTCAAATTTTGCATCAGTCTAGTGACCACCTGACCTGTCCTCCTACCATCCTGTGGATTTCTTTCCTATGCTACCTCAAGGTTCTTAACGACTAGTACTCACAGATTTTCACGGGGCCCCGACTTACATCCCCTTCGCATTTCATTCGCATTGCTAGTGCTGCAGCCACACCGAACCTCGTATGGGCTGGTCGAAACCACCACGCCTTCACCTCGCTCCTACGATGTACACCACTGCACTGAATGTGCATCGACGTTTGATGCTGGATGATCCGTCCTGCGGTGTGCTACCGAGCGGCTGGGTAGCCTCCGAATCCAGAAGTAGTGGAGAAAAGACACCCTATGAACACATTCTTTTAAGAAACGATATCACGGTGGTGGACTTGGTTTACTCACTCCTGTTGGGAGGTGTTTTCGCTCGATTCTCGCTTGATCGGGTACCTACGATCGTTACCCGTGGGGTGGGTTCTATTGTGCAGATGTCTTCTTCTCGGCCGTTCGTTTTCGGTGCCTCGATCTGATGAAGGCCACGGTTCAAACAAAGTGATGGTTCTGCATGCAATTGTGCTTTGTTCCTACGTCGTATGGTGGTTTCGGCACCGGTCACCACGCGATTGCTGGTGCTCGTGCCAGGGCTTCGGTAGACGATCCCGACGCCCAGTGGGGGTTTAGCGGTAGCTCGTTCAGTTGGACAAATTGTCCCCTTTGCTCTCAATGAAGATGCCCACGATTGCAGCTCGTGCGGAGGAATCTAGCGGTCGTTCGTGTGAACGGAAAAAAACGTTTCACGTGCCCTCCGCTTCTACTCGTCGGTTCCCGGGCGAATGATTGAGATGTTGGCTTTTTTCCACTGTCAACTGTTCACACACGAACACGCCCAAAGTACACGCACAAACACACCACGTCACGTCACTAGTTCTATTCTCTGGGAAGTTTCGTTGAAAAATTTCTTTGCCTAGACGAGTTTGCACGCGACCGCGACAATTTTCACCTTCCGATCCTACGACGCGTTCTTCCCGGAGTGATGGCGGTGAGTCTGTCTGCTTTTGTGTTTCTCGCCGTATGCTTCCGCCTGAACGTTTTCAAGCTAGCTGTCAAACGTTCTTATGCACAGGGTTGGTTCGAATGCGGGCGGTGTTTTTTTTTTTTTTTTTTTATACAGGGGGGAATCTGCTTCCAGACTCCTGAGAAGATAACTCAGGGTGTGGGGATGGGAGATATAGCTCTCCTGACCCACTAAACCTTACCCTGTGCTCTAGGCCCTTGCCCTCCCCGGAACCGCCGGAAAGCATTACTTCATGGGAGGGGGCCGGTTGCGCTATGACGCATCACTAGGTGTTGTGTCCGACGTGACATTCGCTACTGCACAGTGCAGGGCCTTCCTCTTGTTGTTCGCTGTTCGTTGTTCGCCTGAGTTCTAGAGCAGACGTGATAGCCAGCCAACTGTCCAACAGGGCAGCTTAGGACAGATGTGACCGCTTACCAGCTGCGTGTGCTAAGCACTTTAAGAACCCGGCGTCACTCCTGCCTTTGCACAACGAGGGATTGTGCAGGGCTTCTCAACCTCCTGGGACGAGCTGGATGGGGTTCCAGCGTCCCTACTCTGCGGTAGTTCGTTTAGCCGCAATATCTCTCCCTTGGGTTCGATAATTAGCGTTTCCAGGGCACACCACGAGGAGGCGAACTACTTCATGCCCCTTGCGGGCGGTGTGGCCTGTTCTACTATACCTACACACGGTTACGAGTGTCTACTCATTTTTCACTTAACTTACTGGATTATGGCAAACTACTCATACTTATTATTTTAAACATAACAACTCCTTGAGGTAGATCTCCCCGTTTACAGTCCCGGTAGTCACGAACGGCACACTCCGTTTACCACATGAGCAGATCGCTTGCCAAATCATGTATTTCTTGGCAAACTTTGAAAGTTTCTACGTCCTTACTTCCTTCGGAACATCAAACTTGTACAGTAGCCCCAGAAGCTGTCGAAAGTCCACCTTCAGGTAAGTCTCATCATCCATGATGAGGCAATGAGGCTTCGTTGGCATCTGGGTGTACAGTTTCCGGGCCCGTGACTTTCCGACCGTATTTTGCCGTTCGTCACGATTTAGAGCCTTCTGCACTTTGTACGTATGCAGTCCATCCCGGTCCTTGGCTCGCTGAACGAAAGACTTGGACAGATTCAACTTTTTGGCCACATCCCTGACCGAAGCATTGGGATTCCGCTTAAACGCTTTCACGACACGCTTGTGATCCTGATCACTAATAGAACATCCATTCTGACCGCATTTTTCCTTCCGTTCGATGCTCAGAGTATCGTAGTAACGTTTAATCACACCACTCACCGTTGACTGCACGATTCCGAGTTGTTTTCCGATGTCCCGATGAGAGTGTTGAGGATTTTCCAGGTGCTTGCGCAAAATCAATTCGCGACGTTGCTTTTCGGGTGACGCCATTTTTTCCAACATTCGAAAAACTGACAGCGATAAAAATACAGTGTAAACAATACACTCTAAACTTCTTCTACCCAAATTTTCAAGAGAAAATACCCAATGGGTAATTTTCTCCAGCTTTTCGCGACTGTCGGGACTCAACGTGACCTACGGAGCTTTCGTAATGTGCAATTCAATACAGCTTGCCAAACGCGTTCTGGGTTTATGTATTTTTTTTTTATTTGAAAATAATCCATTTTACACATTACATCTACATTTAAAAAATATTTTTTTACAGACTCCTTACACGAAACGAAAATCAATTATTTAATTCATGTGTTTCACTTATACACTTTTGCCAAAGCATCAGCCTTATACATTCCATAAGACAAACCACATAGGTCCTATTAGAATGCATAAAAGGTATGTGTGACCGCTTATACATTTCATTTGACACATGATCTTTATTAACTTTTTGTAAGGCGTCTGCTTATTAGTTGACTTGTACATTTTATGAATAATCAGCAATGGAAATTTGCCAAAAGGTATAAGGAGATTTCTATCCGTGTAGGTTCCATACTATAAAAGGAAAAATTGTAACCGCATGTTTTCAGGCAAACTTTGTTGCTACAATTTTAATCTTTAAAATAGTGAGTTTTTAGGTACATTATGGCATGATTTAATAATCAAAAGTGGGTATTAACCATGACTATAATATAGATCAAATACAACAGAAGATAGGAAATTTATGGAGAAAAACTTTGCCATATTTTAATCCGTTCTAAAGTTATTTGTGATTTACTTCGGAATGACAAGTGAAATTTTTACAAGTGGCTAAATTTATCCGTAATATTATACAATAATATTTATGAAATCAAATATCATTGAAACACTAAGTTGTTCGATAATTAATTGTTTTTGTTTTTACGGTTTTATGCTACGATTACAGATTACAGATTGCGGTCATTTTTTCTATAGAAAACTGTATGCAAATCCTACATTCCTTGGTTGTTTGATTCTCGAGAATTTGGAGCTCTATTTCATCACCTCAATTGATTGACTGCATATGGAAAATAGTTTCTACTGTAAAAACTACAATCATATAAATCTAAAATCTAAATTCCCGAGATTTTCCCTAATTTCTTCCTATGGTTTTTGATTCCCAATTTGTTCCCGCTTTTCCCGAACGGGTGGTCACCCTAATGATAATTACATTATTTTTGCGCACGTATTCTGAGGGAATTCAAAAGAGAATTCTGAAAAAAAAGATATGTTGCGTTTTTCAAGAAGACGTAAAAGAGAGCTATGAAAATACATTTAAGGAAATTTTTGGTGAAATTTCATAGACAATCTATATAAGTTCTTTAGAGGGAATCATTAGAGTATTCTGCAGAGAAATGCTAGAATATTGAGGAGAAAATTTCTATGGAACTCCAAATAGAATCCCAAAACTAATCAAGAAAATTTTGAGAAGAACTCTGAATAAATCCTAGGATACATCTTGAACAACAGAATGTTTTGACATCAACATAAGAAGCATGCCAGAAACCATGGAATATATAAAAAAAAGTGATGAAAGATAAGATACAATTCCTCTTATCATTTGAATTAATAGTTTCCGGTCAGTTACTTATCATAAATTTCCCCCCTCATGATTTTCAGAAATTGAACCGGTGACAAATGTAAACATTACCATTTGTTCCGGCCTAATTCAATCATTTATTTCCTCTATTTATTAACTATCTTACTTTTCACTAATTTCATTTCACGGAGCCGAACCAGCCTAAGGCTGAAAGCCTCCTAAATAAAGCTAAATTAATTAATTAATTTCATTTCATTACTATCTTTCTAACGCTATCTTGCCCACACATCTCATTCAGTCACTAATTTAGTTAATGTCGTGAATATGAGTAAGTCTTTTACTTACATTGAATCTTTATTGTAGTTCTATCTCTCTCTCACTCACACATAAAAGCGCTATCTCCACTAACTTTTTCCACAATTACATAGACAGTTAGATGACATGGCATTCATTGATTTTTTTTGTAACAACGACGCAATCTGTTTTCTGACCTTCATCATCAATGAACGACATCACTTGATTTCCTTCAAAATTTCCTAGAATGATATTTTGAGTCGGTCAACGTCGTTTTCACCTCTCTGTAGGTAGGTACATAATAGATGAACAAAGCGAAAATTCAATTTCCCTAGCACTCAGCCGTCCGAAAAGTTTAAAAGTAATTTCAAGGAATGTTCAAATATATGATGATAAACCAATCGACAATGTGACTTGCACTTACAGCGCCTTGAATGTGGCGTAGACGATCGACCTTGGTCATTTCTCTATACTGTCGGATGACGAGGGTCGCAATTTGTCATACTGATGTGAGAAACATGACCCAGTACTTACCACCGTTTCCCTTTCTTCTCTTCCCGTAGGTGAACGGTTGATCCAGTATGCGAGCGAGAATCTCGTCACGGAGATCCTGATCCACCCGCAGATCAACACCTTCATCCAGTGCATACGGAATCTGCTGAGTAGCTTCACCCGGCACCGACACATCATCCACACCGGTTATACCTTCGCCGGCAATGGTTCCTGGGTCCTGCAGGTAAGGATTCACTATGAACTTGCACAATTCACATGTGTCGTCAACGGGGTTGTGAGTGAGAGCGATGAGAGAAGGAAAGCGATAGATAATTACCGCACGGAAGTTCTGAAAATAGAAGCGACAGAGGGTGGCCCGTGACAAGAATTAATTATCCCCTCCGAAGGGAAAGCTGAACCGATTAAAGAAGTAGGGAAATTGAAACATATGAGCCGGAAAATTACTTGCCAGAGATTGCGAAAGAGGTCACACCATATTGATCGGGTTTCTAATTATCTAATTTTACTCAAACTGTTCCTAACTCTTAATCTAGACAACAGAAAGCTCCAGAAGTTTTATCAGCACTGATAGCCCTCCGAAGAACCGTTCCGTAACTGACACTAGCCCATATCTCATTCGTGTCAGGAAAAAATGTGCTAATCATGTTTCATTTTAAAAATTAACATTCTAATATCATTCCACTTTTCCACTTGAAAGCCGTCCTCTCCAAGGTTGTATAACCGAAAGCGAATGGACGAACGAAAAGCATTTCCATTCCCATTCCACCCAAGGAAGGAGCCGAAATGTTAAAGGTCATGTTTTATGAGCTAATCCGTTTCCACCGCTCACAGACTGACTGTGCTGTTGTAACTTGTAACTGCTCCACCGCCTTACTAACATACCAGCAAACAAGGAACGCAGCGGAAGACAGCTGGGACGTCACCCGGTGACGTAACCTTGACTCCGTGGTAGCACCAGCGGGGGAACGGAACGGAACAACTAAGCAGCTTCAAATAGGATTAAACGGGTCACCTCATGGAAGGTTTACCGGAAGAGAATACAGGGGAAGCACACCTTCCAGCCTGACACCTTTCGGAGCCGGCGATTTTCGGGCGGATGAAGATTTTGCTGCTCACCCATGGTGTCTAGTCTGACATTTTGGGATCGGTACAATGGTTTGTAGTATATGTATACCTATTACATCTAAATACACAGTAATAGGATGGGATTTGAAAAGGCGGCAGCTGGTGCGAATGAGGATCTGGCATATTCAGGTTACTCGTCCATAGCACAATGATTTATGGCTGGTCGTATGAGTTGTAACATGCAAGCTCCATTGGTTTCCAGGGACAATCAAATGTTGGAGTTGAGTCTGAGGCACTACCGGTGTGGGTTTAGGACTAGAAGATGTCATTTTGATCTTCCCATATATGGTTTGGATTTCATTTGGGAATGAGCTATGCTTCAAGAATGGTAGCCTAAAAATAAAAAAAAAATGCAAAAAATCGACAAATGCGCTTGATAATTTTGATATGATGCTTTAAATATTACATATTGTAGTCTGCAAAATTACAGATTTGATTTTTTAGCAATATCACTAACTGTACAATAGACGGGGTAGAGCACTACTTCAGCCTAATCACCCATTTTGGGCCTATCGAGCAGAAAACATCGCATAAGTCCAGAGTGAACAAGTCAATTATGCGTTTGGTACGATACTTTAGTTCAAAAGCTACCGAACAAAGTCAATAAAAACGCGCCGATAAGCCGAAGTGAATTCAATTGCGATTCAATGCATTAGGCCTAATTTAGAATCCGTAGGCCAAGTTTGGGGTCAAGAAGCAGTGTTAGATTTTCAACAATATCACAACAGTTTGTTTCTCTTAATCAAATCTTACGGTACGTACAGAAAGGTAAATACATTTAGAAGTCAACTGCAGTGAAAACATTCCATTTTGTGCAAAAAAAAATCCACTCGAACAATTGAGGCAAAATTAGATCTAAGCTCTTTATAACCTAAGAGGAAGAGGAGACAATACGGGGGCGAAAACGAACCACTTTTCTTTCAAAGCTCGTGATTGGCCGATTTGAAGTGCGTAAGAAAGAAATAGAGATAGATATAAATAGAGATAGAGATTAAAAAGTAAAAAGCTAGTTGTCTCCTCTTCCTCTTAGTATATATCTACAGCTTTCCCCCGAAGAGCACGAGTAATACGTACCGCGTAAATCGAATTCGCGTAAATGGAGTACACGTAGCATATGGGATTTGACCTAATAGGGACCAGCATGGAATATCTCGCGATCCTGGACATATAGCAGGTTACTGTCTTGCGCAAAGTTGTTCAGTGGATCAAGACCTAAAGGTTGGTGGACAGAAGTTCGGAATTTTCTCACTACGCGGCGCTAGTGTGCATGAATTAATGATGTCCTTGTTTTTGTGATATCTTGAAATCCTTGTCATCTAGGAAGTTGCTTTCTTGGGCGAAGTTGTTCAGTGGATCAAGGCCTTATGGTTGGTGGACAGAACATCGGAATTTTCTCACTATGCGGCGCTATTGTACATGAATTTGTGATATCTTTGTTTGTGTGATATCTTGAAATCCTTGCCATCTAGGAAGTTGCTTTCTTCGGCGAAGTTGTTCAGTAGATCAAGACCAATATGGATGGAATATGGATATTTTCGAAATCGGGATGACATCTAAGACCCGTAAATCGATTTCAGACGCCATTTTGAAATCCAAGACGGCGGATTCCGGTTTCAGACAAAGTGGGAAATACTGCCAAATACCCTTCAATATGTATATTTTCAGAGTCAGGTTGACGTCTAGAGACCGAAAATCGATGTCCAGCACCATCTTGAAATCAAAGATGGTGGCTGCCGTTTTCAGAAAAAGTGGGAAATACTGCTAAATACGCTTCAATATGTGTATTCTCGGAATCGGGATTACATCTAGAGAACGAAAATCGATGCCCAGCGCCATTTTGAAATCCGAGATGGCGGATTTCAGTTTCAGAAAACGTGGGAAAAACTGTAAAATACTCTACAATATGGATATTTTCGCAACCAAGACGACGTGCAGATGTCGAAAATTGAAATGCCGAAATAGCGTCCGCCATCAATTTTCTGTCTATTATAGGGTATTTGACAGTTTTTTTTTTTAACAGGACTGCCATCTTAGATTCCAAAATTGCATCGGACATCGATTTTGAGGCTCTACATATCGTCTCCATTCCGAAAATACCCATATTGTTGGGGTATTTACCATTACTATCCAGTTTATCTGTAATCAGAAGCTGTCATCTTGGAATTCAATATGGCATCGGACAGTAATTGCTAGTCCGTAGCTATCACCGCGAATCCCAAAATACCCACATTCATGGGTATTTGACAGTATTTCCCACTTTTCCCGTATCCTGCAGCTGCCATTTTGGATTTCATGACACTCATTTTTTATTTCTAGATGTCATTATCTAGACGTCATTCCTTTTCCAAAAATATTCCTATTGTAGGGTATTTGACAATATTTCTTTCTTTTCTGAAACCGGAAGCCGCCGTCTTGGATTTCAAAATGGCGTCGGACATTGATATTCGGCATATACATGTCGTCTAAAAAATCCATATTATTGTATATTTGACAGTTTTCTGAAGCCAATGGCCGCCATCTTGCAGGGTATTTGGCAGTTTTTCCGAATCTGAGAGCCGTCATCTTGGATTTCAAAAATGGTATCGATTTTTGACATCTACACGCGTCCTGTACCAAAAATATTCATATCGTAGATTTTGACAGCTTTTCATAAAACAACGGCCGCCATCTTGGATTCCAAAATGGCGTCAGACATCCATTTTTTGGGATGTACACGTCGAACCAGCTCCGAAAATATCCACATTATTTGACAGTTTTTTTCTGAAGTCACTGGCCGCCTCTTGGATATCAAAATGGCGTCAGACCTCGATTTTCGGAATGTACGCGTAGTACTTGTTCCGAAAATACCAAAATTTGATATATTTTTTTTTCTTAATCTAAGAGCCGCCATCTTGGATTACAAAATGGTGTCTGACATTTATTTTCGGGATGTACACGTCGAACCCGTTCCGTCATCCCGATTCCGAAAATACCCATATTGAAGGGTATTTGGTAGTATTTCCCACTTTTTTTTTAAATCGGCTGCCGCCATCTTTGATTTTTTTCTGTTGAAAGTATGAGTTGATGCGGATTTTTGAATGACCTAGTTTAAAGCGTCATAGAGGATATGGGTTTAAAACGCTGTACGATAACGATAATGATCCAAATATCAAACCATTCGTTTAAAAATATGTAGATTTAGATTTTCCATTGATCACAATATTTTTGTTGAGTCGATTTGTAGTGAAAACGTTCATTCGATGAAGAGTGAATGAAAATATATAGATATTTGGAATAAAACAGCTGTACAAACATTGCGCCACCTTGGTCAGCGAAGAGTTTCATACCAAAATGTTCGTAAACATATACAGAAACAAACAGGTTCTAGTTGCTAATACTTGCTACTAATCTGATCCGGTGCATTTGAAGTCATTGATGTTATTCGCCGCATCCAACAATATTGCATACACTGATAAATTAAACTATTCCCATTTTGCTTAAAATTTAATCAATTTGACATTAAACTCAGTTTAATCATATCGAATGATTAAAAACTAATATTCTATTTCAAAAAAATAATCATCTGTAAGTAAACCCAGTTTAATCATGGTTGATTAGATTGAATATTATGTTTTTTTTTTTTTTTGAATAAATTGTAATCATTATTGATTCATTTAATAATTTTTGATTGAATTTTAATCTTTTTTGATTGTATATCAATATTCAAACAGAATCAAATTTAATAGTGGAAAGATTATTTCGAATTTAATCATGCATGACTACTGCATGAAGCGGGAATCTGCATACTTTTAAAGCTTTTTTAATTTAATTTATCTTTGAGTGTAAGCACATCACTTGTCCAAGCATGCACGGCATACATAACAAGGCAGGCTACTACCGACAGTAAACATCTGGTTCGGATGTAAACAAATGACGTCATTGCTATCTTTCAACAGCGCGAACCGTAGCAACGCGAATTGTGTAGTGCGACACGGTGTACACTATAGATTTTATGCCGTGCAGTGCGAGTTTAATTTGTTGAAAATGGTGAAGTGTGCTGTAATTAACTGCAGTAATTACGAAGGGAATAAACTGTGTTCGATACAATTAAAGTATTTTTGGTTTCCGCGTGAGGAAAGTTTGAAAGTTTTGTGGTTGGAAGCCTGCGGTAGAAATTTAAATACGCAACAACATTTGAAAATCTGCTCGGAACATTTCTCCGAGCAAGATTACAGGCTGAAAGATATTTTGTTGAATACGGAGTGGTCGAAACGAAGGCTGAAACCAGGAGCGGTTCCTAGCCTGAAATTGCCAGCGCAGGATGAAGGTGTTGCTTCTTCAACATTGCCAGAGAATTCCGGAAGAAGGTTAAATTCAACTGTTTTCAAAAATATATTTACTTCAATAATATCTTCATAGCAGATCCACTTTGAGCCAAGAAACTTCAGAGGAATACACGAGTACGGCAGGAGAGTATTCTTCTCATAGTACCACGGCGTTGATTCGGAAAGATGTTGGTGTTCAATCATCGTGCCCGGTTTTTTCTCATGACGTTGGCGTTCAATATGTTAACTGTACCAGAAATACGGCTGTTCAAACGGGGTAAGCAGTTAATCGAAAGTTCAAAAAAAAAAAAAGGGAATGTAATATGATACATTACTTTTAGGAAAAAACTGGAAAGTTCATTGCGCAGAGAGAATTTGGAATTGAAGAAGAAGCTCAATGGAGAGAAGCGAAAGAATAAAACATACGCCTCCCTGCTGCAGAAGTCGAAAGCATTGAATTGCAATGTTTCGAAGATATTTTCAAAGGGACAGCTGCGAAAATTGCGGGATCCTAATCAGCGAAGAATTCAGTGGACACCTGATGATATTTCTCGTGCGATATCATTACATGCTGCTGGTGCAAAAGCATACCGATTGCTTTTGTCGCGAGGTTATCCTCTACCTGCAGTTTCGACTCTCAAGAAATGGGCAGGGAAGTTAAAGCTTACGCCAGGTGTTTTGAAACCAGTACTGAACCTTTTGGAAAACAGCGAATATTGCGAAAAAGAACGTGTTTGCGTTTTGTCTTTCGACGAAATGAAAGTCAAATCAGTTTATGAGTACCACCGGAGTTGCGATAAAGTTTTGAAGCCATCGAAGTACGTCCAAGTGGGAATGATCCGGGGAGTGTACAAAAATTGGAAGCAAGTCATCTACTACAATTTTGATACTGCAATGAATGCAACTATAATAACGGATATAATCAAAACGCTCAAAAACATTAAATTTCATGTTGTTGCTGTTGTTTGTGACATGGGACCGACCAACATGGGTCTTTGGCGAGAGCTTGGCATCAGTTGCGACAAGCCCTTTTTTACCGTAGACGACCTGAAGGTTTTCACTTTTGCAGACCCTCCACATCTCATGAAACTCATTCGTAATCATTTTCTCGATACTGGTTACGTGTTGGACAAAGGAGAAAAGAA
Source organism: Ochlerotatus camptorhynchus (assembly GCF_037179485.1). NCBI lineage: Eukaryota > Metazoa > Arthropoda > Insecta > Diptera > Culicidae > Ochlerotatus > Ochlerotatus camptorhynchus. The sequence goes on along the minus strand of NW_027040918.1, from coordinate 2,312,695 downwards.
ACACTGGATCACCTCCAAGCCAGTTGTGGATTTGTTGAACATTCAGCCAAATGAACTGAAGATATGTCATAAAATCACGTTAACCCATCTGGATGTCAAAGATGCTGCCCGTCAAAAAGTAAAATACGCGGTACAGCTACTATCACACTCCGTCTCACAGGGAATCAGGAGAGCTGTGAGTTTAGGCATGATAACATCTCAAGATGCTTTGATTACCAGCGATTTCATAAAAATAATGAATGATTGGTTTGATTTGTTCAATGCATCATCGGCAACGAGGGGTTTGAGAGAAAGGCTTAAAGCATTCGACCACACAAACCATGTTCATCAAACAATCATAAGCGATTCCAATGAACTGATTTCGAATCTACGAGTACCAAATAAGCGTGCTCTCCTACCATGCCAGAAAGGTATTCTCGTGAATAACGCAGCGCTGGTCGGTTTGTCAGAATGGCTCCGAAACACTTACGGTAATCCGTACATCTTAACAAGACGACTGCAACAAGATGACCTCGAGCGTTTCTTTGGAACCATACGCTCCAAAGGAGGATTACATGACCACCCAACTGCCTTGGAATTCACTTACAGGTTGAGAAACAGCATTCTAGGTAAAATTCCTTTATAGTTTTCGTAGTGATACATTATCTCACATAAAATATCACTCTTAGTAAGTCCTTAGTAAGACTGTTAAGATAGGTGTACACAATTAACTGTTAAAAAATCTAACAAATCTTAATTTTCATTAGGTCGATCCGATGCGACTCAACAAGTCAACAGCAGTAACGTAGAGGAATCTAATGAAGAGTACGATGAACAGCAGTTTACTGGTTGCATGCTGCGAAACATTGCTCGTGATGAAGTAAATGAGACTGGAGGCGAAGGATCGTTGGACTGCGACGACCAACTCAATGCTGACTTGGAACAGGAAGATGCATTAAACTACTCAGAGTTTGAAGAGGACGCGCTTGAATATATTGCGGGATATATCATCAAAAAGCTTAAACTTAAGATTTCCCCACCGGACGAATCCGTTTTTACTTGGGTGGATCAAGTTTCCGAAGGTGGCTTGACAAAACCGGATCGTGCTTTTGCTATCAAGATAATGGCATTGAATAACGTATTTAAACGAGTTCATGGCGAAACATTTGATGAAGAGAAAAAAACCATTGAAACGTGTATGAACACATCTAAGGATGTAGATTTAGCAGAAAATGCTAAAAGACTGTTTTTCCGAACACGCTTGTATATCCGTATCAGATATCTAAACCGTAACATTGCAAACGCTTCGAAAGCAAAGAAAAGGAAAATGAAGAAGATCGTTGCGTAGACTACTCTTTTTTCCACTGTTTTTTTTTTCTGAAATATACCTTCTGTTTGTACTTTATTCGTTTATTTTTAAAAGAGCTTTAATGTGATCTTACATTGAATTTCACTTTATATCACTGCGGGATTTCTGTCCTTAGGACAATTTCTAATGCGTTCACTCATCCGCTTGTCTTATGATCTTATTTTCAAATTCTGATGTGATTTGATGTGCCGCATGATGGGTTTCAGTTAAAGTCAGATTACGTTCACCCCCCCGAGTGGGATGTGTCCGAATGTGGCCGGTGTGGTCCTGGACACTCAATAAGGTCACCAATGACCTTACCTGTGAATTCTGATGTGATTTGAGGTGTCGCACGATGAGTGTTAAATCAAGTCATATTCTGGCCACTTCCCCGAAGGTACCCGAAACATGACCAGGTGTGGCCAATGTGGTCCTGGAAACTAAATGACGCTGCCAATGACTTTGTTTTTGAATTCTCATGTGATATGATGTGTCACATGATAGGTTTTAATTCGAGTCATATTCTGGGCACTTCCCCGGTGGATTTCGGATTATCTCCGGGTATAGCCACTTCCCTGGTGGAATCCGGGGTATGTCTGGGTTTGGCCAATGAATTTGAATGACTTTCATCAGATCAAATCAAATATTAAAGCCAGAGAAGGCATCCTCGTGTTGCTCTCTAGAAAGAAAATCGTTAGCTCAGAATGCTTCTCGTTTTAATTTCTAACATCACGCATCATAAACACCAGCCGTACAGTATTTTAACTAAATGAAGCAAACACAAGCCACTATATTATCCACAATAAAAGCAATAAAATAAAGCAAATTGCATTGAAAACACTAACTTCGCTCATAGACTGCTTTCTCTCGCGCTTGTTTACGAGATGGATAGCAATGACGTCATCGCGCAAATGTCATTTTCCGGAATATCTCACCTCCTATAGTGTACACCGTGCAAGCATGCACATCAAAGGAGGCGTATCTTGTGATCGCGCTTTGTTTACACTGGTGAACCGAACACGAGCTTGTCTTCTTTTGTCCATTAAACGATCTGATTCGGTTTCGAGATACACAACGTAAGTCTAAAAATAAATTAAATTAATTAAACTAAGCATTCATCACAATTCAATTTTTCGATGCATCATGAACCATTTTGTAGCGTGCAGGCGTCAACTGTTTGGAGTCATTCGGGATAAAGTGGACTGCAGCAGAGAGGAACAAAGGTATCATCTGTATGAATATGTCATAAAGCAAATTGAGAAACGTGGTTCATTTGTTTACCGGAAAAGGGAGAAATGTCACCGAAACCTGTACTTTTTCATGGAACAAAACACTGAAAGGCTAATCGGGACAGGAACTTTTTAAATTTTAGGAAAATCCGTGGATTCGCAAAAGGTAAACATTAATATCTGTTTGGTGAATTTATGTATCATTTTGTAACTGTTCCCAAAAGTTTAGTCGTCCTGCTGTTGCTTTTGAACACGCAACAGATCGTACCAAAAGATAAAGAACGGAGCATTTGCGTTGAGGGATTCGAGCATGCTGCAAAATTGGTGCAGATTATTTGTAAAAGTCCTCATAAAGCTACCGAAATACTTGATCGGTATAAGGATGATAAACTGTCACTGGAATAACTTTGCCCTGCTGAAGCAGATCTCAGTAGAGCGCAGTATTGTTTGATCAAATCAGTAGCGAAAATCCAGCATGCCGATATTTTTCCATCGTATCATGATATTCTCGATGCAAAGAAAAAATCGTATCCACCTTCTGACAAAATTACTATCAACGAAAAAAGCGCAGAGGTGAACTTACGAGTATTGCTGGATTTTGATGCCAACCGCTTAGAGACAACGTTGATAGAAGGTCAAAACATGGACCTTCTAAGTTCAATAAACGAATTTGAGTTTTCGCATAAATGGGGTTAAAATGGCAGTGGAGGACATTCCCTTGATAAGCAGGCTTTCAACAATGAAAACTCTAGTGACGGATCTATGCTACTAACGGCAATTGTTCCATTGCAACTAAGGGAGTTGGATGGATCTGAGATTTCATGGACAAACCCAGCTCCAGCATCCACGCGGTTTTGTAAACCATTAAGGATTCAGTTTGTTAAAGAAACTAAAACTTCGTTGGTTCAGGAAGAAGATCATTTTGAAAATCAAATAGCAACGCTTAATCCAACAATTTTCATGATTGATGACGAGCATTCGAGTAAAATTCACCACAAACTTTCGATGACGATGATTGACGGAAAAGCTAGAAATATGTTGACAGAGACATCATCCATGGCTACATGTTGTGCATGTGGAGCAACACCATCTAAAATGGCGGTTACATCAGCAATCCAAAGGCCAGTAAATACATCCGTTTATGCATTCAAAAATCGTTTTTTCGAGTGCTTATTACATGTTACTTACAAAATGGACATCAAGAAATGGAGTGCCAAGCAAGATGACTACTGAGAGCGGAAGCACGTAATTCAGGAACAACTTCGCCGGGAATTGGGAATTCTAGTGGAGACGGTTAAACAAGAATCCGGTAGTATGAATGACGGAAACATCGCACCATCTGAAGTGGCTGCGATCACAGGCCTGAACAAGGAATTAATTGAAAGGTTCAGCGTTAACTTGAACGCATTGGCACGTGGCTTTACCTTCGATTCAGTTATCTTTAAAAAGTACACTTTAGAAAATGCCCAGCTCTTCGAAGAACTTTATCCATGGTACTAAAGGGTGATACGGTCAAAATTTGGTCAATATCAACTTGACGTATTTCTTTCAATTTTGCATTTAAAAAACCTGAACACCCCTCATTTTGAAGGTGTGTGTGTGTAGAATGTTGCTCCTATTTTGGTTTTGGAATTCACTCTTCAGTTGTCAAAATGCCGTCCAAGCAAGAAGAGCAGCGTATCAAAATTTTGCTCGCGCATCGCGAAAATCCGAGCTACTCGCACGCAAAGTTGGCAAAATCGCTAAAAGTTGCCAAATCAACCGTTACAAATGTAATTAAAGTGTTTGGGGAACGTTTGTCGACAGCCAGGAAGTCTGGATCGGGGGGAAATCGAAAACCGGAAGCCGCTGAGACGACAAAGAGAGTTGCCGGTAGTTTCAAGCGAAACCCTAACCTCTCTCTCCGAGATGCCGCAAATAAGCTGGGTGTATCGTCTACAACCGTGCATCGAGCCAAAAAACGAGCCGGACTATCGACTTACAAGAAGGTAGTGACTCCAAATCGCGATGATAAACAAAATACGACGGCCAAAGCGCGATCCCGGAGGCTGTACACGACGATGCTGACGAAGTTTGACTGCGTGGTAATGGACGACGAAACCTACGTCAAAGCCGACTACAAGCAGCTTCCGGGACAGGAGTTTTATACGGCAAAAGGAAGGGGAAAGGTAGCAGATGTTTTCAAGCACATGAAACTGTCAAAGTTCGCAAAGAAATATCTGGTTTGGCAAGCCATCTGTACCTGTGGCTTGAAAAGCAGCATTTTCATAGCTTCCGGGACTGTCAACCAAGAAATTTACGTGAAAGAGTGTTTGAATAAACGTCTGCTGCCTTTCCTGAAGAAACACGGTTGTTCCGTACTGTTTTGGCCGGATTTGGCATCTTGCCATCTTGCCGGTAAAAAGGCCATGGAGTGGTACGCCGCCAACAACGTGCAGGTGGTTCCCAAGGACAAGAACCCTCCCAACACGCCAGAGCTCCGCCCAATTGAGAAATACTGGGCTATTGTCAAGCGGAACCTAAAGAAGACCAAAAAAAACTGCTAAGGGCGAGCAGCAGTTCAAGGCAAACTGTCTTTCTGCGGCGAAGAAGGTGGACAAGGTGGCTGTACAAAATCTGATGGTAGGGGTCAAGCGTAAGGCCCGGCAATTCGGATTTGGAAAAGCGGAAGCCTAACTGAATATTTTTCCTGAATTTTATACTAATTGAACTTGAAAAAGAAATTTAATTTGATTTTTTAAATAAACGATTTCACCGATTTACACGCGTTTTCCCTTGACCAAATTTTGACCGTATCACCCTTTACATGCCAGCATCAGTACATTATGTGTTGATCCATGGTGCTGACATTATTGCTTCGATGGACTTGCCTATGGGGCTTTATTCAGAAGAAGCACTAGAAGCAAGAAACAAAAATATCAGGTCATTTAGAGAACACCGAACTTGTAAAGTTTTCGTGAAAGCCAGTATGACCGATTTGTTTCACAGGCTTTGGATTACCGGTGATATTCTATTTTCATCTTTTGAGGAAATACGAACCCAAGGACATGGAAGAGTTGGGCGAATCAGTAAGAAGTTCGATTCTATAAGTATTTGGACGTAGGACTACGTCTGTGATTTCTAAATGGGCGTACACTTTGTGAAAACCGAAAATCGAACATGTAACAAAATTATGAAAGATTTTGAACGTTAATAACTCAGCTGCCCCTGGACCAATTTCAATAATTTTATCACCAATCGATCAGAAATATTTCTACGCATCTGCAAATTTAAGACTTCATCATTTTTCAAAATGTCACTATTGAAAATTGTACGAATGTGCAATTGTTGCAATGATAATTAAAATTATTACCGATTGTCTGCGAAAAGCGATTTCCCTAACACAGATTTCAACGTTGAATTCCATCCGGTCTCACCAAACGGTGTTTATTCGATTACCTCGTGGTGAGTGGTGGTGTTCTCCAGTACACAACGAAAGGCTCCCCGCAAGCAGCTAGCTATCAAGGCTGGCCTCAACCGCTGATCGTATTCAGTTCCAATCACCGTGTGTGGTAGTGTCTGGTCGTCGGCATCAGCTGCAGTGCTTTCGACGCATGGCGTTCAACATTGTTCTCCAGTAAACAACGAAAGGCTGCCGGCAAGCAGCGAGCTGTAGCCCACATGGGCATCCATAGAAGGAGGAAGAAGCCGCACCGCTATTGATCGGAATCAGTAGCTCTTCGTGAGTCGCTGTGGGCTATCTATGCCAAGCGCGTCACACTAAAGAGTATAAACAGAGGGAACTACGCTCAAATTCCTATTCCTACACAAAACACAAGCTCCTGCTGCAGTTAACAAATAAGATTTATTATATAAGACCACGTAGTCCTACGTCACCATTGCGTACAACCCCAAAGGGCTGTCCCTTGTAGTTTTTTGGCTTGTATAATATAATTAGATTTAATTAATTTTTAAGTAACATTGATTTGTCACATAACCGATACTAAGTAAAATTATAAACATAATAAATGATTCTCTCAAACAACAATCAACAAACAACGTATCACAAAATAAAGAAAATTTGAGATCAGCAAACTGCAGGAAAAAATTCAAAACTTCATTCAGATTATGGCCACTTCCATGGAGGCACCTGGAACATATCCGGATGTGGATCGGGTAGTTAGCAGGCTTGGCGGTTACTTGGGTAGTGCGGTTCTAGATTCGTCTGGAGTTCGACCGGCTATGGTGACTAGTGAGCGACGAGGACACTCATCGAAACGGGGGAGTAACTATAAGTTATAAGATATATAAAAAAAGTTAAACTGTAGCAACAAATAGAGCAGAACGGGCTAAGGACACCCGAATATAGGATGTCCCAGAAAGTATAAGCACACTTTCAAATCGCCGCCATTTCTACCACAATGAAATTTACCAGCTGCTCATCGATGTGTGTTGTTGTTTACTTATTGCTCAACAAGTTTGTGTGCGCAAAGTGCATTTTTTTACAAACTTAATTTCCCCGGAAAAGCGCAAACAGATCGTGCACAAATGGTGCACTATTCCCAACCTCAAAACTAAGGCGTTCAAATGAATCATATCATATTATTTGAATATTACTTCAAAATAACCGGTCCAGAGCCTCTTAGATGTTCCGAAATCTGGACCACTTTTCACTCCGACAACACATCAATTTATACTAACTTTCAAAGGCGAGTATGATGGAGTATCAGAGATCCATCTTAGGCGAAATCTGGCCACAGTTGCCAGTATCAGGATCTTACAAAATCCGGTTCTGAGGACCGCATTTCACTCCGACAGAACATGGGAATGTGACACATCAATTTACGTTAATTTTCAAAGGCGAGTACGATGGAGTACTAGAGATCCTTCCTGGAAGTAATGTGTGTGACAACGGTGGCCAGAAGCCTGATCCGGTTCTGAGGACCACTTTTCGCTCCGAAAGAACATGTGCATGCGACACATTAATGTACGCTAATTTCGAATTGGGGGTGTGATGGACAAAATTTCTTGCAACAAAAATTCATGTATTTTTGCGATTTGGCCTACTTTGTTACTCACCCACCTCGATTTTACGAACATTTTCATTTCGAAATGCACGCAATACTTCTGTTATTACACAGCAAAAAATAAATTTTAATATTACACCCAAAACGATGCACTTCAATCATGTCGAAAATCTCATGTAATGTCAGTTCATGCACTGTATTAATGATAATTTTGGCCTTTTTGGTAAGTAATATTCCACCATATTTTTGACACGATTGAAGTGCATCCACTTTGATGTGATATCAAAGTTAATTTTTGTACGGTTTTTATTAAATCAATATAAACCATGGTGGCGACGATCCCGGCGTAGCGGATAACACTCATACCTCTCATAATTGTTATAAATCAATAGAGCTCATCATAAATGTGTGAATCTAGTACAAACAAGGAGGCTTAGCAAACAAGTAACCTTTTGGATTCCTGCGCTACATGTTATGGAGAGAAACTCTCTTTTGTAAGAAGAGCAATGTTTCATCCCTGGAGCATTTCCTCCATAAGTTTGATAGGTTTTCCTCGATATAATGGAACGTTATTTAGTATAATACATCGTCCTAAAAATCTATTTAAAAAAAAAACTCCTAAGAGCTGTTTACAAACTACGAAGACAGTTTGGGAAGGGACTAGGCTTGTGTCACACAAATAAAAAAAAATAACTTCTATCTGCATAGACGGGGTATCTCTCAAAACCTGTCTAACTAGTATATAGACAGCATCTAACAAATCTTTTCCTAATTAAATTCCAGGACGGCACCTTCTCGGTGGTGGACTTTATGGAGGCATTCCAGGAGCACGAGGTACAACGGGTTCTGCGTGCCTACCCGGAGACGATCACCATGGACGTGCACTGTGCTCCGGTCGGCAACTGGCAGGCAATCCAGGACAAGACATTTGCCCGACTCTGTCGCATCCGGCTGAATCCGGTCGATGTGCTGAGTTCGGGCAGTGAAAAGTTGAATGCATTCGTAGACTATCTGGCAGCGATGATCGTGCCGACGGAGATTTCCGAATTGTTGGAAAGTTCCGACGTGGTCGGCAATATCCGTTTCAGCCATCCGACACTGTATGTCTTCCCCGGTGGACAAGGCGATGCTGCACTTTTCGGAATCAACGGGTTCAACATGTTGGGTAAGCCGAGAAGAATATGAAGGAAACAACCTATGTTCGCTAATATTTCGATTTCACTTTACAGTTGACGGTGGTTTCAGCAGAAAATCATGCTTCTGGGACTTTGTGCGCCATCTGGATCGCTTGGATGCAGTACTGATGACCCGAGTCAACAATACCAACATCAAGGGCATCTCGGCAGTAGTCGAGCGTAAGCACGAAGCTCATGTCTATCCACAGATTGGGCACTTCTTCTGCAACATTCCGGAACGCAAGGGACTCCTCAGCCCCGATGGTGATAAAGATCGCGATCCCTTGCTAGTCGATCTCATCGAGGAAGGTCACCAAATAGTGACAAACCTGAAAACTTTAAACTTGAAAGCACAAAATTGCTACCGTGATGCTGAACCCATCAATCTGTACCATAAGGTCGGTCATGGAACGCTAGACATGTACGTCATCAGCCCGGCTAAGGATTCCAAAGAGGTGAAAGAGTTCCTGGCCAAGTGGAACGCTGCCGATCCGAAGCTGTTTGCTCCAAAAGATTCCAAAGAATTCGTATTCCCCATGCAGAATATAATATCAATCTGCGCCCTGCTGGTTTGGACCCCGGCCAATCCGGAGGACAACATCACCAGAATACTCTTCCCCGGATCCGCACCAGAGTACAAAATCCTCGAAGGACTGGAAAAGATGAAGAACGTAGAATTCATGCGCCAACCAGTTTGCACCGTCAAGTCAATCGCGCCGAGCATCTCGTCGCAAGCACTCACAAAGAAATCACTGAAATCATCATCCATCGATAAGATCATTCCCGAGCCAATCCTTCCGTCCAAGTCAACGAAACCATCTGAGAAGGATAATAAGATTTTAGACAACAAGATGAAAATGATCGACAACAAACTGGCCGACGCCACCAAGAGCTCTTCGGACATCATGGATAGCTCGGCGGATGAAGGAAAGCTGGAAAAGCATCTAACGAAGTCAAGTGTCGCTACCATTGCCACGGCTAAGGTTACACTCGGCAAATCGAAGGCGTTCAAGACGACATCTACCGAATCGAAAAAGATCGACAGCATGTTGATCGAATCGAGCAAAAAGATTGACCTAGACGAAAAGAAGGACTCTTCAGATGGCGGCTCCGATAAGGATGAAACCGAAAAGAAGGTAGCCGCTGAAGAAGCAATCCCAGAGAAGAAGCTCGATCAAGATAAGGACAAAAAAGAAGACGAACAAAAAGACTCCAAAAAAGACGAATCAGTAGCTGTGAAGGAAGACACCAAAGCCATTAAAAAGTCTTCCGAGAAATCGGGCAGACCAGCTACAGCTCGCTCACGATTTGACTCCAAGCCTCCTAAGGCAACAGCGAAACCGATCAAGAAGAGGGAAGAGACCAACAAATCTTCTCCTACGACTCCCAAAAAATCAGTAGAACCCAAATTGACTAACGGAGTGTCGAAAGACGATGAACCCAAGAAGGCAGCTGGTCCTCCGAAGACCACGAAGCCTATCGGCACCAGACCAGGTAAGGCAAGCCCGAAAAGCACACCCGCCAAGAGTGCTAAGGATGCCAACAACCGAAAGGTATTGGAAGCGCGTCAACGACCGGCTGCTAAACCCACTCCGGCTAAGAGAGACTCTACGGAAAAGAAGGAATCTCCTCCCAAGTTCGAACGCAAACCGATTTCCCGTCGCCCGAAGGGTACCACGCCAGCCTCCGCCGTAGGAGGAAGTCCCATCAAGGCCAAGAAGGTACTCAAATCCGAGAAGGATGCCGTCATCCGTAAGGCCAAGCTGGATAAGAACGGAACTACCGATTCCAGCCTGGTATCCACGCCTAGTGCCGACGAAGCTGGAGTTGCCGTACAGAAACGCATCGTCGATACGATAGCTTCTGCTGCAGCAGGGGGAACTGATATTGACGCCATTCAACAGCAACATTTGGCCGAACTGAAGGAGGAACAAGAAGCGGTCCGTGAAATTGAAGCCGTCTTCAAGCGTGACTCCAACCAGGTAAAACGGCGCGAAATTCTGTCCGAACATCGTGAAATTCAAGATAGCACTACCGAACCGGAAGAAGAGGAAGAATACTTGATCATTGAAAAGGAGGAACAGTATACGGAAGACTCGATCAATGAACCGGAGAGCAGTGCTACGAAGGAAGAAGAAATTCAGAAGCACCAGCGCGATTCCGAAGAATCGGAGAAGCGTAAGCGCGACAGCTTGGAAGGAGAGAAAGAAGAGAAAGCTGATGTGGCAAAGGCTGAGGGTGAATCGGCTGAGGTGGTTGAAATCATCGAAGGTGAGCAGGCAGACGATGAACAACAGATAGAAGAAGCCAAACAAGATGATAAGGAATCTGTGGTCGAGAAAGAAGCTGTCGAAGATGTCAAAGAAGAACCGAAGGAAGCGGAAAAGCTGTCTCCCAAGCACAAGCAGGATATCGAAGAAGAAGTTCAGGATATCATTGCTTCCGCCAAGGAGATTGCCAAGTCTAAAATGGAAACCTCCATGGACGGTCTAAAAACGGAAGAAATGTCATCGATCAGTCCTGACGAAAAGGTGAGCAGTACCAAGAAGACAAGCGACACGCGAGATGAAAACGAGCCGGAACCGGTTCCAAAGGAACACATCGAACCACCGCACGAGAGCCATCACGAAGAACGAGTATCGGCTACAGCAGAATCAGGTGCAACTACAACGGCTCCAACATTGCCTGAAGACGAACGTATTCCGCTAGACGAAATCAAGGAAGATTTGGTAATCGAAGAAAAGCATGTTAAGGAACAAACCAAAGAGGTTGAAGTTGCACCAACTCTCCCGCCGACTGTGTACGAGCCATTGGAAAGACCAACACCGGCAAAGATGCACTTCAGCGCTCAGCAAGCTCATATGCGTGATGTTGTTAAGACTCCAGACGAGGTCGCCGATTTGCCGATGCACGAGGAAGCTGACTTTGAAGAGTACAGTGAAGATAAGGACAAGGAGGACGAGAAAGAATGTGACACCAAGGCAAAGCCTGATGCTGAGGATTTGAAGGAGACTGAAGTGAAGGAACCAGAGAAGACTGATAAAGTAGTAGTGGACAAGTCTGCTGAAAGTGATAGATTATGTGATACGGTAAAGGACATACAGCAGGAAGTCCAGGAGGTAGTCGAGAAAGTTGAAATTGATACCAAGGTTGAAAAACCCCCTAAGCTGGATACTCAGTCATCACTGGTAAAGGGTAAGCTGGATGAGGCTGCCGTGCTGAAAGATCTTGAATCGCAAATTATTCCAACAGAACCGGAAATTCAGAAACAACCAGCAGTTACAAAGGTGGAAACAACACCAGCAACTGAGAACGATGACGAAGAAGACAAAAAGTCAGTTCACGAAGAGGTAATCGTTCCTAAAAAGGTCGAACCTAAGGTGCCAGTTCCGACGGAACCATCAGTTCTGGATGAAATTTGGGGTGTGCCTCAGAAGGCTGAAGAAAAGTTGGAAGAATTGAAGCAAATCATCGACGATAAGGCAAAGGAAACCACGTCGGACCTGGTGTCCATAAAAGACGAGATGGTTAAGGAAATTGTTGAACGCAAGGAAGAAGTCGTTGATAAGGTGAAGGAGGAAGTTATCGCTGCCGATAAAATGGTGAACGAAACGGTGGCTAAAATGGGTCAGGAAGCGGAGAAAGCTGCTATACAGGCTGCCAGTGAAGTAGTGAAAGAGGTCACTGCTAAGGCTGATGCCGTCGGTGAAGAGTTGCAGAAAAAAGCCCAACAGTTGGACGATAAAGTTGCATCTGGAGTCGATAAACTCAAGACTGACGTTGAGAAGGTTGCTACCAAGGCCGATGAAGTTCTTGCCAGCATAGAAACTGAGAAGAAGGAGCTTGAAAAACTTGCCACAGATATTAAGCAAGAAGTGGCGGGTAAGCTTGATGAAACCAAGAAACAGCTGGATGATGAAGTGAACAAGGCTGTTGAGCAAGTTCAGCAGAAAGCTAAAAGTGGTATCAGCTCTTTCTTTGGTGGCATTACTGACAGCATCAAGTCAGGAATCGAGAAGGTCGCCGATAAGGTCGAAACTAAGCTCAAGGATAAAACCGAGCAAGTTGAAACGAGACTTCAGGAGGTGACCGACAAGATCGAAGAATTGAAGGCTAAGGAAGTTGTTGAAGAAGTGTGCGAGAAGAAGGAAGTGACAAAGGCTCCAGCACCTGAGCCAGCTGTTGGTTTCGAAACACCTTTCGGTTACGAACGAACATTCACTCAGGAACTGCGAGAGACTCATATAACAACACTAGATTCGCCGGTCAGCGATGCCGACAAAGTTGGCGATATGAAGACCATGGTCAACATTCCGCATCACATCGACGAAGATAAGGAGTTAGAAGAACTAGAATCCAAGCAGATGACTGGTTCGTACGTTATCGAAGATGTGAAGTATTCTACTTTCGAGGAAGCCAATCTTCGTGAGATTAAGGAGGAAGACGAGGAAGATCGCATTACTCCGCCGCAAAAGGATGACAAAAAAGACGCGGTACCAAAACTTGAACCTGTCGGTGTTCCACCACGAGCCAGAACCCCAGAAGATGTCGCCAAGATAGTAGCAAACGTTGCCCAAGTTCTTAAGTCCGATAAGGATCTCGAAGAAATCATTCCTGGTTTCGATCCACAAGAACTGGAACGCAAGCTATCGCTGGGAACAGCCCGTGAAGAAGATGTAGGTACAGTTCAACGAATGCTTGTCACCGCTAGCAGCGAGGATGGTGGTGAAGAAACGGTTATCTGCCCAGATGGAACAATCACCTTCTCCAAAACGGCAACTCCGGAGCCCTCTGTTTCTGGAAAAACAACTCCAGAAATCAAGGTAGACGAGGAAATTACACAAGAAGAAACTTCTGAAGGAAAGATCGAGAAACCACAATTGCCAGAAGTGAAGCAAGACGAAAAATCAAGTCCCACATCCTCAGGAAAATCGTCACCAGATTTGAAGACATCGCCAACGTCGATTGAAGAGAAAGATAAGCATGAACTATCAGAGAAAGTGGTGATTGAAGCTAAGAAGATTCCTGAAAAGGCTTTCGAAAATCGTAAGGAATCCATTGCGGAGCAATACGACCAGATCGACGACTCGAGGCGTGAGTCTGCTATCAGCACCTTCAGCGAACGCGACTACACCAAAGACGAGAGCTCGATTCTCGACGAGCGTGACTCTTCGCGAGCTCATTCGATTTCAAGTCACGTTAGTGATTTAAAAGAAGATGCAGCTGACGTCAAGTCGGTTGCTGAATTCCTCAAGGAGTCGGACAAGGTTGACGACAAGCATCAGGAGGTATTTGCTGAGCCAACTATACTACAGGCTAGCTCGATAAAGAAGAGTGATGATCTGTCCAGTCCCGAATCCATAACAAGCCAAAAAACCGTATCCGAGAAGTCTGTTACGGCAGAGGCAGTTGTTGCAGCCAAACCAGAAGAGAAGGGCACTGTTGATGTTGATTCTAAACAAGAGCTGTCGAGACCGGAATCAGCTGCTAGCCACATCAGTGGAAAAGCATCTGCACCAACTGAAGTATCTCGCCCAGAATCAGTAGCATCAGTTGAGAAATCACCTGTTACCGAAGTTAAAGTTGATGCAGCTAAAGACCAATCACGACCCGAGTCAACTGCTTCCCATGTCAGTGAAAAGGCTACATCAGATAAGTCTGATGTAAAGGACGATGAAAAGCAAGTATCTCGACCAGATTCCGTTGTGTCTCACGTCAGTGAGAAGGCTTTGTCGGATAAGACTGATGAAGAGCACGAAGTGAAAGAAGCATCTCGGCCAGAGTCCACTGCATCTCACGTGAGCGAGAAAGTTATTCCTGCTGCTCAGCTTGAGGCTAAGCAAGACGAAAAGGCAACGTCACGACCAGAATCAGCTACCTCTCATGCCAGTGAGAAAGCAGAAGCTAAGGATGCTTCTCGACCGGAATCGGTGGCTTCTCACATAAGTGAGAAGACTTCTTCCGAAAAGGCGGAAGTCAAGCAGGATGAAGTAAAAGATACTTCGCGACCAACATCGGTCGCTTCTCATATCAGCGAAAATGCGGAAACTAAAGAACCTTCACGTCCAGAGTCGGCTGTATCTCACGTCAGTGAAAAGGCTGCATCTGAGAAAGAAGAAACCAAGCAAGATGATAAGCAGGTTTCACGACCGGAATCCGTTGTCTCTCACATCAGCGAGAAGGCTCCATCCGAGAGGGAAGACGTAAAAGAGGCTTCACGACCAGAATCAGTTATTTCTCATGCTAGTGAGCAAGCATCATCCGAGAAGGTAGAAGCCAAACCAGAAGAATCTAAGGTTGCTTCACGGCCAGAATCGGCTGCATCTCATGTCAGTGATAAGGCTGCCTCTGAGAAGGTAGAAATCAAGCAAGAAGATAACAAAGAAGCTTCTCGACCTGAGTCGGGTGCTTCTCATGTGAGTGACAAGACCCCGCTTGAAAAGGCAGAAACCAAGCAGGAGGTTTCACGACCAGAATCAGCTGCGTCTCATGTCAGTGAGAAGATGGAAGTTAAGAAGGAAGAAATTAAAGATGCTTCCCGGCCAGAATCAGTAGCTTCCCATGTTAGTGAGAAGGCTGATGTTAAAGAAGTCTCTCGACCTGAATCCGTCGCTTCTCACCTGAGCGAGAAGGCTGCTTCCGAAAAGGTAGAAGTCAAGCAAGAAGAATCTAAGCAAACATCACGCCCGGAATCAGTCGCTTCTCACACCAGTGAGAAAGCTTCATCTGACAAAACAGAAGACAAGGGAGCTTCACGACCAGAGTCAGCAGCTTCTCACGTCAGTGAGAAGGCTTCTTCCGAAAAAGCTGAAGACAAGCTGGAAGAACCAAAGGGAGCTTCCAGGCCTGAATCTGTCGCTTCACATGTGAGTGAGAAGGCTCCTTCTGAGAAAACTGAAGAATTGAAGGAAGCTTCCAGACCTGAATCTGTTGCTTCACATGTGAGTGAGAAAGCTCCTTCCGATAAAGCAGAAGATAAGCTAGAAGAGCCAAAAGGAGTTTCCAGGCCAGAATCCGTCGCATCACACGTCAGCGAAAATTTAGAAACCAAGCAGGAAGGAGTCAAACAAGCATCACGACCAGAGTCGGTCATTTCTCACTTGAGTGAGAAAGCAACTTCTGAAAAGGTAGAAGATCTTAAAGATGCTTCACGACCAGAATCAGTCGCTTCTCATATCAGTGAGAAGACAGAAACCAAGCAAGATGAAGCAAAACAGACTTCACGACCTGAGTCGGTAGCGTCTCATGTTAGTGAAAAGGCTCCATCTGAAAAAACAGAAAGCAAGCAGGAGGATTCTAAGGTGGCTTCACGACCAGAGTCAGCCACCTCTCATGTCAGCGAAACGGCACCTTCCGAGAAACCAGACACTAAAGAGGATTCACGACCAGAATCAGTGGCATCGCACGTCAGTGAAAAAGCACCGACCGATAAGGCAGAAGCCCAGCAAGAAGAGGCTAATGCTAGTTCTCGACCAGAATCGGTTGCTTCTGTCATTAACGAGAAGGCTCCATCTGAAAAAGCAGAAGACAAGAAAGGAGATTCTAAGGAAGCATCACGACCAGAATCAGTTGCTTCTCACGTCAGCGAGAAACCAGAATCCAAACAAGAAGAAGATAAAGCGGTTTCACGACCGGAATCCGCTACTTCTCACGTCAGCGAGAAAGTTGAAGCCAAGCAAGAAGAAGCTAAAGAGGCTTCACGTCCGGAATCGGTTGCTTCTCATATCAGCGAGAAGAAACCGTCCGATAAGCTAGAAGAAACTAAAGATGCAGATGCTAAGGAAGCTTCACGGCCAGAATCAGCTTCATCTCATGTCAGTGAGAAGGCTACGACTGATAAGCCAGAAGCGAAAATCGAGTCAAAGGAACCATCTAGACCAGAATCTGTTGCATCACTCGTTGCTGAAAAACCGGACACGAAATCAGACGCGAAGGAAGCCTCACGATCGGAATCAGTTGCATCTCACGTAAGTGAGAAGGCTGAGATAAAAACAGAAACCAAGCAAACTTCACGACCGGAATCTGCTGCATCTCATATCAGCGACAAAGTCGAAACTAAACTAGATACAAAAGAAACCATTCGACCAGAATCAGTTGCAAGTCATGTGAGTGACAACATTGAAGAAACAATTCCCGCAGTGGAAACTAAACTACTGGCACCAGAATCGAAAGAACCGTCAAGACCAGAATCCGTTGCTAGTCACATCAGTGAGAAGGAGGAATCAAAACATGATGACAAGGATGCTTCCAGACCCATTTCAGCGGCAAGTCATGTCAGTGAGAAAGCGACGGCAGCTGATGAGAAGACCACGTCCAGACCTGAATCAGCTGCCAGTCATGTTAGCGATAAGGCTGCTGATAGTATTGTGAAGTCAGATGAGAAGGAGTGCTCTAGACCTGCATCCGTGGCTTCGCATGTAAGTGAAAAGGCTCCTTCGGAAAAATCTGAACCTAAAACGGATGCCAAGGATGCTTCACGTCCGGAATCCGTTACAAGTCATGTCAGTGAGAAGGCAACTGCAGCTGATGAGAAGACCACGTCCAGACCTGAATCAGCTGCCAGCCATGTAAGCGATAAGGCTGCTGATAGTATTGTGAAGTCAGATGAGAAGGAGAGCTCTAGACCTGCATCCGTGGCTTCACATTTAAGTGAAAAGGCTCCTTCGGAAAAATCTGAGCCTAAAACGGATACCAAGGATGCTTCACGTCCGGAATCCGTAACAAGTCATGTCAGTGAAAAGGCGACTACAGCTGATGAGAAGACCACGTCCAGACCTGAATCAGCTGCCAGTCATGTAAGCGATAAGGCTGCTGATACTATTGTGAAGTCAGATGAGAAGGAGAGCTCTAGATCTGCATCCGTGGCTTCGCATGTAAGTGAAAAAGCTCCTTCGGAAAAATCTGAGCCTAAAACGGATGCCAAGGATGCTTCACGTCCGGAATCCGTAACAAGTCATGTCAGTGAGAAAGCGACTGCAGCTGATGAGAAGACCACATCCAGACCTGAATCAGCTGCCAGTCATGTAAGCGATAAGGCTGCTGATAGCGTTGCGAAGTCAGATGAGAAGGAGAGCTCTAGACCTGCCTCCGTGGCTTCGCATGTAAGTGAAAAGGCTCCTTCGGAAAAATCTGAGCCTAAAACGGATACCAAGGATGCTTCACGTCCGGAATCCGTAACAAGTCATGTCAGTGAAAAGGCGACTACAGCTGATGAGAAGACTACGTCCAGACCTGAATCAGCTGCCAGTCATGTAAGCGATAAGGCTGCTGAAAGCGTTGCGAAGTCAGATGAGAAGGAGAGCTCTAGACCTGCCTCCGTGGCTTCGCATGTAAGTGAAAAGGCTCCTTCGGAAAAATCTGAGCCTAAAACGGATACCAAGGATGCTTCACGTCCGGAATCCGTAACAAGTCATGTCAGTGAAAAGGCGACTACAGCTGATGAGAAGACTACGTCCAGACCTGAATCAGCTGCCAGTCATGTAAGCGATAAGGCTGCTGAAAGCGTTGCGAAGTCAGATGAGAAGGAGAGCTCTAGACCTGCCTCCGTGGCTTCGCATGTAAGTGAAAAGGCTCCTTCGGAAAAATCTGAACCTAAAACGGATGCCAAGGATGCTTCACGTCCGGAATCCGTAGCAAGTCATGTAAGTGAGAAGGCTACTGCTGACAAGCTTTCGGAGAAGGAAGCGTCTCGACCCGAATCGGCAGCCAGCCACATGAGCGAACAAATGACCTCAGATAAGTCTCAACTGAAGGAAGACAAAGCGGCTGAGAAGACATCGGAAAAAGCTGACTCTCGTCCAACTTCAGCAGCATCCGACAAAGCACAGGACAAGTCTTCCGAAAAGGGAGAATCACGACCAGCATCGGCAGTAAGCCATGTAAGCGAAACAGCTCCATCGGAGAAGCCTTCTGTGACCGAAACAGTCGATGAGAAGGATAGCTCTCGTACTTCATCGGCAGCTAGCGGTGCTAAAGCAGAAGAGAAAGAAGTATCCCGACCGGCGTCATCGTCAAGTCACTTGAGCGATAAATCACCTGCTGTCGATGCAAAGACAGAAGCAACAACGGAGAAGGAGCCATCTAGGCCACAGTCAGTCGCTAGTGAAGCGAAGGAAGCTTCTCGTCCGGAATCGTCTGCTGGTGATAAAGCACCGGTTCTTGACAAGGCATCACCAGTAGAGGCAAAGATGGATGGTAGGGAAGCATCCAGACCTGAGTCTGCCGGTAGTCATGTGAGTGAAAAGGAAAAATCTGCTGAAACCAAGATCGAGGATAAACCCGCTTCCAGACCGGAATCGACTGCTAGCCACATTAGCGAAAAAGACAAGGAAGTGGAACGTCGAGAATCTACGATTAGTAAAGTAAGCGAAAAGGACGTTCTGAAGACAGACCCGGAAAAAGAAACATCCCGACCGACATCGGCTGCCAGTCATGTGAGTGAGAAGTCCTCAACTGCTCCCGAACAAGAAAAACCGGTTTCGAGACCAGAATCTGCAGCTAGCCACATAAGCATCAAGACTCAGGAATCGGAAAGTGCTTCCAAGGGGGAACCGAAAGATGAGAAGGCTTCATCTCGCCCAGAATCCGTCGCCAGCCATGTCAGTGAAAAAGACAAAAAGATCGACGAGAAAGATCAGTCCCGTCCGGAGTCCGCAGGTAGTCATGGACTCTCGGATAAAGCACCTGCGAAGATGGAAGACAAAGAACCTTCACGACCAGAGTCAGCAACTAGCCAAGCAAGTGAGAAGGTTACATCCACTGAAACTAAAGTTGCAGCGACTGACAAAGTGACCGCTGAAGGTGACTATTCCCGACCGGATTCACCAGCCAGCTGCTCCAGCGATAAAGTCGTACCCTCCAAGGAACAAGAATCTACGTATGTTGAGAAGGACTTGGCCCGTCCGGATTCCGCTTGCAGCTATCATGGTGAACCCATTCCCGATGAGAAACCATTTTCGCGTCCAGAATCTCCAGACAGCTGTGCCGGTGATCAACCAAAAGAAGAAAAGAAACAAGAAACCAGCGTTGAAGAGGTGAAGCAAGAAACTGTTGCCGCACAACAAACTCAAAAAGAACAGAAGGCGGAATCAGTCGAAGAAAAAGAATTCTCACGTCCCGGCTCACCTGCCAGTTGCGGAGACGAGCCACACCTCACATCAAAACACCCAGAAACTAATGTAGAAGAGAAAGATCTTACCAGAAAAGACTCCGTTGCCAGCTATCACGGAGAACCCATTCCAGATGAGAAACAATTCTCCCGACCGGAATCTCCAGATAGCTGTGCTGATGATGAACCGGAAGTTAAGAAGGCTCAGTCAGAAGTGGAAACCATCAAAGTCATCGACGTAAAGCAAGCAAGTGATACCACACAAGAAGCTCAAAAGCAACAGAAGGTGGAATCCGTAGAGGAGAAAGAATTCTCCCGTCCTGATTCGCCAGCTAGCTGCGGAGACGAGCCAGAGCTCACATCGAAGGCCCCAGTTTCCAGTGTTCCGGAGAAGGATCTCACCAGAAAGGACTCCGTTGCAAGCTATCACGGTGAACCGATTCTAAATGGACAATCATTCTCACGACCAGACTCTCCGGCAAGTGGAGGTGAGGAGGAAGTGACCAAAGTAACTGAAAAGTCCAAGGAAGCTTCTCGACCAGAATCCACCGCCAGTTACGTTAGCGAGAAGGACAAGTCACCTGTTGTCGGCGAAACGAAGGAAACTCTGAAGGCGGACGAGAAGGAAGCATCCAGACCAACATCGGCTGCAAGTCACGCTTCGGATAAATCGGCTACCGTTGAATCCAAGACGGAATCACGCCGAGAATCGGCTGTCAAGGATGAACGTCCATCGTCGGCCCTGAGCGATCACGCCGAAGAGCAGGAGGAGAAGATCGTCATGAAAGAATCTCGCTCGAAATCAATGTCGGTAGTCATGTCATCCACAACGCAGCGTAGTGGATTCGAAGGTAGCGCTCTGGGAATACTGGAAGAAAGTGCAGCTGCGTCCCGAGATGACTTGCATATGCTGAAAACTCCTCGTGACAGTATAACCAAGATTGAAGAATTGGTGCTTAAGGAAAAGAAACAAGAAACGAGCGCATCCAAGATTGGAATGTCACTGTTTGGACCGACTCAATTCCCGGCAGATGAAAAGCAGGAATCTCAAGGGTTCCCGGTTACTGGAACCGAACATGAGAGTCCAGACCAACATGATTCCATCATTCCGGGAGTTGATAAGTTACTGAAGGATACTGCCAGTTCGATGAAGGAAATTGAGCAAATGTCAACGACGGTTATCTCAATGATTCAGACCACAGAGAAGAAGGAAGAATCGGCCAAGCAGGAGAGTAAAAGCTCATCCCTTGTCTTTCCACTGCTAGACAGTGGCAAGTCTACTCCAATGTCCGGCGACAAAGACAAATCACAAGCGTCCAGCATTAAATCGGTCAGTCCTCATGAGAAGGATTCGCTCGAAGGAAGCTCAGCATCGTTAAATACGTTTATCGAAAAAGACAGTCTGTCGGAAAGTACGTCCAAACAGGTAACGATCAAGATGAGCGCCGTGGAAGAAACTACTGCTCCGAAGACTACGACTACAAGTACTAAGGTAGAGTGTACTGAACTACTCGGCGGGGCCAAGACTCCACCAACTGCTCCGATCAGTCCGAATATAGCGAGAGAAGACTTTAGTTTGGGACATCATATAGAGAGCACCGTTGCCAGTAGCATGACAAGCGTCACTTCCTCCAGCCAGATGACGGTCAAGCAGCAGAAGGATGATGCGTCTGGTATTTCAACACCTAAAGAATCTGTACCATCTGGTAAGAGCAGCCCGGGACTGATGTCCGTTCACACAGGTAGTACAGATAGTGCGTCCAAGTCAATCAATCTCGGCCACAGTTCAGGTATTGAAACATCAGAATCATCTCCGAAACCAACGTCTCCGTTCCCGAAATTGCTGGACACGTTGAAAACCGACGAGGTGAAGACCAGCTCCGGAATGAGCACCCCGGACATGACCCGTACCTCTACACCAGATATGGTTGATTCTCAGATCGAACGTATTCCCGAGGGCACGAGCGAGGAAGTGCAGGAAATGGTTACCACCACGACAACCACGACGACTAAGCGTTACATAATTAAGGACGGTGAAAAGATCGAGGTTGGCAGCACAGTTAAGACAGAAGTATCCGGAGATGCGAAGAAGGATGACACTAGCAGTGCTGGAGAATCTATGTCGACCTCAACGACCACGACTACTACTACAACTAAGGTCCTGAAGGATGCCATTAAAACTCCAGCCAATCTCACTTTGTCCACGACTGAAGACCGCAGTCTAACTGAAGAATACGACGATAAGGATGTTCTGTCGCCACGATCGGACATTTCTTCGGGACAGGCTTCCCGGATCGTCGCTGCTTGGCATGATGAAGATGCTCCCGGATCGCCAATGAGTGTTACTTCACAAGCTCCGCTATCACCTAGCACGAAGTATACCTATGAATACGAACTGCAGCATTCGAGTTCCGGTGTGAGCAAGAAATCGGACATTGAAATCGACGACAGCCAGGACGAAATTCCTCCACAGTATGGTAGCGACGAGGTCAAATCGGCCATTACCATCGCTTCGGCGTACAAGCCTGATCCCATGAGCACCTCCTTCTACGGACAGCTTCCAGATGTCTCGGATACGTCGGTTACTGCCACTGCGGCGTCAACCAAGTCGGTTCCGATTCCAATCGCCGCTGGTAAAGCATTCGCCAAGACCTACATGGAGTACGCTTCCAGTGGAGAAAGTAGCGTAGACTCCAGTCACCTCCACAAGACTGGAAGTGATCGCAAATTCCTGGACGAGGCAGATCTGGATTTCGAGAAGGCGTTCACCAAGTCCGATAAAGTAGACCTGATGACTCAGTCGATGCATTTCTCCAGCGAAAAGGAATTCATGGCAGCAACGACAACGACTTCATCCGCTTTAACTACGGTTGCCGATAGCAGTAAGAAAGAATTGGACTTTACCGCCAGCGGTCTACCGGCTACAGTTTCATCGATGGAAGCACAAACTACACTTACCACAACAGCACAGTCCAGCACTACGGTTACATCCAGCGGAAGCACCAGCACCAGCAAACAACAACCCCAATCGGATAAGGACAAAGATCCGCTCGCGTCCTGGGGCAAACCACTGGGCCTGCCATCTCCTGCTCCGTTGAACGACGAAAACATGAAAACAACCCCCAAGAAGGAACGCAAGATGATCCTCAGCAAGACGAAGTTGAACAACGAAAAGAACCTACGGAAACGATCGGAGTCGCCGATCAAGGCCGCCAAGAAACCCGGCCCGGTCTACGTGGACCTGTCGTACGTGCCGCACCATGGCAACTCGTACTATGCCAATGTGGAATTTTTCAAGCGGGTCCGAGCCCGGTACTACGTCTTCTCCGGAACCGAACCGAGCCGCGAGGTGTACAATGCCTTGCTCGAGGCGAAGCAAACGTGGGAAGATAAAGAATTAGGTAAGATTTTTTTTCTCTACTGTTTTGCGGGTTCAGGCAAGGTCGTGCACGAGGAGGTGGAAATGATTAACGGTGGTTTGAAATATTCGGTGCCATTTTTTTTGAAAATAATTTATACAACAAATCTTTCAAGGTGTTTTGAACTCCGCAATAAATGTAATGAAGGTAAACATATGGCATTTGTTCGAAACATTTGACTTTCATTTGAAAGTCTAGAAAGAGATATATTAAGTAAATCACATACTTTGTACATACTGCAGGCATCCAATATGATAGGTTATCGGGATTTCATCTCCAGAAAACTTTCACTTTGAAGAAGTTCTGTGCACGGCCTCGACCTGTTTCCAGACCAGTAACGGATTCCAAAAACTAATCGATTGTATTTTGCGTCCATTCGCAGAGGTAACTATCATTCCAACCTACGACACGGACGTGCTCGGTTACTGGGTATCGGAGAACGAAGACCTGCTCGCCAAGTACCACATTGACCTGTCGCCGTCGGCCGCCCGCTGTACGATCAACCTGCAGGATCATGAAACGTCGTGCTCGGCCTACCGATTGGAATTCTAGGCCAGCGGGATATTTGTAGCATTTTCCAGCGACATCCACACGGTCCACACACAATCCCAGTCGGTGTCCTCACCGGGTGACTCTTCGATTGCTACGTCAGCCATCGCCGGAGTCAACCATCAGTGAGGAAATACTCGAACCTCAATGTCCCCCGACTTAGACCCCAGGCGAAACGACGCAGGAGAATGGAACACGTCTCCCCCTCTCTCTAGATTCCTGTATACCTACATACATATTGTTATGTTTTTAGAGCGTTAGGGGTCCCTAGGATCTCTAAAATATAGCGACAGGGTCTCTTTCTGGTAGCTGGAAAGGGACAAACATTTCGAATTTCCTATATTTTTTCAAATGTAACACTTTCGTTTCTGTAAGCAACATACACTGACACACACATATACATTTATACACATACACAAACACACATTCGATGTTCTGTAATAGGTGATAGTTAGTATTTATGAAACACTAGCCTAACAAAGGAATGAAACAAAACAAATACCTAGGAGAAGACAATTAATATGAGCTTAATGATCACACACACACACAAACCTACTTTAGTAATCAGGCAACCAGTAGCGAGCGAGCCCAATGTGGACAAAATCAACCAATGCTGAGATCTAACCTCAACCGATAATGATTAGACCGAGAATCTAGGAGCGAAATCCAAGCCAAAAAAAAACATCCAAACCAGGTCGAAGATAGAGACAACCGTATCTAGGAGCTAATTCGTACCAGTACCTATCAAATGAATCAACAAAAAAGCGACGAACGAGTCTTAGTGAATCAAAGTGATTAATTAAAATCTTACAGCAGAGCTAGAACAAGGTAGCTAGAGTTGTGATATTGTTTTTATTATTGAAAAACAGGCTACGGCATTTAAAGTTTCTAAAAACTAAATCAAACACCCGGATCCTTAAGCGTAAAAATGTTACTTCTTGAGTCGAATGTGAGCAAAAAATTTCCAAATAGAGTGGCCTATAAACACACCAATGCCACGTGGCCGTAGCTGCGAGAAAAATAAAACGTTTACCGGGTGTATTTTGTCAAAACAGGAAAGTTTATAAAATCTTGAAATTTAAAGCGAATCCCCGTGTTCGACTGCCGTGACTTCCTCGTCGTGAAGCGTCAAAATCGGACGCAACTTCCGTCTAAAGTATTTTTCAGAAAGTAAACATACACATACAAACATACAAACCAATGCACACAAATCACGCGCCCGCGCCATATTTTAGAGAGCACTTTAACATTTTGACACATTCGAACGACAGCCAAGAAACCGACGCCATTTTGGAAGTATTTTTACACCGATCAATAATAGCGTTTAGTAGTGAAACGTATTGACATGCTTATTCATGAGAACGAGAACAAAACATCACCGATTTTGACGTTTCACCGCGAGCGAGCGGCAATCGAAGCGAGGATTGTAGGAAAAGTCTAAAACAAACGGGACATTCTTATCAATTTATTAGAGAAGCAACATTACAGAGAAAATCCTCACACTCACTCATATATTTACGACTAATAAATCTATTGACACGTTGGCCTGTTGAATGACACTACATAGTCGCAAGCAAAGGCAAATTATCGAGATCGTATATTTTTATATACATACAGAAAAAGACAACTCTTACACAGGAATGTTCGAAACGGAGCTCCGCTCCGCCAGAAGGTAAAACTGGAACCTTGAAAGTTGATAAGCGATGGTTATTACAAAAGAAAATCTCTTTAATCTTTAATAAAAAAAAAAAATCTGCTAATATATACATAGAGAGAGAAAATGATAATGAAAACCAAACATGTTGACTAAAACTATCAGATAGGATGAAAAACTTGTTTAGAATTTAGTTCCTCCTCTTCCTTAAAAAAAAAATAGAAGCAACCAAACACAATGTTCTCACTCCATCACGATTCAGCTGTTATTTTAATACCGACAACTTGAAACTTTAAAACACAGTCTAGAAAAAGGTTTGACCTTCCACTTTTGTAAAACAAAACCAATGCCACGCCATTGCAGGGCTATAATAAAACTTGCTTGGCAATCCCAGTTATCAAAAAAATGTACCTACGTCCCCAAAATCCAACAAGTCCCCTTTCTACATATGCTATTATAGTATTAGTTCATCCAGCTGCTAAATTTATGATAAGGCAAGTTTCTTAGATTAAATCTAAAAAAAAAAAAACAAGTTATTCTCGAACAAATATTACATTACACACAAGCAGTTGATTGATACTAAATAAAAAGAACAAAAACAAAGAAAACTTAGAAACTAAAACAAAATCTTAGTGATGTTTATGCCAGCTAATACTAAAAAAAAAGAAAACAAGTGTTAAGTATTTAGAACAGAAATCCAACTGCATCAATGTCAGCGCAGCAGAACAGTGTGTACCGGAACTGGAAGGATAGTTGAACGAAAATTGACGATTTTTTATATGCGATTTTAAGCTTTTATAGTAGTGATGATAACTACACACACACACACACACATACACAGCAAAAGATACAGTAACGAAAACAAACACAACAAGGATCCTTCTTCAATGGCTTAGAAAAGTTATAGTTAGCGTTAAACGGGAAGATGAACAACCCCGCTGAAACAAAACCCTACCGCGCTTTCTTTTCAAATTTTCGAAACCTAAGTAAGCTGTGAGTTTTGCTAGTTTTCCAACGCCTTCTTTGTTATGTTTGGCTGCTGTGAGAGAACAAAGAATAAAAAAGAAGAAGCTATTTTTTAGTCTTATGTACTTTTTAATCTAAGTTGGCTGTAGTAAGCAGTACATTGAACGACAAGCATTGAGAACTGAGCTGTGTACCTACACTTTAATGAATGTTGAATGTTATCATGTGTGCGCGTAAAGCCAACTACGCCAGCTAAGGAGGGAAATCAAATCGCGTTCCATGATTCTACTAAATAAAGGGAACAACGGAACGACTGAAAGAAAGCAAAAATCCAAAAACGTGCGTAGTATGGTGCTAGGGGAAATGCCGGAAATGCCTTTTCTAGGAAAGAATCTAAAGAAGTAAAAACTCTGTAAAGCAAGATGTGTCGCTTTAAAGCAAATGAAGTAATAAACCGATGGCTTGTGGATCTAAACTGCATGTGAGAGACTTTTTGGATGTGATTTTACACATTTATTTATTGCGTTGAGAGTTATTGTTCGGTTCTGCCAAGCCAAGTGTATGTAGTAGCGTAGTTGCAGGGATGCAGTTTTACTGAGTTTGCGACATGTTTACGCGATAAGTTGACTTATTCCTTGGTTCAAGAAAAGGACGCAAAGAGAAGACTAAGATAAAACATAAAAGAAATGATATTAGACTTAAAAATTACAAGTACGCAAACACTTTTTTGAAGGAATACAAATAGAAAGACACATTGCATGTATTAAAAAAGCAAACAAAAAGAACTATTTAAAATATAAGCTGTATTATGATTATGGCACAGTAATAAAAAAAAAACAAATGAAAACAATTTTAGCTTCATCTAGTCAGTTGATTCAATGTTTCGTCTGTTCAAAAATTCCAAAAATAAAAAAACAAAAAAAACGAAGCGAGCCAGCATCTCTAGTTGACACCTACCAATTCACCATAAAAACATGCATTCCCCGCCTGAAGGTCTTTACTGTTGGTATTCTATTATGATGGTTAAAATTGAAGAAAAAGAAAACTGGCAACACTGTTGCACATCGAGATTTCACTATAAACAAAACAGGTTCATTCATTTGTCACTGAAGCACAGAAAAAGAATCAGTCAACCTAAGCCCTGACACACTTTTCTCAGACAATGCCACGCACGCAAATTCCAATGATCAATATACGAGAAAAGACAACAATTACAAATGATCACACGCTAAATCAATGCCACGTACCACATAATCTGCAATGTATGTTGTCTACGAGCGCATGTGCAATGGTCATTCATTAAACTCAAGAAAAGAGCGCAGCATTGCGGCAGCAACAGGAAAGGAAAAACAATTACACATAATTATTCGATAGAAAACAAAAGAAAAAAAAACCAACAAATTCCATATAAAACAAATCAATTTAATTGAACAAGAAAAATATAATCTATTATTACGATGTATGGTCAACTAAATACAAGAAAAAAAAACTGTATTCAAAAATCAAATAAAAAGTATAAAAGTGAAAAATGTACAACCGTCGCAGAATGATTTATTTTGTGAATAATCCTGTCCCCAAAAATAAACTGTTCCGTCTCCACCGAAAGTGAACCAACCATCTCGACAATCGCCTCTGACGAACAGCGACAAACAACACTAACCAATCAGCGACGTCCATATCACCATGCGCAGACAGTGCGCTTCTATGAAAGTGGCACCCTTTAGGCAACACTCAATTCAAACCTCCAACTTCTCCTGAATCCTTCGCAGCTAGTCTTTTCGAAATCGCCCAAAACAATATCCCTAGAACTAGTGGCCAACCAGGGAAAAAATCGGTGCCTTGGTGGAATTCCGAAGTTCGGAATGCGATTAAGTTGAGACGTAAAAGACTTCGAGCTCTCCAAAAAGTACCAAAAGATGATCGTCAGCAGTCGTACAAATTTGTTGAATTCAATTTTCGCTTCCTCCTCATCTAGCTACAACCAGCAATTCCTGGCACGGAAAAGGGAATCTGAAGGCTCTGCCTCTAGCTTTGAAACAGATTTGGATATTGGGTTTAATAAGGAAAGGACTTTAGTTATGCAGAACTTGAATGGGCTCTTCGTAGGGTAAATGGCTCATCAGCCGGTCTGGATGATGTTGGCTATCCTCTTCTCAAGAACCTTCGTATAATTGGAAAGTCAATTTTGCTATCGCTGTACAATAACATGTGGGATAATGGCGTAATCCCTGTTGACTGGAAATAAGGTTTATTGGTACCAATTCCGAAACCAGGTAAGGATAGAAGTGTTGCTGACAGCTATCGTCCAATCACTTTGGATATAGGAAAGGTTCTTGAGAAGATGGTTAACCGACGGCTATTGGATGAGCTTGAGTCACAAGGATTACTCGATAACAGACAATTTGCTTTTCGCACCGATAAAAGTTCTGATGACTACTTGACTGAACTGGAAGACCTTATTAAAAAACACTTAGATCGCGATATGCATGGTGACTGTGTATCCCTAGATTTATCTAATGCATACGATCGTGTATGGCGGTTCCCCATCTTACAGTCCCTTGTAGAATGGGGAATCAAAGGTCGTATGGGTCGTAATGGGGCCTCCCTTAGCTCAGTCGGTAAAGACGCAGCTACAAAGCAAGACCATGCTGGAGGTGACTGGGTTCGATTCCCGGTCCAGTCTAAGAATTATTCGGGTTGGAAAATTTCTCTACTTCCCTGAGCATGCGCTTGAGCATGATTGACCGCCCACGGTTGCTACTCTGTTATTGCCAGACTAGCTGTAATTACACAGAGATCCAATAGACGATGCTTGGGACTAGCAATCATCCTCAATGTGTAAAAACTGGTGATCTCAAACTAGGCAATACCAGCGCCGGCCGTGCCCGAACACAGGTCAAGAAAGGAAGGGGTAGGAATGTGTTGACGTGACACTCGCTTTGATGGAAGCCGAGAACACCTCTGCACTTCCACGAGGAATCACTGGGATGTTGGGTAAGAGGGTTTGGTTTGCAGCAGGGTTCGTTTTGGTAAACGATAAGCTGAATTGATGTCCAAACAATCATATAACGCGAAGGAGCTTGGAATTGAACCCACGGTCTACTGCTCAGTAAGCAAAAACGTCTGCCACTAGGCAGACGAGCTTCTTTTTAATCATCGAGTTGCTGTTATTACCATGTAGTCATGTTAACAAATAAAACGATTGACGAATCTTGAATGTGGATGGGCTTGAGATTAGACTCATGATGTTCTGCTCAGTAAGCAAAACCGGTTGTTCTAAGGCCACCGAGCCCTTCATATCACATTATAGCGTTACTCAAGTTTTTATAACTATTCAAACCCGGCACCGACGACAACGAAAAGTTTTACAAAATACACGATAAACAAGCGATCTTACCATACATTTTTAATATGAAAGGACCTGGGACCGCGTTTTTCTGCTCAGTAAGCAAGCCACTGCAACCGACGATCATTGAAATCCTTAAACTAAAAGCTACGAAAGAGGCCTTCATTAAGGTCCACTTTCACGCGACGTTAAATGTTTCGATTTTCTCTTTACGCATGGTTCAGGCAATGATAACAAGCTATGACCGACGTGACGATTGTTTAAGACCTGGTTAAACAAGCTATTCAAATGAAATTACGTTCCTGAATTTCACTTGGCATGTAATGAACAACAGAAATACGCGATAATTCATATTTTCAGCGGTTGGTGGTTAATTTTAAATATACTAACGATACTGCCTATGACTACGACGGCGATTACGACGGCGCCTACGACAACGACCACAGCGAATTTGTAACTTACCATTTGTCTAGGATAAACACCTTTGCCCGGCACCTCCACTGGTTCTTCATGTCCGCTATCTGTCACTGTTTGCAAAATATCTAATAGCAATTACCTTTGTTGTAATACTTCCTGTATTGCCATGGTCATCTGGGAGGAGAGTCGCATCTAGTGCTTTCCCCAGGAATCGTTCACGGTGGAAAATTTCTCGACTTCCCTGGGCATAGAAGTATGATTGGACTTGCCACACAATTAGAGCGGTTCCATATCATTAAAGCAACGAGTAATTTTCATCTTTTTTGATTTGCATGAAACCTTGCATACAAGTTTTTGGGGAAGAAAAACGCCGTTTTGCATACTTGATTCGCCATTTTGAATCTAGCCTTACTTATGAGAAGGGCCTATGAAAAATGCACATGATATCTTCAAAAAATTGTATCTCGGAAACGGTTTGTTCGATTGGTTTGGTGTCTTGGGCGAAGTTTTAGACAATTGTTAGTGTTATATGGAAAAAATATGCACGGTAAAAAAAAAGTTTGGTATTTGTGTTTTGAACTAAAATATAAATTTTCGATTTAAAGTGACATGTCAATAATTTTTTTATTATCTTTATGTTATAGCTGACTGAAAATGCTATCTAGTGCACAGTAGGTTGTTCTGGAGAAAAATAGGTTACGATGAAAAAAAATGTTTTTTAAAAAAATACAATTTTCAAAAACGCTATTAAGAAAAGTCAAAAAAGTTTGTCACCCTAATTTTATAAAAGTACATCAAATTTGCAAACAAAAAGTACTTCGGTAACATTTTTCTAAGATGCACCGTTTAGAAGATATTACTGATTTAATATTGTTTTTTTTGATAACTTAATAAGTTTTGGCCCTTTTCGGATGTACTCCGTGTTTTTCCAGTTTCAAAAGTATTTTTTTCGGAAAGATTGGAAAATTTTGAGTTAAAATGACACTGACAGCTTAAAGATTCGAGTGAAATTCTCTGCCTTAAAAGTATTTTGAAAAACAAGTTACAAAATCCCACTATCAGGAACAATGATTTCTTCAAGTGATTTTTGGTGCGTTGTGCTGAAAATGTGCATTCAACTCTTGCATATCGTCTAACAGTTTAATCCATTTAAACTGGATGTGTTTATACTGTGCATATTTTCTCTCTATTGCCGAACATCACCACAGACATCAAACCGATGAGACAACTCGATTTCGAGATACACCTTTTTGAGAACTGCAAATGTAAGCTCCTCAATTAGCAAGATTCAAAAGAGCGAATTAAGCTTATTTCAGGGATGGTGATTGTGCGTAATAAAAAATAACATTATATGTTGGATATCATCAGTTTATTTTTATTCCTGTATTTTTATAAAATTATTGTTTACACAACTTTCTTAACAATATTTAATATTTTGGCATCATTGTCAGGACAGTTTGAATAAAGCTTTGCCTTTATTGTATTTTCTGATAGAGGAAGAAATGAGTGGAATTTTAGAGTTCCTTGAATTGTTTTTGCATTATTATATTGATTATTTAGCTGCAAAGACATATTTTCGTATTCTTCTGTAGTAGAATAACAAAATGACTACTTTGTAAGTTCTTCTTCTTTTCGTTTGTTTGCCCAATTAAACAACTCTCTTGCAGTCTTTATCGGGTGTTCGCGTTCTTTGGCTAAACTTGCTCTGGTAGCCATGCGTTTTATCGTACCTCCAATAGCATCGCATGGACCTTTTCCGTGCGATGTTGCGAAGAAATGCCATTCAGCGTCAATACCATACTTTGACTTAAATTTACAAAGGCTAGAAAAGTTTTTTCGGTTTTTATACTGTGAAGCAGCACCATCTGACATAAAATAAATTTTTTTTATGTTTTTATTTTGATCAATTTGTAAAAAGTTTATCATTTTATCAATAAACAAATTGACAGCGACTGAATCATTTATTATTAAGGAACGGTCAACGACGGAGCTAGCCTCGTTATGGCCAGCGTGGCCATGGTGGACTAGTTCCAACAAAGACCATGTTTACAATCACCAACTGTACGTAGTACAGCTAACTGGTATCTGATTACCTGTATCTAATACTTGTTAGCACGTTTTCAGCACAACGCACCAAAAATCATTTGAAGAAATCATTGTTCCTGATAGTGGGATTTTGTAACTTGTTTTTCAAAATACTTTTAAGGCAGAGAATTTCACTCGAATCTTTAAGCTGTCAGTGTCATTTTAACTCAAAATTTTCCAATCTTTCCGAAAAAAATACTTTTGAAACTGGAAAAACACGGAGTACATCCAAAAAGGGCCAAAACTTATTAAGTTATCAAAAAAAAACAATATTAAATCAGTAATATCTTCTAAACGGTGCATCTTAGAAAAATGTTACTGGAGTACTTTTTGTTTGCAAATTTGATGTACTTTCATAAAATTAGGGTGACAAACTTTTTTGACTTTTCTTAATAGCTTTTTTGAAAATTGTATTTTTTTAAAAAACAATTTTTTTCATTGTAACCTATTTTTCTCCAGAACAACCTACTGTGCACTAGATAGCATTTTCAATCAGCTATGACATAAAGATAATAAAAAAATTATTGACATGTCACTTTAAAGGGAAAATTTATATTTTAGTTCAAAACACAAATACCAAACTTTTTTTTTACCGTGCATATTTTTTCCATATAACACCAACAATTGTCTAAAACTTCGCCCAAGACACCAAACCAATCGGACAAACCGTTTCCGAGATACAATTTTTTGAAGATATCATTTGCATTTTTCATAGGCCCTTCTCATAAGTAAGGCTAGATTCAAAATGGCGAACCAAGTATGCAAAACGGCGTTTTTCTTCCCCAAAAACTTGTATGCAAGGTTTCATGCAAATCAAAAAATACAAAAAATAAAAACTGGAAAAATTTCCCACTTGTTCGTGGAACCGCTCATTATACCAATGCAAAAATGGTAAAGGCATCGAAAGCTCTCAATTAATAACTGTGGAAGTGCATCTAGAACACTAAGTTGAGAGCACGCAATAAGCTAATATGCGATATGCAATAAGCTTGAAATGCGAATAAGAAGAAAGATGGGTCGTTATGTCCAAAGCTTCCTTGACGATAGAAAATTTAGAGTTACGCTCGATCGCAGGTCAGAATACAAGAGAACGGAGTTCCACAAGGCTCCGTAATAGCCCCCACTCTTTTCCTTATTTGCATGAAATCGCTATTTAAAACAATCCCTCCCAATGTATATATCATTGTTTATGCTGATGACATCACCTTAATCTTCTTCCATAATTTCAAATCTCTAGCCCGTAAAAGAATTCAATCCGCTATAAACATAGTTGCTCACTGGGCAGATGAAAGAGGTTTTGTTATCTCTCCAGAAAAATCCCAACATCTTCATTTTGGTGCCAACAGAAAGGGGATAAGTAAACTTCCTGACCTGAAAATTAAACAAACCATTATCCCTTTTAAACCGAATCTTAAAATTCTTGGTGTCGACCTTGACCGTCGCCTAAACTTTAAAGACGCCGTTCGAAAGGCAACCGTAAATAAAATACGAGTAATTAAATCCATTTGTGCGAGAATACCTACAATTCTCAGGATAATTAATGCATGGCTATTACCCAAAATTTTCTATGGAGTCGGTCTCTTTAGTAGAGGTGGTGATGCTGTGATGAAAAAGTTACGTCCGCTGTATAACCAAGCCTTCCGATTTGCTTCAGGCGCTTTTGCAACAAGTCCCACATTTGCGATCATGGCAGAATGTGGCCAGCTTCCATTCGAATACTATCTGTTAGTTTGCCTTATTACGAAAGCTATTCGTTGGTTGAGTCTCACTGACCGCAATGAAGTTCCTTTGGTTTTTAGAACGATTGGTCTTTTTGAGTCAACTACAAATTCCAATATACCATCAATAGCAATTTTACCTGGAACAAAAACGCGCCCCTGGAATCAAACATCTCCCTCAATAGATCTTTCTCTACTTAATATAGTCAAAGCCGGTGATCCTCCTTCTAAAATTCAGCAATATTTGTATAAACTTCTCTCAGAATAATACAATAATCATCATCACATCTACACTGATGGATCGGTGTCAGACGGAAGGGTTGGATATGGCATAACTGCTGTCTCGATAAATTCCAGCGTCAGTTATTCTCTTCCCTCGGTTTGTTCAATCTTCAGTGCTGAAGCCTTTGGCTCTAATGAAAGTCTCCAATATGAGTTCACACCCCAACAAGCTCGACATCTCGACATCTCGACATCTTAAGTGATTCCGCTAGCTGCCTCCGTGAAATGAACTCCGATTCAACACGTCATCCTCTGGAATTCGTGGCAATGAGGCCACTCTGGAATTCGTGGCAATGAGGCCGCTGACAGGTTGACTGGAATTGGTCCAGAACTTGATGCTTTAGAGATGTCCGTACCTTCATCTGACTTCTGCAGATGGGCCAAGCATAAGATCAGAGAGAAATGGAATTTTTTTTCCGTCGATCTTGTTTTTCGTGCTGAGTACCATTGCTACCGACGCCAGGGAGGCAGCTCCCACACCTGGACCCTATCTATCGACCCATTAACTCTTGAACCGGGGACCAACGGCTTTACTTCCCTTCCGATGGAAGGCGTGCTCAGAGATGTTATGCCTCAGAACATCTCGGCGGCGCCGACTGGAATTGAACCCAGGCCTGCTGGGGTGAGAAGTTATCACGCTTACCACTACACTACCGGTACCGCTGTGAAATGGGATTTGGAGTGGTTAAAAAATAGGTCTTGCACTTTAAGAAGAATAAAAAATTCCACTCTCTGTTGGCCTGAACATAGAAATCCCAAAGTTCGCCGCATTCTGTCGAGGCTACGAATTGGACACACTCGACTTACCCATAGTTACAGAATAACGAAAAAACAACCGCCAAACTGTATCACATGTGGTGCTACTCAGTCCGTCTCTCATATTTTTATTGATTGCAGAGCATATTGCACAGAACGTTTGGCTAATAATATGAATAATTATTCATTGGAGGAGGTTTTGCCATTACCTTGTGAGGAAAAACTATTAAAATATCTGAGCGACACTGGTCTCTACGAAGAAATATAAATGTAACAATAATTATGTATAAATGAAATGTAAAAATTTAATTTACTGAAGGGATGAATGACCTTAAAGGTTAAAATCCCTCAAAAATAAATAAACAACAACAACATTCAATTCAGTTACCTTTTGACCAGCCACGAGCGCCACCAATCATTGCCAATACAGTCTACTGCCGAAGGGGAAAGTGCATTCCCAGACTGAACACAAAGATTACTTTAAATGTATCGCTCCCTCGAACCATAGCTATACTGCCGGTAGCCGCAACTTAATCCTATCTGCATTTTTATCAATTTTAAGTTAGCATCTTATCTTTTTTTAGCTGTGCTATTCGAAAAGTGTGGTTTGTTCAGGAAAAGTGAAAAACAATACCACGGCAAACTGTCCCACAGTGCAATCAAATAAACTAAATAATTAGACGACAATCGGATCATAAGAATTGAGATTTCCGTCCACTTCCCATATGGTATCCGGAACATGTCCGGGTTTACCCAATGTGGTTCTTACGGCGACACTCAATATGACCGCCAATGGTTAAGGTTTTGAATTCTCATGTGACTTGATGTGTCGCATGATGGATTTTGATTTACAAAGGGTTTACCACTTTCCCGGGGGTACCCAAATTGAACATGTCCGGGTGTGACCAACATGGTGCTGGTTACTCATCACGACTTCTAGTGATCCTATTTTCGACCTCTGAATGCCTCATAGTGGGTTTTGCACGTTTTTGAAAATTTCTTGTCTCAAAACCCGTACTCGCCGGAATATGTTACGGCCATAGTTCAGAAACCGGTTCGAGTCCCACTCCAATTTTGGGCATAAATGAAAATTTCTCGATTTTTCATCCAAAATTTTTAACTTAACATAGATGCATCATATCACATTGCAAGTTTATTTTCAAAATTATCTCTCCAAAATAAGGCCGGAACAAATCAAAAGTCTTTCTTTTGTCAGTCGATGCTCCCACCAGTCAAGGGGGATTCCCAGCTTTTTTCCTGGATCACTAGCCACTCTGCATTTCACATACAAAACACTTGTTTTTAATCCCATTATATTTGTTTTGTCTTGAGCAAATTTTGAGACCCAGCTCCGCAAGAAAATTATACCGGATAATACGCTTAACCAAAAGCTAACTCGTGGGTGGATTCCTCCGGTGGGAAATCTGTAAGTTAATTCCATTTAAATTGCATTAGCAGCAACATTACAATACTAAAACTTTACTGATAAGCTAATTTGACGAGCTAACCATGTTCACAATGAATACCAACAATACTTAATACAGCCACTGTAGGCTGTCAAAGCAATGCTTGTCTACGTATATTTGAATCATTATTCAATAATAAATGTGTTGCACCAAACAATAAAAAAAAAAACCTCCCAAGCAAGACCATTATCCTGAATTCTCATTTAGTTAGCTAATCAAGCTGTGGAACAAGACCTAGAAGTGTTCAGGAAAAAAATCATCATCTTCTCTTAAAACTGGGTTTAGACAGGGCAAGTCAATTGATTAACTCAGTTGAATTCATCTGACTTGAACGTGTAAACCATGCCATTCAACTGACTTGATCAACTCACTCGAATTTAAAAAAGTTGAACCAGTCTCAACTTTTCAAGTCAATTGAATTCAACTGAGTATATCAATGGCTTGCCTTGTCTAAAGCCAGCTTAACTCTTAATCATTCTTGCATTTACTCAAAGGCGATCCAATGATTTTTGTTGGACACAGCTGGATTGAGCAGACGCACCAATCTACTCGAAGGTAAAATTTTGTCAGACGCAATTAGGTTAAACATCTATTAAGAGACGCACACTCCCATAAGTAGCTTAAGTTTAGCAACAACTAACAATGTCTAGCGTCTATACGAAAATGAATTTTGATTTGGGTTCAACTCTGGAATGTGACAACACCCAGTGGGAGCTGAATTTATAATAGGCTCAAAATCCTCGAAATGCCCTTTTATTTTATAACTTTTGCTCAACTTGCAAAAATGCAACATCAAACATTGAACAACCACAAGATCGCAACTATATTTAAAATTTGGAGAAGGCCTTCCTTAAACTACAACCAGTAATTAAGTTGTTTAAAACTAACGACGTCAGCCATACTTATTAATAAGTTTATGTTATAAAGAAACTGACTTTGAATGAAATTCCCTGAGATTCCCTGATTTTCCAGGTCCAAAAAGGAATTTCCTGATACTTTGACTATAGTTTAGTATTACTTCTGCGTGAAGTCAACGATTTACATAGTTGAAGATGCTAATTTCAAATAACAGACTAAAGTGGTAATTTTTATACGATAGATGAGGAGGAGCAAGTATACAATTGATGTACTCTAAAGGGAACTATCAATTCTATACTTTCTCCTCCTCATCTATCGTATACAAATTACCACTTTAGTCTGTTATTTGAAATTAGCATCTTCAACTATAATTTGCTGATATTTCCTGATTTTCCAGGTTTTTCCATGTAGTCGACACCCTGATAAAATATGGCAATATTATAAAAAAAAAATGCTGTGGGTCCACTGCCAAAGAAGTTTGGATGAGTTCAGAGAATTTCGGATAACTTCAGAGACGTTTTCTGAACTTCTCTAAATTCTACAAGATTATTGAGCGTTGAACTTGGAGCAGGTTCCATCACCAGCGAGTTGGAAAATTGGTGATCAGAGCAAATTGAAAACAGAACATATCCGGAGTGATTTGAGATTTGGGCGTAATTGCTTTTGTAAACAAACACGTCAATCACCGATTTTTCACGAATAAAAGCTCAATCTCGAAAACTAATAACACTATCAGGTAGAGGAATGATTCCTGTATCATTTGGTAGAGTTTTTTTTTACGAGATTGAGCTATTGCTCGAGAGAAATCGGTGATTTACGTGTTTGTTTACAAAAAACAATTACGCCCAAATCTCAAATCACATGATAGACGCAGAC
Organism: Ochlerotatus camptorhynchus; assembly: GCF_037179485.1. Lineage (NCBI taxonomy): Eukaryota > Metazoa > Arthropoda > Insecta > Diptera > Culicidae > Ochlerotatus > Ochlerotatus camptorhynchus. Next base: position 2,274,459 of record NW_027040918.1, on the reverse strand, counting down.
GCTTTGTTGACGCTGTAAATACGGGTATCCGAAGGAGTTTCTTGCATTTCTATTTCCAATCACAAACACCACACCGAGTACAGTTTAAATAAAGTGCTTTCATATTCTTCAAAGAGTGCTGTTGTGATGACATAAGCTTCAATCAATCAAACTACCACGGCAATTTCCTAATCCATGTTTTTCTCTGGCTCAGGCTTAGTCAAACAGAAGAAAAAAAAAATCCATTAACATGATCTCAAAGTACTAAATATTTCGCAAACTTCGCTGCACTGACTGTATCAATCACTTACCTAGATAGTTGTCAATAGTAATTATAATGAGAGTTTAGACACTTATTAACGCTCTACGACCGAAGCGCCGTGAACTGATGGAACACATCCAGTATATGAGGATCAATGTCGGACGTGAACAGAAGACTTTCTAGTGTGCTGCTGTACTTTTGCACCTGTTCGTGATGCTAAAATAGAAATGTTACATTAAATATAACTTTTATAATTATCTTCACTCTTTTATTTTGACTTTTATTCACCATCATGAAAACTTGCTGCAGCCTTCCAACCGTCCAACGATACCAATCCGTATCGTAGTCCCGTCCGTCGGTGTCGCACTTGACGAGATGTTCGGACAAAATCATGATAAATCGCTGGAAAATGATCAGAAACAGACGCTTCTGATCGACATATGCGGCTTCCAGCTTTTCCTCCATCCGTTCCACCTGTTCCTCGGTGGGCTTGTCTGAATCGTCACCGGCAGTCTTCTTACGGCGACGCTGAGGAGTGGCACCTGCTCCAGCAGTAGCACTGGCCGCAGTCGCTTCCTCTTCCGACTCGCTCGACGATGATTCCGCGGTGCGATCCAGACGGTCCTTGGCGTCACTCAACTCCTTGCCTGTGCGTTAGGATTTGTATGTTTAGTCAAACTTTCAGTTCCGAAACGTTGGAAACAACTTACTCAATTTAGTGACATGTTGGTTCATCTTTTTGATCGTCAGATGCAGAATTTCCCACAAGTGCATCTTGGTGAACTCGCCGACCATTTCCTTCGAGAAGACCCAGGTGGCCACGGCCGAACATTCGACGATCTGCGTCTTCAACAGCTTATCGATAATCACCACCATCATCTGCTGGTGGTTGACCCACAATTCGAACACATTGTGCAGAATGCAGATCTGTGCTTCCTCCGTTTCAGCCAAAGCCTGCGGAATGAAAATGGTAAGCAGAAGTTAACCGTTGGTTGATTTTGTGTTTGCCATCAGTTGTTTAATCAGATTTTCCCACGCAGTAGTCATAAAAAAAACCCCCACAATGCAATGATGTAGCTAGGAACATCGAATTCTGGGTCGCTTTATCTGTTGATGTAAATTTTAGATATCGCTATGAGCCAGAAAGTTATGACACGTCCCGGGTAGCACAGGTTACAGTCCATACTCTCCAAAATGTACATATGGGAAGGTGGGGCACTATGGGGCAATGTGGCCACTCGCTCAAAAATCAACTTATTGAACATATCTGTTGCAGGCTTAATGCTTGAAGCCAACTTCAACTATCCATTTTATTTAAGTCAAATAAAATACTTTTCTCTAGAGCAAATATTCGAAAAACGTTAGACTAGCTCAAAATGTCAAAACTGTCAAGATTTCTAAATCAGGTCTATTATTAGTATCCTATGATATTCCTTCAGCAGCTTTATAAATGGTCATTGGTTTCTTATACGACGCGATGTTTTTTCTAGATTTTAATAATAATTGAAGATTTCCTTAACAAAATATTAATATTAAGTCCATTCGGGGTAATATGAGCACCACTGATATTTCAACTTAAATTCTTCAATTTAACATTATTCCTTTCATAAATATGACTGTATCATATGAAATCAAGGTTTGAAACAGTGGCTTTAGTAAAAAATCAGTCATATACAAGACTGAAAAAATATAGCCTTAAATAGACCGGGAAATTTGATTTATGCTACAGAAAATAATTGTTTCTGTTAGATCTCTTTATGCTAAAACTGTTCATTGTTGACCCTTCACAGTCTCAAGAGAAGATAATATTCTTACCAGTTTTCGCAAGGTCGCTAATACCACCCCGACAGGGTGCTCATTTAACCCCAATGGTTTAATTTAGATTGCAACATGATTTTTTTTTATTAATTTTCTTGCATAAAATTCAAAAGTTTACTTTTAATATGCAATTTGTATTCATGATGTAACTAGGCCTTGAAACTATTCATTTGGTTGAACATCATTCGAATTTTCCACAGAATATGTGTATAATTAGTGATGATCTTAAGGTGGCCAAATTGCCCCACTTTTCCCTACTTATTATCATTGTTTCTTATCATTCAACATCATATGCTTTTGATTTTTGTTCCCTCCCGTTGATCACTTTTGACACCTTGCTGAGGGTGGAAGGGCTCAATGCAACCCCAATGATGGTTCGCTCTTTCAAACCAGCTTTGGGGCTGTTGAGGTTGACAATTAAAAAACTAAACGAATCAAGTAGATGACCCATCTTGCCCCACCTTACCCTATCACATATTCTGCTCTTTTATATATTTGGATAAACTAAGCTAGGTAACAATCTAAAAAACTTTATATCAAGTAATTTAGGGAAACGACACTCAAAGCACCACTTATGAAATGTATTTCCGATACAACCATCACAAATTCAATACTGTATTCTTATTGTTTATGAAATTTTCTGACTTTATACTCATTCAAAGTTTCATATTTAAAGAACTAAATTGTTTGATTTTCACTCATATTTTTCTACATTCATCGAGCATTATCAAAGTAACCCCAAATCAAAATACTGAATGCTTTAATTTTCGTGCAACATATTACTAACAAATTAACTCTTGGATCTTCAGTACTTGTTTTAAAAATATAAAATTTGAAAAACATTCATTGCTGTGAAAAATATTTAGAATATACTTTAAGAAACTATCAATGATACCCCGTTTTACGGTACTTTTATATTATTAATTAATCATTTTGTCAAGCTTCTGCATTCATGTTTCATCAGATGTCACTGATGTTGTTTGCGGTGACATCTATCGGAAACTACACACAATCTGTTTTCCGTTAGATTTTCACAGAGGAGACTGCAGTGCAAAACATGTCTGGTACCTCTATATACGCATTTAGATTAATATTCGAAGTCTCTCCTTTTTTACACATTCTGCACACAAAATAGCTCACCCTTCATAGAATTTCACGCCGATTTTTATGAATGGGGCGGGGCAGAAAGTATCTTTTGTGCAGAATATGTAAAAAAGGAGGGACTTCGAATGTTCATCTAAATACATATATAGAGGTACCAGACATGTTTTGTAGTGTCAGGTACTCTATTTTGAAATCTGTGAAAGGGAAATCACAAATCGAGTGTCATCAAAATACATAGCATGTTGAGAGATTGAGGTCGTGAGAGCAAATTTTCTCTCTCAAATTTGAATTTTTTTTTGGCTTTCTGGGAGACTGGTAGTGAAGCATGTAAAACTGTATAGGGAAATATCATTTTTATTTAATTGTGGCTTGTTTCAAAATAATTTCCGGGAAAAACTGAACTGAACTGAACTGAACTGAACTTTAGCAAAAACCGGAAGTGTTCATGACGAAGTGTTCGAAGAAAAAAAACTACAAGGGCGCTATGGGGTTGTACGCAATGGTGACGTAGGACTACGTGATCTTATATTATAAATGTTTTTTGTTAACTGCAGCAGGAGCTTGTGTTTTGTGTAGTAATAGGAATTTGAGCGGGGATCTCTCTGTTTATACTCTTTAGTATGACGCGCTTGGCATAGATGACCCACAGCGACTCACGAAGAGCTACTGATTCCGATCAATAGCGGTGCAGCTTCTTCCTCCTGCTGCTGCTGATGCCGACGACCGGACACAACCACACACGGTGATTGGAACTGAATCCGATCAGCGGTTGTGAGCACCCATGATAGCTAGCTGCTTGCGGGAAGCCTTTCGTTGTGTACTGGAGTACACCACCACTCACCACGCGGTGATTGAATAAACACCGTTTGGTGAGGCCGGATGGAATTCAACTTTGAAATCTGTACTAGGGAAATCGCTTTTCGCAGGCAATCGGTGATAATTTTAAGTATCGCAGCAGGGCTGCTAGTGCTGATGCGATATAATAGTAGTGACTTTAGTGACTAAAATTACGGAAATAGTGAGCAAATAGTGACTTGTAAATACTAACTTTGTAACCATTTATATGGTAACTTAGAAATTCAAATACGTTTTGATATTGAAATAAACTTTTTTATGTCTTGGAACTTAAACTCAAATTTTAGAAATTCCTTTAATTTAATTGAATCTCACAACGGAGTCTCCTGTGAAGAGCATTTGAAGTGATTTGAATTATTTACTTTTGCTTACGTTATACATGATGACTAGGAAATAGTAATTCCCATATTTTTATGATCTTGAATTTGATTCTGCGTTCGAAATCTTTAAATATTTAATATATCTAGGTCGATAACTTTAATAATTCGCTAGGAACTTTTCACAGAATTTCTTCAGAATGATCTCAAAAACTGTTTTAGAATAATTCCCCTTCTCTTAAACTTAGAGGCAAATCAGCTTTAACAAAAATAATATTGTATTCTTGAAATTCTTTGCAGAATACACAAAATTCTAGGAAATAGATTATTTTCATAGTTGGAAATGCTTAACATCAGAATTAAAGTGGAAATCTTATACGATAGATGAGGAGATGAAAGTAAAGAGTTGATAGTTCCGTTATAGTATGGCAGTGTGAAATTTGTATATAGAAAGTAGAAAGCGAACAAAGGACAATTTTGAAGAAGGTACGAATAAGGTAGAGACTCCCTGACGGCTCCTTACATAAATCCATCCTTAGAATTTCCATGCCAACTTCAGAAATTTCATAAATCTTGGACTTCTCCCATGCATTCAATTGGAATTCGTATTCTCCTTAGAATCACCATAGTATTTCCTCAGAATTTTCAAAACAAAAATCCATCACAAACTTTGAAACTCTTCTCAGAATTCTTTTGAGATTGAACATTCAAAATTTGATTCCATTGGAATTCTTATCGGAACTTATTTCGAACTGTTTAGAATATTCTCTTGGAATTATCGTCACCCCAGAGTTCTTTCAGAACTATCTGCAGAGACCATCTTTGGAGTTCACGGGATTTTCATGAAATTTTCATCAGAGCCCCTAAAGCAAAATTTCAGAACTAGTGGCCATAGAAGTGTTTTTGAAGAAACCCCAGCAATATAGGTATCAAAATTCATGAATTTACAGCAGGAGACTGTTTATCATAATTTAGTGGTCATCCGATGGATTCTCCCCGGGACTCTAGTCGCCATAGCAGTGTTTGGGAAGAAACCCTTGTAATATGGGTATCAAAATTCATGAATTTACAGCAAAAGACTGTTTATCATAATTTTGTGGTCATCCGATGGGTTGTCCCCAGAACGGCCATTCCGGAGCAGGTTCCTGTAGGGCCTCCAGTGCCCATAGAAGTTGTTTGGAAGGATGTTCCTACAATATGGGCATCAAAATTCATGAATTTTCAGCAGTAGACTATTCATCATATTTTCGTGGCTATCTGACAGATTGTCCCCGGAATGGGCTTGGATAGAATGCTCTTTATTTTTTGAAATTAAAAAAAACTTTTCTCATTATTTGTTTGTATCTGACTAAATGTCCATGGAATGGCCATTTTGGAACAAGTGAATAATCGAGTGGTGGTGAAAAATTTAGGATGAACACTCATGCAATTTTTATTTTCTTGAGTTTTACTGGGGTTCAATCTCTCTAGGGGTATAAACGTTGTGGATTAATGTTGTATGGAGTTTTTGCAGTCTCTGCTGTGCTAAAAATAAACTGACATTTCTCTGGACTTTTAATCCTCATAAAAAATTGTTAAAAAAATACAAGCACATAAAAAGCAAACGAAAAAAAGAATTGGCAATTATCGCAAATTTCTTGGCAGTGCTGATTGCACACAGGTCTTGAGCATGACTTCACATCTTCCTGGTCTTCCTACACTTGATGTCTTCACTTTTGCAGATATGACAGATGTCAACTTGTGGCTCCCGTCCGGACGGATCTCGTTCAACTGGAGTAGAACTACCTGCACACTTCGATAAAAATCATATAAATTTAAGTGCTCTGAGACTGACATAAATGAGCGTCAATTTTGACATAGAATTCAGTCGACTTCTCGTCGAGTAACGAACTTTTTAGTCTGGAAGCACTCAATTTTACATGAAATATGTGTTTACGTCTTAAAGGATTATGTCAAAGCTAAAGGTGAAAAATAAAACACATTTGAAGAGTAACACAAGAAAAGGGCCTACAAACCTTCACATGCCATTGAGATTGCTGACGCTTATTGCACTAGTGTGCGTACGCGTATACGTATACACCAATTTTAGAGCGCTTTGTGAGAAAGTAATAGTGAAAATCCGTGGAAAATAATAGCAAACTGCTGTCAGACTCATTTTAGCAGGAAGAATCCATACATGTTGAGGTTAGTTATAGGAAAACATTGAGCAACTTCACACCGTGATTGTGTCTGTTAGTGTGCGTGCTTTAAACGTCACTAATATCTATAGGAAGCTTCCCCTGATATTCAGATGACGAAATAATGACATGGAGCAAAGTTTTCTTCTGTAAATTCATTAATTATGATACCCATATTATAGGGGCTTCTTCCCAAACACTTTGATCGCTCACGGGAGAGATCCCTACGTTGTGTTTATTTGTTTATCTTTCAATTGTTGATCCCGATCGAGACGGATAGTTATGAAAAGCACCGATTGCTCCGCCCCGTCCTGCCATGGCGGAGGCATACGAGCTACTAATTTATTGTTGTTCTGTTTTGTATATTGTAATGGTACAGTGGGTAGGGTAGTTGCACATATAGATGACATTGCACAAACACACTTATATGGTCACTAGAGGCCCAACGAGAACCTACTCAGGAATGGCCGTTCCGAGGACAATTCATCGGATATTCACAAAATTATGATAAATAGTCTTCTAATGTAAATTCATGAATTTTGATACCCATATTGCAGGGGTTTCTTCTATGGCCACTAGAGGCCCTACGGGAACCTACTCCAGAATGGCCGTCCCGGAGACAATCCATCGGATGATCACAAAATCCTGCTGTAAATTCATGAATTTTGATACCCATATTGCTCGGGGATGGTGGTGGGAATTTTTGGGTAAATTTTAAATAAATTGCAGTGTTCATTCTAAAAATATACTGAGGAGGACTCTTTAAAAAATTTGGACAATACATCTAAGATAGCTCGGATCAGAACTCCATGAATATTCTGAGATTTCTGGGAAGAAGAATTGTGACCGGGCATCGAACCCGCCACCTCCAGCTTGCTTTTACCGAGTGGGCTATCTGAGACCCCACATGAACTTTCAAATATACTTCCGCGAGCAGTGTGCCAAAATCAGATTTACTGATTAGGGGAAATGGCTCTAATGTTGGCCTATGGATTTAAGATTGAGCCCATCGCTAAAAATCAGCTTTTTATCAATTTTATCTAGGTGAACGCGTCATTGGGACGGTACTAATGGATATCTTTGGGCGCTATTGAAAATTTAGTCGATTGCTGAATTTATGCATGGGTCCAAATTAGGGGCATTTAGGCCGACATTACAACCATTTGTCCTATATTTTTATTATTTTATTACTTTATTGCTAGACATCTACCGTCGAAACCCACGTACCACCAAAGTCCATCGGAACTATCTTGGAAGTTTCGTAGCAATAAATATCACCAGATATTGCATCAATTCGTCCTAAGCATGCTAAGTAGAATGATAGATTAATCTATTACAAACACAAGCTTCATACATGGAAACTCTCTGAAAAATATTTTAGAGAATTTACGCTTCAATTTTGATTTTAATTTAAAAAAAAAAACAAGTACAGTCATACCTCGATATAAAGCAACCTCGATATAACGTAACTCGATATAACGTTACTTCCACCTCGATATAACGTAACTTTTTTTTTAAGCCTAAAAATTGAAAAATATTAACCCACAATCAATTATTAACGTTACAAATCCATTTTAAATTATTTTATACATAGTATTATTAATTTTTTCATGTAACGCTGGGTTGAATAAACATTTTTATTTTGCTTTATTATAGAGACTTTCAGCCTGTAACTGGTTTGTCTCTTTGAAGGATTGGGGCTCCTGAGGGGGTCCGGGAGAGAAAAAATAAATAAATTACATAGTGTTTGTTACAGAGTTTAAGTATCTCAGAGTTCTGTGTCGATTGTTTTAACACTAAGGAAAGTGAACGAAGTTGTGGTTAATTTCCGAGAGAGAGTCAATGTCCGTAGCCTGCGGGGTTGTAATCGTTGTTCTTCCGTTTAACATGTAATTTAGAGAGCTGGTGTTGTCCAAGTGCCGTCGTTCGTCCATTGTCGTGTCATTGTTCGTTGCGGGGTTCTACGTATATTGATAATAGCCTGTGTCTTTAAGGAAGTTGAGAAGTGATCTTTCCCTGTCTGGGTCATTGGATAATGCGTCTCTGATGCTGAGACCGATACCGCATTGGTCTCGGAGGTTTTGATGTGCAGGGCAATTTATTATGAGATGCTCAACTGACATTTTGGTTGAGCACCCCATACATTGTTTGTGGAATCCATCACGGGATCCGAGATCGTGTGAGAATCTGGTGTAGCCGCAGTGTAATCTGGACAGTACTCTCTGGTCCTTCCAGTTTTTGGTGTCGGACCAACATTTCGTATCTCCTTTTATTTTGCGTAAGAAAGGGTCTCGGGTATTAGCCCATTCCTTGTCCCATGCCGAATCGTTTTGATTCAGATTTTTTAATCCGCTGCAGGGACTTCCGGTTCCACTGGGGTTTTCGATCTGCCGATCGCTGCCAGCTTGTCCGCAGCCTCGTGTCCACTGATATTGCAGTGGCTGGGAACCCAGACATATACGGTGTTACTGTTCGAAGCCATTCTGATTGCTTGCACCAACGGGTGTTGGTTCTTCAGACTCTCAAGGGCCTTCAGCACACTGGCCGAATCGGTAATGATGGCTTTTCAGGAAAAACTGGACTCCGTAACGGCTGAGAAGATGGCAGCTGCCTCAGCCGAGAAGATCGATGTAGGCTTAGGAAGGCCTCTGCTGGTATCTTGGTTGGGGCTGAATACGCCATAGCCGAATTCTTGAATAAACATCATTTTTATCCTAGAGAGAGAAGCCAGCTCAATGACGGATGGTTTGTTTTTTTTGTCTTCTTTTTTTCTTCTCCCCTACCCAATCGTGTTGTTGGTTTGCGAAGGCAAGCCTGGGCCCGCACGAAAAAAGTTGTTTTCAAAACGATGATAGCCCCATTTCTAATGTTCGGCCTAGTTTGCAGTGACAGTTCATGACTGGATCTCGATGACGTTTGCGTGATCGATAGCAAAGCTGTCTTCTCTCTCTCAAATTTTTATTATTTCAGGCATGGGAGGCATGTCACGAAAAGTTTATAAATGGAGAAATAAACCAATACATACTGGGAAATATTTCATTCGACGGAGAAAACATCCAGCAATTTTGTCTGTGATCTCTATTGTGAAAACCCAAAATGGAACATGTAACAAAATTATGAAAGATTTTGAACAGTTATAACTCTGTCCATATCGGATGGATTTTAATTCTAAACAAGCCAATCGATTGGAAAGGCATCTACAAATCTGTTAAAATGAACACTTTATCAATTGTCAATAGGTCACTATTGAAAATTGCACGAATGTGCAACTGTTGCTATCATAATTTATATTATCACCGATTGCCTGCGAAAAGCGCTTTTCCTAACACAGATTTAAAAATTGATTTCACTCCGGTCTTGCCAAACGGTGTTTATTCAATCACTGCGTGTGGTGTTCGGTCGTCATCAGCAGCAGCAGCAGTGCTATCGGTGCTTGGCGTTCTCCAGTACATAATGAAAGCCGGCATGCCCTCGATTCAGCCTTCGATTCTACGAAGAAAGAGGACGAAGCCGCGACGCTACTGATCGGATTCAGTTGCGCGTCGTGCGCCACAGTGGGCCATATATTCCAATTGCATCGCCCTCGTTCCAAACAACATACAGCTCGCCAGCTTTATCTGTATTGAACACCCTAATAGTAGCTCAGCATTACTCAACCATTACGACAAAACGTTCCTTTTCAGGACCACCATAAATTTGTTTAATAGTTTTTTTTTCTGGACATTTCTCAAGGTCATTAATTGGATATCAGTTCCCATAAGTTTCAATCTAACATTCCATGTATTTTTAAGACAACCCACAATTACAAAAACCAAAGTTGGTCGCGGCATGAAAGTGATTTGATTTTTTAACAGAGATGATGGATTTTAATTCGTAAACGCCAATCGATTTGAATTTTTTTTTACAATTCACTATTGAAAATTGCACGAATGTGCAACTGTTGCGATGGCGATCAAAATTATCACCGAAGAAAGAGGAAGACGCCGCACCGCTACTGATCGGATTCAGTTGCGCGTCGTGAGCCGCTGTGGGCCATCTATACCAAGTGCGTCAACCTCGTTCCAAACAACATACAGCTCGTCAGCTTCATCAGTGTTGAACACCCTAATAGTAGCTCAGCATTACTCAATCATCACGACAAAACGGTCCTTTTCTGGACCACCATAAATTTGTTAAAAATCTCCTTCTGCAGTTAACAAATAACATTTTTCATATAAGACCACGTAGTCCTACGTCACCATTGCGTACAACCCCATAGGGCTGTCCCTTGTAGTTTTTTAATGTTTGTATAGTACAAATAGTGAAAATAGAACAATTGAACAATTAAGAAATTTAACAAATAAAATATGAATATGTCGCCTACTAATCAGAATCGCGAACGGATGGGATGAATCTATATTCTCTCGCACGGACATCACAAACTAACACTAACCAATGCATGAATTTGTATATTGTGTGGCAAGCACAATAGTACTGTATGCCCAGGGAAGTCGAAAAAATTTTCAACCCGAAAGATTCGAACCCACCGCCTCTGGCTTGGTAATATCGTGCCTTTACTAACTAGGCTATGATACACCGCTAGAAAACTCATCGGTAATATTAAATAAATGCAGCGGTTGTACTAAAAAGTTGATTTACTTTTTTTTCCTTCATTTATTTTCCGTCGATCTTGTTTTCCGTACTGAATACCAGTGCTACCGACGCCAGGGAGCCAGCTCCAACACCTGGACCCTACCCTATTGACCCATCAACTCATGGACCGGGGACCAACGACTTTACTTCCCTTCCGAAGGAAGGCGTCGTGATCAGAGATTTTATGCCTCAGAAATACCCCACAGGCACCGACAGGCACGACTGTACCGTAAAACGGGGTATCTTTGATAATGCGGGTAACTTTGATAGTATAATATAAGGAATAAATTTACTCGCTGTGCTTTTTCCAAATAAGAACCATTGTGTTCCATATTGTAGCTTAGCTGCGTTGATATGTTATATAGTTTTGAAATAGTATGTGTTACATATTTTACAAAAATATTAATAAACCATTTTCGTGTTTTTCGCCTTTTTGAAAAAGCACTCAAACCATCACTTATGAAATGTATTTCCGATACAGCTATCACAAATTCAATGTTATATTATTTTTGCTTATGAAGTTTCCTGATTATATATTCATTCAAAGTTTCATATTTAAAGAACTAAATTGTTTGAGTTTCACTCATTTTTTTCTACATTCATCGGTCACAAAACAAAAAAAAATGTGCAAATGCTTTGAATTTTTGTTCCAACATATTACTAACGAATTAACTCTTGGATCCTCAGTACTTGTTATAAAAATATAAAATTTGAAAAACAGTCATTGCTGTAAAAAATATTTAGAATATACTTTAAAAAACTATCAATGTTACCCCGTTTTACGGTATGCAAAGATGATTAAGTATACGAAGTCTACACCTACAATGTTTCATTGGAATCTGAGAGAGTAATGCCAACAAGTTCGACGATTTGGGATGAAATTCGTCATACGTGAAAACATACACGCCCGTTTAAAAAAAATTGTGAAAACGCTTTTAATGCGGTATTTTATGTAGGCCTGCTTTTTATAAATCATAGGTCTCAGATGTCTTGGGTAGCATTTCTTAATATTAAGAAATGCACAACTTAACCCAAGAAACCCTCTCCCCAGGACGCTCTAATTAAAAGATAAAATCTAGTGCATTTTTGGTAACTGTAGAAAAACAGAACTGTAGAAAATATTCCCACGGCTCTAGAGATTTTGGCCATGCTACGAGCCCAACTGCCCAGAATTTTCATTTTTTTTTTTGCATGTTATCAACTTGTATGATTTATTGTTGGTGGGCGTTGGCCAAATTTGGATTTTTCAGATATAATCCTAAATAGGACCTAGATTATTTAATACTTTAGTAACCTCAAGTCCGTGCTCTGTCACAATGTTTCATTGTGATTAATCAACACTCAAAGGGGAAATATAAAATATGGGGTAAATTTGAAAGAAAGGGAACTTGGAGTGTAGAGCGCACTGCCCACTGGACGATTCTGAAGCCTGGCCAAGTGAATGGGGTATGGGTTTATTTGATTGAACGTCATTTCCAATGTATATATTGATACATTCAATTTACATTGGCATTTGAGATAAGACAGAGATAGGATGCGGAGGGCCCGCTTAGGAGGAGCGTAACCCATGTTACGGTTTCCATTTATTAAATAGTTCAGATAGGCTAATGACAGGTTTATAGTGAGAGAATGTACCATATTGGGAAAGCATAATTTGCATAGGGTTCAGAGTGGCTGAGCTGTTCCTTTGTAGTTTGACCTTCCTTCAAAACCAATTTGGCTCTAGAACAATTTTAAACTTGTTCTGAATTATTCACATGTTGCAATTATAGAAAAGAGCTCGATATAAGATAGCCACAGAGAACAGACGTTGAGGCTCCAAAATGTCTCTAAATACTTGTGTAAAGATTCCTATCCGACTTAAGCGCCACTAACGACGACTTCCCCATTTAAAAATTCTCTTTGACATCTTGATGGCGCTGGCGTTGCAAAACTTACACTAGACACTAAGTGCTAAATTGGCGCCAAATTGGTCGAAAGTGATAAATTTATAGAGGACATCAATAGATGCTAGCGCTACGTAACGGCAACGTTTCCACTTAACTTTACACAAGTTTCTGACCGAACTTGGACGTCTGGTCTCTGTGAGATAGCTTAATACAATTAAATAGAAATGCCAAAATCTTACCGAGTAGTTTAGCTGTTCTGATTTCGATACAGTTTGTTGAGGTCGGGTATAGTTTCTGAGTATGGATGCCCATTTTGAAATAACTTATATTAGCACAGAGTAATAGTTTTATTGCTAGGGAACTTTCTTTTGGGATCGTCTTTTCTTCGTACAATTCTCATTATTCATACTATACTAATCATGTTCAGTCTTAGAAAATGTTATATGTAAGCCCCGTTCTAGATTTGTTTGTTATTCATATCTTATGCATTGCAGCTCGCGAGAGGTTACCAAATATGGGTTCTTTTTCTCATCCACAATAGTTTGGGGGGAGGGGGCGATCTGAGAGCTGAATAGAGGCAAATAAAATAGGGAACACAACACCATGACCCAAACGTCTAACCAACGCATGCAACTCACACTTAACTTGTTCTATTTCTTTCTTCACCTCATGTACCAATATTACCTACCTGAGAACAAATGGGAACACGGCCAGAATTTCAATAGGAAGAAGGAAAAAGCGAGAAAACGTAAGAGAGTAAGCATTCAGAAAGGATTAGGGCATTTGGAAACAGCCAATTTATACTGGATGGAACTGGTAAGTAGGATAAGAATTGTAAAAGGTGTGTGCTTGCATGATTTACCTATTTTAGAATTACCTATAAGCCACATGAGAATATCATTTCCTTCAATTACTACTCCATTGCAGCACACACCTAATAATGATCACTAACATTCATATAGTTTCAGCATTATCGACATTTATAATCAAAAGGTGAGTTGTAAAGTATAATTACCATGCATAGATATAAGTTAATGTACCAGAACCTGGACGGACACGAGCCTACCCAGGGGAGGACCCGGATACGACCACCCATGTGTGTCTAGAGTATCGCACGAGCTGACGAGTGCAACGGGAAGGACAGTAGGTGTATAGACTAGGGGGTTAGTCCCTAGATAAGCCAACTTAGCGGTTGGCACAGCCTATACACTGAACAATTACAATTACAATTACAATTATCAACTTGTATGATTTATTGTTTTATGATTTCAAAGCTTTAATGACATCAAAAGTGTTTGGAACGTTAAGAACATTCAGGCGATTCGCCCCGGTACTATCTACACAAACACGCAAGAAGCTGGTGCAGTCAGTTATCATACCGTTCTTTACGTACTGCGATGTGGTCTACTATAATGGACTCTCTGTAGCCTTCAAAGAACAATTAAACCGATGCTTCAAGGCCTCGGTACGCTTCGTGTACAACATTAGACATCGAAAAAGCACTGCTGCTGTACGTAATACCATTTTAGGGCACGATCTCTCAAAGAACTACCACAATCGAATATGTTGCTTCATAAGACAGGGGTATCTTGAGGCACTTCCGGATTATCTGCAACAATACCTGCAACGCGGATTGCACGACCGATCTCGCTGCTTCATCGTTCCTAGACACACCACATCGGCTCGAAGGAGTGTGCTAGTGTCAGGGACGCTCACCTGGAACGATTTGCCACTTGCAACCAAACAACAACCAACTTTAGTCCTATTGAAGCGATGTCTTAACACACCTGGTAGAGGTTAACATAGGTATAGCATTGGCGTTCAAACATAGGTTATAGCACTACATTAACTTCAATTTCAATTACATTTGTCACGATTCGTAGCTTTTTTTTTAGTTTTCCGTATAGTGAGTTTCTTTCAAAAAATGTAATCTTCCTTGACCTGGTAAAAAAGTGTCAACTACAGGCTAACGTATCACTAAATAAATACAAATACAAATACAAATGTTCGATACAAGCCTAACCAACGATTAATTTCTTAAATTGGAGGCGAACCAGCCCAAGGCTGAAAGCCTCATTAATAAAGTTAAATAATAATAATAATAATTTCTTAAAACATATTATTGAGAACGATATGATGTCTTTGAGTCGGGGCATCCTTCAAATTGGGGGTCCTGGCTTTAGCCCACCATCGCCCTACCGTTAATACGGCACTGGATGAGTCGAAGCAACCTTGCTCCTGTATCTGTACTTTAAACCCCACCTTAGAAGCTATTCAGTCTTTAAGGCTAAGTAGGTACATTAAACTTTCACTCGAAGTGTCGACCAAATGAGAAAAAAATACTTTTGTTGGCGAACCAACAAACCCCAACTACGCTACCGACACAAGGTGAAAGATTCATGTCTATAGAAAACAAAACAAAAACGTAACTAACCTTGAACACGAGATGGAACTTGGAGATGGCTGCGAACGTGTGGGAAAAACTCTTCGATCCCAGATTCAGCAGCGTCTGCACGAAAACATCGATCTTGAGTGGATTGAAGGTCGACTCGACCATATCGTTCTCGGAAGTCTCCCTCGGATTGGGCAAATCCTTCAGTTCGTTCAGCACATCCTCCGGTGTGCATTTCTGGCGGATAGCAACCACCAACTTGTGAGCAGTGGCCGTTCCTGGTAGCGAAGCTGAAAAACATAAAATAAAAAAAAATCAATTATTATTTATCCACAGCCCTGTCGAACCTGGGAACATAACTAAAACTGAAAACCGATTTTCCATCGAATACTCTACTATGATTGCCATAAATTTAAATCCTAACATACAACGATGATTATTTCGAAAAGTGAAAACGTGTTGCATATTATCCACCATGGTCCATCGAATCCTCGTGTGGATATCTCTCTTTCCCGCGGTTGCACATCGTGGTGCCTATTACGCGATAAACGCCTTGGCAGCAGGAGAAAGAAAGCCTTACTACTTTTACTACAAGATCAAATCAACATACCAGCGAAACAACTAAACATACCACTAAGGTACAGCGCGTACTAATCATTAACGCTCGCCAAGATAGCGGACAGCAGAGAGTGCACACACGATTGGCAAAAACGCAACAACACCTCCATGAAAACGGATGAAATGCTCATAGCTCTGATGGAGAGGTATTTACACCTCCACCACCATCCCCGAGCGGGTGGTGGAATGGAAAATTATGTTTTAAATGGAGCTTTCTTGATGACTGCAGTCGTACATTGGAATTATAACCAACATATATTATGTGGTAATAATGAAAAATAAAAATTAGGAATTAGAAAAAAATATCAAGCGATTTCAAAATTTGCATCATAAGTATATTTCTAAATGTAATAATTATCATTCTATTTACAAAATCACCGTCATGGAACAATTAGTCAACCAAGCGTTAGGCGGCAGGCTTTTCACTCATAACAACGGCGGTACCCTCGGAGGCCATCGACTGGGAATCATCGGCGGCATCCGTGCAGGACAGCGTTGGGAACTCCTTGTACAGCGCAGCTCGATACTTCGGATGGCTGATACCGTACACGATCGGGTTGTACACGGCATTGGCTTTGGCAAACAGCGATCCCCAGATAGTGGCCAGAGGGCTGATAGGCGAGGCCTTGAAGATACCCATGTAGTTGATGATCAGATACGGAGTCCATGCCATGAACCACAGTGAGATAGTGACCAAAGCGACCTTGGCCAGTTTCATTTCGGTGCTGGTGTTCTGGGCTTCGGACGATCGCAACGAGGCAACGTTCATCTTCTTGGCCTGTTCGCGCATGTTCTTTTCATGGGCAGACACGGCCTTGATGATAAAGATGTACGAGTAGATGATCATCAGTAACGGGGCGAAGTAGACGAAGAACGAGTACACCAAGATGTACGACCGGCTGCTCCAGGTATCGGTGAGATAGTCAGTTCCACAAGCGCTCATGTTACCCTCTGGAACGTATCGGTTCCAGCCGACTAATGGGGCCAAGGTCCAGGCAAGACAAGCTACCCACACACCAAGGATGCGAGTCAGAGCACCGTTGTTGGTCAGAGGCTTAGCAGAGAGGCCCTTGACGATGACATTGTAACGGTCGAACGCGATCAGAGTCATGGTCCAGATCGAGACACAGCCGAACAGTGATCCAAACATACCGTAGACCTGGCAAGCGAGTGGCCCGAAGACCCAGGTCTCGTTGTAGCAATTGATCACCATCGGCGGTCCCATAGTAAACATCATCAGGAAGTCAGAGAAGGCTAGATTGACCACTAGCAGGTTGGATGGGGTCCGGAGCGTCCTGGTGTTGGTGAAGATGTACATGACCATTCCGTTGCCGACCACGGATATTAAGGCGAGGATGGCGATGGCAAATCCCAGCAACGAGTGCCACAGTGGGTTCATCGGCGGGAACTGGTACCAATGGGCGTCCACCATGTGCAGCATATCCGCGGGAACCTTGTCCACCACAGTTAGGTTTCCGGCGACCGATTGCGCCATCCACGATCCGTACGAGGCCATTGTTGACTAGATTTGTGTTTTGATGCTTTGCAAAAAAAGAACAAATTCACCACTGATGTTTCAATGCAAGACGAAGAAAATCGCTACAGAGGCGAACTACTTCAATCTTACAGTACCAAGAAACGACTCGTTCTAAGGAGGATATTCAGGTCGCATATATACCCAAAAAAACGGGCTAATCAAGTTAGGAAAATTTTCTGGCATCCATAATTCTATAAGATAATCCGTGGATGGCGCCTCCACCTGTTGCTTTTATAACGTCACGATTTATTCTATTCTCCGAGTCACATGACTCTCTGAAACCGGTGAGAGAGAGAGTCACGTGACTCGCATAATAGAGGAGATAGCTTGTGCTCCCATGCACACAGTCCAACCAACTTTGTTTCATTATCAATTAACTGTTCCTCATTATGCACGGTGTGTCATCCAAAATCAGTAGATACATAATCTGCAGAACTAATTGGTCACTTGAAATGCACATATTCTAATCGAAATTGCATGTATCCATATCTCAACCAGCTAATTTACTACCCACCTACATAAATTTTCATTGCATGCCTCATCAAAATACTTCACACCCAATATATTCCCAGATTGGCTCACAACTTTACGACCGGAGAGGGCTTTGAATCTTTCGCTATTTTCGCCCCCAAAGTGAATGACCATTTAGTCGACCGACATCGTAGTGCTGTTTCGCCGTGCTGGTGATTCCAACCTCCAACCAGCCGTTCAGTCTGATACAAAAATATTTTCCGAAAAAAAATCACAAAACGGCCTTGAATGATGGTTTATTACGCGTGTAGTTTGCAGACGATACCAAAATATAACGGACAAGCACAGAAGAAAAAATGCACATACTGAGGGAATTTATGCAGCGCTGAAGGTGTATGTTACAATAAAAAGAAAACCGAAACAACAGCGGAAAATTATGTTCGCTTACTTCGATCGAAAGACGCCTGCCCGTCGTTGCTTGAAGAAAGCATCGAGCTGCCAAGGGGGAAGCAAGTAGTAGCGGATGGATAAGCTGGAATAATGCAACCGACGAAGGTGGTTGTTGCGTTCATGACAAATCACATGGCATTTATGGTTTTGGAAGATGGTTGCCCATAAAATGAAGGCAAAAGCCGGATGTAAATGGATGGTGTCACGAAAACAGTAAATTGGCGTAAAATTATGCAATTATGTGTAATTAAAATGGTTGCACAAACGAAGGGTTTTTTTGTTTTTCCCAATAATAATACCACAGGTGGCAAATATATAGGGGAAGGTTTGTAATTATGATATGTCCTATTCAAAAAAAAAATGGTAAATAGGGTAACTGCCTCATTTCCCGGCCTATTAGGCACAACCCGCACTAAGTCTTTCTTAATCTAGCGTAGTTCAGCACTAAACGGAATGTTATTATTACTGATTACTTCCAAATTTATTAACCTTTCCGTCGTACATGCCGTAAGATTTGAGAGAGAAACAAAATGTTAAGATATTGTTAAAAGTCTAACACTGCTTCTTAACTCGACCTCACGCATTGAAACGCCAATGAATTCACTTCGGCCTATCGGATGAAGAAAAAGATTGGTTCGGTCGGACCGCTTCATTTGTATTTGAGAATATTAGGTGCAAACATTCATATCACTTGTTCTTATTGACTTCTTTCGGTAGCATTTGAACTAAAGTATCATACTAAACGCATAATTTACCTGTTAACGCCGAAATCATGGATTTATTTGATGTTTTCTGCTTGATAGGCACAAAATGGGCACTTAAATAGGCCGAAGTAGTTCTCTACCCTACATCAAATGTATGCATGGTTTTCCTATATTCTCCGTACATATTGCATACGCGAAATGTTACGGTAGTATAATGGTTAGGCGAACTATTTTTCTGAATCAATATGTAGTTATAAAACCTTTACAAGATGGTTTTTCAGGTAAATGTATCGGAGAAATCAATTTAATTAATTAAATTAGCTAACACAGGGTGTCTCTGAATTTTCCAGGTTTCTGAAGATTTTTTAACCGTTAAAAAATAAGCTCTTTTTTCGTAAAACAATAACTCAGGTGCCACAAACGTTTTTACTTATTGTGCATGCGACTGAAAACTGATGTGACGTTTTCGTCGGTAGCACTTGAATTTCTTATGTCGCCGTTGGAGATTTTGACGTCGTTAGTCTAAACTCAGACTTACGAACTTAAGTTTATCAAAAAAGAAAGTTTAACATTCATTTAACAAATTTAAAGACATATACTTTAAATAAATGTTGCAAATTAAATGATCAATTTATCATTTAAATGAAAGATAATTACTTCATAACTGAATTTTAAATACTTTGATTTTTCACATAAATGGTGGGTGTTATTTACAACAATAGCTCTACTAAAGTATTATTTTTTATTTGTCAATGCAACATTTTACGTGGACAGGTTTCGAAATAGAAGAGTGCAAAATCTTGAATAAATAGGTAAATCTATCCTGATGAATGTGAGCGACTTAGTGGAATACCTGTATAAAGAGAGAGGGAGAACAGGATTAGTAATTTCCACTTAATTCCACTACCTTATTTGCTTATCCTTGACAGATACGCGTATTTCGTTCACAATGTGCAGACCAGTCGGCTTCATTTTCAGGATAGCTAAAAGTTTCACGGACATCTACTGTTTGAAGTCCCTTTACTGCTCCCTCGCCCGGTCGGTGGTAGAATACTGCTGCCCTGTATTGAATCCCAATTACCAGTGTACAAAGAGAAGAATCTATTCAACGACGATTCCTCTGGTTTGCCCTTCGACGATTGCCTTGGAGGGATCCTCATCGCCTTCCAAGCTACGAAAGTCGGTGCCAGTTAATTCACCTGGATCCTTTGTGGAGTCGAAGAGATACGACAAGGGCCCTGTTTGTGGCAGACATTCTACAGGCCAGAATCGATTGTCCTTACAAATCGACGTTAACGTTCAACCACGAGCACTCTGTAACAACGCAATGCTGAGGATACCTTTTCGTCGTACAAACTATAGTTCGTATGGTGGTATCAATGGGCTACAAAGGGTTTTCAATCGTGTTGCTTCCTTATTTGATTTTCACTTGGCACGCGAGACGCTGCGTCAGAGATTCCGTGATATATTTTTAAGAATTAGGAATTAAGTTGGACTTCACGGCCTTTGCAGCTTGTTACTTCTTGTCTATATTGTATTTCCTAGTTTTGCTTAATCCATCATTAGGACTAAACCCAGTCTGTTGATGTAGAACCAAATAAACTTATTCAGTGTCTTCTACTAATACTAGTAGTCAAGTATTAGTACAAGACACTGAAGAAGTCTGAACATTGTAGACGAAATACGCGTATCTGTCAAGGATAGGCAAACAAGGTAGTGGAGTCAAATCTAGTTCTAGAAGTTGATCATTTATATTACTTAGCCCGATTTTTCACGTCTTAGATTAAAAAAATTGTAAAAACTAAAAGTTTAGAAATTTTCTCCAGGCTTAAGAGGCAACTAACCATCATTCAATTAGCTTTTGCTTTTTCTTCTTGTATTCTTAAATCATCACTTTCTAAAAGTATTGGTAATATTCGTTGGTAGTGTGCGTCGCCGTGCCAAAACAGTCAATGAATCATACATATCACCTGGTGAGCAAAATCTACCATCTCTTTTATTCTTTTACTTTTCAATACAACATCAAATGTGACGTCACACATTCAAGCGTATAAGAATGTCGTAGACAAAACATTCACACTGCCAGACCAAGCTGTATGACATTTTGTTTACACCCCTGAGCGGGAAAGCCAATAACAGGCTACATTGCATTGTTGCATTGCAATGTTGTCATCTCTCCTGTTTGTGTTTAATTCAATCTTTTATACCTTTGTAATTGGAACGTTTAAGTTCAATCTCCACTCATCTAAGTTATTGGTTTAAAGTTCGTATTTGCATGTTTTAATAAACTTACATTCACTGCTTGAGGTAATACATCTGGCAACGCAATAATTCTTTATCTTTTACGTTCGCTAGCAAAGAAGTGCCCAACTAACAATTTTCGCAATATAAACGCTTTACTCATTTCATTTATACAGCCTCAAGCTGTATTCAAATGTTATACGATATGATGAAACCTTTACTCAATCTCTATACAAGCAAATCTGGCGAACGTAGTCAGTTACTTATGGCTGTTGGAACGGTTGGAACAAGCTCTTATTGCATATCCATTTACGCTTCTATACATCTGTAATTCTGCTGTTTAGTTGTGTGTGAACTTGAAAGGTGCTTATTCAACCTTTTCCTGGTTATCCAATAATAACTACACAGCTTTATCTGGCAGCCGGGTTAAATATTGTTTAACGCTTTTTCTGTTGGAGAATTTTATTAAGTTCATTTAACTGCGAATCAAATTAATCGAAATTAGTTATAAGAACACCTCCAAATTTATTTATTCTGTATCGGAAACCTGGAATCGAACTCGAGACGACCGCATTGCCAATCCTTGACACTACTAACTTAGCTACGCCAACACTTTGAACTGATGTAAACAAATCTACATGCCCTTATTCAACAAGATCGCTGAGTAGGGGCTTTATAATAGTGCACATGAATCACTTATCTCGACTAGTTAATTCAGCTTTGTAAAAGAGCAGAGTAAAAGCTGTGCAACCGCACACGTCTAAAAATAAACTTAGTTGATTGTAAAAATGCTTCCAAAGTAGCGCCAACACAGTTTATTAACTGAGTACACGATGTTTAGTTGTTGAAAAGGCACTTTTGATGTTTATGTTACTCAGCCAGAGTGGTTGGTTGTGTAGAAGCCATCAAATGAGTAATATATTCACTTTATTGGGTTTGTTTTGCAGCTACAAGTTGAAAGTTGACTTCCCAACTAACATTTTTCACAATGTAAACGCTTTACTCATTTCATTTATACAGCCTCAAGCTGTATTCAAACGTTATACGATATGAGGAAACCTTTACTCAACCTCTATACAAGCAAATCTGGCGAACTTAGTCAGCTAATTATGGTTGTTGGGACAGTTGGGACAAGCTCTTATTGCGTATCCATTAACGCTTCTATACAGCTGTTATCCTGCTGTTTAGCTGTGTGTCAACTTGAAAGGCGCTTATTCAACCTTTTCTCGGTTATCCAATAATCACTACACAGCTTTCTCTTGAAGGTAGGTTAAATACTGTTCACGATTTTTTTATGGAGGAATTTATTGAGTTTATGCTGCTGTCAAATCAAACTAATCGAAATGAGTTACAAGTCATCACCAAATTATTTTACCCTGCACCGGAACCTGGAATCGAATTCGAGACGACCGCATTGGAAATCCTTGACACTAACAACTGTGCTACGCCAACACTTTGAACTGATGTAAACAAATCAACATGCCCTTCTACAACAAAATCGCTGTGTAGATGCTTTATAATAGTGCACATGAATCACTTTTCTCGACTAGTTACTTCAGCTTTGTAAAGGAGCAGAGTAAAAGCTGTAAAAGTGCACACGTCTAAAAATAAACCTAGTTGACTGTGAAAATGCTTCCGAAGTAGCTCTAACACAGTTTATTAGCTGAGTACAGGATGTTTAGTTGTTGAAAAAGCACTTTTGATGTTTATGTTATTCAGCAAGAGTGGTTGGTTGTGTAGAAGCCATCAAATGAGTAATATATTCACTTTATTAGCTATGTTTTGCAGCTACAAGTTGAAAGTTGATTAGGATGTGTATAAAAGTGACATTAGCGTTTATTGGCTGTTGTTATTCAGTGAGATTGGTAAATTGAATAATGGTTGTGAAAAAGTTGAGTAAACGCTCTGCAAAACAATTTTGCTAGCTTCTGCTAGTAGCTGTATCTGCAGCTTTATTTCAGCTACTTTACAGCACAACGCTGCAAAAGTTGGCTTACAAAGCAGAAAATGTTAGTTGGGTTATGTTTGCGTAGAAGTGACATTAGCGTTTATTGGCTGCTGTTATTCAGTGCGTTTGACATATTGAATAATGGTTGTGAAAAAGTTGAGTAAACGCTCTCTAAAACTATTCTGCTAGCTTCTGACTGTAGCTGTTTCAGGAGCTTATTTTCAGCTGCTTTACAGCACAATGCTGGAAAAGTTGGCTTATTAAGCTGAAAATGTTAGTTGGGAAGCCATCAAATAATTAATATATTTACTTTATTAGCTTTGTTTTGAAGCTAAAAGTTTAAAGTTGATTAATATTTGCATAGAAGTGACATTAGCGTTTGTTGGGTGATGTTATTCAGTGCAAATGACAAATTGAATAATGGTTGTGAAAAAGTTGAGTAAACGCTCTCCAAAACTATTTTGCTAGCTTCTGCTCGTAGCTGTATCTGAAGCTTTATTTCAGCTACTTTACAGCACAACGCTGGAAAAGTTGGCTTATAAAGCTGAAAATGTTATTTGGGTTCCTATCTTCACCACAGTTGTTCAATTGGACAAGACCCGTTCAAAAGTGAACAGTTTAATTGAAAATTGACTTACTACATTGCGCTAGAGTACAAATAAAGTTTTTCAGTTGATAACTCAGGATCGAGACTAGATATGAAAAGGTTAGAAGGAAAGGGGTGTAAGTGACTTTGATCGATTCTGTTCATCGACTTTCTCTTTCGTTAATAATTCAGCTGCAAACACATTCCTTGATTCGTGTGCCATTCTGGATGCTAGATGAGAACCGCCTTTATCAAACTATGTGGCAGAAATAGCGCAAAATCTGTTTATAAAACTAGCCACAGCTTAATAGAAGCCACATCAAAATAGAAACAGGCCTGGGTTCAATCCCAGTCGGCGCCACCGGGATGTTCTGAGGCATAACATCTCTGATCACGCCTTCTTCCGGATGGGAAGTAAAGCCGTTGGTCCCCGGTTCATGAGTTGATGGGTCGATAGGTAGGGTCCAGGTGTGGGAGCTGCCTTCCTGGCACGTCGGTAGCATTGGTGCTCAGCACGGAAAACAAGATCGACGGAAAAAAAAAACAAACCAAAGGGATCAAAATAGAAAGTCGATGAAGAGAATCGATCAAAGTCACTTACACCCCTTTCCTTTTAACCCCCTCATATAAGTTTTCTGTCTTCAGCAAAGTTGTTCAAATGGACAAGACAAGTTCACTAGTAAACATTTTAGAAGGGAATTAAATCACAAGGCAACAACGGAGAACAGTAAAACGGGATAACATTGATAGTTTTTTGAAGTATATTCTAAATATTTATTACATCAATTAATGTTTCTCAATTTTTTTTTTTAAAGTACTGAGGATCCGAGAGTCAATTTGTTAGTAATATGTTTAACGAAAATTATTGCATTTGTCCTTTTTTTAGTCTTGTGACCGAACATCAGTATTTTGATTTGGGGTTACTTTGATAATGCTCACTGAATGTAGAAAAACATGTGTGAATCTCAAACAATTTAGTACAAGAAACATGAAACTTTGAATGAGTATATAATCAGAAACATCATAAGCAATAATAAGACAGCATTGAATTTGTGATGATTATATCAGAAATAAATTTCATAAGTGATGGTTTGAGTGCTTTTTCAAACAGGCAAAAAGGTACAATATGGAATCAATGTTTCTAATTCGGAAAAAAGGCAGAGAGAAAATAAAATCATTATATTCTACAATCAAAGTTACCCGCATTATCAAAGATACCCCGCTTTACGGTACAAATAATGTTCGTCTAGTTATAACTCAGGATCTAGACAAGATAGAAGTTTCCTCACCAACCAGCTGACATGAATTACCAATGAAGTTATCATGAATTTTTTACTCAACGCACACTTCTGACATCTGTCAGATCTTCATGTTCGTGGAAAACGTTTAGCTAAGCCACGAGCACGTGTGCAAAATTTATGAGTTGGCTCGTGTCTGATCTATTCTGGACAAAAAAAAAATTTATCCAGAGAACTCCGGAAATTCAGGGATTCCGAGGAGAAGCAGAAATGAACCAGGCAAGGGCTGATTTTTTTAATAAAGAAAACTAAACTTAACTCCAAGAAGAATTTCAAGGTAATTATAAAAATATAGTCTTGGTCCTTGCGAGAGGAACTTCAGATAAATTCGATAAAGGATTTGAAGTAAGTTATGCGTAAAATTACATGCCCAGTTCGAAAAGAAATTCCATGGAGAATACAAGGAGGAGTCCAGGAAATTTCAAAATGGAGTTTTTGACAAGAATTTCAAAGAAACTCTGAGGATAGTCCCACAAAATGATTAATGATATTTGTAAGAAAGCTCTGAAGATAATGTCAATGGACATATAAGGAGGGGTGCCCTTTCGGCTACCTTCCAAAGGGAGAATTTTAAGGTAGTTCTTACTACAAATTCTGAGAAGGATTCCATGAAGATTGTAAGGAGAATCTAAGAAGATTTCTAGGGCGAATCCGAGTAACAATCGGCGAATCGAGAGTAACAACACCCACCCAGGGTGTTGTATTACTGACGTTCCACTACTATCTAGGGTGATACATCTTATCAACCACAATCGGGTTATAACTACCAACACATGTTAGTGGTGATCGGGAGCAAATTCAGAAGAGGGGTGAAGAGAGGTCCATACATTAATTTAGTCTTCCTAGTTTTGAGTTGTAATATCAATCTATTCGAGACATGAGGTCAACGGCGACTCGTTCATATCACCTTTAGCTAAAATAAAACGTACATCCGGAGTGTCATTTATCATGGGACAATGGTCACAGATTCATTGGAAGAGCGAATAATTAGGAGTGCAACCTAGCCCAATAACTGCACGGTAAAACCACCCCTGATTCAGAGAAAATGTTTGGAGACAACGAAGCAAAAACTATGTTAACACTACGTAGTTCTGTACCCAGTAATATTGGGATTTTAGAAAATTTCCAGGATTCTGAGGTTTTGATATTTGTTTGGAGTCTTAGACTATGATTTTTTGTTTCGAGATGACTTATAAAGATCTGACTGATGTATACCAAACAGAATTGGAAATATTTTCAAATGTGGGATTTACAAACAAAACATAACATATGTTGCTGTCTTTTTTATAGAAGTCTGACGCGAATACCAATGAAATTTTGAAGAAAATTGTATAAGAATTTATGTGTTAATTTCAAAGAAATTCTGGAAAGGAATCTTCAAAAATTATTTGGAAACATTCTAAGGAGTTCTGACCAGAATTCCAAGATAATTTTAAGATATAGTCCTAAGAATTTCTGAAATGAAGTGCAAGGAATTTCTGTGAAGAAGATAGGAAATCTGAATTGAATTTCTAGGTGAGTTAGAGTAGAATTTATGGGAATCGTGAAAACAATAGTAGGCTAATGTTATGGAAGGTTTCAAAAGAATTCTGATAAGAAATGAAAAATAATTATTTGCAGATTTTCAAGAGTGTTCTGAGCATAAATTCAATGGACTTCTGATGAAGATTCAGAGAAGACCTCAAGGGAATTTTGAGAAAAATATGAATAGAATTCTGAATATAATTTTAATAAAAATGGAGGAAGGTGAAATCAAATGAGTATTCCAAACGGTTTCTGAAGAGAATTTTGGGAATAATTTCTTAGAAATTAAATTCTCATGCCCGACATCACACAAATAGGTCTAGGGAGACGGAGGGAGGGGTAGTAATAAATAAATAAGGCACAAAAAAGTACATCGAATCACCTAATTTAATAATAGCTTGTAGTCCACATATTTTCATATATGGGGGCGACCCCGGCGTAGTGGTTAGCATTCATACCTCTCACGCCAAAGTCACGAGTTCAAATCTCACCCCCGGACAAGTCACGAATGACCCAAGAGCGTTAAAGTGACTATAATTAAATAAAAAAAATAAAAAAAAAAATTCATATAAACATATAAATTCTTTGAGTAGGGATGGGACCATCAGGGCGCTTGATTGAAGCGATTTGGATGGGGAGAGTGAACTCCTTGTTATTAACATTTCGTGAATTGAAGGTGGGCTCTTCTCCCCACTCATTGGGACATCCCCTCGTATGATAACTTGTTCTGTATCGAGTTGGAACATGTTTATCGTTGGAAGGAGCTTCTTCCTGCTCCCGTGGATCACGCGTAAGTGTCTCTGCTTACGGGTCAACCCTCCGTTTTTGGCCCTTCATACAATGGTAAATTGAATACAACCAGGTATAGTACTTGATCAAGTCATACGAGGTGGACAGTCCCTGCTGTGCCCTGCAACAATGAGTGGTATCCTTTACATACATACATACAAGGGAAGATACATAAATGACGTAGCATTTTAGGGTGCTTCATGAAACAAACGTCAACCGTATTTACGCATTTTATTTTTCTACATGTTTCGTCACCCTAAGCTACGTCATTTATGGATCTTCCCTAAGGCGCAGAGCAAGTGACGATTTTGAATAGAGCTGATTTTTTTACCCTCAGTAAATGTTTAAATTATTGAAGCGAGACGGAGGCAGGGGTGATATGAAATTAAAGGTAAATTTGCATCACCCTCATGCTGGATTTACAAAAAGTTAATACAATTGAACAAATATACCCAATCTCACATGTATTTATCCTACATACACGCATGCTTCAAATCCATGAATAAGACAGAATTTACAGTCAAACATGAAACAACCTCGGGGCACACCTACCTTCCATGATTAAACTTGTACAATGCAAGTGGTCAACTTTCCTACCAAACCGAACGCTTGAATGGCAAGGTCAAAGGCCATCCGTTGTCGTTAAAAAAAAACACACAACCTGTGGGCAATGTGCATAACTTCTTCCTTAGCAATTAATTTTCATCACTCTATATGTCGGTCAAACGACGTCGGCGTCGGCACATTTACAAAACACAGCAGTGCGAGCATATTTCATTAGGACTTTGTTTTTTAATTAATTATACAACGACGGCACAGTCATATTTTGGTTATATTTTTTGCATAATTTGATCGGCTTGTTGACTGTTGTTGCAGGAAGCAAGACCAGCGGCTGGAAGCACGCGCATGTTATGCAATTCTTTGCCGCACAAGAAAACGGCTTAATTATGCACTCAAGAAGTCAACTGTGAATGAACGAAGACAGAAAATGGAAACCGGAGTCGGTCGGGCGCGGTTGGTTGGATTGTTTGTGGGTGCGGGAGGATGTAATTGTTTTCAATTAAAAGTGGCAATTTTCTGGCTGAAAGTCGACGGATCAAGTTCCTCTAGGTGGGTTCGTGCAAAATGTTTGGAGCCCAGGTGAAGTGTTGACCATTCTCACGCTTATCTATGCATCAGTTTTTGGCCGAGGTAACCATTCAGAAGACCATCCGATTGGATGGTGACGAAAGTTTGTCTGTCAGTAGTGAGTCGAGATTGGAAGATTTAAATCGGGCTTGATGAGGTAGTGTTGAAACTGTACCAATGTTGCAAGCAGTTCTGCTTTATGAATGTCAGTGCTCTATAGGGTCGATATCACGATGAATTGGTGCAACAGGTGTGTGGATGAAATTATGGATGCCAGAAAATTTTCCTAACTTGATTAGCCCGTTTTTTCGGGTATATATGCGACCTGAATATCCTCCTTAGAACGAGTCGTTTCTTGGTACTGTAAGATTGAAGTAGTTCGCCTCTGTAGCGATTTTCTTCGTCTTGCATTGAAAGATCAGTGGTGAATTTGTTCTTTTTTTTGCAAAGCATCAAAACACAAATCTAGTCAACAATGGCCTCGTACGGATCGTGGATGGCGCAATCGGTCGCCGGAAACTTAACTGTGGTGGACAAGGTTCCCGCGGATATGCTGCACATGGTGGACGCCCATTGGTACCAGTTCCCGCCGATGAACCCGCTGTGGCACTCGTTGCTGGGATTTGCCATCGCGATCCTCGCCTTAATCTCCGTGGTCGGCAACGGAATGGTCATGTACATCTTCACCAACACCAGGACGCTCCGGACCCCATCCAACCTGCTAGTGGTCAATCTAGCCTTCTCTGACTTCCTGATGATGTTTACTATGGGACCGCCGATGGTGATCAACTGCTACAACGAGACCTGGGTCTTCGGGCCACTCGCTTGCCAGGTCTACGGTATGTTTGGATCACTGTTCGGCTGTGTCTCGATCTGGACCATGACTCTGATCGCGTTCGACCGTTACAATGTCATCGTCAAGGGCCTCTCTGCTAAGCCTCTGACCAACAACGGTGCACTGACTCGCATCCTTGGTGTGTGGGTAGCTTGTCTTGCCTGGACCTTGGCCCCATTATTCGGCTGGAACCGATACGTTCCAGAGGGTAACATGAGCGCTTGTGGAACTGACTATCTCACCGATACCTGGAGCAGCCGGTCGTACATCTTGGTGTACTCGTTCTTCGTCTACTTCGCCCCGTTACTGATGATCATCTACTCGTACATCTTTATCATCAAGGCCGTGTCTGCCCATGAGAAGAACATGCGCGAACAGGCCAAGAAGATGAACGTTGCCTCGCTGCGATCATCCGAAGCCCAGAACACCAGCACCGAAATGAAACTGGCCAAGGTCGCTTTGGTCACTATCTCGCTGTGGTTCATGGCATGGACTCCGTATCTGATCATCAACTACATGGGTATCTTCAAGGCCTCGCCCATCAGCCCTCTGGCCACCATCTGGGGATCGCTGTTTGCCAAAGCCAATGCCGTGTACAACCCGATCGTGTACGGTATCAGCCATCCGAAGTATCGAGCTGCGCTGTACAAGGAGTTCCCAACGCTGTCCTGCGCGGATGCCGCCGATGATTCCCAGTCGATGGCCTCCGAGGGTACCGCCGTTGTTATGAGTGAAAAGCCTGCCGCCTAACGCTTGGTTGACTGATTCTTCTATGAAGGTGATGTTGTACAGGTTAAGTAATAGTAATAAGTAATAAGCATTTCCAGCATGATTTAAGGACAAGGTTGATAGAATCTACAAATGGCCGATATTATGGCTGATTTTCCTAGCTTCTATCAATCTCATCCATAGTAATTTGAACTTTCTACCCCGCAATAAAAAATAAACAAATTTCAGTAAATCCTCAAGAAAACTTTGAGGAAAAAAGTGCATTGAGTGTTTTTTTTTTCGTCGGTGGATTTCTACCAACACAGTTCCGCATGGTCAAAACATCTATTAAATGTTATTTAACCAGTCAATGTTTGAATACAATGGCATAGATTTAAAAGACCTCACTGGGTTAAGTCACCTATGACATCATAAGCAAACCCCACCCGAGCTCGTCTCCGTTTACGGTTCGTTTCATCTCCAAATAACCTATCTCCAGCCCGCGACTAGCTTGATCTAATGTCACCTATTGTGCGCTGAGCATGCATCATAACAACTCCACTCACTGTTGACATAACAGTTCACGGAAATTGAATTCCTCATGTTCTTCCGGAGAATTAGTTCCACCTGTGCCCAAGTGCCCATCACGGTGCTTTCGCCCTTGCAAAGTTTTTCGGTTCGGCAACAAAATGGAAAGTACGAAGCCAGCTCCGGGTAACAAATATATCATGTTATCGATCGACGGTGGGATGCATTTTACCTCTGGGTACGATCATCGATCATCGCGTGTTGGCGCTTTCTTCCACTGCAATCTGTTTACTACATTCTTTTTTTTTCCATCGCTCTGCTACTCGTTCAAGTTCAACTACTGCTTCTGCTTTTTAAACTACAAGATATGTGTTTTTCGCGAGGAAAATTTGTGTTCAATATGTTAAGTTTCAAATTTTTAACTAACGAAGCCTCGCGCCAGATGTGGAAGCTGATGAGGGGGTGGCGGGCGCTCGGCCACTCTGCTGCATTGGAAAGTGAACATTCTTGTGTGTGGTACGATTGGTACGATGCAGTTTCAATTGCGTTGCGTGAGAGAGAAATGCACTCTTTGGCTGCTCTTTATCTATCTGCCTGCTACCGTCTTCTGGTGGTTGTGTGAAATATGTTCGATCGCTCACAGCACGACCGGCAGCAAAAATTTGCTTAATTTCTATCAACGCTGGTGTAAGAGCCGCGGGCAAGAAAAGCTCCGGTTCAGCGAAAAGGATTAGTCGAGTGAAAAATTGGTGGAAACTCTGCGGGAAAATTAGCGTCCAGTTGGAGGTGGGATATGTTGCTTTGGATAAAATATTGGCACGGCAGCCGGGGTATAAACAATATTAATAACTGAAAAGTGAATGTAGAGGTCACATTTTGCTAACGTGGTACAAACTGAGATGTGTTCTTCAAGTGGACACAATTTCCTACGTTAATGCTGAAACTTTCATCATGTTGACATATTCTATATTTAAATCCCGATCAGATAGACGCTTGTTGTCTTAGGCCAAAACTGAACAGGTAGTCATATTTGTTCGTTTAATTCACGAATTTATATTCAAGGGTACGGTACATCGAGGCAGGTCCGGTGAAGTTTTAGAAAAGGTTCTTCTTCTTCTAATTCGCATTTAAAGATTATTGCTTATCGCATATAAGCTTATTGCATGCTCTCAACTTAGTGTTGTAGATATACTTCCATTAATTGAGAGCTTTCGATTACTATTTTTGCATTAGTTTAATTGTGTGGCAAGTACAATCATACTTAATGCCCAGGGAGGTCGAGAAATTTTCCAACCTGAAAAATTCCTAGACCGGACCGGGAATCGAACCCAGCCACCTCCAGCATGGTCTTGCTTTGTAGCTGCGCCTTTACCGACTGAACTAAGGATCGGGAGAGAAAAGTTTCACTGGTTTCAAAAACAGATCTAGAATGATGATGATCTGATGATATGAAACTACCACTCAGCAAGACAACTGCCGGTAGAATGTGGACTATCCTCGCTGTTCGACTTGATCAAGTTAAATAACCTTTAATTGTACTCAACCTACCGTTGTATGAAGGGCCAACAACGGTTTGGGTGAATCCGTGGGCAATATCGCCCACCTGCATCCACGAGATAAATGAGAATCTCCTTCCAACCACAGGATCATACAACCGGTCAAAAAACAGGCCATCCAACAGGAGAATGCCCCAATGAGTGGGTAGAAGGACCCGCCCTCGTTTCACGAAATGTTAAAGGCAGGGAGTTGGCCTTTCCGCTCTCCCCATAATGATCTAGTAGACTTCCAGAATTGCTAAAAAAAAAATAAATCGAAGTTGGAGCTGGAGCTGACAAATTCTGGATTTTTAAGGATCCCTGAATCCATCCGAGTTTTTAATAGCTTATGCACAGTATGCTTCAAGACCAAAGTCTGCACCAAAAAATTTTAGGATTCCAAACAAAGAAAAATTTCAACAGGGAATAATTCCAGGACAGGATGAACTGACCAAATCCTTTAGTAATAGGATGATTTAAGGATCCCGCAATAAGAAATATGTTGTGGGGTCACATGCATCTAGGGGACCATGATGGCTGGTAAACTGTTGGACAATGCGTACCAAGAGTACTTCGCGTACCTGCAGGTATAAAATAGATCCCAATGTGGTCCTTGGCCTATTGTCCAGTAGCTCCTATCGAGCGTCTGTCTGGGTTGTCTTGAAATAAAGGGTGTCCACGATGAAATTGGCACACTATGAAATTGATCTAACTTTTTAACCGTTGGGTAGAATTTAATGAAAATTTGGGTGGATTTAGTTCATAGTGCATTATTTACATCCTGCAAGTTTTAAAGTCCTGTGATAAAAACTCGCGGAAATGGAGTCGAAAGAACAGCTCGTGCGTGATAAAATCTTGCGCATTCATCACAAGAACAAGGATCTCTCGCATCGTTCCATCGCTAAAACGTTGGGAATCGCGAATTTCACGGTGTCGCGAGTGATTAAGCGGTTCGAGGAACGGTTGACCACCGATCGGAAGCCCAGAAGTGAAGGAAAAAGTATTCCGTACAACACCAAAAATCACAACCACGTAGTTGGGGCCTTCAACCGAAATCCGAACGCCTCCGTTAGGGATGTGGCTAAGAAGCTGCACCTAAGCCGAAGTTTTGTCCAGAAGCCCAAAACTAAGGCTGGGCTTCGAACGTTCAAGGTACAAAAGGCCCCTAATCGCGACGAGAAGCAGAACAAGTCCGCCAAAACCCGTGCCAAGAAGTTGTACCTCAACATGCTGACGAAAGTTGAATGCTGCATCATGGACGACGAAACATATGTGAAGGCCGACTTCAAACAGATCCCCGGCAACCTGTTTTTCACGGCCAAGGATAAGTTCAGCGTTCCGGAGCATGTCCGCACTCAGAAGATGTCCAAATTTGCGAAGAAATTCCTGGTTTGGCAAGCCATCTGCACGTGCGGGAAGCGGAGTGCACCTTTCGTGACCCAGGACACGATGAACGGACAGGTGTACATAAAAGAGTGCCTCCAGAAGCGGCTGCTTCCTCTCCTGAAGGCCCACAACGTCCCAACAATCTTCTGGCCGGATTTGGCCTCATGCCACTACTCCAAGGACGTGCTGAAGTGGTATGCGGACAATAAGGTCAATTTCGTGCCGAAAATGTTCAACCCTCCCAACACTCCGGAGCTCCGCCCCATCGAGAAGTACTGGGCGATTATGAAGCAGCACCTTCTTAAACGACCTAAGGTAGTGAAGACAGTCGAGGAACTGAAGAAAGTATGGGTTTACATGCAAAAAACGGTTGATTCACAGGTTGTGCAGAATCTTATGGCCGGGGTTAAGGCCAAGGTGCGGGCATTTGCGTATGGACTGTAAATAAAATACGAGTAAAATGGTAAAATGAAGTTTAATAGTTATTTCTCAATCCCTGAAAATTTGATGGCAATCGGATGAAACCTCGAATTTTGCGAATCAATTTTGTGTGTGGCAATTTCATCGTGGACACCCTTTATCTGCCTAGTTGTGAATCCCTGGATCAGATCAAAGATGAATTGACTAAGTTACTTGGAGTTGAGCCACTCCAAGTAATCAAAATGAAAATTAAATCCCGTCCTGGCGAATCACGCAACGGGATATTCACGCAACGGGAAGTGTGAACTAAATAACTTTAGGGCCTTAGAAAAAGCAAGGCCTTATGGTCCATGTCTGAGTGAAGTGCGAACACTTCAGGAAGACTGCAGGAAATTTCCAAAACCTCACCCATTGCCGTAAGTGCCAGGGATGGGTTTATGGAACAAAAAACTACAAGGGACAGCCCTATGGGATTGTACGCAATGATGACGTAGGACTACGTGGTATTATATAATAAATGGTAATGTGTACCTTTACTTACCAGGTATTAATCTGAACCATATTTTCCTTACCTCATTTTTATATTTTAATTTTCTGTTCTATTCACTATCGTACAGATTTGTCGTACAAGCAGAAGCAATACTTTTGTGCGCTGAATCTGACGTGATATTGCTTGGAGCCAATGCCCATGATTGTGTTGGGTAATTTTAACATGGACGTCATGAACGAAGGGAACTTGAAGTTCATGAAGAAATATTTGCACCTGTACATGGATCGTGAGTGGACTTAATTTTCTTTCGCAACGTCCGCCTTGACAGTAAAAAGTAGTACTCTTACACGTTAAACCATCGCCCAGTTTTGTCACTTTTCGAGTTCTAGGCTCTTAACCCTGCGCTTTGGTCAGATAGCGGCGTCGTTGTGCCAATTTGGTCGTGGCACATTTCGAGTATGAGAGAGTGATTGCAGTTTGCTCAAAAGTGCCTGAATAAAATGCAAGTACTTTCGATGATTACCCGTAGTTGTTACAGTAAAGATATTCAACCATATTCTCGTTTATGTCTGGACGTGTTTGTCATACGGGAACATTTTTATTTGATTTTGTGTGGTGGATGGGTTTCGGGCGTGGATGGGTGATAATATTAAGTTAGGATAACGTTGAAAAATTGAGAAATGTATCACTTCAGTTCAGTTGAGACATGTTGAGGACAATTAGAGGTTATTAAGCTTCATCAAGACAAACAGAGAAGAGAACCCACTGCTGTCGGACTTAGTTTCCGTGCTACAATGGGTGGTAAACCACTATCATCACCATCATCATCGAGTTCTAGGCTCTTAACTCAAGGCGTTTATCATCGTTGCCAATCTGCACCGTACCGGAGTGTTAGCCAACAGCAAAGGCATGCTGTGTTCATCCGAACTCATCTGACAAATCAAACGGCCCTTTTCAGGGTCATAAAAATTTTCTGGCTATTTGAATTTCTATCTTCTCAATGCAATAAGGCAGTTCTGTGTCAACCATATAAGATCACCATGTAAATACTTCTTTGTAAAGCTACGCTGGACATGGGTTGAGCCGGTGGTTGGAAAGACAGCGCTAGCCTTCATCGCTACGAGAAATGGGCATTTAGAGAGCCCAGTTGCTTCAGGATTAGAAGCTTGGTTGCTACCGTTTTGCTGGTTCCAGGAATTTCATTCATGCCAAGATTAGTAGAATTCCTAAACTATCTCTTTTCAAATTAGTTGGTGACCCTGAACAGGGCCGTTTCGGATAGGGAAAATGAACGAAGCTTAACCTCAGGTGCGTCCCTGACGCTTCAGGTAACAGCGCCACGAATGACGTTTTCCAGCATCACATTACCTTGAATTCTTTGCCTCACTTGCCACGTCCAGTCATTGTTTATGCTATTGATGTTTCTTCGGGTAAGGTTGAAACGAATGTGACAAGAAATTCCAATTTTCTGCAAGTTGTCTTTCCAGCGTCTAGTCCGTGAAATCGTCCAGGACTTAAAGACAGATCTGCACTTCCAGAGCTCGGCCGTTAATGGCCCTACAGGAATCCAGCGAGGCCCATCTGGTCGGTCTGTTCGCCATCCACGCCAAACGTGTCACAATTATGCCAAAGGACATTCAGCTGGCTCTTCGTATTTGTGGTGAACGCTCTTAATTTCTCCGTCGAAATCTAACAAAACCGGCTCTTTTCAGAGCCACTAAAAGATTCCACAAGAGAGTTGGGATGGAAATTTCTGCTGCTTACAACTGATCGCATCACAGTGAATCCTGATCTAAAAATTGCAACCAGCAAGTGCCCTAGAACCAAAAGCGGTGCGATGCTATGACGATGACTGTAAGGAACTTACAAGCAGCAGGGTGAAAGCCAATTCTCTTTATCGATTTCCTTTTTTTGTGATGACCATCGCTTCCTATTTCGCACTATTTCTGCTATGCTCTTCTATCATCCACAACAACAAACGTATCAACGAATGTGTTTTCCGTCGAGTTAACGTTATTTGACCGTGCACTTCGCAGTTGCTCCTCCGTGAATGATCAGAACTAATCCACTTGCACAGAGAACTACATAGATGGTGCATGGGATAAGCTTTACATCTTCAATGTACAAGCACATTAATTCAATCTATAGATCAATACACAGCGCCGGCCACGTCCTCACGGTCTTTTGGGGAGGGAAGGATGATTAGTTCGACGTCCGGTAGTTACTAGAGACCGAGAATACCTCTACATCTCCACGGCTGTCTCGGGAAAGATACTTGTGTTAGTGAGGTAGGTTATTTTTAGATCAGGATTCACTGTGGTAAGTGATGCGATCGGTTAAAGCAGAATTAGTTTTTATTTAAATCTAGTGGGGATAGAATGAGGCAAAGTGAAAAATTGCAAGGAAGGTGACAGGCCTGGGATTGAACTCTCTACCTTCTGCTCAGTAAGCAGAAACGGTAACCACTGAACTACCAAACCTCGTCGTAATGCTACATCGACATGTTGCATCTAGGAATGATTCTCTGATGACTGTGTTGGGGAAGCAACATACGCATGTACGTAATTGGTGGATTTGTTAGTTAATTCGACGCTTTTGGAC
This sequence comes from Ochlerotatus camptorhynchus, assembly GCF_037179485.1. Classification (NCBI taxonomy): domain Eukaryota; kingdom Metazoa; phylum Arthropoda; class Insecta; order Diptera; family Culicidae; genus Ochlerotatus; species Ochlerotatus camptorhynchus. The sequence continues at coordinate 2,237,237 of NW_027040918.1, read as the reverse complement.
AATGCTGGACATTTACCACTTTTCCAATAGTTTCTTGTTGAAAATCAACATTCGTAGCCATATTTCTGATCGATTGGTGATAAAATTATTGAAATTGGACCAGGGGCAGCTGAGTTATTAACGTTCAAAATCTTTCACAATTTTGTTTCATGTTCCATTTTCGGTTTTCACAAAGTGTACCCCCATATAGAAATCACAGACGTAGTCCTACGTCAAATTTGCTACATGCCAGCTTAATGCATGAACTGTGGTGATTTCTCTCACGCTAAGGACGACTGTCCTCTGAAGGAAGATCCTAAAAAAATTGAATGTTCAAATTGTGGTGAAAACCACAAATCATTTTTTTGGGAATGTAAGACTCGCAAGCAATCCTACCATCTCGTTCTAAGCGACAGGTAGGAAATGCTCAACGTTCCCGACCAGGTACAAATTCCTCTGTTGGTAACAACGGTCAGCGAGGAACAAATTCTACATTCGTACCCATAGGTACACATATCACCCCTGCTTCAAATTCTTCATCTATAAATGCTTCCCTCGCTGCTAACAGTGTTCAGATTGTATATGGAGCTACCTATGCTGCTATTACAGCTGGAAGAAATCAAACTTCTAGCCAACATAATTCTAACGGAAATTCTGATAATTTTGACTTAGGAAGCATTAGGGGAAACGCTCCTATAGTTGCGGTACGTTAGAAGCGTTAGGTTCCTATAGTTGTGTATGGAGTCTCCATACACAACTATAGGAACCTAACGCTTCTAACGTACCGCAACTATAGGATCGTTTACCCTACTGCTCCTAAAATAGATTTTTTACAGAAATTATTAATTGACATGATTTCTGATATGCTGAAATCTAACTCCATGTTTGATACTATTCAAACTGGAGTTAAAATTGCGAATTGGAATGCTCGATCTCAAAAAAATAATGAAGACGAGCTATTTAACTTCATGAGAGTTCATAACGTGCATATCGCCGTTATAACTGAAACGTTCCTTAAACCTGACCATAAGGTTAAAAGGAACGCAAATTATTTCATTTTTCGAAATGATCGTCTTGAAAGAGCCTGTGGTTGCGTTGCCATCATAGCTCATAGAAGTATCAAACATCAAATTCTTCCCTCGTTAGAAACTAAAGTTTTTGAAACTTTGGGAGTTTCTGTCGAAACCAAATTTGGACAACTTACTTTTATAGCTGCCTATTTGACATTCCCATGCGTAGACCAGCAAAATAATTTTCTCAGACTGACCTACAGAAACTTACCCGTCATAGGTCTAAATTCTTCATTATTAGTGATTTTAATGCAAAACACTGCTCATGGAATAATGCTCAAAGAAATTCCAATGGTAATACTCTGTTTGATGATTGTTCTGCAGGTTATTACACTATTCAATATCCAAACAGCCCAACATGCTTTTCTTCAGCAAGAAATCTCTCAACTATTGATTTGGTCTTAACTGATTCATTAGCCAATTGGTTACTCATGCTGACTTCGGCTCTGATCACCTTCCCATAGCTTTTGAAATTCTCAAGAAATAATTTCTATCTCAACAGCTCTACTTTCAATTACCATAGAGCTGATTGGGAGCAATATCGAGCATTTATGGAATATAGCTTTGATCTAAATAAAGGGTGTCCACGATGAAATTGCCACACTATGAAATTGCTCTAACTTTTTAACCGTTGGGTAGAATTTAATGAAAATTTGGGTGGATTTAGTTCATAGTGCATTATTTACATCCTGCAAGTTTTAAAGTCCTGTGATCAAAACTCGCGGAAATGGAGTCGAAAGAACAGCTCGTGCGTGATAAAATCTTGCGCAGTCATCACGAGAACAAGGATCTCTCGCATCGTTCCATCGCTAAAACGTTGGGAATCGCGAATTCCACGGTGTCGCGAGTGATTAAGCGGTTCGAGGAACGGTTGACCACCGATCGGAAGCCCAGAAGTGAAGGAAAAAGTATTCCGTACAACACCAAAAATCACAACCGCGTAGTTGGGGCCTTCAACCGAAATCCGAACGCCTCCATTAGGGATGTGGCTAAGAAGCTGCACCTAAGCCGAAGTTTTGTCCAGAAGGCCAAAACTAAGGCTGGGCTTCGAACGTTCAAGGTACAAAAGGCCCCTAATCGCGACGAGAAGCAGAACAAGTCCGCCAAAACCCGTGCCAGGAAGTTGTACCTCAACATGCAGACGAAAGTTGAATGCTGCATCATGGACGACGAAACGTAAGTAAAGGCCAACTTCAAACAGATCCCCGGCAACCTGTTTTTCACGGCCAAGGATAAGTTCAGCGTTCCGGAGCATGTCCGCACACAGAAGATGTCCAAATTTGCGAAAAAATTCCTGGTTTGGCAAGCCATCTGCACGTGCGGGAAGCGGAGTGCACCTTTCGTGACCCAGGACACGATGAACGGACAGGTGTACATAAAAGAGTGCCTCCAGAAGTGGCTGCTTCCTCTCCTGAAGGCCCACAACGTCCCAACAATCTTCTGGCCGGATTTGGCCTCATGCCACTACTCCAAGGACGTGCTGAAGTGGTATGCGGACAATAAGGTCAATTTCGTGCCGAAAATGTTCAACCCTCCCAACACTCCGGAGCTCCGCCCCATCGAGAAGTACTGGGCGATTATGAAGCAGCACCTTCTTAAACGACCTAAGGTAGTGAAGACAGTCGAGGAACTGAAGAGAGTATGGGTTTACATGCAAAAAACGGTTGATTCACAGGTTGTGCAGAATCATATGGCCGGGGTTAAGGCCAAGGTGCGGGCATTTGCGTATGGACTGTAAATAAAATACGAGTAAAATGGTAAAATGAAGTTTAATAGTTATTTCTCAATCCCTGAAAATTTGATGGCAATCGGATGAAAACTCGAATTTTGCGAATCAATTTTGTGTGTGGCAATTTCATCGTGGACACCCTTTATTCCTTTGAAAACCAAAGATGAAATTAATGATGCTCTTGAATCTCTGACTACTTCTATAGTTGAAGCAAGAGCTGCCTCAGTACCAAAATGCGAGGTTATAATAGACGACGATCTTCAGCTCTTGATCCGTCTGAAAAATGTCCGTAGGAGGCAATATCAAAGAACACGAGATCCTGCCATGAAAGTTATCTGGCGGCATTTGCAAAAACAAATTAAAAAGCGATTCGCTGCTCTGAGGAACAAAACTTTTGAAAATAATGTTTCGAAATTAGACCAGAGCTCCAAACCCTTTTGGATACTAACACAATTTTTGAAGAAAAAAAACCTCAAAAGCCAATTCCAGCGCTTAAAGAAGATGGTAAAATTTTGATCACAAATTCGGAGAAACCTCAGAAACTTGCTAAGCAATTCGAGAGTTCCCATAATTTCAGTTTGGGTCTTACTAGTCCTATTGAGAATCAAGTTGCTCGGGATTATCTGAATATTTTTTCTCGGGAAAATATTTTTGATGATTCCTGGGGGACGAAGTAAGATCTATAACTAGAAAATTTTAAAATATGAAAGCTCCAGGTGATGATGGAATTTTTTATATCCTCATCAAAAATCTCCCAGAGAGTACCTTGTCTTTCTTGGTAAAATTATTTAACAGATGTTTTCATTTGGCATACTTTCCTGTAGTTGAAGACACTAAGCGTCAAATAACAGATTTAAAGTGGTAATTGTATACGATAGATGGAGGAGATGTAAGTATAGAGTTAATAGTTTTGTTAGAGTACGGTAGTGTGAAAACTTTATATAGAGAGCAGAAAGCAAGGGGCAAGACAGCTTTTGATCATGAGTAAAATCGGAGTTAATGTTGAGTAACTCTGACCCGCTCTGAGTAATTCGCGTTGATCAACATCAAATAAACAAAGCAATCTGATTTTTGAGTTGCAATATGTCATCATCGGTGGGTTGAAACCGATTGACATATTTTTGTGCAATAATTTCGTACGCAACTGAAAACTGGTGCTGAAGTTCTTGCGGATGAGATACTAGTGATGCTGGACTTGCTGAATTGTATAATTCTGTCCGGTGTTACAGAATTCACGGATTGTAACGATGATTCAAGACGACCACCAGGCTTGGGTTAACGGATACCATCACCGATCGGATGGATATATTTGCAGAAAAAATTGTAGCTGTTTTGAGATTGCGGCTTGTGGCACCGTTTGATTCTCCCAGTATTTAGCATTTTTCTAAATTTCCATGAGTAGCATGATGACATCCACCAACAAGGCTGTCCAGCTATTGAAAATGAAATTGTCTGAAACTAGGAAGGGAAAGTTTAACACTGAGCTCTTCTGGAATTTTCCGGAATTCCTTGTCCTTGCCAACATCGTCAGCTCATAAACTGCTATTCATCGCATCATTTTTCATTTGGCTTTCTCCCTTTGACAAAAAGTAGCACCCACAAGTACTAGGAACATCGGCACGAAGCTTATATGCAGGAGGAACAGAAACGTCATGATGTCATTAAGAAGGTCTTAGATTGTCCCCAACTGCTAAAAATCGAATATCTCCGGGTACAATATGAGCAAGGCCTCGGTGCAATAAATCTATGAGCTTTCATCATCAACACAAATAGAATCTTATTCAGACTGCTTAAGTTGGAAACAATGGTGTTGCGAATATCACTCAGAAAAACTACGACCATGGCCCCTATTACCGATGTCACTTCACGGGGAAGTGACAACTTATCACTCACGTTAAGTGATTACCATTTGATTTACACGGCCATCACTTCACAACAGCAGTCCCCGAGGAGAATCAAAACTCTCTGTCTGAGCGATCACTTCAAGTTCCAGGTGTTCAAAAGGCTACTATCGATGAGATGTTTGTCACTTTCAAACTACTGCCAACCAACAATCCGTCGCGTCCGCCTATGTTGCTAAATCTAACAATTTTTTTAGTTGGAGTATTTTATAAAATTAAAAACACAATTGGGATAATATTTTTTTGAATCTAAGTGTTTGTTTATATAGTACAACAATGCAAACCATATCATACGTATTCTACCATTTCTAGCACAAGATTACACTTCCTTCCAATATCCTTTCGACGGCTTCTCGCCAACTCATTCTTGATGGCTTCCTCGGTCTTGTTCTTCCGATGGTCGCGACTAATTTTGGAACACCACTGATCATTTTTACGATCAAATAGCATTCCTTCCCAATTATTACTTTCTAGATATAAGGAACTTTCTCACCGCATACGTCTTCCTGTCGCATCAATGGTGGTAACCAGCCGTTTGATATAAGATTTCAGTAGATATCGTATGGTTTATACGCTCTGATTATGCATCCAGACAGAAACTAATACACCAGCTGAGGTTCACAAGTCGAGGGTAGATTACTCCGTCATCGCCTATAAAAAAATGCTTTAGCTACGATAAATCCTGTGTTTTCATAAGAATCAAATTCCTGTTCACGATATCTTGACGACTAATGCGGATTGATGTCACATAGCACCGATCAATCTGTTATCAGATATGAGCCATCCTGCACGTGATCTCATACAATTTTATCGGTTACTAAATTTAACCAATGCATGATTTAACTCAAATAAATAAAATCTCGAGTAAGTAGATGACGTCTGTTTCGACTTTTCATTGAAGGTTTGTATATGCTGAACAAAACGAGACTACTTTGATCAGTTTTGAGTAATTATGAGTTGCTCAAATCTACTCGCTGCGAAACTATTTGCTCTGAGTACAGCTGACTTGCCCCTTGGTAGAAAGCGAGCAAAGACAACTTTGAGGAAGGGACGAATCGGGTTGACCATCTCTCTTTCCCAAACTCCCCAGTTGGAGAGGGATGGTGAGCGGTATCCCCTTTGATTTGTGTGGTTGACTTGTAGTTTGCATGAAATTTACGATGGCATACAAAATGTCGTTCAAATATAGATTTTCGTACTCTACCAGCTAATTTTCTCGAAAATTTTCAGGAGAGCTTTTCCAGTTTTCCCGAACATCGCAAACTTTGAAAAATCTTAACTCAATAACCTTTCGCAGAAATTACATTTAATAGTGAAATGTTATGGAAAGTGTCTCAGCAATCCGTCAAAAATATAATCTGAAGAAACGATGAAATTGAAAGAATAAGAGAGGTAATTAAATTGTGCCTATCCTTTCGTATGGAGTTGTTCAACATCAGTGGGCCAAAGATTCTCGTGACCACTTTTCCTTTTTTTTCACATTCAATGAGCCTACGAATTAAAAAACCATTAAACAATTGGAAAGACACATGTTGGATAATTTAAAACTCATGTACTAAGCATGTTATAGCATGTGAACCACTTCCTACTCGTCACAACTGGTAGTCAACAGTCGAAACAACAGCTGTTCTTGTTCGCTACAACGATTCAATGAAAAATTGTTTCTAATCGACCGGTCACGACCACTTGGCTTCAAAGCACGAAGATACCGATTTGTTATCTACAAGGTCGATACGCAGCAAACTTTGCTCACTATCGGTTCACAGACCCATCCTTTGAAATGCGTTAAAGTAGTCGCTATTCCGCGAGTCGCATCAACACTCAAATCCGAAACCAATCCAACTTCGACACTATTGAATAAAGCCCGCCTTCAGCAAGCAAACAAGTGCATAATCCGATCAATCAACCATCGTCCAGTACACATCTCCCCTTGGTGCCGAGTGACTTCAACGACCGATCGGAAAAACGACGAACCCACACTGCGTCCACCGATATGCACTAAGAACCACGTCGCGTGAACCATACACCAAATTAGTTGCAGCAGTTAGGTGCCATTAGCCTATGCTTTCCATGAAACCACGAGGCGGTGGTTTATGCTCACGACGATGATGGGCAGGAGGAGGTTCGGGTCTCGCTCACGCCGATGACTTCGAATCGCCCATGCGGTTACATGATTTAGAAAATGATTTTCGCTATTGTTTTCAGTTGATGAAAAACGCTCGCTCGAAACGGTTTGCAATCGCGGAGATCTCTCATATCTAACTTTGCTGAAAGCCAACGCAGAAGTTTGGCCTCAACAGGAGGAAGCATTATTTGTGAAGCCACAATGAATCACGAAAAGTGAAAAGGGTGCGCACGGTGTGGAAGGAATCGAATTGTGAATTAATTGCAGTGAAGAACACAATCAAGCAGGATACAAGTGGAAATTGATTCCAATTCTATGCAATATGCAGTGATATGAGGAAAAATGGTGTGAAAGGATAATCGCCAGTGAATCACAGTCAGTTTTAGTTGTAAGCAACAGAAAAACAGAAAATCAAACAAACACTGAAGAAAGTTTAAATGTTTTGTGATTTGCTGGATTTCATTTTCACATCCAAGCTGTCCGTCAAATCCAAGGAAGATCAGCATAAACAGAAACAGCTGCACCAGCAGCAGCACGAGGAAGGAAAGGAAGAACAGAACGTATCCCATCACTGTCAGCAGCCAATCACGAATCGTCATGGATTACATCGGATATACAATGAACACTTGTTTAATTCTTTTCATGGTAAGCTGACCGTAGGAATAAATCCGGCGTGCCAAGTGCGAAATCTGGAGAAACCAGCAAAGCAACATGAATGCTCGAAGAAGGGCGATGGTTTGCTTTGGATATGCTAATTGACCAACATGAGCAGTAGCAACAATGGATTGGTTTTTACACACAGACAAAAAAATACGAACTGTGACAAAGATTATGTCCGTTGAAAATGTTGAAATGCTTGTTGGTAAATCTTTCAAAGGGTTATGTTTGCGAAATACCAAACGGTAGTGGTTGACTGTACTGAGTTTCAAGAAGTGTCCAATTTCTCCACTAGCCTAACCTGGTGGTGGAAGTTAACCCTCTACTGACCAAATTATGGTTTTGGTCCTTGAGATAATTTTGATCTAGATCAATTTAGCTTTTCTAGAGCAGTATCTAAAAAAACAATTGCTTATATTTTCTCACGAACGATTGCACGATTTTCAACCAAACTTGGCCAGCTGAAACTAGATTTCAAGAGCAAAGTGTGGTATAAAATAATTTCGTATTGAAATTCAGAGCATTTTTTTAAATGCAAAATCACAATGTGAAGAAGTCAAAAATAAATAGCCGAATAGTCGGAAAGATTTAATTAAACTGTTTTGGTAGAGGCTTCCTGCCAAAACAACAATTCTTCAAGAAATTTAAACATACCCAAATTTTTAGATTTTGCTGAAGTTTTCAGTGCTTCCCTGAAGTAATTGGAGCTACCCTAAAGATCTCTTAACTTTAATAATATTCTTTGAACAGTCCTGAATTTCTCAGAACTTTTTTAAAATTGCCTCACCTTGAAATTCAATGATCTATCCTGAGCTTTCACAATTTTCCGATTTTTTATTAACTTCCTTGAAGCTCATAGAACCTCCTGTAAAATCTTTAAACTTCCCCAATGTTCCCTAAATTTTCAAGAAGTTCTTGGAAAATTTAGGGAACATTGGATCACAAATCTTTCATTCATGGAACTTCCCTGACGACCCGCAAATTTCTCGAAATTTTCGGAATATTGATTTCACGAAACTTCTTGAGAGTTCCTGCAATTAATTAATGGAATTGCTCTGTTGTTCTCTCTGATATTTCACGAAATACTAGGAAAATAATGAAACTGCTTTAAAATCCTTAAACAGCTCAGAACATTGCTAAAGCTTTCAAATCTAAAATTCCCAGAGCTTCTGAAAAGTTCCTTCAATTTTCTTGAAGTTAATTGAACTGCCCTGAGGTTCACTTATCTTTCCTGATGTTCTCGAAACTACCCCCACAGTTCTCACAAGTCTCCTGAAGTTGTTGGTACTACCCTGAAATTAATTGAACTGTCCAAACACCTGTCTGAGATAATCCAGCGTTCCTAAAATACTTGGAACTTCTTGAAGTTTCTCAAAATTCTGCTAACTATCAAAACTAGCCTTCACAGATCGTTTAACGTGTCCGAAAGCGACTGCCCTTACTATATCTGAGCCTCCCTAAAGATCTCTAGATCTAGTTTCTCAGAGCCTTTAACTTTCCAATAAAAAAAGATAGCAATTTGGATGCTTCGGCAAAAATATTTGTCATTGAAAGTTCTTAAAGTCTAGATAGAGCTGGAATTAGGGCGTAACAGCTTTTGTAAACAATAACTTCTATCGATGATTTCTAGGAATTCAAGGCACGTCCACGCAGACCAACCTAACCATCGGATAGAAGAAGTCTTTCCCTACCCGATGAGGATGTTGGTTTGCGTCTGGCAAGCCTAAAATTTCTAGAAATTATCAAGAGAAGTCATTATTTACAAAAGCTGTTAGGCCCTGATTCCAGCTCTATCTAGAAGTGTCTAGAACATCGTTTTTACTAGAAATGAACGTATGAAAAGATATTCATAGAAAACCAATTTAGAGGCCACCCTAACCTGCGTGTTTAAAAAAAAAATCATAACTTATGAACCATAAGAGATGGAAATTTGGTGTCTCCCTCAAAGTTGCTGCAAATTGATTGTTCTGCAACTTTCTAGAACATTGCATTGGTCTATCTCAAACAATAAAAAAAAGTTCGCATTTTCAATTCACCAATTTTATGGACCACCCTAATTTCACTAACATGAAAAGATTGGCCAAAAAATATGGAGAAAATTGACACCATATGCCTAAAACCAACGGTTTTAGCGCAAACATTTTTGTATTCCTAAATACGGCATTGGGACCATTGTGCAGTGTGTTCAAGAAACAAGAGTTTTCACAATTTTTGTGGACTGCTCCTTAAGTTTCTGGAACATCCCTGAAGTTTTCACTACGGGCGGGGTGGATCTGATAGATTCAAGCTCTCTTTAACTACATCGCTACTCTTCTGTTGATGTTCCTGGAGTTGCCCTGGAATTGATAAAATTGCTGAAGCGACTCCGGTGGTGTAGTGGTGAGCGTGATTATCTCTCACCCCAGCAGGCCTTGGTTCAATCCCTGTCGGCGCCGCTGGGATGTTCTGAGGCATAACATCTCTTATCACGCCTTCCTTCGGGAAGTAAAGCCGTTGGTCCTCGGTTCATGAGTTGATGGGTCGATAGGTAGGGTTCAGGTGTGGGAGCTGCCTTCCTGGCACGTCGGTAGCATTGGTGCTCAGCACGGAAAACAAGATCGACGGAAAAAAAAAACAAACCAAAGGAAAAAAAAAATACACATTTCTTTATGACCAAGTTTTCAATGTTTCTGTCGTCGTGACAGCCTTTACAAACCGACGACATCCCTCAGCTTACCCAAGTGGCTGTCTCGAAAAGGCTGTCACGAGACATTATAATCAATTGATATACGGCAGTGGAGTATGGAAGAAACCCAGAAGAATGATCCCGAACAGACATGTCGGATCAATGTAAGGTCAAATTATGATCGACGTCGGCCGAATATCGGTTCAATGTCGGGTCAATTCTGTGTTTATGTCGGGGCAATGTCGGGCCAACATCGGGTTGGGGTTTGGTAGAAGTCAGGTTGGTGTCGGGTAGGCTTATATTTTTCGCTGGAATGTCGGAATGTCTGATCTGCTCATGACTGAGTGAATTGCAATCTTTACTTTTCTCAAATTCGTGAATTTTTCCCTGGAAAATCCTGAAAAACCTGGAAAAACATGAGGCAAATTTACTCATTGCTGAGTTCCTGCACTTTATTTCTTATTTCTGAGATAACTAAACTCAAATTTGGGTCGATCTCATTCGCCGTGATATCACTTTGAAAGATATCGGCGCCGGTGGTTAGCGTGATTACCTCTCACCCCAGCAGGCCTGGGTCCAATCTCAGTCGGCGCCACCGGCATGTTCTAAGGCATAACATTTCTGATCACGCCTTCCTTCGGAAGGGAAGTAAAGCCGTTGGTCCCCGGTTGAGTTGATGGGTCGATAGGTAGGGTCCAGGTGTGGGAGCTGCCTCCCTGGCGTCGGAAACATTGGTGCTCAGCACGGAAAACAGGATCGACGGAAAAAAAAGACAAAATTGCTCTAAAGATTTCTAAACTTCCCGACCTCTTCTACATTTCCGTGGATTTATTTGAACTTCTATGAAATTTCTGACATTTTTATTAATGTGACTTTTTTTTTAATTTTTGAAACTTTTTAGAACTTCTTACTATTTTTATTAATTGAATTGGAACTGTCCTTAAGAACTTGTAATTCATTAGAAATTCTCGGAAATTTTCCTGATAATCATAAGGTTCTGGAAATTTTCCTGAATGGAACTGCCATGAAGCCATCTTTGACCTTCACTAAAGTTCTAGAAGATTTCCTGAAATCTTTGGAACTACCCTGAAGTTTTCGGAAGTTCCTTTACGTTCTTGGTTTTTTTTAATGAAATCATCAAAACATCTATAAATGTCCGCCATCTTTCTGATGTTAATGGAACTAACATACAGTTGTAAAAATTTTCGAAAAGTTCTTGGAACTTCATTAAAGTTCCTGATTTTTTTCTGCCGGAAGGAGAAAAAAACCGTAGAACTCTAGGATCAATTTCGAGGATTGGCCATTTTTAAAGATGTTCTAGGTCTTGCGGAGGACGGTCCCATGGCCTTCTAGGAACATATTTATGTCACGATCGCAAATTAATGTATATATGACAGTTCCAAGTGTTTTCGAAAAAACCGTAGAGCTCTAGGATCAGTTCCATACATTGACCACTTTTACGGATTTTTCGGATCTTCCGGAGGACGGTCCGATGGCCATCTGGGTCCATGTTTATGTCACGATCCCAAAGTCATTCTAATATCACAGTTCCTAACGTTTTCGATTAAACCACGGAGCTTTAGGATCAGTTTCGTGAATTTTCCACTTTTTCGGATGTTCCGGATCTTCCCTAGGACAGTCCCATGGATATCCAGGTTCATGTTTATGTCACAACCCCAAATTCTTTCTATCATCACAGTTCCTAATGTTTAAAAAAAACGTGGAGCTCTACACACCAAAAAATTCTGAATTTTACTGGCGATGTAAACATCCATGCATACAAACATTCATACATGTAAACTTCCTTTTCACGTAAACTAAAGGGTGATACGGTCAAAATTTGGTCAATATCAACTTGACGTATTTCTTTCAATTTTGCATTTAAAAAACCTGAACACCCCTCATTTTGAAGGTGTGTGTGTGTAGAATGTTGCTCCTATTTTGATTTTGGAATTCACTCTTCAGTTGTCAAAATGCCGTCCAAGCAAGAAGAGCAGCGTATCAAAATTTTGCTCGCACATCGCGAAAATCCGAGCTACTCGCACGCAAAGTTGGCAAAATCGCTAAAAGTTGCCAAATCAACCGTTACAAATGTAATTAAAGTGTTTGGGTAACGTTTGTCGACAGCCAGGAAGTCTGGATCGGGGGGAAATCGAAAACCGGAAGCCGCTGAGACGACAAAGAGAGTTGCCGGTAGTTTCAAGCGAAACCCTAACCTCTCTCTCCGAGATGCCGCAAATAAGCTGGGTGTATCGTCTACAACCGTGCATCGAGCCAAAAAACGAGCCGGACTATCGACTTACAAGAAGGTAGTGACTCCAAATCGCGATGATAAACAAAATACGACGGCCAAAGCGCGATCCCGGAGGCTGTACACGACGATGCTGACGAAGTTTGACTGCGTGGTAATGGACGACGAAACCTACGTCAAAGCCGACTACAAGCAGCTTCCGGGACAGGAGTTTTATACGGCAAAAGGAAGGGGAAAGGTAGCAGATGTTTTCAAGCACATGAAACTGTCAAAGTTCGCAAAGAAATATCTGGTTTGGCAAGCCATCTGTACCTGTGGCTTGAAAAGCAGCATTTTCATAGCTTCCGGGACTGTCAACCAACCAAATTTACGTGAAAGAGTGTTTGAATAAACGTCTGCTGCCTTTCCTGAAGAAACACGGTTGTTCCGTACTGTTTTGGTCGGATTTGGCATCTTGCCATTACGGTAAAAAGGCCATGGAGTGGTACGCCGCCAACAACGTGCAGGTGGTTCCCAAGGACAAGAACCCTCCCAACACGCCAGAGCTCCGCCCAATTGAGAAATACTGGGCTATTGTCAAGCGGAACCTAAAGAAGACCAAAAAAACTGCTAAGGGCGAGCAGCAGTTCAAGGCAAACTGGCTTTCTGCGGCGAAGAAGGTGGACAAGGTGGCTGTACAAAATCTGATGGCAGGGGTCAAGCGTAAGGCCCGGCAATTCGGATTTGGAAAAGCGGAAGCCTAACTGAATATTTTTCCTGAATTTTATACTAATTGAACTTGAAAAAGAAATTTAATTTGATTTTTTAAATAAACGATTTCACCGATTTACACGCGTTTTCCCTTGACCAAATTTTGACCGTATCACCCTTTAGCAGCTTGCAAGAAATGTTGCAAACAAAAGAGGACAGTTGCATACAATATATGGAATATTGCACGACATGTCTCATAAATTTACACGATCTATAATCTAAACTTGTATGTTATATGACGCTCCATTTATGTGCATCAAAGTAACGTAAATTTACACTACTTTTTTTTAGCTGTGTAGGATCAGGATCGTGGATTTACCACTTTTACGGATGTTCCGGATCTTCCCCTGGACGGTCCGATGGCCATCTGGCTCCATGACCCAAATTCATTCTTGTATCACAGATCAGATCCTAATATTAAAAAAAACACTGAGCTCTAGGATCAGTTTCATGGATTGTCCACTTTTACGGATGTTCCGGATCTCCCGGAGGACGGTCCCATGGCCATCCAGGTACATGTTTATGCCACGATCCCAAATATTTTTTTATATCACATTTCCTAATGTTTTCAAAAAAACCGCAGAGCTCTAGGATCACGTTCATGGATTGACCACTTTTACGGATGTTCCGGATTTTTCGAGGACTGTTCCGTTGTCTCCATGATTTATATATAGGAACCATGACTTTATTCTGGCCTGGTCAACACCGGTCAGAAAGGGATGCAAACGCCAGATGCTCAGTCGTTGCTGAAATTGACTTCCCTTTGGTCGTTAACATCGCTTGAATTATTCATCCTACTTCGTCTGCTCTTCGAGATTTCCTTGTTATAAATTTTGCTTTTATTCACTATGAGGATCCAACTTTTAAGTTGAATTTGTTCTCATTTAAAACCGATTATTGCTTTTATAATGATAGAACAACTTTATAGAGTATTTTATCAAGGTATTAATAAACAATTGCTAATGAAGTTTATGGTTGATTTGCAGAACAGTTTTATGGATGGATTGAGTGCTGCTTTAAATCTATTATTAAAAAAAGAAAGATTTTGACTTTCTCGACAGAATATAAAGGGTTTTTAAACAGCCTTAAGCTGAATTATTAACCATGAATGTTTTACACTTTGAAATACTGTATTTAAACTAAATGGATTGTTTAACGGCGCCGGTGGTGTAGTGGTATGCGTGATTACCTCTCACCCCAGCAGGCCTGGGTTCAATCCCAGTCGGCGCCGCCGGGATGTTCTGAGGCATAAATAACATCTCTGATCACGCCTTCCTTCGGATGGGAAGTAAAGCCGTTGGTCCCCGGTTCATGAGTTGATGGGTCGATAGGTAGGGTCCAGGTGTGGGAGCTGCCTTCCTGGCACGTCGGTAGCATTGGGGCTCAGCACGGAAAACAAGATCGATGGAAAAAACAAACCAAAGGAAAAAAATAATGGATTGTTCATTTCCGTTATCAAACCATCATAAATCAGAGTGGATGCTAAGTAGTTTTTGAATTGTTATTTGGCATCTCTTATGTTTACGGAACTGCTCTGAGGTTCTCTGTTCTTTTCTGAAATTCTCAAAACTTCTCTAAAGTTCTCATGAAGCTTGTTGAATGTAATAGAACTGTACTAAAGCTGTTAAAACTTCAGTGAATTTCTGAACTGGAACTGACCACCCCCTGAAATTCCTCCAATTTTCGGAGCTTACTCCCGCATTTCGCCAATGTTCATAGAAATTCCTGAAGTTCGTGGATGTCCTCTTAAGCTCCATAGATTTCTATGAAATTCTCGAAATTTTTTTGAAGACCACTGTCCTTCTATGAAGTTTCCGAAATTTCTGGAACTTTTGTGCTCCCGCAATTTTCATGGAATTAGAACGAAATAATTAATATAGTTCTATGATTGTCACTGAATTTTCTGAAGTTCATGAAACATCTCTTAAATTATCGACACTAATTAAAAACTTCTTCAATACTTCAACTTTCCTGGTGTTCTGAAAACTGCCTAAACGATTATTGAATTTCTTTTAAGTTCTCTAGACTGCCCTGAATTTATCAGTATTTTTTTTAAGAACCCGCAAACATTACTGAAACTGATTGATTTCCCTTGAAGTTTCGACAATTTTCGTTAAGTGTCATAACCATTACAAACGCTTGATAATTTTTCCTAAACTTATCTATGCTTATCCAAGTTGTCTAAATTTGTTTAATAATCCGCCAAATTTTCTGATATAAAGTTTGAGGGCTTGCGACAGGTGTGTTGCAGGGATAGATTGAAGGGTTTTACGGCTCTTTCAGTATTTTAAGTGATTCAACTCTCCGACGTTTCGGTGATATGCTATATTTCACCATTTTCAAGGATTTCTACAATTATACATGAAGAGGATTTAGAAAATTGCATAGGATTGTGTTGGTTGTGTGGCTTACAGAGGCTACCTGTTTTTGTTAAGTTTATGCGTGATTATTAATGGCGTCCATCTACGGCTACAATACAAATTCGGTTAGATTTAATTCTTGTTGTACTCTACTCTACACCCAACATACTAAGCGCGGTTTTCACAACTCTGTGTTTTCCTGTTTCGTTAGGTTATTTTTTCGGTTTGTTTTAAAAACACTACCTGAGCAACTGTTCTGGGATAAAGTTTTACGGTAGGATTGGAAACTCGTGTGGCAATTGTGCTGCTTCTCACTTTCTGTTTGTGTGTATTTCTGAGATGTTTTATCTGTATAGTGTGTTATTGAGTTGTGGTTTGTCTGCTATTGATTGTGTTAATATTTGTATTGTTTTTGAGAGCATGTAGAATCCCCGCATATACTACGTTCAAACTTTCTGTGTATGTGCGTTTGTTTATACTGTTTTGACTATTGGGAAAGTGATACATTTCTAATAGTGGTAATGCGTATTCTTTGTCGTGTCTATCTATAATTGTCACTTTCCCTAGATCAAAACGGTGGTTGTTCTCGATGCTGAGCTGCAAGAGTGCTGTTTTCTCGGCTAGAGGCGTGAAACCTGGGTCTTGAAGATTGGTGTTGTTTATGTCCGTACATTCTGGTGTCGAGTTTGATTTTCGTCATCCCAATATAGCATGCAGGACAGTCTTTGCATGGTATCTGGTATATGACGTTTGTTTGGTTTACAGGAGGGACTGGGTCCTTAGTCTTGCTGAATATATCGTTGACGGTGTGAGTATTTCGATTCGACAGACGTATGTTTTGATATTCCTGCCTTTCGATTCTGCTGGAAAGATGAGGTACGTGGACCAGAGTTGAAGCAATATAACGTTTTTGCTGCACTTAAAAGACTGATAGAGCCGTAAAACCCTTTAATCTTTTCTGATATATATATATTCATATTTCTCTGACGCTTCTGACGTTTTCAGATCAATCATAGAATTCTTGGAATAGCCCATAATTCCACGGAACTCCTTGTAAGTCGCTGCAAACTTGCTTAAAATAAAGGGATTATTCTGAAGCTATCTGATCGTCCTCGAAGCACTCGGAACTTCGCTGAATATCATGAAACTATCTAAAAATATCCAAATTTATTAGAAGTTCTCTGGATTTTTTTCAAGATCAACTTAGCTAAATTTTTCATTTATTTTAAGTTCTTGAAATCTCTATAATATAACACCCTTAAAATACCCTTACGTTTTCCGGATGTTCATATAATTTTTATCACGTTCCAAAAATTCTCTCGGAGCTTTGCTGAAGTTTCCGGAAATTCCCTGAGTTTTTCGAAACTTCTTTAAGGTTTCTACGATTTCCTTGAAATAATTTGAACTGCTCTTTGATTATCTGATCTGTCTTGATGTTCTCGAAGCTTCCCTAAAGCTTTCAATTCTATTGAAGATCTCCCTGGACTTCTGAAGTTTTCATAAATTTTCTGAAGGTCTCCGTACTTCCCTGAAATTCTCGGAGCATCTTGAGGGTTTGCGATTTTTTTTTCAGCACATCATGGAACTATCCTGAATTTTTCAAAATTTAAGATAATAGATCTTTAAACTGCTCCGAAAGTCTGGACTAAAGTTACGGGAACTGCTCTTAAGATCTAAAATTCCCCAAGGATTTCTAAATCTAGCTTT
This sequence comes from Ochlerotatus camptorhynchus, assembly GCF_037179485.1. NCBI lineage: Eukaryota > Metazoa > Arthropoda > Insecta > Diptera > Culicidae > Ochlerotatus > Ochlerotatus camptorhynchus. The sequence continues at coordinate 2,220,043 of NW_027040918.1, read as the reverse complement.
TCTGAGGTGCTTAGAACTTCTTAAAAATTTGCACAGTATCCCTCAAGTTTTCTATATTTCTCAAGTTCGTTTGACACAAGTGATGTTCTCTGAAATTCTAGGAACTTCATAAAAGTTCCTGAAAATTTTCGGTTCTTAAAGCATCCAGTAAGTTCCCCATGTTTTCAGCGTGTTAACTTCCCTTATGTTCTCGCAGTTTGTTTATGGAGCTTCACTGAAATTCTCAGCATTTCCTTTAATTCCTCAGAACAGCTCAAAAGATCCTACAATTGTTGTAAAGTTAATGGGACTGCAATGAAGCTCTCTATTTTTCCTTGATTTGTTTTCCGTCGATCTTGTTTTCCGTGCTGAGCACCAATGCTACAGACGCCAGGGAGGCAGCTCCCACACCTGGACCTTACTTATCTGGACCCTGGGACCAACGGCTGTGCTTCCCTTCCGAAGGAAGGTGTGATCGGAGCTCTTATGCCTCAGAACATCCCAGCGGCGCCGACTGGGATTGAACCCAGGCCTGCTGGGGTGAGAGGCAATCACGCTTACCACTACACCACCACTTTCATAAAGTTAATTGCAGACTTTAAATAAATCATTTATTTTTCTATTAATTATGGCACTTTGAAAATTGGAATTTGAAACATGGAATACGAAACTTCAAGACATTGAATATTTTTAGATATTGGATCATATAATTTTATTTAGAAAAATGAGTAGACACCCTGTAGATAGAGAAACTCGATGAAACGTCACAAAGCAAAGAATGATCAATCTTGAAATAAATTCACGCTAACAAAGTGGAAAATAGTGACTGATTACATGAAAAAGTAATACTATTATTTATCTTTATTAGGGAGGCTTTCAGCCTTGGGCTGGTTCGCCTCCAAACAAGAAAAAGTGACTTTAGTGACTGGTTTCAAAAAAATGACCAAGTCACTAAAAAGTGACTCGCTACCAGCCCTGCCGTTATAGCTAATCGTTAATTCGTCAGTGAGCATGCATAAGGGCGTAAACGCGATGATCGATTCTCTTCGTCGATTTTCTCTTTTTTTAATAACTCGCAAGAATTAACGTTGCTCGATGCGTTTGCTGTTACTTTTGATAGCCAATACAACCTGTGACAACTTTGCATTGAACAAATTCTAGAAATTTGTTTCGCTTAGCTGTAGCAATGCAAAGAGAAAATCGATGAAGAGAATCGATCATCGCGTATACGCCCTTATGCATGCTCATAGTCGAATTGTGATACTCTGGAAGCGAAATTGACAGGATGTATGTGTCATACACAAAGTTTAACTCCTCTCATGCATCTTCTTCTTCTTCTTCTTATTCGCATTTCAAGCTTATTGTTTAGTGCTTATTAGCTTATTGCGTGCTCTCAACTTAGTGTTCTAAATGCACTTCCTCAGTTATTAATTGAGAGCTTTCGATGCCAATTACCAATGCATGAATTTGTATATTGTGTAACAAGCGAGAAAATTTCCAATCCGAAAGATTCCCTCGATCGAACCCGCAGCCTCCGGCTTGATCATACCGTGCCTTTACTGACTAGGCTGTGAGGCCCTTCATGCATCTTGCAAATACAAAATATCGTTATAATATCTCATAGTTTCATAATTCCGAATAATAACATTTTAGTTGTAATGAGCAATTGCAAGCCTGGTTGTAAAATAACTAATATATTAGGTAATCGTTACAGGAAAATGTTGATTATTATTTTATCTAACGATCAATTCTGCATAGAGCTGGAATTAGGGCCTAACAGCTTTAGTAAACAATGACTTTTCTCGATGATTTCTAGGAATTCAAGGCGCGCCAACGCAAACCAACACAGGCATCGGGTAGGGAAAGACTTCCCATACCTGATGGTGATATTGATTTGCTTGGGCGACCCTTGAGTTTCTAGAAATCATCGAGAGAATTAATTGTTTACAAAAGCTGTTACGCCCTAATTCCAGCTCTATCTAGAATTGCAATACATCTATCAACCATGTAAAATTTACTTGGTCCTGGAATTATTGTCTATGGATATAACGCCTAACAGTATGCAACGTTTCAAATCAAAAAGCTGATGCGTACATTTTGCTTCAATTATTGGCCTGTTCAATACAATCAAAATAACTGATACAGTATTCACAATATACCGAAAAGTTATGTTTAATCAACTAACAGAATCACTGAATGATTATTCTCGTTGAAAAAAAAAATATTAAAAATGCATTTAGCCATGTTTGACGGTCGTGCAATAATAGAATTTCAAAGCAAATGGTGCATGCAGTACACTTGGGCTCTGCGGCACATTCAACAGTTATATTATACGGAATTTGTAATGTTTTTTTGAAAAAATACACAACAAATTTTTTAAAAATATCATCAATTTTGTAGTGCTTTGTAAATTCCCGTATCGCTTATTCAAACACAATAAAGAAATGAAAATAAGATTACGCTAACAGCGATTAATTCATATGTGCCTTCCTATGCGCACTTCCATGTCAGGCCTAATTGTAACCGACTTCGTGAGACATGCGCAAGGAACACCAGAAGACACGCACTTTGAAAATTCTGATTCATCTCAAGGTGCTCTATTCTATTCTGAGTAGGTTCTTAAACACGCACCAAACCGAATGTAAACGAATAATAGGTATTGCTTCAAATTCCCATTACTCCTAAATCAATTAATTAAAAACGTAATGAACGAGATGATAAAAAGTCCAAACCATTTGGCCTAAGCAGCTAGCCATTAGTGAGCATGACAGGCTGCTTACCTGAACGGTGTCAAGTACAGCATTTCTAGCTTCCGTTCCACCACCCACTAGTCGACAAGCCGGGGCCACGAAAGCATCTTGCGTGAGAACCAACCAAAACCCACTGCGGCTATGAATGGCTTCGGAAAGGTGATATAAATCGGCTGACGAAGACGACGACGACGACGACGACGACGTCGGTGCCCCTGACACTGCACACTGGCTGCCGTTGGTTGACTTGGGTGCGAAACCAAAGCATGTCTACTTAATTTCTGTTGTTGTGACTTCAGTGTGTGCTACAACACGCTAAATATCTACTCCCAAAATGCACTCAGCTAGAACTAAGTCCGCGTCAAAGCGCAGCTTAATTGAGCGACTCTTTTGAATATGATTATATCAAACTGCGGCCAAGGGCAAACCGCCGAGTGACCGATGCGTATGCAACATGCACATCACACATTCCAACACAGCAATTAATTGCACTTCTTCTCTTCGCGTCAAATACAGATTTCCGTTACCGGCAGCCACTGCCAGTACTACAGCAACCGTGATATCATTCTGACGCCACACCAGCTCAAGACCTATCCGGGCAAGATTTTGTACTACCGACCCCACGAGCTGCCGACCGGTCCGGGGGTTTTGGACAATGTCGTTCCTGCACAGCAGGGAGCCGGTCCCGCCGCCGCCGTCGCCACCAGTACCGCCGTTCCCTGGGAGGAGGTGCTGAAGGAAACCGTCTTCCTTGCGCTGAATGATAACAAAACGAGGTGAGTGCCTAGCTGGTGTAGATTTGGTAATTTTGTTTAAACGAGCAATACTCAACTAACTAACGGTTGAGTGCCTTCCGTCTCTCCATTCGATCATGTATGCAAATGACCATTGCGGTTCTCCTCCCAGTTATTCCGCATACGCCAACGAAAACAAACATTGCAAAACAGACAACTAAACAATATGACTGCCCAACCAGCAGAACGAATCAAACGAGCGAAATGATATAACTTTCCACACTCGCTTTCGTTTTACACCTCGCCTCGAGTTGTATAATATTTTAATTAGAACTTCAGTCCATTAAAATCAATGGCTCGGAACGGCGACGGTGGTCGGTTCTGTTCCTGAAACACTCCATCTCTTGACCGAACGAAAGCGAATGGAGTTCAGAGATGGAATTATCTATTTCAGAAATAAGCTAAATCTCCATTCTCTCACCCCTCCTCACAGCGCCAAATCAGCCGATGGCAGTACGACCACCAAGCAGCCACTGTACATTGCGCGGCAACAGAAGGCCATCTACGGGGCGCCCTACATCGGTTTCGTAGACTTGAGCGTGCCACGGTTCGGAGACATTGTGGAACTAGCACACGGCAGGTTGGAGCAGGACAACGACGAATCCTACTTCTTTGTGCAGGATGATCCCAACAGGCCAACCAGCAGTGTAGGACGCAACGTGAGTGCCTATTGGAAGGTTGAACGAATTCGACATCGGGACGAGCTGCGAGGACATCGGTATGAGTTGAAGTTTACGGTTGCACCAATGCGGGACTTGCAACTGGATGAAAACGCGATCGTCAATAGGAGTTTCATCGTTCGGGACGAGGATTATCCGAGATACTTTGGAATGCCTTCACCGAATGCTATTCCGATGATGAAGAAGAACGATCAATTTGTTGAAAGGGCGGTCTTTGATCCACTGTTTCCTCCGTATCACCCATCGTTCACCAGCAACCGATACTTTCGTCCGACGCAAGCGACCATAACTTTGGGAGAATATTTGCTTCAATCACTCTTGTCTGGAGGAGAAACTACGATCAAAGCTCAGAAAAGCTATGCCCCAAATGCATACCGGTTTGGATCTGCCTTCAATAGGGTCAAGTTTCCAGATGCGTTCACCACTTCCAGCCAAGCGGTGCCCAAGTACTATCACCATATCCACTTCCAGAGGCCGTCAATTGCTCCGTTAGCTCCGACAGCTCCTCCAATGCCACCATACATTAGGGAAGTTCATTCAGCTTCCAGCAACGTTCAGCAAGATTACACCAAACTGGTAGATTTCCGTGGAGGAAACGAACATACGGAAACCACACCGAATGTAGAGAACAAACCTATTGCCCAACAGCCCCAACAAATTCAGCAAAGCCATAGATACCCGCCCTCTATTCTGCCTATCCAACCGACTCACATTCACCACCATCATCATCAGCAACCGTTACAACAACAGCAGCAGCAACAACAACAACAACAACAACAGCAACAACCACAACAGCCCCAACTTCTAAATCAACCACTCAACAACAACCCACCACCCCTACAGCCCCTCCCGCAGAATCTTGTCCAATCGATCCCAGTTTTCAATCCACAAGGCCAAGTTATGTTGAACCATATCCCAATCGCTCCTAACCACATGTACCAGGTTTCGCAAGGGCCCGTTGCCTTCCCAGTACACTTCCAACTGGTGCCTTCGCAAGGTCAGATCTACGCTCCCCAACAGGGCGGACTAAACGCCATTCCAATTCGCTTCATGCAACAGGCACCGGTCCACATCTACCCGGTCAATCCCTTCCTGGCAACCCAAAATCATCCAGACTACATCACCACCAAGCATCCTAACCATACCCAACACTATCCTCACCACCCGAACAGCATCCCCACCACGCTCAAATTCTCCAGCTTCAAGTACACTCCGCAACCTTCAACCAGTCCGCTCGCAAGCCCAACCAGTCCAAACTACCGTTACGGATCGCTACCGACGATCCATGCCTCGCCTGCAGGTCTACGTGAGAAGTTCACCGCCCCTGGTTTCCGACCCGTATCCAGCAGTACCGTCTCACCATACAACAAACAGGAACCCGAAACTGCCGGAAGCTCCCCCATTGATTCTTCTTCATCGCCCAAGTTCCAATCTTTTGGAATAGAGAATGCAGTGACTCCGAAAACCACGGCTGCCATCCCGATAGCCACGGCCGCTGAACAAAACTTTACTCCATCAATCGGTCATACCTCGTCGGTTCACAGTGGATTCTTCAGTAACTTCCTGGACGAGAAAGGAGCCGTGAGCCAAAGTGGCAAGCTCTACTCCGAACCCGACCCACTGTACCACAAGAACATCGGAACGACACCCATCTCCTTCACTACTCCATACCCATCGGTATCCTCATCGGGAGCCTTCACTTACACGGCAGGACCCAACTTCACTCCCAAGTTCACCTTGCATCCATCCTACAAAGGAATCCCCTCGCCAACGATCGTACCTCCCCAAATCGAAACTCCGATCTCGTCTACTCTGAAGAGTTATCACTATTTGGCCCATCACGATAGCTTCGATTTCGTTCCATCCAGGGTCGTAGAGCTTGCCCACGTCAAGAAAATCCCCAAGAAGTCAGGATCTAAACGTAAAAATCACGGAAATCATGGAAACCACCATCACGTAACCGTGACCAGTCATAAACCGCTCAAGTTCAGTGAAGCGCCAGACTACGCTACCCGTCGGCCAGAATCTCAGCTAAGCGTTCAGCTGCCTCCACCGGAGAAAGACTTCACTTACTACGGAACGGCCAAACAGAACCACAAAGTTCAGAAACCCAAGAACTACGTCACCCAGCCATACACCAGTTCGACAACTCCCTTCCCAACATCCCTAACCACTCCGGCTTCCTCGACTACTGCTAGCACAACCCCGATCCCAGCAACCACAACCGCTAGTGGATCCACCACGGCCACTACGGAGAAACCCTTCACCCAATTCCAACCTTTCTTCAAGAACAAGAACGAGAAATCTGACGACATAATTACCACCATGCGACCGCGCTTGGTCATCAAAACCATCTACAAACAATTCCCAAGCTCATCTGCCGCAAACTCGGCCAGCGCAGGTTCCACAGAAAAACCCGTCCTCAAATGGATCCCAAAACGTCCACGCAACAAAAGCAATACCAGCGCTGAACCGTCCTCCTCTTCCTCAAGTTCAATCTCATCCTCGGCTAGCATCGAACAGGTTTCCGCTTCCTCCGAACACTCAACCGTCGAACCCATATATGCCAATAAGTCTCAAGCCCCCTCAATAACAGCAACGGCACGCTCAAGTCTCGAGAACCAAATGAACCGACTCCGGGCATCCCGTGGCCGCTCTCGTTACACTCACCGCCGCGTCACCACTCCAGGAACTCCATCCGCTTCGCAACACCCCATCGCAAAGGTCCATCGAGTGCGGACGAGCAGCAGCACTACAACATCGACCTCTACCATAAAACCCATCTCCGGGGTCACTTCGTCCGCATTTGACAGCAACCGACTGGACAATCGCCCTCCTACCGAGTCCGAAGATCGGCAACCCGAGGAAAGCGCCGTCGCTCCGATCAGTCTCAAGAACATGAGCAACGAGAAATCCAAACGGGATACAGCCACGGAAGAAAATGAAATCCTCGTTGCCGAGCCACTCATCTCCAAGCTGTCCATCGCCAAAGATACCAGCTACGAGATGATCAAAGCCGAAATCAAACCCGTCGAAACGAATTCCACCAACATCCTGCTGTTCGAAGCCAGTGATGCCAGCATCGGTCCGACGGGATCCTCTGCACCGACCTTCAACGAACTGACCATGTCGATCATCAACCACGCACGGGCGATCGCCAACCAAACGGCCAAACCGGAAGACCTGCACGACAAAACGCTCCAGTCGAACGAAATCAGTCACAAGGACGACGGGCAGACCACGGTTTCGATGATGAGTTCGACGACAGTGATGTCAAGCACGAGCGAACCATCGGCCGAGAGCACGATCCACGAGCAGACGGCAACGACCTACAACGAATCGGAAACCGATACAACCGGAAGCAGTAGGAGCGAAACGACTGTTAGTGTAGACCATTAGAAAGTGCGGGGGGTGCGAGTGCGTGTGATGTAGAAAGCGAGAACGAGCGATATTAAGGTAGAGTTTAAGCAAGTGACACCAAATAAGTTCTGATAAGTAATTTATAAATATTTATATTTAAAATGCCTACAAGAAAGAGAAGACTAGTGAGAAGTGAGCGATAGCCAGAAAACAAAGAACTGAGAGAACCGCTGGAAAAACAAAACCGATTTAGATGCGATACGATTGCAATAATACGCGAAACTGAACAGCGACTAGAGCTTGACGGAGAAGTATATGCATTATTGAACAACGAAAAGCCAAGCCTATACACATTGAGCTGCTGAAACACACTGGAAAGAAAATTAGTTATTTTGTTTGTGTCAAAATAAAACAATAATTTATGATTTCTACCGGGGCGGTGTAGATTTGCTGCGATGACACATCCTTTTTTTTCGAATACGGGGAAATTGGGAATGGGAAAATGACAACCGTAGACGGGGAAATATTCAAAAGATTCTACATAACTAGTGCAAACTAAAGGGTGTTCACGATGAAAATACGTCACACAAAAGTCAGCCTTTCAACCGATTAAAGGTAGGTATATCTCGATTTTAAACACACAAAATCAAATTTTGATATCAACATCAAACTGAGATCGTAATTTGATTTCAGTTTACGCAATTGACAAATTTAATAGCAAATTTTGTTTTCATTTTGCTATACATATGCTCTTCAAAAATATGTTGTCACCTGACTATTCATTCCGAATTAGACTTCCAATAAAGATAGACTTGTTACAACCACTCATGATCATTTCATTCCGGAAGTACCGGACATAACAATTGGCGACGAGGATTCAAGAACCAGAAGCATTGGCAGATCTACTGGAAGCAATTCTCCAGATGGCTGCGCTCCTACAAAAGCTAGCGGAGCCAGCTCAAACCGTTAGTAAACCTGAGCAAACACTTGAGGCCTTGGCAACGAATATCAGTGAGTTTTCGTTCGACCCGCAAAATGCAATCACCTTCGAGAAGTGGTACAGCCGGTACGCAGATCTCTTTGATTCGGATGCCAAGAACCTAGAAGATGCGGCCAAAGTACAACTGCTCCTGAGGAAGTTGGACATACCGTCACACACCCGGTACAATAGACGTCGAATTCGCTGACACAGTCGAAACCCTCAAGAAGATATTCGGATCACAAACATCGATCTTCAGCAAGCGATATCAGTGCCTGAAGCTGGTGAAATCTGAAACATTATCAGCTACGGAGGTAAAGTCAACCGTGCTTGCGAGGATTTCGATTTCAAGAACGTGAAGATTGACTAATTCAAATGCTTGGTGTTCTTCTGCGGTCTCAACATACGGACATACGAGCCAGGCTACTCCAAAATCTGATCGACGGCTCGTTAATCTCAAGGCGGACACATCCATGTTTGAGCGTCAATCAAGCTCAAAATCAACGGTGCACGCAGTTCAGGAGAAGAAGGGAAATTCTCGACATCAGCTGTCTTCGTTCCCTTCGTCTCAGTCCTGCCATCAGCAGCCTTCGTTCATCATAGTCGTTCCGGACCTGCTGTCGGATGTGGAGAGGGGGTCTTTCAACCCACTCACTATGGCGATGTATCTTTGACTTCCAGGGAGAGCAGTCGTTCGATTCCTTGCCGCAAGCAGGACGTCGTGATTTCCTACCAAAACGCTGGTGGAATGAATTCTGATGTTGAAGAGTACCGCCTAGCTGTATCGGATTGTTGCTACGATGTAATTGTCCTGTGCGAAACGTGGCTCGATTATCGAACGCTTTCCAGTCAAGTCTTCGGTCCTGACTACGAGGTCTTTCGTTGCGATCAGAATCCTAACAACAGCCGTAAATCTACTGGTGGAGGTGTCCTTGTAGCTGTCCGTGGCGGGTTGGAGACAAAGGCCATCGAGAACGATTCATGGAAGTATGTGGAGCAGGTTTGGACAGCCATCAATCTGGGTGATCGCACACTATTTCTATGCGCTCTGTACCTGATCGAGTCCGGGACAATGAACTCATCGATTCTCACTGTCCGTCAGTTTTCACAGTTATCGAAAGTGCCACTCCAGTTGATGAGATATTCATTTTTGGTGACTTCAATCTGCCAGGCGCTTCGTGGAATCCATCTCATAGCGGATTCCTGTACCCAGATCCTGATAGATCTACATTTCACGCAGGAGCTATTAGCTTTCCCGACAACTATAGCGCAGCGACGCTTTCTCAAATTAGCCATGTAGTTAACGAAAATGATCGTAGTTTGGACCTCTGCTTCGTGAGCACACAGGACAGCGCTCCATTAATTTCCTCGGCTCCTTGTGCACTAACTAAGCAAGTTCCACATCACCCTCCTCTAATTGTCACTGTTGAGGACAAACTCGTGCGTGGTTTCGACGATTATCCTACTACGGTTTCTTATGACTTCCGTAAAGCTGACCACCGTAGCAGCATAGATGTATAGACTAGCATGGTATGGGAGAACATCCTTGATCCAGATGACGTTGAGGCTGCAGCGCAAACCTTTTCACATGTCTTGGCATATGTCATTGGCAGACACGTCCCGAATAGAACTCACCACAAAGTGTCAGGTCTTGGCCTACATGACGCGCCATATTGAGTAATCCACCCGATTAAGATCGGGGCTCGCCCAGAACGGAAGATGTTCCTGCAACCACTTCTGAGCGCGATTCGAGGTGTGGCACGGAGCCCCATCTTGTTGAAATACAACATTTGGCTTCGGACCGTACTGTTCTTTGATGCACGGAAGAACATACTTACTTAAAATCCCGATGCGGACCTCCGTGTTGACCTTGTCGCCTTCTGGAATGAACACCGGGTCCATTTTTTTGCCATCGGAAGCCACCAATCCAAACACCATAACGCTAGCAGGATGCTTGGTCAGATACACGTTCTTGTACTCGTGTGCCACGTCTTTTACCGGAAGAGAACTAATATACCTGTCGGTTCTGAAATTTGATACGGGATCGACGGGGAACATGCTCTTGTCGGTGAACAGGATTACCGGATTTTTTCGCTTAAGGCAGTTTAAGATTTTTTTGGCATCGTTCGACTCGTAGCTCCCGGACGCAGTTGGTAATCATGTGAGTTTTTTTTTTTCGTGCCCTCGACTTCGCCCCGCAATCTTCCTTTACGATCTTCACTGATCCCGTGTTCCTTTGCCATTTTCCTTATTGAACGCACTGGATTCACCCGGATCTTCCTTTTGATAGCAGTGATAACCCTCGAAAGCCGAGCTGACCTCGGACGACCTGTGGCCACCTTCGCGGATAGTTGTCCTTTCTTTTCTCGGTCTAAAACCCTTTTGACGGTCCACCGGGACACTCCCGCGGCGATTGAAATGTCTTTTTGCGACATTTGCGCGTGGGACAAATCACGAATACGCTGCCACTTCGTCATGGTGCAACTGTCAAACTAAGTAAATCATTTTCTTTTATACACAGCCTACTACGGTATGAGCTATAGGTTACGTGTATGCAAAGAAAACCAAGGCATTGTATGCACAGGTGAAACGGGAACCTTATTTGTACGATGGTGCAAACATTATCACGCATACGGTACCAGCGAGTCAGTCGTGAATTCTTTTCAAGTTTCCAACGAGGCATCCAGCGCAAACTTAAGCTACACCCGAAATCCTTTTGGAACTACGTGTACGAGCAACGCAGGGAATCCGGCCTCTCATCGTCTATGGAATTCAACGGAGAAGTTGCTGCCACCGTTCAAGATCTATGCCACCTTTTTCCGAAAAGTTTGCCAGTGTATTTTACTAATGAGATACTAACTGACGACCATATTAACCTGGCTACCAGGAACGTTCCAGTAAATGATCAAACGCTGGGTGCAATTGATGTTAATGCTGAGATGATTTCTAAGGCCGGGACTCTGCTCAAGTCATCCTTCAATCCTGTACCTGATGGAGTTCCATCTGTATTTTTGAAGAGACATATTGCTAGCTTGTTAATTCCGCTTCTTCGCCTGTTCCGAATGTCTCTCTTCAGTGGCATATTTCCATTGACGTCCACAAAAAAGGAAGGAAACGAGCTGTGGATAACTATCGAGGAATTACATCGTTAGGTGCCGTTTCGAAGCTATTCGAGGTAATCATTATGGAACCGTTGCTGTCCCATTGCAAGCAGTAGTTGAGTGCTGATCAACATGGGTTTACTGTCGGTCGCTCTAAAACGACCAATCTGCTGTGTCTCACATCGTATATAACCGAAAGCATGTCGGATAGGGTTCAAACGGACGTTATTTATTCAGACCTATCCGCAGCATTCGCAGCACAAGTTGAACCATGCTATTGCGATTGCTAAACTCGACAGGCTCGGTGTAAGCGGTAATCTTCTGAGTTGGTTTCGATCATATCTTACCGGTCGCCAACTAAAGGTTGTCATAAGAGATTGCATATCAGCTAGCTTCTTCGCCACATCAGGCATACCTCAGGGAAGCCACATGGGACCGTTGATTTTTATACTGTACTTCAAGGACGTGCATCTGGTCATCGAAGCTCCTCGGTTATCATATGCAGATGACCTCAAAATCTTCCTACGAATCTGCTCCATAGCTTATATAGTTGATAAGGTTAACATCATTGGTTCTTCATCCAGCCTGTGGATGTAAAACAATAATAAAACAATAACGACGGAAGGTAAATCAATGCGGTCAGATGCACTATGTTCGGGATTGTCCATGCTCGAATCATCAGTACAAACAGTGTAACCGTATCGGCCACTAGGAAGGCTACTGTGGCTGCTACTCCAAACCAAAAACAGTTCAAGCTGGCGAGGAGAAGAAGTCATCAATCAAATCAAGCAAATCTTGGAAGGCAAAGTCCCGAGGCGTAGACATCGTGAATCACATCGCTCAACACTCCAGCAAGCGGAAGTACGTGCCCACTTTCATCGGCGGCGTGGCAACTAAGCTTCAACTGGACAAGGCAAGCGACATCACGGTAATTTCAAAGCAACCCTGGAACTGTCTGGGAAAACCTACGATCAAGAAGCTGACTATTGAAGCAATGAATGCGTCCAGCACGAAATGAGCATCAACGGCAAAATTGCTTCGTCAAAACGGCTGCCAACCTCAACCTAAAGACTGGAACGCGCAAAAATTGGTCGACAAAAAAATCGTTTTTTTCAGTCAAAATTCATGTCACAAAAATCTTATTTTTCTTTTGGTAGTTCAATTCATAGGAAAAAAATGTTCGTTTATTCTTTTGGTTTGCCAAATCCGAACTGCTTTGCCTTCCGCTTAACCCCTTCCATTAAATTTGACTCAATGGTCTCATCGACCTTATTCGCCGCCGAACGCCAGTTAGATTTAAACTGCTGCTCGTTTTCCATGGATTTATTAGAGATTCTTTTTCCCATAGTGGCAGCTCGCCAAGTCCGGCCAGAACAGCACAGGTCTATTATGTTGCTTTAGGAATGGTAGCAGCCGCTTTTCCAGGCACTCCTGGACGTAGATTTATTGATTAATGGTTCCCGTAGTAATGAAAATGCCGCTTTTTAGACCACACGTGCAGGCGAGATATTTTTTCGGGAACTTCGATAGTTTGATGGTTTTGAAAAGTTCAGCCACCTTCCCTTTTCCTGATGCGGTATAAAACTCCTGTCCCGGAAGCTGCTTGAAATCCGCCTTCACATAAGTTTCATCGTCCATGACAACACAGTCGAACTTTGTGAGCAGATTCGTATACAGCTTTCGGGACCGCTGCTTTGCCGACACGTTTTGTTTGTAATTTCGGTTCGCCACCTTCACCTTCTTAAACGTCGACAACCCGGCTCGTTTCTTGGCCCGCTGCACAGTAGTATGGAAGACATTGAGCTTGCCAGTGACGTCCCGGAAGGAGAGGTTAGGATTCCGCTTATATTTCACCACCACCTTCTTCGTCGTCGCTGCCACGTCCGGATTACGATTGCCGCCGCTTCCAGGCTTCCTGGCGGTCGACACTTTTAAAACGTTTGTCACGGTCGATTTGGCCACATCCAGCAATTTTACCAACTTGGCGTGTGAGAACGTCGGATTCTATTGCTGCGCAAGGAAAATTTTGACACGCTGCTTCTCTTGCTTGGACGTCATTTTGAAAACTGGAGAGCAAACGGTGAAAACTCATCATAGCAACTATTGTATATAAACTCAACTTCCAAATGCAGCATTTCAGGTTTTTTATGCATTTTTAACAGAAAGACATCAATTTGAAGTTGACCAATTTTTGCGCGTTCCAGACTTTACTAAGCATCGACTGGATCAAACTGTTCGAGCTTGTGGACAGTTCCCATCGATACGGTCTGCATTTAGGAGAAGATGAAATCGATCGATCAGCAAGTTCGTGAATTCCAAGCAAAGCACGCGGCCGTTTTCAACGATTCATTGGGACACTACAAGACAACGAAAGTAAAGCTTTTTGTCTGTCCCAAACAGCCAGTTCCCTTCAATACAATTCAATTCAATACAAATTGGTCGATGCCGAACTCACACGGTTGGAAATGCTGAACATCATCGAGCTAGTCGACTTCTCCAAATAGGCTGCTCCTATCGTGGCGGTACGAAAGCCGAACGGCCGAGTTTGCATCTGTGAGGATTACTCGACAGGACTCAAGGAGGCATTGGAATCTAACCATTATCCAATTCCTACACCGGATGAAATTTTCGCTCAACCGTTTTCAGCATCATCGACCTTCCCTCCCGATGCGTATCTGCAGCTCGAGGTTGACGACGATTCCAATAAGCTACTAACGATCAATACTCATCGTGGCTTGCTCCAGGAGTGAAGTCAGCACCGGGAACGTTCCAAAGGCTGGTGGATGGAATGATTGCGGACATACCTGGCGTTCGCTCTTTCATCGACGATGCCATCGTGTTCGGAAACGACATGGACTCGCATGCAACCTCACTCAATCAACTTTTCCAACGACTCAAGGAGTATGGTTTCCACGTTAAAGCTGAGAAGTGCCATTTCTATCAAACACAACTCCGCTACTTGGAGCACATCGTGGACGCACAAGGCATCCGTTCAGATCCCGCGAAAGTGAAGACCTTAACTGCAATTCCAACGCCAAGTAACATCTCAGAATTATGGTCGTACCTAGGCGCTGTCAATTTTTATGAAAGATTCGTTCGCAACCTACACGAATTGCGTCATCCGATGGACCAACTTCTGAAGAAAGAAACTAAGTGGCGATGGACTTGCAAGTGTCAGAAGGCTTTCGACCGGTTTAAGGCAACACTTCAATCAAATTTACTCCTGACGCATTACGATCCAAACTGCCTATCATCGTGGCAGCAGACGCATCAAACACTAGAATAGGTGCCGTCCTCTTTCACCAGTTTTCCAACGGCAAAATGAAGGCTGTGCAACATGCTTCAAGAACGCTCGCACCTAATTATGGACAACCTGAAAAGGAGGCACTTGCGTTCGTCTATGCGGTGACGAAATTCCACAAATATTTGCTCGGACGTCATTTCACGATGCTGTCCATCTTCGATTCTAAGAAGAGCATACCGCTACACACTGCGAACACGCTGCAACGTTGGGCTCCTACAGCGCTTAACTACGACTTCGAGATTCAGCATGTATCTGCGAACGATTTCGGATGTACAGATTTGTTGTCCCGGCTGATCGACCAAACCAACCAACTAGAGGAAGAATTCGTAATCGCAGCACTCACCCTGGAAGAACATTTATCAAGCTTCAAGGTTCCGGTTTCTTTCGCAGCTCTACATAAGGCTACATCTATAAACACCACTCTCCAAACTGTTGCTAAGCACATCCGTGACGGTTGGCCTGTCTGCATCAATAATCTCTCCGCTGTAGTTCAACCATACTACCACAGACGTGAATCACTCTGCCTAATTAACGGGTGCGTGATTTTCGGCGACAGAGTCGTGGTTCCCGACATGTTTCGACGACGGATTTTGCAACAATTCCATCGAGGTCATCCGGGAATGGTACGTATGAAAGCAATAGCACGAAGTTCTACTTACTGGCCTGGTATTTATAACGAAATTGAGGATTACATCAAACGCTGCACACCGTGTTGAACTGCTGGCAAGACACCAACCAAGACGACGTTGGAAATCGTTGACCATTCCTTCTAAATCATGATCCAGGATTGACATTGACTAGGCAGGTCCAGTAGATGGAATCTAATTCCTGGTAATGATAGACCTTATACTCCGTGCTCTTCGATGGCTTCGGAACATTCGTTCGGGAGGGGCAACGCATAAGGAAGCACTAAACACTTTACTGCAAATAGCGATCTGGATGACAAATCTCCAACAGAGATGATTTTTGAAAGATCACTTCGTACCAAATCATCAATGTTCAAACCGACCGAACGTGGCACCATATCCAGTGACAGGAAGTAACAGAATGACGCTTTCAACCAAAAAAAACTGTGCAGTCCAGAAAGGTTTCCAGCACGGTGATTTTGTATACGTCAAGGTACATCGAGCAAATTCTTGACAGTGGAAACCATCAACCGTAATCGAGAAGATAGGAACCGTCAACTAAAATGCGTTCCTTAAAGATCAACTTCGTCTGATACGGTCGCACGCCAACCAGCTGAAGACTCGTATTCTAAAAAGTGGTTCCAACTTACGATATACCTCAAGAGTATTCTACAGTTCCGCATGAAGTAGCACTGCAGTTTGAAGAACCATTTCCGAACAATCCATATGATTCCAACCGCTCAAGATCATTCCATTCCGGAAGTACCGGACTCTGGTATGTCCAAAATCCCAAATAAAAACAAACACATCTAATCTCGGTCAGGCGAACCGATGAAGCAACAGTAAACATAATAATGCCGATACTCACCGGCGCCTTCCATCGTATACTTGTAGGTCGGTAGCGATGGCTTCGGAATCAGCTTGGAGTAGGTTTCCGGCATCATCTCCTTGAAACGGTCATGATAGGACAATCTGCAAGACAAACAACATACCATCAATGCACGGTCGCCACTTCCTTGGAAAACTACTCTACTCACCTCAAACACTTCAGCAGCACCTCCTCGATGAACTTTGGCCTCGGATGCTCCGGCTCCAGCAGCAAACAACTATCCCAATCGTCCCAGCTCCAGCGGAACTGAAAGTTGCTCAAATGGTACGAAAACCAGTTGGCGAACCGATCAAAACAGCTGGTATTCATCGAATCGATTCTCATGAACAGGATCTCCGTGGCCTGTGCCAACACCTGTGGCATCTTGGACGGTTGCAGCTTGCAAAGCTCAATCAAAATCGACCCGTAACAAATGTCCAGATAGCGTGGAGTTGGCATTTTGAACAATTCGGCAAAGATCACTTCGACAATACAGTACTCCAGGGGGATTTTGTCCTTGTAGGACAGATTCAGTAGATGAGCCGCGCAATCCTTGCGCTCCCAATGGTGACTTTCGATGATAGAATGCAAATGTTCCTCAATCAGGAATCTTTCGATCGAATGTGCTCCTGGAAGAATAGGCCCGGCTGGACAATCCGTGTAATCGAACATCCTGTAGACAACCCACGGCATCGGATATTCAAAAGAATCCTGATGCGGTGGTGGATGAATCAATGGGAGATTGTGCTGAAGAGCTTCGCACAGAACGGAATCGAATGCCAGATATGGTCTCGGGATGTGCTTCTCTGCCCAGTTGTCCTGACGCAGTTTACGAATCTGAGCCCACAGGCAGTCCAAATACTCTTCCTGGGGATGCGGAGCATCAACTGACCACACTCTCAAAGAATTATGGTGCTTTTTGGTTCGTTTATTCAGAAACACCTCAATTCTCACCAGCAAATTTTCCAAAGCCGATTCCTTCTTTTCATACAACTCTCTGCCGACCCACGGCAGCGTCGAAAGAACAGCAAACACATACCAATCTCGGCGAACTTGCGGTACCGAATCTTCGTTGGCCGCATCAACCATGTTGTCCAGCAATTGCAACAAAGAGTTCGTCGAAATGACGTGGCAATTTACCAAATCCGACAGGAACCTCAACGCGTATCTGGCGGCATCCCATCTGCACTGCTTCAAACTCTCCTTGAACGTTTTGACCATATGGTCAACGAATTCACCTCCAAAGTTGTAGTTCTTAGCGTTCATCAGGCCCACCATCGTCGAGTAGATTGTACACTTCTCCGGCATTTTGATGGGACACTCCGATAGGATCCTTAAAATCTTACTCCGGAAGTTTCCCAAGTCCGATTCCAGAACCGAAACCAAGCCTTCCAAATTGGATTCCAACGAAGAGGTACTATTCTCACCGACCCTCAATATCAGTGCCTCCAGACGTTCTTCCATCTCTTGATTTTCCGACACCCGGCGACGTTTACGGTTCCGTTCTAAAACAACAACAAATAAACACCCGGTCAAATATCCATCACTGGCAACCCTACCCGCATAACACTGCTCTCCTTGGCTGCGAGGCAGAACGAGGTTATATAGGAGACACCGAACTTACCTCCGTAGAAATCACCGTCATCTTCGTACGCTCGGCGACGGTTCATGGTTGAATTTCACTACGCGACTCTTCCGGAACGCGAACCGAAACACTTGATGCGGTTTTCAGGGGATTTAACACGAGAAAATTACGGATTTTAATGCCTTCGACAGCAGAAAACGAAACTTTTTTTGCGACGCTCACCGAAAACTGCACCTGGGACTGGACGGAAAATGACAGCTTGTGCTGATCTGTCAGAAACTGGTATAAATATTACACAGGCAGTCGAGTTATAGGGTGGTCCGAGGGGTGATCGACAGCTACACTGCTCATCGAAAATTCATTGAAAAGGATATTTTATTTTTTAATGTAATGAAAGTAATGCCATTCCAAGTGTTCCAAGTGCCGTTCTGCTGTCTATAAACACGAGAGACACGCAGAACAAAATGTAGAGTAATAAATGGCCCTTATAACGGGTGTCACTTCACGGTGAATACGAAGTGAAGTGACAACTTTTCACTCACGGTGAAGTGATTTCCATTTGATTTACACGGCAATCACTTCACCGTGAGTTACAAGTGGTCACTTCGTTTTCACCGTGAAGTGACACTCGTAATAAGACCCAGGGAATAACCTCACCGTTAATGACAACTTGTCACTTCACTTCGTTTTCACCGTAAAGTGACACCCGTACGCACCCGTAATTACGACCAATGTAATAAAAGTGTAATACATATTTTTGAAGGTGCTTTAGTCAAATATCGACTTAAAGTGGACAATTTGATACGATGGATGAGGAGATGAAAGCCTAGAGTTGATAGTTCCATTGTGAAACTTGTATATTGCGCATTTCACACCAAACTGGACAAATAAGTACATTTTCGTTTATTAAAAAGTATGATAATAAAGGGTGATACGGTCAAAATTTGGTCAAGGGAAAACGCGTGTAAATCGGTGAAATCGTTTATTTAAAAAATCAAATTAAATTTCTTTTTCAAGTTCAATTAGTATAAAATTCAGGAAAAATATTCAGTTAGGCTTCCGCTTTTCCAAATCCGAATTGCCGGGCCTTACGCTTGACCCCTGCCATCAGATTTTGTACAGCCACCTTGTCCACCTTCTTCGCCGCAGAAAGCCAGTTTGCCTTGAACTGCTGCTCGCCCTTAGCAGTTTTTTTGGTCTTCTTTAGGTTCCGCTTGACAATAGCCCAGTATTTCTCAATTGGGCGGAGCTCTGGCGTGTTGGGAGGGTTCTTGTCCTTGGGAACCACCTGCACGTTGTTGGCGGCGTACCACTCCATGGCCTTTTTACCGTAATGGCAAGATGCCAAATCCGGCCAAAACAGTACGGAACAACCGTGTTTCTTCAGGAAAGGCAGCAGACGTTTATTCAAACACTCTTTCACGTAAATTTCTTGGTTGACAGTCCCGGAAGCTATGAAAATGCTGCTTTTTAAGCCACAGGTACAGATGGCTTGCCAAACCAGATATTTCTTTGCGAACTTTGACAGTTTCATGTGCTTGAAAACATCTGCTACCTTTCCCCTTCCTTTTGCCGTATAAAACTCCTGTCCCGGAAGCTGCTTGTAGTCGGCTTTGACGTAGGTTTCGTCGTCCATTACCACGCAGTCAAACTTCGTCAGCATCGTCGTGTACAGCCTCCGGGATCGCGCTTTGGCCGTCGTATTTTGTTTATCATCGCGATTTGGAGTCACTACCTTCTTGTAAGTCGATAGTCCGGCTCGTTTTTGGCTCGATGGACGGTTGAAGACGATACACCCAGCTTATTTGCGGCATCTCGGAGAGAGAGGTTAGGGTTTCGCTTGAAACTACCGGCAACTCTCTTTGTCGTCTCAGCGGCTTCCGGTTTTCGATTTCCCCCCGATCCAGACTTCCTGGCTGTCGACAAACGTTTCCCAAACACTTTAATTACATTTGTAACGGTTGATTTGGCAACTTTTAGCGATTTTGCCAACTTTGCGTGCGAGTAGCTCGGATTTTCGCGATGCGCGAGCAAAATTTTGATACGCTGCTCTTCTTGCTTGGACGGCATTTTGACAACTGAAAAGTGAATTCCAAAATCAAAATAGGAGCAACATTCTACACACACACACCTTCAAAATGAGGGGTGTTCAGGTTTTTTAAATGCAAAATTGAAAGAAATACGTCAAGTTGATATTGACCAAATTTTGACCGTATCACCCTTTATGGCGAGTTTCAAGCTAACCGCATTGATGACTTCGGTGCACTTATTCCATAAAGGTAACAACTCTAAGACCAGAAGGTCCCGAAGAAACGTGCTCAACTTTTTGGCTCAGCTCTGGTACTCTCTTCGGTCTTAAGCTAATCGATGCACACCTCGACTCGCCCCTCGAAACATCGGAAAATCCATGAACACCTCATTTTATCTGTCAAACTTTCATAGCGAATCAAAACAAACATAGTGTAGTGCTAGAATTTCGACTAGAATGGGGTACGTTGATCGATTTGCTTGGGACCAATAGGCTAGTCAAGTAGTGAGCCAATTTAAAATCGTTAGTTTCCACCGGTTGCTTGGGGGTGTTGGGTTGGGTTGAGGCGTTCTTGGATTTTCCTCTGTTTCGAAGGGTGCATCGATTAGTTTGGGACCGAAGAGCGTACCAGAGCTGAGTCAAAAAGTTGAGCACGTTTTTTCGGGAGTTACATAGAGATGCCTCTATGCGGTATAAATGACTCTCTCATTGAAGTAATCGCAGCGGCCGTGCGCAGGGGAGATGTTTCAATTTTCTGATATTCAGATGGCGCTAGTCATTATACCAGCTTCCAAGGTAAACAATCCGCTGTCAAAGAATACTGTTTACGCTTCTTCCAAGCAGAATTTTCAGACTCCATTTATCTTTCCGTAATTTGGTGAAATTTTCCAAAATTTGCCGAATTTCTCGCTGCCAATAAGCAATGGTATCGATCGTTCCATCTCGGTTCGCTGGGTTACGAATAGAGGACGATGACGACGATTACGTGAGACCGAATCAGAAGCAGAAAAATGCATCCAATCAAAAGACTGCACCGTCGGTTGCAACCGGCAGCAAGCAGAAACAGGCCGGTAATAACCAACAACAGCAAAATAACCAGAAGAAACCAAAGCCGGTATGAATGATGATTAATTCTACTTTGAATCTAATTTATTTGATTGACTGTGAAACTAATTGCAGAAAAAGCCCAAAAAGTCAAATAATGAAGCCGCACAGACTGAGCAGTGGGATAAATGGCAGGAAAAGGATACGGAAATAGTCGACAATCACTTCGAAAAAGATTTAGAACAAGCTCTACTGATGTCTAAATTGGATTTTGAAGCAAACAAAACAAAGTATCAGAAAACCGAACGTGAAACTAAACAGGCCTCAAAATCCAAGAAAACGAGGCCACTATCTTTGCAACAATTCCAAACTAAAGTCGACAAAGACACTGTCGAGAAGGAAGTTCTGCGGCAACGCAAGGAAGAGGAAACCGAGTACAACCGGAAGTTTACCTTCTTTGAACAGATCGATCGGGAAACGAAGCAAATCATTCAGAAGGAACAGTTCAAAGCATTGGTTGCGAACCGGGAGTATGGTACTGAACAATCTCTGACGGAAGAGGACGACAAATCTGATTCGCCTCCACCTGAAGCAACTGAAGTGGATCTTCTCAAAGCAGAGAATTCCGCCCTGAAAACAGAACTGGAAACACTTCGAGCCAAGTACAAAAAAATTTACTCGGTACTGAAGAGCGGAGAAATGAAGGATAAAACCGAACTCTTGGTCGAGATTGAGAAGCTTAAAAAGACTCGGGAGGATATGACGACTGAAATGACGGCACTCTATGCGCAGTTAGAACAGGAGAAGTCCAAGATGGGCTCGACGGGGCACGAAAAAGGTAAGGAAAAAAGTGCTGGCCGCAAGTCTGTTCGATTCGATGCCTCGTCTGAAGTACAAAACGGAAAAGGAGAATAGGTTGCTCGAAAACCGTTCCACAAACTGCTGTTCCTTTTGCTTATTGATTTTTACCACATGTACTGAAGTATGGACGAAATGGATCGTTCGGTATTACTAAAATTTCCAGGAATTTTAATGTTCTATCAGTTAGGCCCTTGTAGTAGTGCAAAAAGAATTAAATGTATGGAATCTCGTAATTTGCAGACTGGCTGTGCAATATCCGAAATAACCTGCTTCGTTCTTGCAAATAATCCATCCTGAGTTTTTTTTTCACTGCTAGAAGATTCAAAAATAGTTGAGACGTAGGATTTCAAATCAAAATAGAAGATTGTGGGCTATGGAAAAATACAATGATAATAATTCTGAGTAGAACTCCTGGTGTATTCTAAAGAAAAATTCCGAGATACTTCTGAAGAGAAACGAAGAAGTGCAGCAATCTTTGTAGAAGATAAGCGAAATATTGGCTATTCGAGAAACTGGGTAAAACTTCATGGAATTTCTCAAAAAAATCTGCAAACTTCTAAGCACTTCATTCCAGTTTGACTAATTTCGAAGCAGGTTGTCAGAGATCTTACTTCCAAAAAGCTCAATGAACTTTCTGGAAGTTTATGGAATATCGTTTAGTTTTAGGAAAATTTCCAGATGTTCAGGAATATCCGTAGAGAAGGATGAAGTTTGGCGAAGATCATAGATTGTTGTAGATGATGCAGGTAAATCCGGAATCCAGATGACCACTGAAATAGTAATTTACTTAAAGTCCTTTAAATATTGATTCAAGAGTTCAGGTTAATCAAGATACATTTTTGAAGATCTTCAACTCAAGAATCCAAAGAAGGCAGATTGATCAGGAAGTATTCAAAAGATCTGCAGCTGATCGAAGATTTCAATAAAGTCATCTGGTTATTTTTCAAGACTTGAAGTCTAACATAAATAAATTATAATGTCTCTGAGATATTCTCCCAAAATGGTACCTAGGTTGATCAGGAAGTGTTCAAAATATATCCAGCTAATTGAAGATTTAAAATTCAGTCCTGTAGATATTTTTTCAAGACATTATTCATACTCAAAATCAAGATAGAGCTTAAAATGTGAAGTCAAAATCTTCATTTCAACAGCAAAAACCATCACTTGTCTACTTGACAATTTAAAGGTCTTCTCCAATTTCAACATGTCTTCAATGATATTCACTAAACATGAAATATCTTCAAAACTTCTGTGGTAAAACATTTATTTGCATGGGAAGATACATAAATGACGTAGCATTTTAGAGTGACCAGCCATGTAGACAAATAGTCTACAAGGGAGAGGGGGTCCAAGTTTGGAGCATCCCCTAAAAAAAATACCATAAACAAACGATAACCCAAAAGATAGAAAAATTCCACAAATGGTTTGGATGATACGCCAAATACGTCGTTTAGCAAAATAACCATAAATAATGTATTGGGGTCATCAAACGTAAACAAATGTTTAACGTATGTTAACGTTTCATGAAGCATCAAACTTTGGTCCTCCTCCCCCTTGTAGCATATTTCTATACATGGCTGGTCACCCTATAACAGGCATGGAAAATCATTTACATTCATTTCGTACATTCATTTACATTCATTTGCCTCTAACTTTTGACGTTGGATAACGTCTTTCGGCAACATACGGGGGTACAAAATTGAAAACAGTCATTTTGGATGCGTTACGAAATATTAAAAGATTTTGAACGATAATAACTCAACCGTCTCTCGATAGATTTACGAGATAATGGCATCAATCGATTGGAAATATTTCTAGCAATTTGCTGAATGTTTCAAAACTATTGATTTCATTCTGTAAACTATTGAAAAATGGTTAAAAGTAAACCATTGTCTAAAGATGGTGAAAATGGATTGATTTTTTTATATTCTTATACTTTCTCCAACCGAGACATCAGATGCGAGTATCTCACACCTCTGATATTTTCTGTTCTACTATATAAGCGTCCAACAAGGTCGCCCGTTCCATCATTGTCTATCCGATCGTCGACCCAGCAGCAGAGCAGCAGAGCAGCAGTACCAGAGCAGCGGAAGCAGAGCAGCGGCAGCAGAGCAGCGGCAGCAGAGCAGCGGCAGCAGAGCAGCGGCAGCAGAGCAGCGGCAGCAGAGCCTGGGGGCGAAAGGGCAACTACGCCGAGTGCGTTGGTGCCAGTGCTCCGGTATAATGGGCCGCCGTCATGGAATGCCCATCTGCTGCAGTTCTCAGTCGGTCGTATTCACCGTCTGCTCCACAAGGGCAACTACGCGCGGTGGAAAAACGGCCCTTTTCAGGGCCACAACATTATCAAGAAAGAGTTTAACGTACGTATGCGAGTATCTGACACCTCTGATATTTTCTGTTCTACTATATAAGCGTCCAACAAGGTCGCCCGTTCCATCATTGTCAACAACATCAGCCCAACAAAACGGCCCTTTTCAGGGCCACCAAACTTTCGCAAAAGAGTTTTTAAGGAATATTCCTAAAATATAATATACACAATTAAGTACAACACATAACAGACGTTATCCAACGCCAACCCTGCGGTCGTATCTAGTATACAACCCTTCCAACTTTTTTTCATCAACAGCATTACGCAAAACGATGTATAGAGCTTTTGTAGGTTTGGTTATTAGCTACATCTTTTGGTCATAACTCAAATCTGTATCTCTTATGCATCACGAACTAGAGCGGGCAGAACTTGTTACTGTTTTTCAGTGAATGTTCGTCATTCATCAGAGATACGGATTTGACTTGTTAACAAGCTAATAACAAAACCTACAAAAGCTCTATACATCATTTTGCGGAATGCTGTTGATGAAAAAAAGTTAGAGGTAAATGAATGTAAATGAATGCACGAAATGAATGCAAATGATTTTCCATGCATGCCCTATAATGCTCTTTCCTTCACAGATGTTCAAATGTCTTCAAAATGAAAACATGTCTTCAAATCTGGCCCCCCATGCTGAAGATGCTACTTTTCTATCGTGGTACAAATCTTGGCCTTTTTTAACTCTTTTTATCGCTTTTTGTAGTAGTTACCCGAGTGATTGCCGAGAAAGCACGATAAGAGGAACCGAAGTAAAAAAGAAAAGTTCAGTTGTGAGAAGCAAAGAGATGAAATATATGATCAGAATTGTCTAGATGTATTTTACGAAAGATTTATTCCCCTCTAAATCAGTGAACTTAACAGTGGCAACGAGGATTGAAAACCTCAAATTTGGAGGAATTCACAGTGAATTTTGGAGTGCGCAAAAGTTAATTTTGTGAAACCTCGGCGTAAGTAGTGTCATTGAAAGGGTGGACGCTTTAGTTCATGGCTTTTCAACCATTTCTTTTATGTGACTACCCCAAAGGGGTTGGTCATTCTGCACAGTGTGCCGGAAACAAGCTTGGGCACAGTCATTGGCACTGTGTGGAACACATGGTTACAATTTTTCTGATCTTTAAAGTTACTGGCAACACTGAACTTTTTCTGCGCCTGCGCAGTTTGCATGTGTCAAAATTTGTTTTTAATGTTGCCACAACATAATCATTTTTTTCAAAACACAATCATGAATCTCCACCAAAGTCTCGCCATGGATTCTCTTAAATTGAATTGATTAGGATAGGGCGATCTTGGATCGATTTTTCGAATCGATTTTTTGTCTACGAAAAGATCGAAAAAATCGATCTATTACATCGATTAGGTCCCAAAGAAACGTGATCAACTTTTTGGCTCAGCTCTAGTACTATCTTCGGTCCCAAGCTAATCGATGCACCCCTCGAAACATAGGAAAATCCACGAACCCCTCAATTTATCTGTCAAACTTTCATAGCGAATCGAAACAAACATTGTGTAGTACTAGAATTTTGACTAGAATGGGGTACGTTAATCGATTTGCTTGGGACCAATAGGCTAGTCAAGTAGTGAGCCAATTTAAAATCGTTAGTTTCGTATTGATTGTTGGTACAACGGTTCTAATTTGTATGTCTGTCTGTGGTATAACTCGCGCGAATAGGATTAACATGGGTACTGCGGACTCACTCAATGTGCTTGTCACTTGGGAGCCAGTCAGAACTGTCAAACGGGAGCCAAACATTCAGAAGCAACAAACTCAGTTACTGTTCTTACCTCTCGTCAAGCATTGCAATTTCATAAAAATGATTCATACTTTTTCATAACACATTCTTAATTGTAAGCTCAATGATGAAAGTATAAAAACCAGCATAGTTTTTATGACTCAGCTGAGTTTTCAATTGCAGTAAAACATACCCTGGCGAAACATGTTTGTAAACAAACTTTTGGCGGGAATCAACTCAGAAAGAACAAAACAATTTTAAACTTGAACAAATTTTCAAGCAGTTTTCCATTGGCTTGCAAAATGAAATCGATTACTCCGCAGTACTCAGGGATTAACTACTTCAAGAACTCGCACTTAGCACTTGCGCATCCTACCGACTGCGCCATATAATTATCAGACATTCGGAGAGAGGTTTTTAAAAAGTAAACTGTTGTGGCTGAAGGCTCAAATGAGAATGAATTTATTCATATTAATTTGGTTACACAAAGGATCTGCTATTCTCTAAGTATATAATGTACCTACTTCTTCTTCTTCTGTTTCTTCTTCTTCGCATTTCAACCTTAATGCATATCGCATATTAGCTTATTGCGTGCCCTAAACTTAGTGTTTTAGATGCACTTCCAAAGTTATTAATTGAGAACTTTCGATGCCTGTACCATTTTTGCATTGGCATAATTGTGTGGCAAGTCCAATCATACCATAAGAGTAACTCTAAGACTAGAAGGTCCCGAAATAACGTGCTCCACTTTTTGGCTCAGCTCTGGTACTCTCTTCGGTCCCAAGCTAATCGATTCACCCCTCGAAACATAGGAAAAACCAATAACCCCTAATTTTACCTGTCAAACTTTCATAGCGAATCAAAACAAACATTGTGTAGTACTAGAATTTCGACTAGAATGGGGTACGTTAATCGTTTGCTAGGGACCAATAGGCTAGTCAAATAGTGAGCCAATTTAAAATCGTTAGTTTCGTATTGATTGTTGATCATACTTCTATGCCCAGGAAAGTCGAGAAATTTTCCAACCCGAAAAATTCCTAGACCGGACCGGGAATTATTTTTCTTCTTTAAAACCGTGATTTTTAGCCGTAGGCGAGAAGTACGACACATCTAAATCTGTATTTTAAATGGTCAAAAAATCCTCGGCCGCAGGTTAGTTCATCACGTAGGACCGGGAATTAAACCCAGCCTCCTCCAGCATGGTCTTGCTTTGTAGCCTTTACCGACTGAGCTAAGCAGGCCAGTGACAAGGCCTATACCAACAGCAGCGTTTGACAGTAAGCAGCATGTCCCGGGCTCAAATCGTTAATTTTGCTGTGCTGGGCCCGCTGTCACGGTATAACGTGTTGCCTACGCGCCTGCCACTGGGCTGGAGATAAGGGAGGCCCCATATACCTAATGGGCTGCTATGTACGGATCTGGGGTTTCGGGTATCTAGCGATGTCAGCGGTACGTGTGGTGCCGGTGGATCGCGTGGTCTTCGTCGTCGTCGTCGTCGTCGTCGATGTTGCTAAGCAGTGCTGTAAATTCCGAGGGGCTGTCAGCTTGAGTATTTCCGATTCATCTACCCGAATTGAAAAGGTGTATTTTGTATTTTTTCCGTATTAATGTATTTTTCAGTTTTGTGTATTGTTGTATTAAAGTGTATTAAATTCATTATGAAATGTATTTTTCTCGGTATTTTTCATTTACCAATTATTTTTGATCGATTTTCGTGTATTTTATTTATGGTATTTTAGTTTTTACGTGTACGCATTTGCGTATTTTTTATGTATTTTTGTGTGATTTTTTTTAAGTGTGTATTTACAATTCAGCTGATTTATGAAGTTGATCACCCCTCGGTAAATTCTAAAAATCAATTGAACATTTCAAGCTGAACGTTGCAATAGGTCCTAAGTAACATTGACAGATTCTCTTCGTCGACTTTCTCTTTGCATCCCCACGGCCATGTAAGGACATTCCCAGGTATTTTCAGCACACAGATCGATAAAAGAAGCTTTTATCTAGCATCTAGTTCAAGTTATTAACGAAAGAGAAAGTCGACGAAGATAACCGATCAATGTTACTTAGGGCCTAATGCAATGTTATCTTGATTATTGATGAAAATGAGAAAAGTAGCTATCCGCTATCAAAGATGGCCTCCTTCGAATGGGTGATATCAGTTGCTTAGTCATTTGACGAAGGCACGGATCATTCTCATTTGAGAAACGCTTGATATCATTCAATTGAGTGTAACCTACACATAAACGGAGCTCCGGTCGACATTCCGGCGAAAAAGCTAAGCCAACCCGACACCAACCTGACTTCTATCTAACCCCAACCCGACATTGACCCGACATAAACACAAAATTAACCCGACAACCCAACATCGGGTGGACTTGTCTGTTCGGGACCATTCTGCTGGGTTTCTTCCTCAATTGACAGTGACGATGAGCTTCGAATGAGAATAAGTGCTGGCCGCTGGGCGCGGATAATGTTGATGGAATGCTGATGCTGCTGCTTTCCTTAGCCATCGTTGGTGAGGTTAAGTGTTTGTTGGTTGGTGATGATTCAATCCGTTCGGTAACTTTTATAGGGGAAATCGATGTCGGCCAAAATGCCCCTAATATTAATTCAGCAATCGACTAAATTTTCAATAGTGACCAATAATATCCATTAGTGCCGTCCCAATGACGCGTTTATCTAGATAAAATTGATAAATAGCAGATTTTTAGCGATGGGCCCAATCTTAGATCCATTGGCCAACATTAGAGCCATTTCCCCTATATTTTTTGTTCTCTTTGATTTGTTTTCCGTCGGTCTTGTTTTCCGAGCTGAGCACCAATACTACCGACGCCAGGGAGGCAGCTCCCACACCTGGAGGACCCTACCTATCGACCCATCAACTCATGAACCGGGGACCAACGGCTTTACCAACAATCAATACGAAATTAACGATTTTAAATTGGCTCACCACTTTAGTAGCCTATTGGTCCCAAGCAAACGATTAACGTACCCTATTGTAGTCGAAATTTTAGTACTACGCAGTGTTTGTTTTGATTCGCTATGAAAGTTTGACAGATAAAATGAGGGGTTATTGGTTTTTTCTATGTTTCGAGGGGTGAATCGATTAGCTTGGGACCGAAGAGAGTACCAGAGCTGAGCCAAAAAGTTGAGCACATTTCTTCGGGACCTTCTGGTCTTAGAGTTACCTCTATGGCTTTACTTCCCTACCGAAGGTGTTACCAATACACTGGTAAAATATCCTTGCAGTCGAATGCTACATCCAGGCGAACTTATTAGATAAATTAAATTGAAGAATTAAAACGAAGAATTAAATTCAAGAATTTAATTAAAGGGTCAGTTACAAGGTTGCAAATACTCATTTCAGCTAAAATAATGTTTTTCGGAATAATAAAACCAAAAGATGGTATGATGACATGTTTTACTTGTAACTTACAAGAAGAGGTTACAAAGTATGCGTTTGAAACATAAAACCTGTAAATTTTGCTTTCTATGAGTTACAATCAGCGATTTGCTGATCGCTGAGTGAGTGAGTGAGTGAGTGAGTGAGTTTGTGAAAAATCGCTGATTGTGACTCTCATGAAGTGAAATAAACAAGTTTAATATGTCAAACAAACACATTCTTTGCAACCTCTTCTTGTATTTTTCCAGTTCAAAATATGATCATAGCATCTATTTATTTCATAATTTAAAAAAAAAACATTGTTTTAGCTGAAATGAGTATTTGCAACCTTGGTTAGTTATTAATAAATTGTAAGTAGCGGCTAGTTCGAAACGGGTACTCTTACCTCTATCTCAAGGCCGGCTTCCTGTTCGCTGGACTCACAACCCGCTTAAGAATCGAAGGGGGCAACAATAACACAGTCAGTATACATGCAGGGACTTCTTGAGGGATAGTGGCACAAACACTCGGTAAAAACTTATTTCAATTTATTAATTATATCTTAACCTAAGATATCGTCCCTAACGACAAGGCATGTGGCTATCACGTTCTGCTGACTCCGGTGTTGGTGCCGATGTTCTCGATCCGCCAATGGACTTCCACCGGGTAATGCTGATTCTTCGATATGTGGATGGTTCGATGAGTTGCTGGGTGTCAATGCTCTAATTGTGTTCAATGCGGTGCACTAGACTGATGCAAAATTTGAAATTTTCGCTCCACAGTGCTCAAACGGTTTCAAATCAGGTCCTGATTAGCCTCCCAAAATTTAAACTCATTTGATAAGAAACTGACTTGGCACAAACTATTCGAAGTTTATATGGAAATTACTATGGGAAAACCAAACTTTATGTTCATTGTCTTCTTCTCAATTTCCATATTGCTTTTTCGAAAATTTCTATATCTATTCTTACGGGAAATTTAAGTCGTCTAAGCTACAACTTTGCGCAACATAGTTTTTCTGCCAAATGTCAAATTAAATTGTTATTAATTGTTTAAGAGATTGATTATCTTATGGCATGATCAAACAGCTGTTCTGTGGGCAACACTGTATTCTGCAGCGTGGCATAGTAGCCATGATTTTTTTTTTCTTTCTTTGGTTTGTTTTTTCCGTCGATCTTGTTTTCCGTGCTGAGCACCAATGCTACCGACGTGCCAGGAAGGCAGCTCCCACACCTGGACCCTACCTATCGACCCATCAACTCATGAACCGGGGACCAACGGCTTTACTTCCCATCCGAAGGAAGGCGTGATCAGAGATGTTATGCCTCAGAACATCCCGGCGGCGCCGACTGGGATTGAACCCAGGCCTGCTGGGGTGAGAGGTAATCACGCTTACCACTACACCACCGGCCGAGGGGGACGACTCTATCTACGATGCAAAAAAGATTGTGTTTTGCTGTGGTTAGCTGCGCGCATGCTGAGTAGATAGAAAGAAGATTGATGACGATTCTGAAGATTTCCTGCAAAAAATTGATGAGCGATGCAAGTAGATGCGACAAATGAAAGAAGATTGTTCGAAGATTGATTCGCTAGTGTGAGATTTGTTGACCATCTAAACTTGAGATTTAGGTGTGTCGCCCCCCTCGCCACCGGCGCCGTTTAGTAGCCATGATATTTGTGCTCTATTCTTCGCACCAGAAACACCAATGTTGCCTGCTGAACAGTTGAATGAGCATAATCATAAGACATCAGTGACTTAAATCATTAATAACTTTTGTTCCTAACATTCGATTGAAAAGTGGTTTTCAACAAAGTTGTAGCTGAGAAAATTTACTACAATCACTGTTATCATTTTTAAAAGCATAGTGATGTGGTGAATTGTTAGATAGATATGAACTAAAACATAAGATTTCCCATAGTAATTCCCGTATAAACTTGAAATGGTTTGTGCCAAGTCAGTTTCTTACTAAAGTAGTTCAAATTTTGGGAGGCTAAGCAGGACCCGATTTGGAACCGTTTCAGCACTGTGGAGCGAAAATTTCAAATTTTGCATCAGTCTAGCGGTGCACTCAGAATGTTGATATAGCAATACATTGCTCGGTGCACTTGGAATGGCCTTTGGATTTAGTAAGGGCCATGTGATGACGTCGGCCAACTTGGAATATGAAGCGTAGCTGTTGTTCGGTGGTTAAGTTGCTTTCTCCCTAAATGCTCATGTATGCGTTACGTTTGATAACTGCTCTGTCCCTAAGTAATGTCGTTTTCGTTTTTACTACACTACACCGGTGTAGTGTAAGCAGCAATAAGCGCGAGTCATTGACAGCTCATCATAATTTGTTTGTAAACAAAGGTGCAACCGATTCGGCGGTGTAGCACCGGTGTAGCTACACCGCAAAAACGAAAACGACATAAGATTCGTCTCGAATCTTGATTATTTGGTGTAAATGTTTATTTTCGATGATTTTCTGATAAATGCTAGAATTGAAACTTTATTCGTTGCTTTTTACTTGGAGGACCTTCAAAGAATGTCCAATCATGGAGTTTGATGATTGATGTAGAATACTTTCGTCTAGTGAACGGTCATGGTTTTGATCTGTGGGTAAAGAAGGTTGGATGATTACGGTTGTTGGGTTAACCTCTGTTGATGTATGATGTATGTTGTTAAATATGTAGGTACCTTGCGATTTCCTCCCATGATCTTGATTATCAGCCCGATAATCACCGTTGATAGTAATATCAGGAGTCCAGTTGTGGTGTGTCGAAATGTTGTGTGATCATTTCTGAGCTTGTTGATGTGGTTAAGGTTTTTTATTCTTAGCATGTTGACTTGTTGTAAGTTTGTTCCATTGAGAATCACTGTAGGTTGAAAGTCTATTCCAATAGTTGGAATTATCTTCTTTTCATGATAAGCTATAGTCTTTCTATCATCATAATATATTCCGTTGATGGAAATAGAACAGTTTGGATAGCTAATTAACAGGGTTCCAGTTATCAGACGAGTGTTTATGTGTTATGTAGGAGGATGGGCTGGCCAGCATTCTTCATGATTATAGTGTGTTCGTTGATTGGTCTAATGTCCATTTGTTCTCGTTGTTCTCCATAGGGACAGGATGCGTTGATCTCTCGTAGTGCATTGTCGATGCAGCCATCGCCTGTCAAATTAGTAAGCTCCTGTCTCTTGCAAGTTCTATACTTCTATATTACATTGATTGTTTACGCCTAATGTCATTGATATTCCAAGGACAGCTGATTTGAATGTGGTTTCTATTACTTTCTGTTTGGATGATATTGTTTCAAATTGAACATATTGGAAGTGTCCATGATGTTTCAAGGCCTAAAAACTTATATACCTGGTCAATGTTATTCACAGTTATATTCAGGATTTCTAGATTGTCTAGTATTATTTTGTTTCATTTTGAGTTAGTATTGCTTTTGATATAATGCCTATTCTGGATAATTGAATTACTTCCAAAATATCTATCAATTGACTGCCTAATAATTGTATGTTGAATAGTAGATCATGAACTAGTCCTTTAAAATTATTATTGTTGCCTATCAATTTGTTCTTCTTCTTCTTCTTTTTCTTCTTCTTCTTCGCATTTCAAGCTTATTGCATATCGCATATTAGCTTATTGCGTGCTCTCAACTTAGTGTTCTAGATGCACTTCCACAGTTATTAATTGAGAGCTTTCGATGCCTGCACCATTTTTGCATTAGTATAATTGTGTGGCAAGTCCAATCATACTTCTATGCCCAGAGAAGTCGAGAAATTTTCCAACCCGAAAAATTCCTAGACCGGACCGGGAATCGAACCCAGCCACCTCGAGCATGGTCTTGCTTTGTAGCTGCGCCTTTACCGACTGAGCTAAGGGAGGCCCCCTATCAATTTGTTAGTCTTAGTTTTTGTATTCTCGATGCTTTGTCAGATTAATTGTAGGTCATTGTCGTCTAGGTTTCCTGTTATTGACTTGATGACTGATCCGAGTGGATTAAGAAGTCTTCTTTTGTGTCTATGTATAGGTTGCAGTCTATAATAGCTTTCAGAAAGGCGTTCTATTCTAACGTCTAAAATTCTGTGGAATGGTTTTGTCGGGTAATGTCTTTCGAATTGGTGTAGTGTGTATTGTAAATATTAGAAACTGTTTTCAAACTTGTTTGGATCAACTATATGAAGATGGTAGTGGTGTGATATTGTTATTTTCGCTTCCTTCTCGCTAAATGCTATTAGCCCGTCATGACGGGAGAGGTCACTATGATCTATGATCACTGAAATAGAAAAGGGGTCGGAGTTTTGTTCCAAAAACGTATTTGTGCTGTTGAAGAAGAGATTTGTGACTATTTCCGTTGTCTTCTAATTTTTCGGCATAAGAATACCTTCTACGAGCTTAGATAGCCCGTATTTATACCCTACGTTATTTCCATCCGTTTATCTATTGGCTGCTAGCTGTGCCGGGATTTCCGCTCACGGTGTTTCACACCAACGACATTTTACTCAAAATGAGTGTTGCATTACTCAAGTTTTTTTTTTATACCTTCATATAAAGTTATCAATTTTATTCATTAATATTCAACTCTATATACCACATTCTTCCCTTCCTGTACTCTTATCATTACAGATTCAAACTTATTTAATAGATGTATATATATGAGTTAACAGCGGTAGCCTACATTTTCCAACAACACAAACACCGGTGACCAAGGAACAGCTCATCAGCATCATAAACAAATTGCCGGC
Organism: Ochlerotatus camptorhynchus; assembly: GCF_037179485.1. Taxonomy (NCBI): domain Eukaryota; kingdom Metazoa; phylum Arthropoda; class Insecta; order Diptera; family Culicidae; genus Ochlerotatus; species Ochlerotatus camptorhynchus. The sequence goes on along the minus strand of NW_027040918.1, from coordinate 2,185,865 downwards.
TTAAGCATATTCAACATCGGCACCATCGAACCATCGTGGACACCTGACAACAACAGCAACTAGCCTCGAGTGAACCTCGGACTTGCAGACGCAGCACTTGGCAACAACAACGACACGGACTATGGCCCCCGCTACATGGGTAGAGAAATGCAACGTTAGGACTTTTAGGGCCACTTGGTAGGTTTCAATTAATTTGGATCGATTAATAAAGCTCAGTCTCAATTGTAACTTCTTTTTAAAAACATCGTTTGAAGAATCCGTTTATTAATTTATGTATATTTTTTTTGCTACGCATTTAAACAGTATCCAAACAATTTGTTTTAAAGGGCAATAAAATTCATCATTCCCATATTGATTGCATCACTGACATTTATTTCAACTCCATCATTATAAATTAACTTAATGTTTATAACCTTTAAAATTTCTACCTATTTCAATATGATCATTAAAATAATTGACATCCCAACAATCAATTCTGCTTTAAATAATGCCATCAGCTTCAATAATAATCAAATCCAATTTCGGATATCAGCTTCCACATTGCTATCGATATCTACATATAATTATTACCAACCATGATCTTCAACTTCGCCATTATCTTCAACTCCATTATCAACCAGGTGCAATGCATCTAAATCTAAAAGATTCCCGAAATATCTCAAATTATCAAATCAATCGATGGATTTCCTTTAATTTTTTTTTTGCATCTCCATCTTCATGAATCATCTATCTCTGCACTTATGATGCATGCATTTTAATGTATAGCGAAACGAATCCTTCCTATATTATTACTTTGACTAGAAGACCTATCACTTCAAAAAATATCACAGGTCATAGTAATTATTTTTCAAAAAAAAAAAAATACCTTGCTTTTCCATCTAACTATTTTTGTCTCAGAGTCCTATCGCTTCAAAAAATATCACATTTAGCCTTGGAGACCTCTCGCTCCGGTAATTTTCAATTATTTCAGTCCTCCATCAGGTCATGACAATTCTTACTATTTTTAGCATACTTTACCATCTATCAGGTCATGGTAATTATTTTCAAAATATCTCTAGTGTACTTTTCCATCCATCATTGGTCATAGGATTTCTTAATTATAATTATTTTTTTTTTTTTATTTACCATCCATCAGGTCATGGTAATTATTCTCTATAAATTCCCTCAGAGTACTTGTTTTTTTTTCATTACACTATGCTCATTTTTTTACTATGCTACCGACTGCACCATTATCGTGACCGGACCGAGATGTCCAGCCTCGGCCACGGCTACACGAGTTAGCGAGGCAGCTCCCACGGGTACGCATCTTCTATTGCGGCTGCTGCTGGTGTTCAGTCACCTCCAAAATTCGTCACAAGAATACCTTCTACGAGTAGTAGTAGTAGTAAAATTATGTTTATTTCTGCTGATTATGGTAGTAGATTGATTTATCATATTAATTGATTAGCCTACCGGTCTCTTCATCTTTGTTTAATTTGATATTCTAATATAATATTTGCGTGTTTCAAGTAGTTTACAGAATACCCCTTTGGGGATGAGTTTTATTTGAATTGAAAAAAGTGATAACCTACCTAACTACGAGTATAACTCGTAGTAGATCACGTATGATCTGATAATTTGATCTCAGACAGGTGTCTCTGAACCTTTCCAACCTTCTACGAGCTAAGATAGCCCGTGTTTGTACCCTACGTTATTTCCATCCGTTTCTCTATTGCCTGCTAGCTGTGCCAGGATTTCCCCTCACGATGTTTCACACCAACGATATTTTACTCAAAATGAGTGTTTCATTACTCAAGATTTTTTTTTATATCTTCATATAATTTTATTCATTGATATTCAACTCTATATACCACATTGTTGTGCACGGTAAGAAAAAAACTAACCAACGGCCAGTTCACTTTTACCTACTGTTGACTAGTTTGTCTCCTTTTCTCCTTCGTTGTCAAAATAGAGAAGCAAAACCACCTAACAGGGGTAGTAAAGTGTGGGAACCCAACGTTGAGTATAATCGTATTGACCTACTTTTGGGTACAACCATCTTACTTTTGGATAGAAAGCTAGTGGGAAATTCCATACGAATTGCACACAAGTAAATGAAAACTACTGTGACCCGCTTCACTTGCTTTTGGGTTCCTGCACTATAGTGCCGAGATGATTGAAAAGTGTTAGATATAAAAGGTGGGGGCGATGTTTCTATCAACGCCGTCACTGCATCCCCAATGCTGCCAACGTCAACATGGACACTTGTTGAGCTACCTGCTGGTCGTGCTCCTATAAGCTGCAAGTGGGTATATAAGAAGAAACACGACAGCGTGGGCAACGTGTCTCGGTTCAAAGCGCGACTTGTAGCAAGAGGGTTTTCGCAGAAGTTCGGAGTCGATTATGATGCCGTTTTTGCTCGTAACTCAGACGACTTTGCGGATTCTCCTAACGATCGCTGGACAGAAGAAGATGTCAGTTCATCACCTGGACGTCAAGTCTGCTTATCTACACGGCAAGCCGAAAGAGGAAGTGTACATGCAGCAGCCTAAGGGATTTGTAGTTCCAAAGAAAGAGAAACTGGTCTGCAGACTCGAACGCAGCCTGTACGGCCTAAAGCAGGCGGCGCGTGTGTGGAACTTTACTATCAGTTCGAAGCTTGGTTTCTCGCAATCGGGATCAGATCCGTGTCTGTACGTGAAGGCGTTGCCGGACGGTGGAGTCGTGTACCTCGTTATCTATGTTGACGACATGGTAGTCGCGAGCACAACTCAGAAGGAGATCAAGCGAATCGAAGCTGAATTGCAGAAGAAGATTTCTTTGACTTCGCTGGGAGAGGTAAACCAGTTCCTTAGAGTTCGAGTGTCAAGAGACCGTGAAGGGTACTTCTGTTTGGACCAGAACGTTTTCATCCAGGTGCTTGCGCAGCGTTTCGGTCTGCAGAACGCGAAAGGCTCGAGTATTCCGCTCGATCCTGGGTATTACCGCAGTCGTGTAGGCAGCCCGAAGCTGGACACGAACCAGCACTACCACAGCATGGTAGGTGCGCTGTTATACGATGTAGAGTTCAGTAATATTATACGTTATGCAGAGGTACGCCTCTGTATAACGTATAATATTACTGAACTCTACAATATGTTGCAGTGAATACAAGGCCGGACATCGCCGCAAGTGTTTCGATCCTGAGCAGGCAGGTTAGCAACCCAACGGAGATCGACTGGGTCGAACTAAAACGCGTTGTACGATACCTCTTGAAGACTGCCGACTACAAGCTGAAACTGTCAGCTGCGAACGATGAACCATTAACTCTCATTGGTTACTGTGATGCAGACTGGAGTGGTGATCCTTCGGACCGCAAGTCAAATTCGGGATACATGTTCCAATTGGGAAGAGCTATTTGCGTGGCAAGCCGCAAGCAAACAAGCGTGTCTTTGTCTAGCATGGAGGCCGAGTATATGGCACTGTCGGAAGCATGTCGAGAGTTGGTTTGGCTCCGGCAGCTTCTTGAAGAGATTGGGGAACCTCAACGTGAACCCACTGTAGTACTGGAGGACAACCGAAGCTGCATTGATTTTGTGGAAACAGATCGCAAGTCCAGACGCTCGAAGCACATAGATACTAGGATGCACTACACCAAAGATCTAGCTGACAAGGGAGTAGTGGTGCTTCGTCACTGTGGCACAGAGGAGATGGCTGCAGATGTCCTAACGAAGCCGCTGGGTCCTGTTAAACAGAAACGTTTTGCGCTGGTGATGGGCTTGGTCGCTACCGATGATCCGGCCACACCGGCTGCCTGAAGAGAGAACATCGAGGACGAGTGTTAGATATAATAGGTTGGGGCGATGTTTCTATCAACGCCGTCACTGCACCCCAATGCTGCCAACGTCAAGGTAACGATCACTTTATCATTCTCTGTCAATAACCGAACAATAAAGACGTGTGAAACTAATAGTCCGTGTTGCGTGTTATTTTCACTGTCGCGAAACGCCATTGGAACTTCGGTCGGTTGTGTTCCCCCAATAAAATTGTTATGGTTATTTTGCTTAACGACGTGTTCCTGGTATAATCCAAACCATTTGTGGAATAGTTCTATTATTTGGGTTGTCGTTCGTTTATGGTTATTTTTTATTAGGGTCTCCGTGCTGCGCTACCTGTTGGGTTGTCCGGTTCTGTAACCGGTCCGCTGGTGTCCCACAAAAAGAACTTACTTTTGGGTACTTTTTTCTTACCGTGTGGAAATTCAGATCTCTATCCTGTTTCTTTCGTAAGGCCAAAGTGGCTTCTTCACAGATTTTGTTTCTTTTTGCTATGATTTCCGCGATGTTATTTGGTCTCACCTCTCCCTCTTTGATTTCAAAGAATTTTGGGTCTCATCTTTGTACAGGAGTGAATCGTGTCATTATAAAGAGCAACACTGATTCTAAACACTGCTTTTTGGTTTAATGCATTATATTTTGACGCATCTGTTGTCAATATAAAAGGACTTTCAAAGTCCGGATGAACTAAGATAGCAATGCTAGTTTATATTAGCTTACACTTGTTGAAAGCTTTTAAGAAGTCATGTGTGTGTACTACTTTCTCGTCTTTTCGGAGTCACTGTGTTAAGGGTTTGGTAATTCGATTGGATAGGCCAATTTTTAATTGCCTCTATTTTCTCTGGGTTAGGTTTTACACCTTCTTCGTTCACTATGTGACTAAGAAAGGAGACCTCTTGTCAAAAAAACTCGCTTTTAACAAGTTGTATCTTTAAATTAGCTTTTTCATGGTTGTAAAAACTTTATTTAGGTTGATGCAATGTTCTTGTAGGCTATAGCTAAAAACAATTATGTCATCCATACAGACTAGGCAGATTACTCCGGCTAGACCTATACGTATTGGGGCATGAAGTAGTTCGCCTCCTCGTGATGTGCCCTGGAAACGTTAATTATCGAACCCAAGGGAGAGATATTGCGGCTAAACGAACTACCGCAGAGTAGAGACGCTGAAACCCCATCCAGCTCGTCCCAGGAGGTTGAGAAGCCCTGCACAAACCCTCGTTGTGCAAAGGCAGGAGTGACGCCGGGTTCTTAGAGTGCTTAGCACACGCAGCTGGTAAGCGGTCACATCTGTCCTAAGCTACCCTGTTGGACAGTTGGCTGGCTATCACGTCTGCTCTAGAACCTAGGCGAACAACGAACAGTGAACAACAAGAGGAGGTTGAGAAGCCCTGCACAAACCCTCGTTGTGCAAAGGCAGGAGTGACGCCGGGTTCTTAGAGTGCTTAGCACACGCAGCTGGTAAGCGGCACATCTGTCCTGTATGAGTCCTGGACAGTTGGCTGGCTATCACGTCTGCTCTAGAGCTCAGGCGAACAACGAACAGCGAACAACAAGAGGAAGGCCCTGCACAGCTGCTCACTGTGCAGTAGCGAGTGTCAAGTCGAACACAACACCTAGTGATGCGCCATAGCGCAACCGGCCCCCTCCCATGACGTAATGCTTTCGGGCGGTTCCGGGGAGGGCAAGGGCCTAGAGCACAGGGTAAGGTTTAGTGGGTCGGGAGAGCTACTTCTCCCATCCCCACACCCTGAGTTATCTTCTCAGGTGTCTGGGAACAGATTCCCCCCTGTATAAAAAAAGGCTTATAAGTATGGCATTTATTGTTCGTTGAAATGGTTTGAACGGAGTTGCTCCATGATCTTCGATTGTCTGTTCCATATTCAAAATAAATTACATTTCATTTTAACCTAGGTGCTCCAGTTACTTCAGTGACTTACCAGCCTTAATTGTTATGATATATATCATAGCTTCAAAATCTTCAGAATCATCTTCAGAACTGAATCCTTTGAAGCGCTTTTTTCCTGGTAGTGCAACAACTATACCATATTGGCTTAGCGTCAATCATAGCCGAACTAAAAACTTGTTTAAATATTAGAAGTTTATTCGTCAGGCAAAGTTTGGATTTTCTGTTTATAAGAGGATACAAGTATTTTATATATTTGTTACATTTGGCTTGAATGTCCTCAATGTGATCTTTAAAGGTTAATTTTTGGTCAAGTACTAATCCAAGATATTTCACTTGGTTTGACCAGGAAATTGGAACTCCGTTCATAGTGACTATGTGACTACTACTAGGTTTCAAAAAGGAAGCTCTAGGCTTATGTGGAAATATTATAAGTTGAGTTTTGGAAGCGTTTGGAGAAACCTTCCATTTTTTTAAATAAGAAGAGAAAATATCTAAACTTTTCTGCCGTTTGCTGCAAATAACACGAAGACTTCTTCCTTTAGCGGAAATGCCTGTGTCATCAGCGAACAAAGATTTGTGGCAGTTCTGAGGCAAATCAGGGAGGTCCGAAGTGAAAATGTTATACAATATAGGCCCAAGAATGCTACCCTGAGGAACTCCTGCTCTAACAGGTAGTCGATCAGATTTGGAATTTTGATAATTTACCTGTAGAGCTCTGTCAGTTAAATAATTTTGAACTAATTTCATAATATAACGAGTGGAAAATTAAACTTTTTCAATTATGCAATCAAACCTTCATGCCAAACACTGTCGAATGCTTTTTCTATGTCTAGAAGAGCAACTCCAGTTGAGTGGCCTTCAGATTTGTTTGAACGAATTAAATTGGTAACTCTTAAGAGTTGATGAGTAGTTGAATGCCCATGGCGAAATCCAAACTGCTCATCTGCGAAAATTGGGTTTCTTATTGATGTGAAGCATAATTCTATTTAAAATTATCTTTTCAAAAAGTTTACTTATTGTAGAAAGCAAACTTATTGGACGATAGCTAGAAGCTTCAGTTGGATTTTATCCGGTTTCAAAATTGGAACAACTTTTGCATTTTTCCGTTTATCAGGAAAGTATGCCAAATGGAAACATCTGTTAAATAATTTTACTTAACTTTTCAGTTATAGATCTTACTTCGTCCAAATCAGTCCCCCAGGAATCATCGAAAATATTTTCCCGAGAGAAAATATTCAGATAAACCTGTTTCTCAATAGGACTAGTAAGACCCAAACTGAAGTTATGGGAACTCTCGAGTTGCTTAGCAAGTTTCTGAGCTTTTTCCAAATATGTGATCAACATTTTACCACCTTCTCTAAGCACTGGAATAGGCTTTTGAGGTTTTATCAAAATTTTTGAAAGTTTCCTAAAGGGTTTGGAACTCGGGTCTAATTTAGAAACATTATTTTCAAAAGTTTTGTTCCTCAGGTAAGAGAATCGCTATTTAATTTGTTTTTTGCAAATCCCGTCGGATAATTTTCATGGCAGGATCGCGTGTTCTTTGATATTGTCTCCTACGGACATTTTTAAGATGGATCAAGAGCTGAAGATCGTCGACGGATCAAGAGCTGAATCAAATTTAACCTCGCATTTTGGTACTGAGGCAGCTCTTGCTTCAACTATAGAAGTAGTCAGAGATTCAAGAGCATCATTAATTTCATCTTTGGTTGGCAAAGGAATGTTTGGATCGAAGCTATATTCCATAAATGTTCGATATTTCTCCCAATCAGCGCAATGGTACTTGAAAGTAGAGCTGTTGGGATTAGAAATTATCTAGTTGTTTATGCTAGTTGCCTCCCTAAGCGGACCCCCCGCATTTCTTGATCTAGACTAATTCTAGACAACCCATCGGCAACCACGTTCTGTTTGCCTGGTTTGTAGATCAGTTCATAAAAGAATTCCTCCAATGCCAGTTTTCCTCTAATCATTTGATGATTTGCATTTGTGAATGAGAAGGTTAGCGGTTGATGATCCGTGAACATCTTAAACTTTCTACCGTATAGGTATGGCCTAAAGTGGTTTACGATTGCCAAAAATTTCTCCTCGGTGGGTAGAGTATCGTTCTTAGGTTTGATTCAAGGTGCGAGAAGCGTATGCGATAGGTCTGTCTTTGCCTACTGGGCTTGTGACAGTACTGCCCCTATTGCATAATCGCTTGCGTCTGTTGTTAGTAAAAACTCCGGATAAATCAATACTGGATCTAGAGTTTGGAGTTGTCTACATTTTTCGAAACATTTTTCAATTTCTGGAGTGATATTAAATTCGGTATCTTTCCTAAGGAGGTTTGTCAATGGTTTTACTATTTTAGCGAAATCTTTTATGAATCGCCTGTAGTAACCAATAATTCCTAAAAATTGTCGTATTTCCATTGTTTGATTCCTTATATTTTGTCACCGTGCGGTCGAACTCCGTCTTCTGACACTGTGTGGCCTAAAAATTGAGTCTCATTTCTAAAGAACTCGCATTTATCAATCTTTCTAAAACTTGTTTTGGATTTTTAGCATGTTCCTGAAGTGAGCTGGAGAATATGATAATGTCGTCCATATAGACGAAGCAACATATTCCTACTATATCTCTTGAGATGCAATCCATGACTCTCTGGAAAGTAGCCAGTACATTTTTCAAACCGAATGACATACGCGTGAATTCGTATTTGCCACCGTTTACAGAAAAAGCCGTATTTTTTCCATGTCTTCTTCCGCCAGTTGAGTTTGATGGAAGCCAGAAACTAAGTCGATGGTGGAAAAGTATTTCGCCTTTGCCAATTTGTCCAGAATATCTGTGATTTCCGGGATGGGGTACTTGCCGTTAATTGTCTTTCAGTTTAGTTTTCTGTAATCGATTACTAAACGGAATTTCTGTCGGCCAGATGCGTCTGATTTCTTGGGAACTACCCATACAGGTGAAGTGTATGGGGAAATAGATTCCCTTACAACGCCATCTTCTAGCATTTTATTATTATTATTATTATTTAGCTTTATTTAGGAGGTTCTAGCATTTTCTTGAACTGCTTCTGTACCTCTTTTTCATACACATACGGATATTTGTATGATTTAGAATGTACCGGAATGTTGTCTGCTGTACGAATATTATGTTTGATTTTGTGTGTGAATGAGAGCTTGTCTGACTCACTTTATTGAGTGTATGCTTCTCTTCGTCGTTTATGTGATCGTCTCGAAAATTGAAATTTTCAATGTCGATTAGCTTTGGTAAGTCAATTAAATCAAACGGGTCATGTTCTACTTGCGGTGGTTTACTGTAAGAATCCACGTTGTAGAATGATTTGGGTTCAATCGATAGATCGTTCATGTTAAGCTCCATGGGTTATTTCGAATGATTTTGCACTGCTATGAAAGCTGAATTGTTCGAGCTTCTATAGAGTCCAGGTAATATTGTATAAGAATCACAGGATTTTCCTTCCTCTATGAGAAAATCTCCATTTTTCCTTGTATTGATTTTGATCAAATCTCTAAGCGACTCATATCCCATCAAAAAACTTATTGAATTTAAAAACGTATAATTTGTGTTTTTTTTAGTGACTTGAAATAGGTCAAACTTGGCTGATGTATGGATCGTATGTATTCCCGTAAAGTTTGATACCCTTATTCCTTGTTCTGATTTGCAATTTTGAATTTGCAATTTTCAAAATGAACGTTCGTTCATGTCCACTATGGTTAACTGTTGCTATGTTGCTGGTATGTTGTTGTTGGTGGCGGTTGCCTCATGGTTGGTTCGTCGTAACGATGGTTGGTTTCTCATTGGATTTCCTTCCTGAGATAATTTCAAGATCATTTTCACTCAACTGTGTGTCAACTGTTGAACGCAGCCTGAACTTCGAAATTTGCAACAGCAAATTGATAGCTCTCCATAAGGATACTGGCTCTTGAACCATAAAAAATTGATTACCCCGAAGATAAATTTCCTTTAGGTTTGTCAACTTGGCAAATGTGTTCTCGTAGATGGTGGTGAATCCACAATCGTTGCACTTCAGTTTCTCCAGAACGTTACTTATCAAAAATGGCTTATACCTGACAGGAGCAAGCTCACGGTTGGAGCTAAGATCTATGGTCTTCATTTCCGGTAGTCCAGTCAGCAAAGTGGATGGTATCCAGCGTAACATATTTCCACTGAGGTCCAAAAATATTAAGCATCTGTTCTTTCGGAAAGCGTGTTTTTCAATCTGCGATATCGAGTTTTTTGACAGTTCCAGATACTCCAGCAGTGGCAATTCACGCAGTGATCGATTGTAGATTTTCACGATTGCACATTGTGCGCAGACAAAATCAGTTAAACTGGATGATGACAGCATGGGCGATCCATCGGCAGGGAATTCGAAATGGGCGTTACTGCTCATTACAAGTTTTTCCAAATCTGAGTACATTGAAAAGGTCGTGCTTTCGATGTTCACTAATTCGTTCCAGCCCAAATTGATGAACAGGACATTTGGGGAAATGGTTTCGAGCACTTTCGAAAGCTGATTAAAATGTGTCAGGTTAAGGTAACACAAATCGGCGTATCTGTAAGAGAAAATGTGGATTAAATGTGGAATCAAATGAGAATCCTATCAATCAACCACAAACCTTTCGTACTGAGGATCGTCCATTGTTTCAGTGCAATGCAGCATCATTATGAGCATAACAATAAGTGTGATACGGTTATCCATTTTGATGTCTTGATCACTAGTGCCTAGAGGAAAGAGAAAAACAAAATCTGAGCTTTTTTTCACAAGTTAAACTACATTTGGTTGTAAACCGTGATAACGTGGTTAAAAGTATATAGAATATGTCATAAATGGCGTTATTCTCCAAGATTTTCTATCATTGTAAACTATAAAAATGCTGCACAACAAATTTAACACGTTGATTAATGGAAATAAATTTAATGTTACTATTTTTTGTTCATTTCACAATGTCATGAAAGTACCACAGACAAACAGACATAATAATCGCCAATTGTTCCTCGAACAGGCATTTAACGGTCAATTTAAAAGTATCGTAGTTGGTAGTACCGTCACCTGTGGCGCGTATAGTCAGTTCCCTTGCCTTTAACGTTTATACACTATCGCCATCTGTTCTGCGTACTACCCACCACAGTGTACTCAACAGATGGCGGTAATGTTTTAGTGACAATATTTTACAGTGAGAAATATTCAATGTGTTATGTCTGTTTGTCTGTGAAAGTACCTTGAATTAGCACCTAACGTTATGTTTTCTCTCAATAAAGCTCTAAAACCTGCATATTGGATAACAATTGCGGGGTTGTGTACAAGACACGAGCGCATGATTGACGTAGACTACGTTAAGCTGTTATGTGAACTTCCCGTGTAGATTTCTAATTTGCTTCCTCCAAAGTAACACTCAAATTAATTTAAAGTACTTGATTTGAAAAAAAAATGAGCATTTTAAAACTTCTCTCCCATTCAATATTTTGAAATCTTCTGCTTCAAGCCTTTTTCCAAGAAGGCGGGTATTAGAGGCCCCGTTTGCTAACCGTGTCTTTAATTCAAAGTTGTGCTAACCGTGTCATTAATTCAATTTAAATATTCAATACTACATAACTATAATAAATACCAGGTTTTATTCACAACATATTTTATTTGAGCACTATTAATCGGACAACAGAGTTTAACCAACAATCAATACGAAACTAACGATTTTAAATTGACTCACTACTTGACTAGCCTATTGGTCCCAAGCAAACGATTAACGTACCCCATTTTAGTGGAAATTCTAGTACTACGCAATGTTTGTTTTGATTCCCTATGAAAGTTTGACAGATAAAATGAAGGATTAGTGGATTTTCCTATGTTTCGAGGGGTGAATCGATTAGCTTGGGACCGAAGATAAAGGGTGATACGGTCAAAATTTGGTCAATATCAACTTGACGTATTTCTTTCAATTTTGCATTTAAAAAACCTGAACACCCCTCATTTTGAAGGTGTGTGTGTGTAGAATGTTGCTCCTATTTTGATGTGTTGATTTTCAGTTGTCAAAATTCCGTCCAAGCAAGAAGAGCAGCGTATCAAAATTTTGCTCGCGCATCGCGAAAATCCGAGCTACTCGCACGCAAAGTTGGCAAAATCGCTAAAAGTTGCCAAATCAACCGTTACAAATGTAATTAAAGTGTTTGGGGAACGTTTGTCGACAGCCAGGAAGTCTGGATCGGGGGGAAATCGAAAACCGGAAGCCGCTGAGACGACAAAGAGAGTTGCCGGTAGTTTCAAGCGAAACCCTAACCTCTCTCTCCGAGATGCCGCAAATAAGCTGGGTGTATCGTCTACAACCGTGCATCGAGCCAAAAAACGAGCCGGACTATCGACTTACAAGAAGGTAGTGACTCCAAATCGCGATGATAAACAAAATACGACGGCCAAGGCGCGATCCCGGAGGCTGTACACGACGATGCTGACGAAGTTTGACTGCGTGGTAATGGACGACGAAACCTACGTCAAAGCCGACTACAAGCAGCTTCCGGGACAGGAGTTTTATACGGCAAAAGGAAGGGGAAAGGTAGCAGATGTTTTCAAGCACATGAAACTGTCAAAGTTCGCAAAGAAATATCTGGTTTGGCAAGCCATCTGTACCTGTGGCTTGAAAAGCAGCATTTTCATAGCTTCCGGGACTGTCAACCAAGAAATTTACGCGAAAGAGTGTTTGAATAAACGTCTGCTGCCTTTCCTGAAGAAACACGGTTGTTCCGTACTGTTTTGGCCGGATTTGGCATCTTGCCATTACGGTAAAAAGGCCATGGAGTGGTACGCCGCCAACAACGTGCAGGTGGTTCCCAAGGACAAGAACCCTCCCAACACGCCAGAGCTCCGCCCAATTGAGAAATACTGGGCTATTGTCAAGCGGAACCTAAAGAAGACCAAAAAAACTGCTAAGGGCGAGCAGCAGTTCAAGGCAAACTGGCTTTCTGCGGCGAAGAAGGTGGACAAGGTGGCTGTACAAAATCTGATGGCAGGGGTCAAGCGTTAGGCCCGGCAATTCGGATTTGGAAAAGCGGAAGCCTAACTGAATATTTTTCCTGAATTTTGTACTAATTGAACTTGAAAAAGAAATTTAATTTGATTTTTTAAATAAACGATTTCACCGATTTACACGCGTTTTCCCTTGACCAAATTTTGACCGTATCACCATTTAGTACCAGAGCTGAGCCAAAAAGTTGAGCTCGTTTCTTCGGGACCTTCTGGTCTTAGAGTTACCCACTGGCGTGCGCAGGGTGGGGCAAGGAGGGGGCAATTCCCTTATAAATAAGATTTTTATTTTCAAATTTACATAATTAGAATATAAAATAACTAGATTTCTTGATAACTTGATTTGAAGGTAAAATAACTTCATTTCATAATATAAGGGCACATAAATCCTTTTATTGCGTCAATTTCTTTGAGATGGTACCTGAAAATCGCACCACAAAAGTGCATGAAGGAACAAACTTCAATGAAATTTTTTGGTCAAAAGATTACACCACAGCGGTGCATACAAAAAATTCCTGTAGTATTTTTTTTTCAAGGTGGTTCATGGAGGATTAAAAGAAGAGGGTAAAATTAAGGTTAAAAAAAAAAATCCCCTTCGTGGTGGTAAATTGAAGAAAATGCGTTTTATTTAATATTTCTGGTGTAAAGATATCATCAAGGTGGTCCATTGAGGGACTAATCAAAATGAATAACTCTGGTGTAAAAATTGAATCACGCTAAAAATTTGGAGGTGCGCACTTAACTGAAAATTTATGGTGAAAGGACCGCTACACTGTGGTGAATGTAGAAGCAAGGTTCATTCATTTTTCTGGAGCATAATTTGCATCGTTCTGATGAATTCAAGCTTCAATGAAAATTCATGGTGGAAAATTTACACTATTCTGGTGCATGAAGAACCAAAGCCTGAAAATTGCACCACAAAGGTGCATAGTGAAACAAACTTCACTGACAATTTTTGGTGCTCTGTTCTGGTGAATGGAGAAGCATTCTTTATTGTAAATTTCTGGTGCAAAATTTGCATCGCTCTGATAAATGAAATGAACAGAAAATTTCTGGTGGAAAACTTGCCCTGGTCTGGTAAATGAAGGTACAAACTTTATTTAAAATTAAGCTTTATTGAAAATTTCAGGTAGAAAATCTGCACCGTTATGGGCAAGCTTTTCGGAAAAAATGTTGGTATTAAATTGGCATCCTTCTGCTGAATTGAGAAACAAACTTTAATAATAATTTCTGGTGTAAAATTTGCACCATTCTGATGATTGGAAGGAAGCTGTTTCACTGAAAATTTATGAGCTTTATTTGGTGGAAAACCTGTTGAACCGATTGAACATGTCTGGTGGAAAATGGAAAACGGAAATCTGCACCAAGGAGAAGATTGGAGAAGCAATTTTTATTGAACATTAACGGTGGAAAATTCGCATCGTTCTGGTCAATTGAAATTTTCTGGGGGCAAGTTTGTATTGAACATTTCTGGTGTAAGATTTGCAACAATCTGCTGCATAGAGGGGCAACCTGAACTGAAAATTCCTGATGTAGAAATTGCACAGTTCTGGTGAATGGAGGAGCAACTTATTTAACATTTCTGGTAGAAAAACTACAACTTAAACTTGACTTCTGAGAAGAATCTCAAGAGTATTGAATTCTGAGGACAGTTCCAGAAGAAAAGATTTCAGGGGATGATTCTATGAAAATTCTGCGAATTATTTGCAGTGAATCCTGCAGATAGTTCCAACATAATTTCGAATACTGAGATAATCAAATTTGGAGTGAAATTCCAAAGGGATGTTGAGGAAAATTTCAAGCTAACTCCGAGGATACTTTCCAGCTCATTCCGGGAAAAGTTTCTGAAAATCTAAAGAAATTTCAGATCCAAGGTGTTCTGAGAAAAATCATGAAGAGTTCTAAGTATAATTCCAGTGGACTTCTGAAATGAATTTCAAAACAGATCTTAGTAGAGTTCTAAAAAAATCCGAGAATAACCTCAAGGATAATGAATTCTGAGGACAGTTTCAAAGGATTTCTGGGGAGTATTCCAAGAAAATTCTTCGAATAATTTCTTGTGAATCCTGCAGATATTTAGTTCCAAGATTCCTAAGAAGAGAATTTCAGTTCCAATGTGTTATGAGTAAAAGTCAAGAAGAGTTCTAAAAATAATTCGAATGGACTTCTGAGAAAAATTTCAAACGAGCTCATAGAGTTCTAAAAATTTCGAATTCTGAGGATGGACTTTTTCGCAATTGTACAAAGTTTAAAGACAGTTTTTGGATTCTCTAATTGAAAAAGTGGTATTAGTTTGCCATTGAACCTTGGTCCATTGTTGTCTTACAAAGAATTCGTATAAGAATCTTCTCTGAAAATTCTGTAATTTGTTACCGTGGTTAATGTGCGTTGCAATAATTTCGGGATTGTCCTTTATATCATCATTAAAACATGTTGAATGTTCGGCATCAAGTTGCGGAACATTGCGAAAACCTTGCGAGAAAAACCAGTTGCAATCATTGCAGATGATACGAGTGATTGTGGCTGCCACGAGCAGTTGGTGATTGTCATCAGGTATATTGATAATGGTGGGATCAAATTGCCAATTCCATTGGCTGTCTGAAAGCAGTTTGCATTGAAGAAGATGAACCACCACCGGAGCAAAAAATAAATAAAATTAGCTAAATTTAACAGCAGGGAAACAGTGGTGGGTGGACAACACCATCCTCAACGCACTTTGGAGTACTCCCCATCCCCATATTAAATGAACCATACAAGAAAAAAAATTCCCCATCCTTAACAAGATTCCTGTGCATGCTAGTGGAGTTACCTCTATGGTTCTACACTGAACCAAAACATCCGCAATACTTCGAATGATTTTTGCATTGCTCGAGCAACACAATATGCATTCGAATTTCGGATGATTTTCTTATGGTTGAATTCGTCTTCAGATGATGAACATCCATATGACTGTCATCCAAATACAGGATGATTTTTGTTTGAAAATTAGCTATAAAACATACGGCACTCAGAAGACAAACATTTAAGAATAGTGTGACATGCAAGTGCTTTTAATTAGATTTATAATTTGACTATCTACATTTCTGACAAATGACATTCGATAGAATTATTTACATCATCGTTTTGAATGATTTGCGTTATGGGGCTGAACCAATACCATATGCATTTCCATTTAGTATGACAGTCATTCTGCAGACAGCATTACGCATTTCAACTGAAGGTCCTATCCCTTCTCATAACAAGTTTCATCCTGTATTCGAGAGGAAAATCATCTGATTTCAAAACAACCGTCATCCGTTGCAGGTATCGGAAGCTTGAATTCATTGCGATTTCGGTGATTTGTTTTGAATGGTCTGAGGTTTCATTCGATCAGAGGATGATGTTTGTCTACAGTGTACAGCGTAATGACATGAATAAACTCAGTATTCATTAAATGAACTTTTTGACAGTTTTGTGGTACCAGAAAGACAAACAGACATAGCACTCGCAAGTTGTTCGTCGAACAAGCATTTAACGGTCAATTTAAAAGTATCATAGTTGGTAGTACCAACCGGTGGAAACTAACGATTTTAAATTGGCTCACTACTTGACTAGCCTATTGATCCTATATATATTGTTTTGATTCGCTATGAAAGTTTGACAGATACAATGAGCATTTTCCTATGTTTCGAGGGGTGCATCGATTAGCTTGAGACCGAAGAGAGTACCAGAGCTGAGCCAAAAAGTTGAGCACATTTCTTCGGGACTTAGAGTTTCCTCTATGGTACTACTCACAACAGTGCACTGAACAGTCCATCAAATTGTATTTTTTACAAGTCCGGAATCAACAAATTTCCAAGCCCAGATCATCCAAAATCATAAAAACTTTTCTATATTTTAGAATTATTAAAATTTTTCTAGGACTGTAAAATTACATTCTTACAGATCTTAAATTATTCTAGGTTTTCTTAACTTGTTTGTAATAGAGATCGCAAATTACTTAGTCCCAGCATTGAACAAAAAATGTCCAGTATCTCTTAAATGTATACCAAAATCTTACAACTTTTTTCAAGATCCAGATTTTAAAACATAAACGCATGTAATACTGTTTTTCTAAGTGGGAAAATTTGTCTCGTTCCAGAATAATGATAATTTTTCTTAGACTACGATCTAGAACAGTTATCTAGGTTCCAGAGATGTGAACATTTGTCTATGTTCGAAGATTTACAGAAGTTTCTATATTCGAGATCGAAATTGCTTGTTTTAAATTGAAAAAAAATGTCCTAGACTTTGAGCATTTTTCTCTGCACCTCAATTTTTTTCAATTTCAAGATTTCCTAATTAATGACTATGTTCAATCTATCACATCCCGAAATTCATTCTAATAACCAATTCGCGTTCTGAATCTAAATTCAACTTAAATTTGGAGGTTAGAAATTAACCTATTGAAAAATGCCCATGGTGGTTTGTGAGTACATATATAATTTATTTCTCATTCAACGACAGATATAGGAACACGGAAACATTCCAGAAATTCTATATGTACTGCAAAACTGGTTTATCAACCACTAGTTAGATATTGTAAAGTATTGCCAATTCAGAGAAAATTTAGCATTTGGCGTCAGATTTGACAATCGTCACTGACAACCAATGCCAATGGAACTTTGAAGCACTGAACCAAAACTATTCGCAGAAGGCTTCGTCCTCATAACAACGCGAAAGAGCATCACAAAACATCAATTAAACAAATGAAAATTCAGAGTAAAACTCGAAGAAAAATTAAGTTTGTGTGCGGATTTATAGCGTTACAGCTGTGCCATCCCCGATTTGCATTATTTAGATAGAAGCAAATAAAGAATATTTTAAGTACAAAATGCAGTTGATGAATGAGCTGACAATCCAGCTGCCGTTAATTTAATTTAGGTAAACCGGATAAGTTTTTATAGCGATCCTTGTTACTCTCAAATTTCCAAAATTTATTTCTTGCTGAAATTCTGTATATTCTGGAATTGATCCAGTTGTGATTACATAGTAGTGCCAAATATGCCAAAACCTGTGCCAGAACATGTCTCAGAAGAATTTGTTTAGACTAGATCTGAATTTTATAAAAGTTGGGATTATACAAATCATTTAATAGTATGTTTGTGTCAGTGTTTGGAATTTATGACAGCTGCGGTTGTGTCTTCTTCTTGTTTCTGAAAAAAATAATGAATGCTAAGATTTCTGTGAACTGGCAATATTGCAGATCTTAAGTGAACCCTACACGATTGCTTTTATTGACAATAATCGTATTGACAATACATGCTATATTGACGTCAATATTTCGAGATTGACAATATTTCTGAATTCACACCATCAATATTATTGTTAATAATTCCCCTTCGCGTCAATATATTGATGCGTGTGGGGTTTGCTTTAATCATTCCGAGCAATCGGAACACACCAGGGTCGCTGGAAGGATAACAGTAACATGTTTGCATAGCAACGAAGAATGCCGGGCAGCATGATACCAATAAATGATCCGCACAGCAATGTCCAAAAGCATAGCCGGAATACGTAATCAACGTTCCCTGTCGGATTTTCACAGAGCGAAATATTCTGCAACCGCTAGCAGAATGGGTCTACTATGTATGCCACGGTTTTCCATACCAGCAAACGTCGATTTTTTGCCCACTGTTTCAGCGAAACCGCCATCCCTCTACATTATGAATGAAATTAAAACATTGCTTCCCAAAGTGGCTACACAGATCAACTTTTATCAGAATCAAAAAAGAAAAAGCTCAATGTGATCGGTGAGGCAGAAGGAAACAGGTCAGCTCTTTCATTATCACGACGTTCTTATGCATAATCTAGTGTGATGTAACGTTGGATCATGCGTAAGAACACCGTGAGAACGAAAGAGCTTCCTTCTGTCGCACCTAACGCACACGGTTCCCACGCTGACTGTTCCTTACTTTCGCACTCTAATCAAAATTTCCTTCGATAAGTGAGAAAACAGCAACCCTTCAACGCGAGCGAGAACACGAGTTGCCAGATCATTGCACACCAAACTAACATGAATTCTCGATGAACATTTCAAATGGTCCTATCTGCTTTGATCGATTCTCTTCATCGACTTTCTCTTTTCATAACCTTTGCTATGCAAACAGATTTTGCGCTAATTCTATCATATAGTTTGATAAAGGGGGTTCTTATCTAGCGTCCAAAACGTCAAATACAACAGGGAAAGGTTTTGCAACTGAGTTATTGACGAAAGAGAAAGTCGATGAAGAGAATCGATCAATGCAGATAGGACCTTTTGAAATGTTTATCTAGAATTAATTCAAAACAAAAATACTAGCGAACCTGGTGGTGAGCGGCGGAAGGTGGACTAAAATTCTATTACAGGGAACAACATTATTTTAATTAATTTCTTGAGAGAAAGTCGGCTGTCACTTCGTTTTTGCTACTACCATAGAGGTAACTCTAAGACCAGAAGGTCCCGAAGAAACGTGCTCAACTTTTTGGCTCAGCTCTGGTACTCATTTTGGTCCCAAGCTAATTGATGCACACCTCGAAACATAGGAAAATGGGAAAATCCTCGAACCCCTCATTTTATCTGTCAAACTTTCATAGCGAATCAAAACAAACATAGTGTAGTACTAAAATTTCGACTAGAATGGGGTACGTTAATCGATTTGCTTGGGACCAATAGGGTAGTCAAGTAGCGAGCCAATTTAAAATCGTTAGTTTCCACCGGTTGCTACTACTAGCATTTCCACCAAATGTACTAGAATGTTTTTATTCTATCTCTTTCACTCTACCCAAAACTGAAATGCATAAAAAATAATGACAAAATGATTCACTCTTTGCAGACTGTCGAACATCATTGCACACAAAAT
This sequence comes from Ochlerotatus camptorhynchus, assembly GCF_037179485.1. Taxonomy (NCBI): domain Eukaryota; kingdom Metazoa; phylum Arthropoda; class Insecta; order Diptera; family Culicidae; genus Ochlerotatus; species Ochlerotatus camptorhynchus. The sequence goes on along the minus strand of NW_027040918.1, from coordinate 2,166,284 downwards.
CAACTTTGTTCAAATCAAAACAAAAATATTAGCCCATCTGGTGGCTGATGGCACAAACTTCTAAGAAAATTCTATTACAGTGAACCATTATTTATGGTATGGTTTTAGAACGAGGAATCGATGGACGAGGAATGATCTCACCCGAAAGATTGGCAGAGGAAGTGCAGCTGGCCGGAGGTTGCTGGGACACATAAGACATATATGGTCAGCTTTCTGAACAATAAAATTTGTATTATTTCGAAAAATAATTTTAAAACTCCTAACAATGGATGGATGCTACGAAGAGATTTACTAAAATTTAAGTGAAAACATAATAAAATTTACTTGGAAAGTACCATAAAATCTATGTTGCTTTCTAGTGGATTGGACAAAGATCTTTTCACTTTGACTAATTTTCACTCAGATGCTACATGAAAATAAAGTTAAATTTACTTCCAAAGCCTATACTACCTAAGCTATAATGGCGGTAAGCTCCAACTCGGATTAACTTTTAATACCGTCCCTTTTTGGATGATCTGCAACGTGTTTGATTAGAGTTGAGATCATTTAACTCCGATGTCGACATCGAAGAAGCCTGATATTGTTGATCGGGATTTAATCCGAGGATAATACCGGTTGGAGCTTACCACCATAAGAGTTGTATGTGGATTTAAACTAGAACTTTCAAACCGATCTACATTTGAAAAACGTAAAATTTACGTGAAAAACTAGATGGAAAAATCTATGTATCTATGTATCTATCTATGCTATTGGTTCAGAAATTAATTACAAAAGGTAAGTTATAGTACGTTCAGACTACAGAGTTATAACATGTTATAGCGCTATCTTGATGGTGGTTTCTGTGTTGCAATTATTTGACAACCGTTATAACATGTTATAACTCTCCAGTCTGGACAGCGTTTTATGTTAAATTCATTCTCATGTAGGGGAAACAGCCCTATTGTTGCGGTATGTTAGCAGCGTTAAAAGCCTATTGTTGTGTATGGAGACCTCCATACACAACAATAGGCTTCTAACCACAAACGAAGTGACAGACGGAGCGGCTCGAAAACTTTGGTGACTAACCTGCTATTGCAATTTTTCAGTGTACCACATGGCAACACCACTACTACTGGATTGTACCACATGGCAACACTACTACTAGATTGAACTAGCATTTTAACCGAATGTACTAGAATGTTTTGGTTCTATCTCTTTCACTCTACTCAAAACTGAAATGCATAAAAAAATGACAAAATGATACGCACTCTTTGCACACTGTCAAAGAATCATTGTACACAAAATCAACTTTGTTCAAATCAAAACAAAAAAACTAACCCATCTGGTGGATGATGGCACAAGCTTCCAAGAAAATTCTATTACAGTGAACCACATTATTTTAATGGATTTCTTCGCCAGTAAGTCGTCTGTCACTTCGTTTGTGCTTCTAACGCTGCTAACATACCGCAACAATAGGGCTGTTTCCTCTATATTAATTCTTTTTTTCCTTTCGGCATAGCGGTGTATGTGTAAGTGTGAGTGTTAATTTGTGTGTCATGAGTGAGTGAACATTAGACTGATGCAAAATTTGACTTTTTCGCTCCACAATGCTTAAATGGTTTCAAATCGGGTCGTGATTAGTCTCCAAAAGTTACAACTCATTTGGTTAGAAACAGACTTCGCACAAACCATTTGAAGTTTACATGTAAATTACTATGGGAAATCTCAACTTTTTGTTCATTGCCGTCTAGTCTTTTTATATATTGCGAAACAGTTCGATAGCCATTCTTATAGAAAATTTTCTCAGCTACAACTTTGCTGAAGATTGTTTCTATGTAAAATGAGACAGGAAAAAGATATTAATTATTTAAGAGATTGGTAAACTTATGACATGATCAAGCAGCTGCTCTGTAGGCAATACTGTATTTTGCAGTGTGACATAGTAGCCATAATTTTTGTGTCCTATTCGACGCCCCAGAAACACCAATGTTGCCTGCTGAGCAGTTGATTGAGCATGATCATAAGACATCAGTGCATTGAACCATTAATAACTTTCGATCCTTGCATTTAATCAAAAAGTGGTCTTGTGCAAAGTTGTAGGTGGGAAAATTTTCTACAAGTAAAGTTGAAAGCTTTTGAAGCAGACCGATATGGTGAATTATTAGATAGACATGAACAAAAATCTTGATTTTACCATAGTAATTCCCATACAAACTTCAAATGGTTTGTGCCATCTCAGTTTCAGTTTCAGAATCGTTTAAGTATTGTGGAGCGAAAATTTCAAATTTTGCATCACTCTACTGAACATATCTGCGCAGGGTTTATGTTGGCTGTCAGTTGATGATCTTCAGCTGAGGGGCTCACGGATGGCGTGCGATGAATTCACCGTCGCACGGTGAGGTGGTCCAATTCGCCTCCGGAACAAAACGATCTGGACGCTTCGAGTCGTTACCGTCGCCGGGGGATGCTTCTTTGAACAGCGGCCGAATTATAGGTGCAGGGGAGGATGTCGGCAAGACCAGTACTCTACCCGATCATTCGTTTCCGAACGCAGGCAGGTCAGTCGATTCCTCTCGACCCCGTTTTACTACCAGAAACCTGGCGGGCCAACCAACGATCCTCACCGGTGGTGCGTCACACGCACTCAAGCTAAATATGGCGGGAAAAAGACGAGCTTTAGGCCGTATATTAAAAGCACCCGTTGGACGTTGATGTCCAACGCGAAAAGAATATTTGAATAATATACAAAGAAATAAATTGTGAGATAATTTTGAACGAAAATTCACGCAAGTAGTGCGTTCACCCTTTGTGATACACAAAGTCCAAAATCTATTATTAATTTACACAAAAGAAACAATAGACATTAGTTCACTTCCAGCACATTTAACAAAATATTCTGCTTTTAGCTTTATTTTCAAGTTAACTTATATAATCGAACAACATATTTACAACAAGCCGGAGAACGTAACAAGATTCCATAGATAAGCGGAGGCACAAAACGTTGTTTAGGCAACCATGAAAAAAAAAACTACAAAGGACAGCCCAATGGGGTTGTACGAACAGTTGACGTAGGACTACGCTCACATATGTTAATTATTTTGAACGAACGTTATTTAAAATTCCCGATATTATAATGACATCCGTGAATTTCTCCCGAAGTGTAAAATTTGGTCAATGTCCATTTTCCGTTTAATACTATATCTTATTATTGTTCAGTTCATGTGTAATAATTCTTGTGTTAGAAAATATTCCAAAATAACTCTTTCTTTGAAAATTGTGGTGCTTCCTTGAAAATTGTGGTGCCCCTGAAAAGAGCCGTTTTGATGTTGCATGGCCCACAAAAGAAGTAAGGACTACCCAACGCTTATGTAATCACAAAAGCACAAGAATGAGGATCGGCTTGACGACGCCAATCTTATATAGTGGCTGCTGACACGTGATTGGTTAGTTGCATCATCCAATCAGGTTGCAACACGTGGTGGTAACTTCTAGAATTATTCATGCGAGTTGTGCTTCACTAGGATGTTGACAAAATAAACCATTAAATCAAGGCTATTTTTCACATAGATGGCGCTGTTCCATTGGTAATAAGTATAGATACTATAGATTCCATAGAAAGAGTGAAGGCACAAAAAGATGTTTTGGCAACCATGAAAAATAAATCAAGAGCTAATTTTCATTACGTCGAATGTAACAAAGGTAAACAAAGTCGAGCTATCAGTGTCAATCGATGCTCCTGCTATTACACTATATACTGCCCGAATATAGGATCACAACCCATTTTTAAATTTATTTACCAGTCGAATTGCTTTTTGACGTAATCACCTTCCGATCAAAATAGTTTTCGATGTTACTTAAGTCATCCGATTTCTATGGAGATGCCGTTTGCCTTAAGTAACAGCACTGAGAAACCCGTGAAAAGTGTACTTTCGTCGTTTCGCTTTTTCATTATTAAAGTGAATAAATCGAACTGTTTGTTGCTAAGATGATTTCGGTGGTCCTAAAATGATGAATGGGCTGCACGTAAGGAGACGTAATTGATAATTCTCCCGAATATCATGGTAAATACACTTTGACTTAAGTAACAATAGGGGCCACCAAACGACGTATAATAACTTTTGACTCAAAAACCAGTAGCATGAAAGCTAGCGATTTGCATTTGTATGATTAAAATCCGGCTATATATGTTAAACATAGCAATCACTATGAGATTATATGTGCTTAATTGGAAATAGGAATAACTTTTCGGTTATCAAAACAAAACTTATTTTTTCTCGGATCGGTGCGAATGTTACTTACGACATAATGAAAATTTGCTCTTGAAATGATCTTACTGGTAGGGATTTGGATTTAATTTCCGTCCTACTAAGGACATCCCGCACTTTACCACGCTTTTTGGAAAGCGTTTGAACAAAACATGGAATGTTTTCATCAAAGATAACTTCTAAATTTACCCACCTTTCCATACGTACCGTTGGATTTGATAGAGTCAAACAATGTTGAGATATTATTAAAAATCTAACACTGCTTCTTGCTTCTAAATTCGTCCTACGCGTTTCAATTCCGTCCAAACGCATTGAAACGCCATTAGATTTTCTTCGTCCTACGGATAAACGGAGAAATAGGGGATGCGCTAGGAGCGCTTCGTTTGTTTTGAGAACAATGAGCGTAAATATGCATACAATGCGCTCTAATAGGATTTATGTCGTAGCTAATGAACTAACGTATCTAAACAAAAACGTAGTATTGTTTTGTGCATGGTGAAATCGTTGATATTATTGATGATTTCTGTTCGATAGAACGGAAATGGGCGATTACGACGAAGTAGCGCTCTTCCCTATCTGTGAAAAAAAAAAAATTCATGCCATCATAAAATTCTTCGTTGTGCAGTTTTGTTTTGTTTCGTGCGCAAAAGTTCAAAATGAAGTGCAAAGCAAATCTTTCCAACAATGAATCGAGGAATGGTTTGCTTTATCTATCCTTCTTGCGTTGTCCGCTAAATAAATCGGAATGTGGAGTGTGGAAAGCGTTTTGTGCTCATAATATTACAATACTTCTCCTTCAAACAACACCATGATGGCGTCATGCTCGTTTGGCTACACTAACTGACTAACCGTCTTCATAGAAGCCATCCATATATATATATATTATACACCGTTCGAAAAATTCATGTACATTTCTGCGAGATATAGCGCACATAAAATTAACGCTAGATTTGGCATAAATTTACGCGATATTTCGTGTAAATTTAAGCGCAATATCGCATAAACCAGCAATATTGTATGCAAGCTTGTAAACGATTTCGCTGTTTATGCCAAGTATAGCTCAAAATTAAACGAAGGGAGATTTTACGCGATAGTTAAAATTCAGCATTTTTTTTTTCTGTGTATAGCTGCAAAATCTCTAGCATTCGTGACTGCAGGTAGTACGTGTTCATGCAGATATTAATTTTCACAATAATAATTACTGGTTATGATACGATTGTATAACGTAGGATAATACTTTTTCCTTGATACATCACAGCTATCGCCTCATCCGTGATTTTGGAAGAGGAATGACCGTCATAACCGTATTTATGATCGAAATGAAATGACGGTCAATTTATATGTCTTTTTATTTTTCCTCGGTGATATGATGGTACCACATGACAGATGTTAGAGATATTGCGAATGAGTGAGGAAAGCAAAATAACAATACCTCACGGTTGTTGTGTCATACTGGTGATAAGTTTTACGGAGAGAGGGTTCTCAGTTGTTTTGATTGTTAACCGTAGGATTATCTTTTATCAATCTAAAGGCTGTCAGTACCGTGATGTAACTCAGCACTGGTTTGGCTACATTATACTTTGCGTCCGTTTATCTATGGAATCTAAAGTATCTATAGTAATAAGTAATAAAATTCTGAGACCTCCACGGATACGGTGAGCTAGTTTGAGCTTGGGTGAGCTTCGACATGACGATAACGTGCTTGATGACGGTGGCCCACAATGTTTTTTCACGATGAGCAACTGTACCCAAACAGTGACAGTGTGGCTCATCACGCTGTCTAGAGCGCTCTTGCAGGCAGCCTTGGCAGCAAGCTGCTTGTGGAGCCTTTTGAACACGTCTGAAGTTCGAAAGGAAATGCGGCAATGGCTTGGTTCGTTTAGGACCAACTAAGTGATGTCTTTGTTAGGAAATACACCTTATGGTGTAAGCAAATGTATGGGAAATTTTGATGCTGCAAATTTTATAGTTGAAGATGCTAATTTCAAATAACAGACTGTAGTGGTAATTTTTATACGATAGATGGAGTAGATGAAAGCATAGAGTTGATAGTTCCGTTAGAGTACGGCAGTGTGAAGATTGGATATAGATATTAGAATAGCGAACAACTTTCAAGGAAGGTATAAATCGGTTTTTTCATCTCTCTTTACCAAACTCCCCCTTTGGAGAGGGATGGTGAGGGGTGTCCCCCCCCCCCGCCACCACTGGCAAAAAGAAATGAAAACCGACCGCTCAAGTACCAACTGCGTGTTTGAAACAGTTCTACCGATTTTTTACCGCACTACAGTTGTTATTTGAAGGAAGTCATCCAGTCGTAGGTTTGGAAATTGCAACTATTGTTTACCCCTACCACGATATGTGCTCTTCAACTATGTAAATCGTTGACTTCACGTAGAATTAATACTAAAACATATAGTCAAAGTGCAAATTTTAGTTAAATTGCTTAGTTGTTTAATTATTAAATAATTTGAAAATTTTTTGCGCTATTTGTACTATATGCCACAAAATTGCTGGAGTAAACCCCCGCCGAATGTCATATTGCATGACATATTTCACAGATGCTTTGGAGATAATATTATTTATTATACGTCGTTTGGTGGCCCCTATTGTTACTTACATAAGTCAAAGTGTATTTACCAGGATATTCGGTAGAATTATCAATTACGTCTCCTTACGTGCAGCCCATTCATCATTTTAGGACCACCGAAATCATCTTAGCAACAAACAGTTCGATTTATTCACTTTATTAATGAGAAAGCGGAACGACGAACGTACACTTTTCACGGGTTTCTCAGCACTGTTACTTAAGTCAAACGGCATCTCCATAGAAATCGGGTGACTTAAGTAACATCGAAAACTATTTTGATCGGAAGGTGATCCTATATTCGGACAGTACATTGTGTAATCGTTTAATAGCAGAAGAATCGATTTAGCTCGACTTTGATACCTTTGTTACTTTCGACGTAATGAAAATTTCGTCTTGATATATGCGTTCAAAACCTGACCCTTTCGTTACATGCTCATTTTTCGTACTCTCAAAGTGTACGCCGTGAGACTAAATTTGAGTTTAGTTCACTCATAATCGCCAAAAGTGCAGGAACTCAGCGATGAGTAAATTTGCCTCATATTTTTCCAGGATTTTCTAGGGAAAAATTCCCGAATCTGAGAAAAGTAAAGATTGGATTCACTCAGTCTATTGGTACTACTCCGTCAATTTCCTCATTTTCCGGCAGATTTTTAAGGATTTGCACAGGAAACCATAAGACAAATTTTACTCATCGCAGAGTTCCTGCACTTTTGGCGATTATGAGTGAACTAAACTCAATTTTGGGTCGTTCTCATACGCCGTGTACCCCCATATAGAAAACGAAGACGTAGTCCTACGTCAAAATTTCTAAAGCTGGGTTTAGACAGGGCAAGTCAATTGATGAACGTGAATTGAACGTGTAAACCATGCTATTCAACTGACTTGATCAACTCACTTGAATTGAAAAAAGTTTAACCAAGCTCTACTTTTCAAGCCAATTGAATTCAACTGAGTTGATCAATTGACTTGCCCTGTCTAAACCTAGCATAACAGCTAACAAAAAAAAAATCATCTCACAAACACAAACAAATCACACCCAATCGAATTCACCTGGACAGGACTATAAATCGATTCATTTTGCATTTAATACTCACTCACATCCACACGAGCAGCGGCTTGTGCGAGCCCTAGATGAATGTAGACACAGTACCTAGTCGTATTAAACAGGTCCAGATCGTATTTTTTTGATAAAATATTGTTCTTATGGCAAAATAGTGAACTCCCGAACACTAGGCTACACACCCGTTATAATATGTCCTGGTGCTAGTTGCACTGATTTTGTTCGCTTTCACTTTTTACTTTGCTTCGAGCTTTGCTTCAACTTTATTCGTCGAACATAAAAACTGGCAGCTGAGCGCATCGTGACTGATTCTGAGTGTAGTAGTGTGTATGATTCCTCCATGAATATAGTTTCCATACTAATTCGTTAAAAACAGCTGAGTGAGACTTTTTGTAGAAGACTTGGTTGGAAGAATTCACACTCGTTGAGCAATCTATTTGCAGAAGAGGATGGCTATTTTCTTTCTATGGTGGTCGCGTGAATGAATGAATTTTTCCTTGCAGAGGGCAGAACAGCCAGCGAGTTTCACTGTCCGATGGTTAAATCATTACTGAACTTCAGAAAATGCGAATGCTGTTCATTTAATGTCAAATTTCGAATTTCTATTCTGTCCAAGAGATAAAATCGAGGATTAGCAGTGTGGATAAAAGAATAGAAGATAAGCAGTGTAGATAAACAGTTATTGGAATTTCAGCTAAATAATAACTGTCGTTTAGGGTAAGTTACTCATTATGTGAAGAACCCTTCTTCTTGCAATGCTCTTTTTCGTGATACAGTAATGACCCGATTTTGTCAGCCCCTCCGCGCATCAGACTTTTGTCTTTCAATAATTTCACATAATTTTGAATCCACATCTTTCTCATTCATCTTCAAGATGGATGTATGTATAAGATATTTTGGTGCAATAAGACCACCGTAAAACCGCATGGATTTAGTGTAACATTAGAAAAGATTTTCAAAAGGAAGCTGGCAAAATCGCTGCAACCGTTACAGTACTCACCACCGGAGGGCGAACCACCTTCGATCGTATGTGTTGATGAAAAATCGACTTAAGAAAGTACACGGCGAATGAGAACGACCCAAATTTGAGTTTAGTTCACTCATAATCGCCAAAAGTGCAGGAACTCAGCGATGAGTTAATTTGCCTCATGTTTTCCCAGGTTTTTCCAGGATTTTCCAGGGAAAAATTCCCGAATTTGAGAAAAGTAAAGATTGGATTCACTCAGTCAATTGGTACTACTCCGAGACTGAATAAAATTTTCGTCAATTTCCTCATTTTCCGGCAGATTTTTGAGGTTTTCCACAGGAAACCATGAGACAAATTTTACTCATCGCTGAGTTCCTGCACTTTTGGCGATTATGAGTGAACTAAACTCAAATTTGGTTCGTTCGAATTCGGTCTACACGAATTCCACTTACGTTGGTCTCGAATGATTCCGTTTACACGAGGGAATCGCGTAATTGAAGTACGCGTAGCGTATAGGATTTGACCTAATAGGGGCCAACATGGAATATCTCGCGATCCTGGACATATAGAAGGTTAATGTCTTGGACAAAGTTGTTCAGTAGATCAAGAGCTTATGGTTGGTGGACAGAAGTTCGGAATTTTCTCACTACGCGGCGCTAATGTGCTTGCATTTGTAATTTTCTTTTTTGTGTTAAATCTTGAAATCCTTGCAATCTAGAAAGTTGCTGCCTCTGGCGAAGTTGTTATTGGATCAAGACATAATGATTAATGGACAGAAGTTCGGAATTTTCTCTAAGTTCAAAGTTCTTTTTACTTTTGCATCCCACTCTCACTTTTTGTTATTGTCAAAAACGGAACGAGAGATTCGATTTTCTCATAACTATCATTCAATAATCTACTAGTGAGTATATGAGATATTCTCAAATTTGAGTCAATTGAACTTAATTTTGAGTAGAAAATACTCACGAGTAAGTTATCATTTTTGCCGGAGTCAAATGTAAACTACTATAAGTGGTTTACTGAAAATTAGGTTATTGAACGGAACATGGGAGATAAGCGAAAGAACTTAATTTTGGGTAATTTTTCGGTTCTTATGATGCCCGCTACCGCTAGGTTCACTAGTGCTAGCCAAAAAGAACTAGAGTCAATTTATAGATTGAAGTTTCACTTCTTTTTTTTTTTTGCTTGAAATAGTTTCTGCAATAATGCATTGGATATCTTTGTCACTCTTGCAACACAAGCTTTCAAAATTGATAGAGTAGCATGTCATATGACATGGCTCTCAAAATAAAAAGTCTTCCCTATAGAAACTCCAATATCCATATAAGAAACGGTTTGTTGAAAATTGCGCCACTATGTGACGGGACTGTAATGCGAAATTTACTATTTGATATATATCTCAAGAACATAACATTCAATGAAAATACGCACGGTGTTTCTGGTAGAAAAAAATATACATACATAAATAGTTCGCTGAAACGTCCAAAAAACAAAAGTTTAAGTCCTATCTTTTCATATGTGACCAGAGTCAACATTTGGGTTTAATTTCACACTGAAAAATCTAAACAAAAATTGTTGGTCTAGATTTGTAAAGGTCATCAATCGGATGTCAGTTCCCGCAAGCAGCTAGCTATCAAGGCTGAACCTGGTCTAGAGAAGGTGTGAAATTGTAGGTCTAAATGTATTGGTGCAATCTGTGGGTCATCTATGCAAAGTGCGTCACCCTCGTTCCAAACCACATACATATCGCCAGCCTCATATGTGCTGTGCACCCAAATAGCTCAGCATTACTCAACCATTACGATAAGACGGTCCTTTTTAGGATCACCATAAATTATTGTTGTTTTAGAGTTAATTTTCATTGAACGTTCGCTCGCCTTTCTGCCAGCCACATCACTCCCAAAGCTCTTTGCTAATGTTCCCAGCAACCAAATGTTTGTGGTCAAATGCGTCAAGTATTGAAGTGGTACACACTTAGAAAAATTCATGTAAATTTAGGTGCTCTGAGAGTGACATATACGAGCGTCAATTTTGACATAAATTTGAGTCATAAAGCTTGCTTCAGATAGAATTGGAACAAAAACAATTGCCTGTATTTCAGTTATTTATTATTGAATTCAAGATCTTTTTTTATACAAATGTAGCGTTTTCTTCATACTTTTAAGAAAAAATACGGATAAAATTATTCGGCACGGTTTCGAAGGAATTCTCGAATTTTTCCTGTAACACGGCTCATTAGGCGGCGCACACCTTCTTCGTCCATCGTTTTAGCTATCTTATTCCACCAGGTCTTCATCTGATTGATGTCTTTGACAACCTTTCCCATTGCCTTGAGTCTCCTCTTCATGATTGCCCAGTATTTCTCAATAGGGCGGAACTGGGGGCAGTTGGGTGGGTTAAGGTTTTTCGGAACAAACTGGACCCCTTTCTCTGCATACCATTCTTGAACGACTTTGCTGTAATGACAGCTTGCCAAATCTGGCTAAAACATTACGGGATGGTCGTGGGATCGAATGAACGGCAAAATTCGTTTTTGGAGACACTCTTTTTGGTATAGTTTCGACGTCATTGTCTTATTTGTAACGAAAACTTTCGTTTTTTTGCCACAGCTGCAAATGCCCTGCCAAATCATAAATTTTCGTGCAAATTTGTCGGCAAAAACAAATTTAAATTTGGCTGGAACATCCCCCCGAGCCGTTGCCAAGTAAAATTTTTGACCTGGAATTTGTCCGAAGTCAGCCTTGACATAGGTTTCATCGTCCATCAGAAGACACCCGTCGAACTTGGTCAGCACCTGGTCGTATAGCTTCCGCGCACGGATTTTGGCCACACTATTCTGTTTTATGGTCCGATTTGGCTGTTTGCTAGCTCGATACGACTTGATTCCTTCCCGGAGTCGAGTTCTCCTCACGGTATTATGGGCAGCACCGAAATTTCTGGCCAAATCACGATCTGACAGATTGGGATTCCTCTTAATCGTCTTCAAAATCTTACCACGCAGTTTCCGGTCGACAGTTCCACTCCAACGATTGGCTTGAGGCTTCCGAATCGTCGTCAATGTTTCCTTATACCGTTTGATAACGCGCCATACGGTATTTCTGGGCAATTTCAGCTGTTTAGCTAGCCTAGATGCAGACCACAATGGATTTTCCAAATAACTGTGCACAATTTTTTCCCTTTTGTCGGCTTCCATGTTGATCGTTTACAAAGTACAATCGATTTGCGGAATGTCAAAAATACATACGTAAAGCTGACAAAATTCCCGACACGTGGGCGCCAAGAACTTCCAAATCCGTCCACCAGGAGCACCACAATATGAGCAAAAGTTTGTTTCAATTCTAAATGAAGCAAGCTTTAACAGACGCGAAATTTCTTTCGAATATTTCAGCCTCGGAGCACTTAATTTTATATGACATGTGTGTTTACGTTTCATCCATTATGTCAAAGATGGATTCCGTAACGTATAAAAATAAGTATTTCTAAGTATGTACCTACATGCAAATTCTCGTAATGACCGAATACCACATGATCATGTCAATTAACCAGAGACACTTCGTAAAGTTATATGATTGATCGCAATTGGAAAAATTTGAGCAAGAAATTCCTCAAATCAATGTTCGTTTTTTTTATTATCTATTGAATAAAACAAAAATTTCGTACGTTTTGTGCACGTAAATGCGTAATTTTGTCATCAGAAAACGAGGCGTTTCCGTGATGGAAAAAGTGGTTTATGCCTTTGGGTGCAAATTTTAAGCCTCTCCTATTAAGAGCATTATGCCAAAAAAAAAACCTTGCCGAATAGAAGGCGCTTAAAATTTGCATCAAAAAGTTTAAACGTAGGTACCGTCCGTTAGGCTCATATTCTGTGATTGATGTGTTTTCCCTAATAGAGGAAATGATTCTAATGTTGGCTTAAGGATCTAAGATTGGGCCCATCGCGAAAAATCTGCTATTTTCAATTTCATCTAGATGAACGCGTCATTGGGACGGTACTTATGGATATTTTGGATCGCTATTGAAAATTTAGTCGATTGCTGAACTTATGTATGGGCCCAAATTAGAGGAATATGGTCTTAGAGTTACCTCTATGCTATTACTCTGCTCTAAAAATTGGTAACTGCACTTGTAGTAATTTTTCACAGCTACAAGTTTGTTTAAGACCATTTTTCGATAAAATGTAAGGATCAAAAGTTAATAATGATTCAAGTCACTATTGTCTTATGATAATGCTAAATCAACTGCTCAGTAGGCAACATTGGTGTTTATGGCGCGTAGAATAGAGCTAAAACATCATGGCTACTATGTCACACTGCAGAATACAGTGTTACCCACAGAACAGCTGCTTGATCATGCCATAAGATTATCAATCTCTTAAACAATTAATAACTATTTAAGTTGTAGCTGATTTTCCATAAGAATAGATATAGGAATTTTTAACGGTGCAATATAAAAGAATGATAGAAGACTACGAAGAAAACGGTTGGTTGCACCATAGTAATTCCCATATAAACTTCAAATGTTTTGTGCCCAGTCAGTTTCTTACCAAATTAGTTCAAACCTAGGGAGGCTAATCTAGACCCGATTTGGAACCGCTTGAGCACTGTGGACCGAAAATATAAATGAACATGCATCAGTCTAATGTCCATGCATGTAAACTTCCATTTCACGTTAACCTGCAACTTGCAAGAAATGTTGCTTACAAAGGTGGATGGTTGCGTACAATTTATGGAATATCTCATGATATGTGTCATAAATTTACGCGATCTAGTATATTGTAAATTAGTATGCTCCATTTATGTGCATCATAGTAATAGAAATTTTACACTACTTTTTTCTAATTGTGTAGCTTCCAAGCTTCCAACCCATCGATGCTTTTCAGGACCACAAATGACTAATAAAAGAGTAAACTAAAGAGTAAGAGCTTGAATCCAAGACATATCATCCAGGATTGGCTTGTACTACATGAATATTGACAGATCACCTCACAAACAGAACTCTCAGATTGCTTCCGAATTTCAACCGATCGAAATTTTTCACTGATAACGAGTTAAGAAATCAATTTAATATTTACTATACTTTTGCTGTGACATCATAACTACCTATCGTAATTCTACGTCAAATCTACGGTCGTGTCTTGGATACAACCTCTTACCTTTTTTTTCTCTTTATCGCTTTACACATTCTTTCTTGGAAATGGCTCGGCACATTTCGCCAGAGAAAGGTTATAAACAAAAAGCTATTCGGATTAAACTCTCACTCTCCAAAGCCTGATAAGCATGTTGTTTACAGTAATCGTTATCACGATGATGTAAACAGTGGTTTCTTGATAAAATGAATGAATCAACGCAAGGATTTAACAAAAACATCTGCAGTGATGGGTAACTGAACCAACCGGTGCGCACCGTGTGCTGGTTCGTGTTCAAAAAATACTCCTGTGTTTATGTAAGCGTGTACCCTGGTTCGGTTGAGTTTTAGTGTACCAGTGTGTTCTAAATCAAAACCGTGTGCCGGTTTTCGAGTTGATGTTCAGAACCGCAGCTTGAAAACCGAAAACCGGTGTGCTAGAATTTTGGTTTTGGTACACGAGATATAAACCATGTGCAGGGTTCAATTATATGTTACCAAAACCGGGTATACCGTTCTTGGTTCGGAACATTGGCAAGAATTAAATAGCAGTGCTCCCAAAAAGGTGAGTAAAATATTTGTACCAAGCGACAGTTATTAATTCAATTGCCAAATATTTTGATAGACAATATTGGTAGCGAAGGAACTAGAAATCATTTTGAAGTCTGACAAATACCCTTCGATATGGGTATTTTTGGAGTCCGCTTGACGCCTATAGTCTGGAAATCGATAACCGATACCTTCTTGAAATCCAGAAGGCGGCATCCTGTTGCAGATAAACTGAGAAATCCTGTCAAATACCCTTCGATATGGGTATTTCTGGAATCGGGGTGACGTATAAATACCGGAAATCAATGTCTGACGCCATTTTGAAATCCAAGATGGCGGCTTACGGTTGTAGGAAAACTGGGAAATACTAGCAAATACCCTTCAATATGGGTATTTTTGGAATCTGAATGACATATAAAGACCGGAAATCAATGTCTGACGGCATCTTGAGATCCAAGATGGCGGCTTCCGGTTATAGAAAAACTGGAAAATAATGTCAAATATCCTTCAATATGGGTATTTTTGGAATCGGGATGACATATAAAGACCAGAAATCAATGTCTGACGCTATCTTGAAATCCAATATGGCGGCTTCTGGTTGTAGAAAAACTGGGAAATACTAGCAAATACCCTTCAATATGGGTATTTTTGGAATCGTGATGACGTATAAAGACCGGAAATCAATGTATGACACCATCTTGAAATTCAAGATGGCGGCTTCCGGTTGTAGTAAAACTGGGAAATACTAGCAAATTCCCTTCAACATGGGTCAAATACCCTACAATTTAGGTATTTTCGGAACCAAGAAGACGTGTAGATGCCGAAAATGAATGTCCGTTGCCGTTTTGGAATCTAATATGGTGGCCATTGGGTTAAAAAAATGGCAAAAACCCTACAATATGGGTATTTTTGAAATAGGGACGACGTGTAGATGCCGAAAATTGATGTCCGAAGCCATTATGGAATCCCCGATGCCGACCATATCGTATAATATTTTACACTTTTTCTAAAACAGGTGGTCACTTAGATTTTTTTGACGATATTAGCCCCATCGAGTAGTTCAGCATTTAATTTTGCTGGATCTCAGTGAAAACTTGCCGAGATTGAGCTAAAAACGGGAATTTTGTTGAGGTCTTCGCTAACAAACCGAAATTTCTCGGTAAAAATCTAAACGCTTATACGAAAATACCTATATTGTAGGGTATTTGACACATTTTGAAACCAATGGCTTCCAACTTGGGTTCCAAAATTGCGTCGTTTCCCAGTTTTTCTATAAAGGGAAGCCGCCATCATGGATTTAAAAATGGCATGAGACATTGATTTCCGGTATTTATACGTCATCCTGATTTCAAAAATACGCATAGTGAAGGATATTTGGCATTATTTTCCAGTTTTAATCTAACCAGAAGCCGCCATCTTGGATTTTAAAATGGCGTCAGACATTGATTTCCGGTATTTATACGTCATCCAGATTCCAAAAATACCCATATTGAAGGATATTTGGCATTATTTCCCAGTTTTTCTATAAAGGGAAGCCGCCATCTTGGATTTAAAAATGGCGTCAGACATTGATTTCCGGTATATATACGTTATCCTGATTCCAAAAATACCCATATTGGAGGATATTTGGCATTATTTCCCAGTTTTTATCTAACCAGAAGCCCCCATCTTGGATTTCAAAATGGCGTCAGACATTGATTTCCGGTCTCAAGACGTCATCTTGATTCCAAAAATACCCATATTGAAGGATATTTGGCATTATTTCCCAGTTTTTATATAACCGGAAGCCGCCATCTTGGATTTTAAAATAGCGTCAGACCTTGATTTCCGGTATTTATACGTCATCCAGATTCCAAAAATACCCATATTGAAGGATATTTGGCATTATTTCCCAGTTTTTATCTAACCAGAAGCCACCATCTTGGATTTAAAAATGGCGTCAGACATTGATTTCCGGTATATATGCGTCATCCTTATTCTAAAAATACCCATATTGAATGATATTTGGCATTATTTCCCAGCTTTTAATGTTTTATATAACCGGAAGCCGCCATCTTGGATTTCAAAATGGCGTCAGACCTTGATATCCGGTATATATACGTCATCCTGATTTCAAAAATACCCATAGTGAAGGATATTTGGCGTTATATCCCAGTTTTTCTACAACCGGAAGCCACCATCTTGGATTTCAAAATGGCGTCAGACATTGATTTCTGGTACATATAAGTCATTCTGATTCCAAAAATACCCATATCGAATGATATTTGGCATTATTTCCCAGTTTTAGTATAACCGGAAGCCGCCATCTTGGATTTCAAAATGGCGGCAGACATTGATTTCCGGTCTCAAGACGTCACCCTGATTCCGGAAATACCCATTTTGAAAGGTATTTGACAGGTGTTTAAAGGTGTTTAAATTTTTTTCTATAACCGGAAGCCGCTATCTTGGATTTCAAGGTGGCGTTGGTTGACGATTTCCGATCTCCACGTCACACCGATTCTGGAAATACCCACATTGCGTAATACATCATTTGAATTCACAGTTTTTCTGTATTCAAAAACCGCTATTTCGACTTGACACTGCATAATATTATTCATCAAATACAATTTCTGTTTAGTTATCTGCCATCACTGGCAATTTTGAATAATGCGCACCACGCACATAAACACACAACAGTACCGGATCGGTTCTTGAATTCAAAACATCATCCTTGTGAACACAGAACACCGGTACTGGAAAATCAGAACCGCACCGTGTGCAGCGAACTGGTGAACACGGTGCGGTGTTACTTGCAACTACCAAACCGAACCGACAGCAGCACCATACGCTCGGTACAACAGATCAGCACATTGGTTATGCTTTAGGCTGTGAACCATTTGCCGAGTTAAATTTAACTCGTGGTTAAAAGTGACATTTCGAAAGTTATTCTGTATGTTCGAAAATCCCTGTGCTGTCGATCGACCGGTTTTCGAGCCACGGTTGTCAAAATTTAACTTCTTGTCTGTCAGAAATAACCATGCTCGGATAGCAGGGTTAATCGATAACTTTCCATCTGTCAAAGTTTAACCAAAAGTTAAAATAATCCACCAAATGGTTCAGAGCCTTAGAAAACCGTACCGGTGCTGTACCGGTGTTTTGCCCATCACTGCTGCCCAATACCTCAAAATATCGAATTTAGATGCAGGTTCTTTAGATGTGGATGGTCCTTCAGACGGAGCGTTGATGCTTACTGAATGTCGCAGCTCCATTTCTTTGATGAGTATCAATATTTTTTTTCACTTAGTACAAGTAAGACTTATCTTGGGTCGAGTTTCGAACGCCTTTGGATACGGTTGTGTCTAAATTTGCTCTCTGTTTTGTGCGTGCATTCTCTTCATAGTTTTCGGCTGCATTTGCCGGATTCGCGCTGGCACTCTGCCTCCCGGACGGTTATACGTGTGTGAGTGGTGGTTTTCTCGCTTTCCGAGAAGTTTTAGAATCGAGAAAGAAAACATGATTCATCATGTTTGCAAAATTGCAAGCATCAGAAGATTTGGCACTGCGTGGTTTGATTGTTTCTCCCGGACCAGAAATTTGTGGCATCGCGAGTGAAAATTTTAATTTCTGTTTATTTACGCGGTGATGTGCACGG
Organism: Ochlerotatus camptorhynchus; assembly: GCF_037179485.1. Classification (NCBI taxonomy): domain Eukaryota; kingdom Metazoa; phylum Arthropoda; class Insecta; order Diptera; family Culicidae; genus Ochlerotatus; species Ochlerotatus camptorhynchus. Next base: position 2,148,122 of record NW_027040918.1, on the reverse strand, counting down.
AGTGTCTTGAAAAAGAAAAGTGAAGAAAAGTGATATTTGGTTGTTGTGTGGTTGAAGTGGAGAGAAAAATATGCGTGGAAGCATCGGGAATGCACTCCCGGGTGAAGTGATTTGGTGAGAACGTTCCAGTTGAAGATTGTTGACAAGTGTATTTGTGATGATGCAAATTATGGTTTAGATGACGCATGGCTTCAAACATTTTGTGTATCCATATAAAACATATTACATACTAAATACGCACAGGGCATCGTCTGCTGACCATTGCCGCGGGTATATCGTGGGAGTCCCAGGTACCCGGTTCAAGCTTTAGTTGGCGGCGGTGGCTCTTTTTGACCTTCTACCCCCTGAGTAGTTAGTGTGAATAAGGGCGTCTATGTGATGTTTTGCTGTACCTGTTGTAGACATCTAGTCCTGTTCCCTTGACTTATTGAAGACACCCTGTCTTGCCTCAAAAGTTACACTTTTTGAAGTACTAGTCTTCACAACATAAAGGGCACCATTACGGAGCATGAGATTTGATCAAATTATTCCCAGTTCTACTTGTCCAACGCCCCCGGCTGGGTGAGGGATAGAGGATGACAAAAACACACACACACACACACACACACACACACACACACACACACACACACACACGTACACAGGCACACACACACACACACACATACACACACACCAACACACACACAAACACACACAAACACACACACACACACACACACACACACACACACACACACACACACACACGGGGCTACAAATGGTGAATTGACAACCTGGGAAGAGCGTTTTTCCTATCTCTGGTCCTCACAAGTTCCTACCTCACACCTCCCCGTGGTGTAGCCTGGGCAATGTTGTTCTTCTGACAATAGCAAAGTGAGGGGGTGCGACGCGAACACTGGCGCGGTAACCATAACACGGCGATCGAGGAAATGCTTCGTCAACCCGCAGGAGTGCCAACCGGCACATTAGGATCGACGCCAGTAAGATCCTTATTATGGCATACTGGATACGGCATGGAACTATGGACACGACACGGTACAATGGATTGGATACCACGCTACAGGGCTGACAGTCGTGCTATTCTGCTCCCTAAGTAAAGAAGGGTGACACCTTCTTGAAATGGCGAGTGGGCTAATAGTGCGGCTGCCCCCGTCCCGGTAAAACCTTGGCAGGCCTCCGGATACGTTCAAAACTCGTCACCAATTGGTGATTGGTGAGTAGTAGACTCAGATGTAACATTCCTGACTTACGCCGATCTGGCTCTGAACACGGCCCCCATGAAGGACCGTGTCAACCCTAGCATGGCCTCCCTGCTTGCATAGATAACCATGGGATCACGATAGGCGACTACATACAACGAGTGGAGATAGCGGCCCGGAGGGGGGACCCAACAGAATGGAGAAAAACGGAGAAAAAAACAAAAAAGAAGAAAATGAGAAAACCCAAAAAAATATGAAGGACGACGGCAAGACGCCAGAAATTGAAAACGGAGGAGCGAACGTGTTCGCAAGGAGCGGGATATTGCAGAGATCACCAGTGTTGAACCTGGAGGCAACAGCGAGTTCCAACAGCAGCAGTAAGCCCCAAGGTGAGCAGCAAGGACACCAAGGAGAGCTAGGTCTTATGCTAAGCCAGGTGTTCACACCGAAATCCAGCAGTAGCACACCCCAAGAAGGATTGCAGCTTGGGAAGACCAAATTGATGGAGGTCAGGAGGAGGATCAATGAACTCCATGACTTCATCAAGGATAAGAGCAACGTCCACAAGGCAATAAAGGAAATGGTGACGGGCATCAAATCCGCCATTATTGCTGCCGAACGTGAACAGGATGCGCTGAGGACGAGGTCCGTAACTGCCGAAAGGGCACTGATCGAGGCCAAGGAGAAAGCAGCAGCTGAAATACAGGAGACGCCAAAGGGACCTCGAAATCCACGCTCGGAGAAGAGGAAAAGGGAAACTCCAGGAGAGGAAGAGGAGTTGAAAAAAGTCAAGAACGACAAAGAAGACAACAAGGAGGAAGGCTGGCGTACCGTCGAGAAGCCAAAGGAGAAGTGGAAAAAACGGAAGGAAAAAGACATGAAGAAGAAAGCTGAACAGAAGAAGGTGATACCCAGGACTCGTCGGGAGCGAAGTAAGGGCGATGCTCTGATCGTCGAAGCTAAGGACAAAACGTCGTATGCAGCACTCCTCCGGAAGGTACGAGAGGATCCGGAGTTGAAGCAACTAGGAGAGAACGTGGTGAAAACCAGGCGAACCCAGAAAGGCGAGATCCTCTTTGAGCTGAAGAAGGATCCTGCTATCAAGAGCTCAGCCTTCAAGGAGCTCGTCGAAAAGTCTCTTGGCGAAGGGGCGAGCGTAAGAGCTCTATCCCAGGAGACAGTGGTCGAGTGCAGGGACCTGGACGAGATCACCACAGAAGAGGAGCTAAGAAGTGCGTTGAGAGTGCACTGCGATCTGGGAGATGTCCCGATGTCAATCCGCATGAGGAAGGCGTACGGCGGCATGCAAACGGCGGTTATACGGCTTTCGACAGCTGCAGCGAATAAGCTGTTGGAGACGGGCAAGGTCAAGGTTGGCTGGTCATTGTGCTCGCTGAAAGCCACTCCTCGGGTTACCAAGCAATTGGAGCGATGCTTCAAGTGCATGGGATTCGGTCACCAGGCGAGGAACTGCAATGGCCCTGACAGATCTGATCTGTGCAGGAAATGCGGAGAGAAAGGCCATATTGCAAGAGGCTGCACGAAGCATCCGAGGTGTATGCTCTGCAAAAAAGAGGACGGTAACGATCATACGACGGGAGGCTTCAAATGCCTAGCATACAAAAAGGCGATGGCAGGCCAACAGTAATGGAGGTAACCCAAATAAACCTCAATCATTGCGACATTGCTCAGCAACTGTTGTGGCAGTCGACAACAGAAACAAAGTGCGACGTTGCAATCATTGCGGAACCGTATCGAGTCCCTCCCGATAACGGTAACTGGGTTGCGGATAGAGCTGGGATGGCAGCTATACAAGTTATGGGCAGATACCCCATTCAAGAAGTGGTTGCGAGCTCATACGAAGGCTTTGTCATCGCCAAAATCAACGGAATCTTCATGTGTAGTTGTTACGCACCCCCC